>NC_056731.1:475051159-475748659 GCF_019279795.1 Protopterus annectens
CGTGAATAAGGAATTCACATCCATGGTAACAAGATAAAGATCAGGTTTATTAATATGTGGTTGTATAACTTGATAAAAATCCAATAGAAATTGTTTGGAGTCCTTAAGAATAATAGCATTATTATTTATATATGGCCTTAACATCTTCTCTATATAACATGAAATGTTCTCCGTTACCCATCCCCGACCCGAAACAATGGGTCTCATAGGAGGGTTTGAAGGATTTTTATGAATTTTGGGTAGTCCCCTTATAATTGGTACAGTGGGTTCTTCTATTATCAAATAGTTATATAACTGATGGTTCATAATACCTAACTTATACATATCACTTAAGTTGTTGTATACCCTTGAAATTATAACTTGAACCTCATCAGATACCAATAACTTATAATATTTGGTGTCCGATAGCATATTCATCATTCTATTATCATAATCTACACTGTCAAAAACAACAACGGGGCCACCTTTATCAGCTGATCTTATAGAGATGTTTCTGTCCTGTATTAGATTTCTTAAAGATTTCCTTTGTTTGAAATTCAGGTTATTTTTACTATGTCCATTCCTTTCCATCAAATTTTTTATTTATTTTCCTAAAAAATTTGATGGAAAGGAATGGACATAGTAAAAATAAAGGGAATAGAAATAAAGTAGGAACATACAAGTGTGGCAGGTGCCACCAATGTTCGTACATTATAAACAGGGGAGAAGTATATATTGAAAGCAGAATGAGATGGTTAGGCAGTAAAGGTTTTTTTAACTGTGATAGTAGAGGGGTCGTGTATCTTGTTATCTGTCAGTCCTGTCAGTCTTTTTATGTAGGGAAGACAGAAAGACAACTGAAAAGAAGGATATATGAACATTCTTATGACATCACAAAAAGAAAAACACAAATGCATTGTATAGGCATTCTATTTCCTGCACTAAATTTAAATATGAATTTTTTGTTCTGGATCAAGTTAAACCAGACATTAGAGGTGGCCTGTGGGAAGAAATATTAGAAAGTAGGGAGCTTTGGTGGCAGGTCAACCTCGATGCAGGAAATAAACCAGGAATGAATGACTTTATATCAATTTCTTCTCTGTTGAAATTAAAGGCTAATAACATTTGAAAAACTCAAACATGTAATTTTGTAAAATGAACACCAGATGGGGTAGAATATACACGAAACATAGGTTTAAGGAAATCTTTATTGATACACACACACAGGAAACAAATACATAGTCTTCACATACCTGAGTTTTTAAACTAATTTATTTAAGATATTTTTAATGAGATGTTTTATAATAATTTATTAGTAAATTATTCATGAATGTTTATTATATGTATTTTAATTCAAATTATTTATATAAATAAATGATGTGGAATGATCAAGTTTAGCACAAGACACTTTCAGAGAGTAGGCATTAATATTTATGAGATGTAAAGGGAGATTTGTTAGTTTAAACTGAAGGAGATGTATTTCATTGGATTAACAATTAAACAGGTGACTTAGAGATTATTTAAATGGCTTTTTGAGTCAAAAATGGTTGTCTGATGAAGTCCTGTATGTAGGATGAAAACGCATGTATTTTTTCTTGGTGAATAAAAGCGTTAATTTCACTGGCACTCTGTGATTTTGGTGTTGACACTATAGAGGAGAAGACCGTGGTCCAAGGCGTTCTTTTTGTTTGTTTATTGTGGTGACAAGGTTTAGGTCCCTAGTGCGTGTAGCTCGGAGGGATTGGGATTTCTTTATGTGGAGCATGTCCAGCAGCTCTGGGTTTGACATAGCTTTGTATGTTAGGCAGAGATCGCCTCTGAGTAGGCGATATGCGACAGAGTAAAGCTGGAGTTTTTTGAGATGGTCTGCGTAGGGCATCTGTTTGAGGCCGGTAATCCTCTTTGTATGGTATTTCTGTGGCTTTTCCAGTTGTTGTAGATGTCTTGTGAGGTACATACCAAAAGGGGCATTGTACTCTATAGTGTGTTTAATGAGTGATGTGTAGAGGGGAACAAGACCTCTTTTTTCCTGGATGAGAAACCTTTTGTAATGAGGTGTGCCGCGTAGAAGGATTTCCTGACTACTGTGGCGATGTGATTATCAAAGGAGAGACTACTGTCCACCTGTGTCCCAAGGTCTCTTATCACACTTTCGGTTTAAAGTAGACTACCGCCTATGTGGTAATTCATGGGTACAGTATTTTTACCAAAAGGGATGACAATGCATTTTTTGGCACTGAGCTTGAGGCCATAGCTTTGACACCAGGCATCTGTCTCAGTGAGGCCCTTTTGTAGGATGTCCACATCATTAGGAGATTTGATTATGGCTCCTAGTTTGCAGTCATCTGCGAACTTTGTTAGCCAATGACCTTCTGTGTTAGCCTGTACTTCAGAGATGTAGATACCAAACAGGAGAGGACATAGGACTGAACCCTGTGGTACTCCACTTGTCACTGGTCTAAAGTTGGAATTAGAGTCTGTTACTTTCACAGTGTGGGTTTGGTCATTGAGCCATTTGGCAACCCATCTTGTGACATAGGTATTTATACCTAGTTTAGTGAGTTTGTTTATAATTCCAGAGTGGGGGATGGTGTTGAAAGCTTTGGCGAGATCTAGATAGGCTGTGTGTACCACCTTACCCTCATCTACAGCTTTGGCGACCGCTTCAAAGAAGTCTATCAGGTTTATGAGACATGATCTGCCTTTTACAAACCCGAACTGGGTAGGGTCCAGAGTTTGGAGATTACCAATGTCATTGTTTATAAGTTCCATGATGATATAGCCTTGCAAACCAGGCTCGTCAGGCTAATGAGGTGGTAGTTCCCAGGGTCCATGGTGGCTCCCCCTTTCTGGAGTGGGGTAACCGTTGCTGTGCACCATTCTGTGGGCACAAAGCCTGAGGTGAGGCTCTGATTGAACATGGTACTTAGGTGAGGTGCCAGTTCATTCTGTAGTTCATGTAGAACGCAGCCTGGGATGTTGTCAGGTCCCATGGATGCTGTGTTCTTGGCTTTGGAGAGTGTATTTTTTACCTGTGCAGCCGTGATTACAGGTACTTTGCATTCTTCAGGTATAGAGATGGGCCCTTTAGGGGATGAGAGAGGGGTAAAGTTAGCACTGGTCCTATCTGCCAGGATGTTGTCAATATCAGTTGGTTCTGTATATTTAGTGCCATTGTGCTGTAACTCAGAGCAGATCTGAGTGTTGCCATTGAAATTCTTGACATAGCTATAGAATGCTTTGTGGTTGTCTTTAGAATCAGTGGTGATTTTGTTTTTGTAACTAGCTTTGGAGGATTTTATGAGGGATCTCAACTTCTTACTGAGGCTGACCACGGAGTTCCACCAATCATGGGATTTTACTCTTATTTGCAACAGTTTCTTTCTTCTGTTGTAGAGTTTGTTTATAGCAGGGGACCACCAGAATGGCTTCCTTTTTTTGGAGGATAGCATCTTGGTTATGTTAGGGATTGCACAATCCATGCACTCGTGTAAGTGCTTATAAAGTGCAATTGTATAGGATTCAGCAGTCGTATCTCTACTGTCCAACAGCATGGGTGTCGTGAGGTTTGCTACTTCTGTCTTAAGAAGCATGAAGTTGGCTTTGGAGAAATTTTTTACGGTAGTTAAAATCTACTTACATACCCTCTTAACAGAAATGGGGCAATGTACAACCAACCTAGGTTGGGGGCTGTGTCCCCCCACACCCCCCCTAATTATATATACTAACTCCAGGATTGCACTACAGTGGGGGAAAAGGGCATATACCTTTAACTTGCCTTACAGTACTCTACACGCTGCCACTACTGTTGGGAACGCACAAAACATTCAACAAATTACTTTAGATACTTCCCATAAAAATGTAAACAGACAAACCCACATTTAGAAACACTACAAGACTACTTTCTACATGACTATCAGAATTCTGACAGTCAACACTGTAATTTACAGTAATTCTTTTTATCACAAGCAAGTCACAGGTGAAGGAAAACCCACAACAAGTCTATGTCTTCAGTGTCGGTGAAATTGGAGTCAGTCAAATGAGTTGTCAGTCAAATGAAAGTTAGGTCAATTGGGTGTCAGTCAAATGGGAGTCAGTCAAATAAGTTTTAGGTCAAGTGTAGTAGACCCATATATATATATATATATATATATATATATATATATATATATATATATATATATATATTTATATATTATCTATGGGGTCTTTTTTATCGGAACGAAAACTTCAAACTCCGAATACCATATGGTCGACACCATATGGTCGAATTTTGAAGTTTTGGAATCCAAAAAAAAAAACTGAGATAGGCAAACTGTCATAAGTTGTCTTCCATTTCCTGCACTGTAGCGCGATCTCGGAGTTGGTATATTTAAAGAGCTGGGGGTGTGGGTGGCGCAGCCCCCCATGTGAGGGGTGCAGGGGGGCTTGCCCCCCTGCTTACACCCTTTTGTTTTTTTTTCTTTTTAAAATAATTTTATGACAATTCAAAGTTTTAAGACTTCGATCAATAAAGGTCGATCTTTAGTGATTCAATGTCTTAAAACTCCGTTGATCTAATATAGACCCAAGAGGACAAAGAGGACCCTATGTGTATATATATATATATATATATATATATATATATATATATATATATATATATGTGTGTGTGTGTACACATATATATATATATATATATATATATGTGTGTGTGTGTGTGTGTGTGTGTTTGTGTGTATGTATATGCATGTATATGTATATACATATATATGGATCCCCTTCAAAACATTGAATCACCAGAATATCAAATCCAGCTTCATCAAGATGACTTTGCCGAATCTTCACAACATTGAACTCCCAGAACAATGAAAACTGCTGCCAAGTAAACAACCACTTGACCACCAGGACAAAACAACAAACAGCAAAATAAAAAAAACCCTCTCAGTTGGGGGGGGGTGAAACCCCCTCATCACCCTAACTAAATATACCAACTCCGAGATTGCATTACATGAGAAAGGGCAAGGTTCACCATGGTGACCAAGTGGTTCTTTTCCCAGGGTTGTTTATTATTGTTCCAGGAGTTTGATATACTGAAGATTTGGTGAAATTATCTCGATGAAGCTGGATTAGATATTCTGGTGATTTGATATTTTGAAGAGGACCCATATATCTTGGATGAAGAAATACTCAGAGTCATTTGCATAATTGTTATCAGAATATGTAATCAGCATGTTTTCCATCATAAATTAACAGTTATTCAGAGCAGCATAAAGTCTCCTGAAATTCTAAGAGAAGCTCTCCTAAATTAAACATAATATAATATAAAGAAACTAGTTGCTACTGAACAGGGTGTTCAGGCAATACTGCCTTTGCTGGAGTTTTTCAGCCTAAACTGTCAAGTTATTTTTGTTAGTTGAAAGTCATTTTTCATCCCTGTAGAGAGAATCCGTTATTTTACAGAACATTGTATCAGCTGTTTTGAGATATTCTGCATTAGCTGTATTGAACACAAAATGCATATTTAAACATGGCATAGAATATGACAGTAACTGACAACTTTAATTGTGGAATACAATTTGCATTATTTCTTAACATTTAATGATTTCTTAACATTCAGTTAAAATATTAAAAACAGCTGACAGTGCCGAGGATATACTCTATGAGCTGTCAACTAGCTACTTCATGTAGCTCAGGTTTTGAGTCTCTTTGCCTATATTTGACCTTGAGTATAGGTTCATAGGTTCATAGGCTGATACTAGGCTATCTGCCCTAGGGCATGTACAAGCCTAGCCAGAGTGTGTTTGGTTTTCGCCACCCTTCTTAGATTAGTTGACTGTGCCTCTGTTTAGTAGGTCACAGAAGATAGCCCATTTAAGGTTAGTTTACCATGCTTCTGTCTAGCAGTGACACAGAAGAGATCCCAGGGCTAAATTTATGATCTCCCATCCAAACGTCAAGATTTCTTCTTGAAGAGGGTCATTAAGGGGCTCTGTCTGACATAGATTCGGATTTTGTTCCAGAGTGAGGGGAGCCTCTGGGATATGAATCTGTCCCTCCAGCATGTTCTATTTATTTCTGTGCTGAGGTTTAAGTCACTGGAGCATGTAGTTCTGATGGATTTGGATTTCTTGAGGTGGAGCATGTCCATTAATTCTGGGTTGGACATGGCTTTATACGTCAGGCACAGATCGCCTCTGAGTAGGCAGTAAGCAACTGAGTAGAGCTGGAGTTTCTTTAGCCTAACTGCGTAGGGCATCTGTTTGAGTCCCTTGATCCTCTTGGTGAGGTACTTTTGGGGTCTTTCTAGTTGTAGCAGGTGTCGGGTAAGGTACATCCCAAATGGGGCATTGTATTCAATTATGGGCCTGATGAGTGATGAGTAGAGGGGCACAATGACCTCTCTTGATCTAGATGTGAACCCCTTCGTGATAAGGTGGGCTATATAGAATGTCTTTCTAACCACTTTGGCAATGTGATTGTCAAAGGAGAGATTGCAATCTACTTGAGTCCCCAGATCCCTAATTACTTCTTCCGTACTTAATAGATTACCGCCTATGTGGTAATTTGTGGGCACTTTCTTTTTCCCAAAGGGGATTACTATGCACTTTTTGGCATTTATCTTTAGGCCATGGCTCTGGCACCAGTTATCCGTCTCTGTGAGACCTTTTTGGAGGATGCTTGTGTCAGCCAGCAAGTCGATTATGGCCCCCAGTTTGCAGTCATCTGCAAACTTTGTCAGCCATAGTCCTCCTGTGTTAGCCCGTACCTCAGAGAAATATATACCGAACTAGAGAGGTCTCAGGACTGAGCCTTGTAGGACACCACTTGTAACTGGTTTAGAGTCTGACATGGCACCTGCAATTCTGACCATGTGAGTTCTATCCCTAAGCCAGTTTGCAACCCATCTTGTGACATAGGGGTTGATATTTAAGCTGGTGAGCTTATTTATGATGCCTGAGCAAGGTATTGTGTCGAAGGCTTTTGCAAGGTCAAGGTAGGCTGTGTGGACTACCTTCCCTTCGTCTATGGCCTTGGTGACTGTTTCAAAGAAATTGACCAGGTTCAAGAGGCAAGATCTGCCCTTAACAAAGCCGAATTGGGTAGGATCCAGTGTTTGGAGGTTCCCAATGTCTTTGTTTATGAGTTCCATGATGATATGCTCCATAGCTTTGCAGACCAGGCTAATTAGGCTTATAGGGCGATAGTTTCCGGGGTTCATTGTGGCACCACCTTTATGGAGTGGGACCACTGTTGCTGTACACCATTCTTTGGGTACATATCCTGTTGTAAGGCTGAGACTGAACAGTGATTTTAAGTGAGGGTTCAGTTCTTCTTGGAGCTCATGTAAAATGCAGCACAGGACACCGTCCAGTCCCATTGATACTGTGTTTTTTGCTTTGGAGAGGGCAGCTCTCACCTGTGCATCTGTGATGTCAGGGAGGCTACACTCTGTTGGGATAGTCATTTGCTCATTTGGGGGGAAGGGGGGAGAAGTTTGCACTGAACCTGTCTGCCAGGATGTTGGCAATGTCTGTGGGTTCAGTATATTTTTTGTCATTTTGCACTAACTCAGAGCATATCTGGGAGTTTCCACCCAGGTTTCTGACATAACTAAAGAAGGCCTTGTGATTATCATTAGCGTCTTGTGCAATTTTTCTTTCGAAGCTAGCCTTAGATGATTTTATGAGGGATCGTAGTTTCTTGGTAGTACTGATCAGAGTTGCCTTCCCTTTCAGTGATTTTGCTCTATCATGTAGTAGCTTCCTCCTTCTGTTGTACAGCTTATTTATGGCTGGAGTCCACCAGACAGGTCTCCTGCCTTTGGAGGAGTGTGTCTTGGTTTTATTTGGGATAGCACGATCCATGCATTCCTGTAGGTATCCATAGAATGCGTTTGTAAAGGATTCTGCGGTTTGGGCCATATTTTCCACTGGCTCTGGGGCTTTGAAGGATTCCACCTCAGTTTTGAGAAGTGGGAAGTTTGCTTTTGAGAAGTTTTTGACTGTGGTTTCCTTTGCTGGGGGTGGGGACGGGATATGGATGTCCATAGTGATTAATTTATGGTCAGATCTTACCAATGAGGGGTATACATCTGGTATGGAACACAGAGTCCCCATGTTGGTGATGATCAGGTCCAATATGTTTTCCCCTCTTGTGGGAGTGGTGACCAGTTGTTCCATAGCATTTGAGTTTATAAATTCTAGGAACCATTGGGCTAGGGTGTTGGGGCTTGAGTAGTGCTCCCAGTCTATGTTTGAGTAGTTAAAGTCACCCAATATAATGGTGTTTGGAGAGACCTTCATATTCTCCAGTGTCTTCAGGAAAGCCGAGTGGGGTTCCTGAGATTGGAAGGATGGTCTGTAGCAGGCTACAAACTGGAAGGCAGTTTTTCCCACTGTTAGTTGCACATGGATGGTCTCAGATGCTTTGTGCAGTGCCACTAGCCTGGAGGTATGGGTATCTTTGATGAATATGGATACTCCCCCTCCTCTTGTGGTTCGGTCTGAGTTTTGGGGCCGAAAAGCATGGTATGAGGTATAGCCTGGTAGTGCTGGGGTGCTCTCGGGAGCCTTGAACCAGGTTTCTGTTACTGCACAGATATCGATATTCTCCATACCGAGGAGAGCCTCGAGTGCGTGCATCTTGAGGTTTAGACTTCTGGTGTTGAGCAGCATTACCCTTAGTTTCTTTTTCCTTGTGTTGTCTAAGGAGGTGGGTTTTTCTTTTGAGCCGTGCCTAAAAAAGGTAGTATGGGAGTGGCAAGAGCCTTGGCCAGTACTCGAAAACCTAGGGGTGACAGGTGCAAGCCATCCCTAGCGAAGCAACGTGGCTCGTCAAGCATGTCATCCCAGGCTGACAGACACTGGATCCCCTTTGAGTGACACCAATACTTTAGCCAATTGTTGAAATTGATCATTTTGTCTTTATACTGTGGTATCATTCTTGGTGAGGGTAAGATGCTACTCAAGGTCAGGGTCATACCGGCCTGGGCCACATGATCAGAGAGCTCCTCTATGTGTCTTTTCATGTAATCCAGGGAGGTATGTCTCAAGTCATGCACACCAGCATGGACAATGATGGAGTCATATTTGTACTTGCTTTGGAGTGACCCAAGTGCTTGTGTTATGTGGCGGATCCTGGCACCCAACAGGCAGCTTACAGTGACCTTCTCCTTGCTCAGCCTGGTGAGTGGGACGTCAGTGTGTCTGACAATAGAAGTATGCCAGTTAGCCAAACAGTGCTCTTTGGCAAGTGGAAAATTGGGCTTGTCTCTTCAGTGGTCTCCTGGACTGCAAGCCTAGTATCTACCAATAAACTTATTATGCTTTTAGTGAAAGTAGTGTCAACTGTTAAATACTAAAAGACCTTAGTGAAATAAAGCTGCAAGTAGGAGTAAATTAATTGTTCATTCATGCCAATTTTAACATATGAAATATAGTTTGGTAGTCATAGTTGCTCGCACAAGTGCAAGAGGGATATTCCTGATGCTTAGAAATGAGTGTAGAAAGGCGAGATTCATAGACTCATGGTAATGTGAAAGGCCTTAAAAATAATGAGATGCAAATGAGAAATGCAGAAAAGCATACCACAGTATGCTAATGAAACAGTTTTGCGATATATAGTCTAACATCCCTGTGGTACACACAACTGTTAAAAATGATGCTTCACTTTGATATTGAAATTGCATTCTACAATCTTTTTTGTCCAAGTATGCATAAGCACTTCCCAGGCAAACAAATGAATTATTTCCCCAGCAATGCCTTCATTAGTTTGTATTAAGTATGCACAAACACTAAAATGACACGATAAATTATTTTTGTCAGTGATCAATTCAGCAGTCTGACCATGTTCGCACAAGCACTTTCCTGACACACAAATCAATTAGTTTCCTAAGTAACCCCTTTAGGAGTATGTCCAGATATGCACAAGCACCAAAATGAAGCATTTCCTCAAGCGACCCCCTTCAAGAATATGTCCAGGTATGCACAAGCATCAAAATGAAGCATTTCCTCAAGCGACCCCTTCAAGAGTATGTCCAGGTATGCACAAGCATCAAAATGAAACATTCACTCAAGCAACCTCTTCAGCAAAATGACCAGGTATGAACAAGCACCAAAATGACACATTTCATCAAGGGACCCCTTCAGTAAAATGTCCAAATATGCACAGCCATCAAAATGAAACATTTACCTTAGTGACCACTTCAGTAAAACTGTCCAGGTATGCAAAAGCACCAAAATTAAACATTCACAGTATGCATTATTCCCCGATATAGTAAAATTCTTCTAGGGGAGATATACACCCTAACAGCAGCCAGTCCCCAACCCTGGTGATCTAATTTTTGCTGCAATAAATCTTAGAAGCATAAGAAATAAAACTGCTGAACTACATGCCTAGATTACCCAACATGAGCTTGATGTTCTCGCTGTAACTGAAATTTGGCTTAAACCCAGCGTAAATGATTCTGACATTATACTTCCTGGCTATAATCTTACCCGTAATAACAGTATAAAGAGGAAAGGTGGTGGCATTGCTTTAATATTTCCCAGTACATAACTAATTTCTGCTTACATCAAACTAACACCGAAATTCAGTTCAGCAGAGCTTGTTATTGCTTTCCTCAAAACAAACAATTATAAACAAGTATGCATTACTGTCCTTTATATCCCTCCTGGTGACAATACCGCTATACTGGAAGATATCCTACATTGGATATCCATAACATTTCCACAAGAAATAAATATTACTAGGTGATGTGAACGTCATTGGTTGGACATAAACTGTTACTCCCCTACATCTAGCATGAACTTACATGGTTTCACACAACTAATTAATAGCTCCACACATTATAGCATGGCATCAAATTTTCTATTAAACTGGATCCTAGTATCAGACCCTAGAAAATACTCCACCACAGGTACAATGTTAGATTCTCTCATTCATCATCTCCCAGTTTATACAACTAGACATCTCACACATCCAGTTAAACAGTATATTTATAAAACAATCCATAACCTTTCCAAGTTTAACCCAGAAATGTTCATTAATGCACCATCATCAGTTAACTGGAACTTATTAAAAATCCTCCCCTTAGATGATTCTGTAATTGAATTCAGTACAACTTTTCTAAATATCCTAAATAGCCTTGCACCTCCTAGAGGGAAAAGACTGAAAACAAATACTGCAATTTGGCTATCCAGGAAGAGTAGAATGCTAATTCAGGACAGAGAAAAACATGGAAAGAATGGTAAATATAAAAACCTCAGTATATTGAAAATTCAGAATGCTTAGCAATCACACTAAATAGCAAGTACATGAAGACAAAATCTATACTATAATAACTTTCAGAATAATTAAACACAACCCTAAAAAAATTATGGACATCCATTAAAGAAATCTTTCATCCCGGCCAAAAATTCAACCCAAGCCCCTCTCCCAGTAACTCACCACACTAAACTGCAACAGTTCAACTCTTATTTATAGGTAGTATCGCATCTCTAGCCAAGAATTCCTCAACATCTAATCCCAGCCTTGCCCAACAGCCACATATTACCACATCCACTTTCACATTCAAACCTGTGCTCATATCCTAGATAAAGCTACTCTTAAACATAAACCATGCTATTTTTCAGCTGATGACCTTCCAAGCAAGAACCTAAAAATAGCAGCCAATAGCATTGCCTATCCTGTCTCAGTCCTTATAAATAGGCCAATCCAGGAATCCCACATTCCTTCTCTCAGAAAAAGTCGCACATTATCCCTCTGCACAAAGCAGGAAATTCAACTGACAATAATAACTTTAGGCCTGTAGCAGTCTTATCTACACTCACCAAAATACTTGAAAAATGTATCCAAAAAACTGCTAGACTGTCTCTTGCAGGAAGAACTCCTATCCCCTGCACAACATGGCTTCCATCCTTTTCATGGTACTAGCACTTCCCTTCTATCCTATATAGATACTGTAAATAAAGCTAGAGATAATGGCAAACTAGTCTCTTCCTTATTTCTAGACTTATCTAAAGCCTTTGACAGTTTGTCACAGCAAACTTCTACTTCAAATGTCCTCACTAGGTCTTTCTCAGCCCACCCTTCTGTGGTTCAAAATCTACCTGTTCAGTAGGTATCAGTCAGTAAAAATGGCACTCCATGCTTTCTTCTTACCTCCCAGTCGCTACCAGTATACCACAAGGCTCTATCCTTAGTCCCCTCCTCTTTAACAGTTTCCCTCTATAGTTCCAGACATCAGGCCACCCTAATGCAAAACACAGATGACTACACTCTCATTTGGACTTCAAATAACATGGTACATCTCCAAAAAATTACTCAGGAAGCTTTAACAGGCACTGAAACATGGCTTCGTAACTCACAACTCATGCCCAACAAAACAAAAGACCAAACTACCCCCAATCCCTCTCTTATGAAAAAAAAAAAAACAAAACAAAACTTAAAGTCCTCAATCTTGATAACACAACAACTGAAGTAATTTCTCATAGCAAACTATTATGAATGATAGTGGATGATAATTTTACATTTGACCTACATATACAAAATTGAATAAGAAAAACTCATCAGAAACTAGAGATGCTTTACAGAGCCAAAAACTCTCTCAGCAACACAACTAAAACTACACTTGCCACTACTTATCTCCTCCCCACTCTTCTTTACGGCGCTCCCATCCTTGCCCGCCTCCAGGCTTCACACAAATTAAAACTTGGACAATGCTGTAACAAAGCTGCCAAATTTGCAGTGCATACAGCACATACCCCTTTCAGAACCCACCACTGTACAGCACTGAAAAGCCTAAATTGGTGAGAACTGCCACATCAACTAACATACATAACTTTTTACCACCTATAAAATTAGCCAGCATCTATTTGCCTGTCCAGCATTAAAAAAAACATTCTACACAATTATATTCCCAGTCAGTCATTATGATCCAATGACCAAAAACTGCTGTCTATCTACAAACGCAACAAATCTGCTAGGCATTGTCTGTACTGACCTCGTTATCTGTAGCCATCAGATCTTTACCCTCCCTCTCATATTTCAAAACCAATCTGAAAGACTTCCTAGCTAAAATCTGGTTTTGTTCTTGGTCAGAACCAGGGTAAACTATATCCCTAAATGTGGATTATCTCTAAATGTGGACAAGTACTTTTTCATTCCTACTTTCCCTTCTTCACTTCCTTACCGCTCTCTAATTCTCTTCCCTGATTTTCTCTCTAAATATACCAGAAGCCTGTTTTCCCTCACTTCATATTGCAATTCCTATTTGTATTAGACTAACTTACCTTTAATTTCTCTACAAACTGTCTAAAATTTCTCTAAATATTAAATGATTGTCATATACCTCGTATTGATTCTTAACCAATGTTTTTATATTATGTCTAATTTGTTATAATTATTCAAACTGTAGATCCAGCCACCCTCAACCCCTTTTTCCCATTTTGCACATGGGGTCAGGGTGTCACTTTCAACAGTGACAATCATCTTGAACCAATGTTTTTGTTTTATTTTTGAAGATGGTAAAATTATTGTTCTTAAAATGTCTTGTAATAATTTGGAGCTTTTCTCCCCAGGCCTCTGCTGAAAATAGGCTACTACCCAGTTGCATTTTCCAGGTATTCAAATGTCAACACATAAATAAATAAATACCCAAGAGATTTCTTCAATAAAAATGTCCCAGTATGCAGAAACACCAGCTAATCTCCCCTTGATTCTTTGCATTCTCTAACAAAACAACTGCTTACTGGCATACGTTCAGGGCTATTTTGTTTGTGTCTTTTGGCTTTTCCCGGTTAGGGGTCGCCACAGCGGAACTCCGATCCGCTAATGATTGGTAGTTGATTTTTACGTGCCGAGTTACCAGCTCTGACACACAACCTTCAACGAAGGTACGCCCATTCACGCATGTCTCCACGCAGAAGACGCTCTAGCTAAGAATCGAACCAGACAGCGTCTTACTGTGAGGCGACAATGCTACCACAGCACCACCACCGCGGGGTCACGTCCAGGGCTATTTACATGCTTAGTATGCAAATGAGCTTATTATAAATTCATGTCTATGAATCAAACTCAAACACATACACTTAAAACCCCTTAAAAGGAGCACAGGGACATTATTTCTTGGACACTGCTGATCACCAGAAAGCCTAATAAGTGTTTAATAGGTGAGAACTTGGAATCTGTGCTTATATTCTGATTCTGGTGAGAGAAGGAGCAGAGTGCACTGATTCCTGACTGCTTCTGTTTGGGTAGTGAGTGTCTGTGCTTGACATTCTTGATTGGTCTGGTTGCTGTTTAAGGCATCTACCAGGAAAACACTACAACAACCCTACAGACCCTTGCATCATCTGGGACAAGATTGAGGATCACTAAATAGGCTGTGGCCTGCTTCTCATCTTGGGATTGGTGCTAATGTTTTGCTTCTGGTGACAGAAGAAACAAAGGAGCATTGTATACCAGCAGAGTGAAGCTGTAGTGAGATAAGCACTAGTAGTAGTAGTAGCCAGGCAGTAGCCATTCATGCGACTCCCCTCTTTCATCATTATTGACAAGCTAATTCTTTGTTTTCAATATGTACTGCTTGATTTGTTTCTAACTTCAGACTATTTGCCTAAATACTTTATCCTTAAAATTTCAGGGTGTACTTATTAGTTTAAATGAAAAACACAGTTCCAAAACCTGAAAGAAACACTAAATCAAACTGAAATACAAATGAGGCCAAACTGGTAAACAGCTACACAAGCCAAGGGAAAAACGATAAAAAGTTGTTTATTAATTGAGCTTTTTCATCATTTATAACAAATTACTTCTTCAGAATAACAACAAGCAATATCCAAAAGTTTTTGAAGCTCCCTCCCCATATCACATGAAAACTAAATGAAAACACATAGATACATGAAGGGATACAAAGTAACTCAGCCAGAGGACCAATAGTTAAAAACAGACTCATCTTGAAACCTTTTGCACAAATGCAATCCTGTTCTAAATAAATGTAAATTAAAAATATAAAAATACAGGGAGAATAAATCAAATTAAGTAAGAATGCAATTTCAAAATGGTAGTTATCTAAGAAAATCCTTTAAACCGGGGATGGAACATGCATTAAGTTTAATTTGCCATAAGAGCTCCCAAAACTCCAGTAGTACCTGCTGCACAGCCTCAGTAAACAGGTGCCTGTAAGGAATTAAGACCCTATCATCCAGGCAGTTAACTAAGTTGATTGATGTTGGGGTGTATAAATACCCATTTTCTTCTGCAAGTAGAGCCATTCTGTGAGGAAGCTTGTGGTAATTGCCCCTGGCTATTTCTAAAAGAAGGGAGAACCATGGTTGCTTGGGCCAGAAGGGAGTTACCACAATGATCTTGGGAAATTCTTTCTGAATCTTCAGAAGTACCCTGGATATTACTGGAAAGGATGGAAAAGCATTCAGAAAAGTCCTGTTCAAGGAAAAGAAAAGGCATCTGTCTTCCAGGCCTTCTTGCATGGAGTCCTGGAACAGAATCTTGATAGTTGATTATTCAGATGGGAGACAAAGAGGTCTACATGAGTAACTCCTATATGAATCAAATCTTGGATGAATCCTTGATCTAGGTTCCTTTCATGAGTGTTCTGCCCTGGTCCTGCTCAGGTTGTTTGCCACACAGTTTTGCTCTGATAAAACGTAGGATGCCTGTAGAGTGACACTGTGCTATGATGGTATGTCCCAAGCTAACATGGCTAGTCTGTAAAGGGGCTACGACCTGGTTTCCTCCTTGCTTCTTGATATGCCATAAGACTGCGATTTTGTCAGTAACCACTTAAAGAGGTCCCTGGGACCAAAGATAATGCATAGAGTTGAGCGTCTTGATGATAGCAAGTATCTCCTTAATATTTATATGCTTGCATTTATCCTTGGTGTCCCACATCCTTGCACTTTTATCCATCCTGAAACTTACCCCTAAGCAAATTCCAAGGTATCTGTGCTGACTGCTTTAGACCATGGAGAAAGGGAAACCTGGACTTAAATGATTTCTCTTATGACAACCCCCAGCACTGGGATTTGAAAAGATAATGGGTGTTGGTGCTGGGACCAAAGAGACTTCAGATACCATTGTATCTTTCCCATTTTGAGTCTTACAAGGGGTATCATGAGAATCTGAGATACCATGAGACCAAAAATCCTGACATATTTCCTCACAGTTACTGAAGTCTGAGTAGAAAACCTTAGAAACAGATCTAGATATAGATCTATTTTTTCTATTGGAAGAAAAGCTCTTTGCACTGAGTTGACATTCCAGGAACAGAATCCTGTGTGAAGGAGTTAAGAAAGACTTTTGAATGTTCTCTTAGAAAACGAGCTTGTGTCACCCAAGACAAAATGAGATACCTAGCACTTTGAAAAAGACTCTGCAAAAATAAATGCATCATCTAAACATGGAAAAATGTTAATACCCTGTAGTCTGCAATCGCTATAACTGGAACTAGACACTTTGTGAACACCCTTGGTGCACTGGATAGCCCAAAGGGTAAGGAAGATAAGTGATCATGTGATCCAGACACACAAAACCTAAAAAAAAACATCTGAAGTCTGGATGAATAGGGATGTGATGATAAGATCTTTTAAGCCCATTGTTACCTGGAAACTTGAAAGAGGAAGGAGAGGTAACAGGTTATGAAGTGATAACATTTTAAATTTAGACACTTTCACAAGTAGGTATAGGAAAGAAAGACCCAGAACTGGTCTTCAAGCATTTTCTTTCCTTGGCACTGGGAACATCCTTGAATAAAACCTCTGCCCACCTGGGAAGGAAGAACTGGTTCTATTACTCATTGGAACAGCATGTGGTGAAGAACAGGTAGAAATAAAAGAGTGAGATCTGGAGGATGAGGAATGACATTCCTGGAAAGGTTTAATATCTTCCCACTGCTGTCTGCAACTTTGATGAATGATTTTCAGAATGCATTCGTCTGAAACTATCTGTTACAAAACAGAAGAAAATGAGATTCAGTGCTTGGCTTTGGGAGGTCTGACACTTCTTTTTGGAACTCCCTTGCCATTTCTTCTTAAATGTCTGTTTACCTCTATTTTGTTGAGACTGCTTATTCTGCCAATTTTTGCCAAAATTGGATGAGGAGATAGAAGATCCCTTGGATTTTTTTAGAAAATGAGGGCTGAAAAAACGTAGAGATTCCCTGGATCCGCTTTCTCATTTCATCACACGATTTGATCACCTCTACAGGAAAGGGGCAAAACACTAAACCTCTGTCCAAGGGTAAATTTAAAAATCTTATTCTTAACATCATCTGTGAGGTTCTGAGAAAACAGCCTTGAAAACATCCTTAAAACAGTACCAGAGGCCATAACCCTGAAAGAAATACCAACAGAGTCATACACACACTGTAAATGTTTAGTGACCTGTGCAACAGAAAAAAGTAGTTCTGTAATGCAGATGTTTCCTCACAAGAAGAAACTGTAGATAAAACAACCCTCATGCTTTCACAATTAGTCAGAACAAACTTTAACACATGAGCCTGACCATTCAAAATTCTGAAATTCAAAGTGGCAGAAGTATACACTTTTTCCCCATACCCAGCAGTAATGGTCGCATCCTTAGCAGAAAGAGAATGATTGGAATTAACTAAGTGCTTAGGAGCTGTGGGATCAAATAGAGCTAAGCTGATGTGTCTGGTATGGGAATAGTGTACAAGAATTAAACAAATGAAGAACTTTATACATGCCATTAAAAATAGTTTCAGAGAAGGAGAAACACCCACAAGGAGAATAAGAAACTGAACTCTCCCCAAAGTCTGACTCAGAAATATGAGGAAAACAACACTGTTTCCATCCCTGCGTCTTCCTATTCAGATTCATAAATCAGAATCTCTTCAGGAAAATAGGAATCCCTTTTATTAGAAACTACTTTACAGGAAGGCTCAATTGCCTGAACTAAACCCTGAGCCACACCGAGTAAACTACTACTATCCAAAGAAAATTGAGGAGGGATGGACACATGTTTGGTTTTCTGTTTCTTTTTGAAGGAAAAAAGGTCCCAACCGTGTTACTAATGGCAGCAGCAGCAGCAGCAGCTTTCCCAGAGATGGGCAAAGTATTCTGACAAGAGGGAAACTTTCCCTCTTCCCTCTCCCAAGAATGACAAGAGTGGCTCTCCCTTGCCCACTGAAGGGACCATAAGAGCCACAGAGGACATGGCTAACCCCAGGCCATAGTGGCTATGTGTGCTACACCAGAGGGATCCAGGGTAAAAGATAAGTGGTTTGAGATACAACAAATGGTCACAGCAAAATTGCCCACCTGCAGTTGAGCCAAATTACTAGCCTGCTGTGGTGTGTTTCCTAAATTTTTTTCTTTTTGGCTGGAAAAAGGATAGACCATGGAACTGGTAGTCTGTTCCATGGTCAAGCTGAAAATGATGCCTCTTTCATGGGAAGACAAGCAGGAAATGCAGGCAAATGCTACTAGTCTACAAAAGTTACTTTTTGACAGGAATAAACAGTAAAAAGCACTTTACAACACTATGTCAGTCCCACAGAAGTAAAGCAACGACAGTTTCTCCACAGTAAATTTATTTCACTTACTTTATACTCTTTTTAAACTGAAATAAATAATGAATGCTGTCTTTATACGTTATTACAGTCTCATGACTTTCATTAAAACAAAACAATCCTAGCTTTAAAAAAAAAACTTTTCCTGAAGAGGAAAGTGATAAAACAGCAACACAAATAAGAAAATGGTAGTTCCCCCCCAAACTGAACTTTTCTGACAGCAAAGGACCAGCACAAGCTGACCATTGAGCCTTGAAAGCCTCATATGAGTATAATCTTCAGTGGAAATAAAGCTCTGAAAGCCTTTGCAACCAGACTTGCTTTTAGTCACCTCAGGTCAAGCTGCCTGACAGTTTGGGCACATGGACGGTGCCCTAAAACCTTGAATGCTAGATAGCTGTTATATCCTTGGTGGGATATAACCCATATAGTTAAGGCGACTACAGCAGTGATCAATATGATGAACAGAGAAAACTACAGGCAAGAAAAATGTTCATGGTGCCACAGATGATATATGTAGGACAGACTTACTTTTATCAGCCTGAAAACATAATGTGGCAAAATATTATAAAAAGAAATATAGGAGTTCTTTCGGGACAACAAAAAAAGAGAATGTGGCACGGGATAAATTGAAAATGCCAAAAGAAGAAAGAAGGCTTTGATCTCAAGATCTTGAGACTTCTGCTAAAGCCCACAAGTTCAGAGGTGCAGTCCTAAAAGTAAAGAAATGATGATGGACTGGGGTAAGGAGATCTTGATGAAAAAAATGATGTATGTTTAGAAACAGTACAGAATAACAGATATGAGAAGGCCGTGGTGGTGTAGCGGTTAGCGTTGTTGCCTCACAGCAAGAGATTTTCCTGTTCGATTCTCGGATGGAGCACCTTCTGTGTGGAGTCTGCATGTCCTTCCCGCTGTCGAGTGTCACTTAAAGACATGCAGGTAGGTGTGTGGTTGAATGGGTGTGCCTTCTTTGAAGGTTGGGCATTGGGCTGGCAACTCAGCACCATAAAAATCCACTGCCAATCATTAGAGGACCGGAGTTCTGCTGTGGCGACCCCTAACCGGGAAAAGCCAAAAGAAGACAGAATGACAGATATGAACAAAAATTCATATGAAAAATGTTTATACACATGTTAGCTTTAAAAAATGCAAGATCCTGGGAAAATCAGATAATGCCAATGGGTTACTCGTTAAGTAAAAAAACATAGACAAGAAAGGAGAAATGTATTTGATTTGTGGAGAAAAATACAGAGACTAGATTCTAGGATTACTTGTTACAGGAGGGTGAAACATAAACATAGGAAAAAGCTGAGCTTATATTCAATTTACAAGCTACAGGTAAACAAAACTATTATGGAGTGACATCAGAACAAAAAAAACTTAAGATTTTACAGACTCCATCGTAGTATACCAAATATTGTGAATATCACAACCAAGACAAGTTCAAATAGTGCAACAGAGAAAGGAGGTATAGGTAGAAGGTACAGGGCTCTTGGGGACTGAAGGATCTGCGCAATGTAAAACTGATGCATGGACATGTAGAAAGACTGGGAATACCCTTAGATGAAGAAGACTGGAGAGTGCTATGTTTAGCTCCTATGTATGGTACAAAACAGAAAATTTAGAATATTTGGAAGTGCTTGTATGGGTATTTTTGCATAATGAAAAAATTGGAAAGGATCTTCCCAGATATAAAAAGGATTTGTTAGAGACATGAAAGGATGGATATGGCACATGAGACCATATATTTTCAGACTGTGTGAGACTCCTACAGAGTAAGAAAATATATGTTCTGACTGTGTGGGACTCCAATATAAACTGGAGTTAAACAAGATTATTACAGAGATGGGGGATATAATATTTAGTAAAGCACTGTTCTTACAAAGCTGGAGCAATGTGGAAACAAACTTGTTAGTGTATCACTTTCCTCAAAAGTCAGAAAAGGGAAGATAAAAGATAAATAAGGCATATCTGTGTTGAAAAAATGATGCAGAGAAAGACAATGGAGTGAGAATGAGGAAGAAAATTTCTTGATTAATTATATCATGTTAGACAGACACGAGTTAAGATGTTTTACACAATTTACAAAACAACCACCACTCCCATAAAACAAAATAGTGAGGAAATAAAAAATGTAGTCCTGGTTATGTTATCTTTTTAACACAGAATGCAAATAAAACATGGGAAATGGTGGGAATGAAAGGTGGGATTGTTCATAACTTCAAGTTTTGATAAAGCTATTAGCACAAATGATTACATTACAGCAAACAATGATATAATTATTGTAAACATTGGCTTTCTGGAAAATAGAAATACTAAAACTGTAATAAATTTAAACTTGGATGGATTGTTACAGAAGCCAGTGTATTGATTATTACTGCACCACACAATAGTTGCTGTTGTATAAATAAGTATTGCTCATTGGAGTTAGAAGGCTTCCTACTTTTTATTTCCTCATACCAGCTGGATGTCACTCTCTACATGGATAAAACCATTGTATGGAAATTCGGGTTGAAGGTAAATGAGAACAAAACCCAGCTATGCTCTGGATACTGTGTGTGTGTGTGTGTGTGTGTGTGTGTGTGTGTGTGTGTGTGTGTGTGTGTGTGTGTGTGTGTGTGTGTGTGTGTGTGTGTATATGTATATGTGTGTGTGTGTGTGTGTATATATATATATATATATATATATATATATATATATATATATATATTTTTTTTTTCCCAACCCTACTAGTCAGCTAATTATTATGGGTATGCAGCACTGATACACAAGCTGCATTTTAACTTTGCATATTGGCTACACACTCTAGGAAGGATCATTATACTGAAGTGAAATCTGAATCCTCTCCCCCTACACAATCTTGGAAAGGGAGCGTCAGTAGTTAAACTAATTTGTATTATTATCTAATTATTACATTATATATCATGTAACATACTTATGTTTACTGTAGCTTTGGGAGGTGTGACTCAGTCATGTAACATACTTATGTTTACTGTAGCTTTGGGAGGTGTGACTCAGTCATGTAACATACTTATGTTTACTGTAGCTTTGGGAGGTGTGACTCAGTCATGTAACATACTTATGTTTACTGTAGCTTTGGGAGGTGTGACTCAGTCATGTAACATACTTATGTTTACTGTAGCTTTGGGAGGTGTGACTCAGTCATGTAGCATACTTATGTTTACTGTAGCTTTGGGAGGTGTGACTCAGTCATGTAACATACTTATGTTTACTGTAGCTTTGGGAGGTGTGACTCAGTTTCATACTTTATGTTCTACTGAACATTTGAAGTTAAACTCAGCAGTACAGAATATGTTAAAGTCAGAGTCCGCTTTGGTCAAATGGCATGATTTTTCTACAGTTAAATAGCAGTTAACAATTTTCCTTATATCTTTCCTATCTACTGGAACTAAAATTATGCTGATCATTTAATAATATATTCTCAAAATTAACAAAAAATAAATATACTTCATAGAAAGCAAATATTAAATATTTCCTTAGGTTTACAAGCTTCAGGCAAACCATGAAAAGCATAGCACAACCTTGCTGTATTTAATCATACTGGATCATAATGTCTTTAAAAAGTTGACAGTTAATTGCAAACCAGTATGGAAGGCATAGAAGTAAGACATCTTATGACTGGAATTATAACAAGCCTCATATTTGTAAAGGTTGCAAGTTATATGAATGTCAATAAAAAGTACATTTATTATTTAGACATAATCATTTTTTCTTTGAAAGTTTAAACATTGTTCTCATAACAAAGCTATGTTCTATATAGCCAGCACTATTTGAGTCCCTAGCCATTCCTTTAAATCAAAAGTATAAAACCTAATATTTTAGAGATAACTGACTGTAGGATATAAACTGAGTTAGAACCAAACAGATTCTGATTGTCTATTTTAAATATTAAACAATGACAAGCTGTTTTTCATGCCACTAAAAGCAATGCATGCTTCAATTCAATACATAAAAACATGATCAATGACAGACACATTTAATATTTTTACTTCTAAAATTGTTTAAATAATTGCATAGGATCATAGGAAGTTACTAGGCTAATGGCCCTGGAGCCTTTACAAGCCTAGCCAAGTTACCCTTGTTTCCACGATCAGCACCTATTTCCCCTGTCCAAGAGAGACACAGGTGGAACCCCCCAGGTGAATTTACAGTTGCCCATCCAATCATCCAGATTGCGTTTAAAGAGGGCCAGTGAGGTGCTCTGTTTGACATGAAATGGGAGTCTGTTCCAAAGGTGTGGTAACCTCTGGGAGAGAAATTTGCCCCTACAG
Source organism: Protopterus annectens (assembly GCF_019279795.1). Taxonomy (NCBI): domain Eukaryota; kingdom Metazoa; phylum Chordata; order Ceratodontiformes; family Protopteridae; genus Protopterus; species Protopterus annectens. The sequence goes on from NC_056731.1 coordinate 475,073,966, forward strand.
CAGGTTCTATTAATGTCACATACCAGGTTAAGGTCTTTAGAGTGAGTAACCCATGTACCATTTGACTTGCATATGTGCAGCATTTCCCATAAAGTAGGGTCAGAGATTGCCTTGTATGCAAGGCAGAGATCACCTCTGAGTAGTCTGTATGAAACAGAATAAAGTGACAGTCATTTCAGATGATCCACATAGGACAGAGGCTGAAGACCTTGACTTTTCCTTGTGAGGAACCTTTGAGGGAAGAGCACAGGGAGGTTATAACTTATTTTTTCTGGAGGCAATGCCCTTACTTGTGAGATGAGCAATATAGAATGCCCTTCTTACCACTGTGGAGACATGGTGATCAAAGGTAAGATTTGTGTCAACCTGTGAGCCCAGGTCTCTCACCACTGAGTGCATACTTAGGGTGTTGCTATGAGTGTGGTAGTTAGTAGGAACATCGCCCTTACCAAAATGGATAATAATACATTTTTTGCAATGAATTTAAGGCTGTGCGACTTTGGCACCAATCATTTGTTTGCATGAGACCCCCTTGTAGGATGTTGACATCATTTGGAGATTCTATGACCTCTCCCACTTTGCAGTCATCGGCAAACTTTGTCAGCCACAAACCTTTAGTTTTTGCTTGTACTTCAGAGAAATAGATTCCAAACAGTAGAGGTCCCAGGACAGATCCCTGTGGAACACCACTGGTTATGGGTCTGCTGTTGGAGGTGGTTTCCCCTATTTCACTGTATGGGTTCTATCAGTGAGCTGGTTGGTGACCCACCTAATGATTTAAGAGTTGAGGCCTAGTTCTTTTTTAATTTCTTTAAGTGTCACTGTTAGAGAGTAATACCATGACAGGAATGGACCCCATTCCTAAGTCAAACATCAATTAAAGTTAATGAAATTAGTATTGTTTCAGTCTTTTATGTCAGCCAGATGTGCTGTTCGTAGCACCTGCAGTGTACCCAGTAATGACTCCTCCTGCAGTTTGTACGGGGTTACATGTATTGGTAGCATACTGTATCTAAATATGATTGTAGATTCTTTTTTATAAGACCAGTTGCTCCTATTACTATTGGAACTGTCTGGGTATCTTTCTTCCACATTGTTCTTGTTTCTGCCTGCAAATCCTGATATTTTATGACTTTGCGTCTCTCTGTACTCAAGACGCTGTAGTCACTGGACATGACAATATCAATGACCAATGCTACTTTTGTCTTCCTTTCATGGACCACTATATCCAGTTTTCTAGCATCTATCTTTTGAACTTTGGTAATGGGTGATCTCATGTGATGTAGACTTCATCATAGTCACGATGCTTTGTGGCTCATGTTTACAGTGTTTTTCAGCCACATCAGTACATTAATGTTTGCACAATCCCCAGTGCAGCAGTCTTGCCACATTAATATGCCTTTCAGTATGCAGTCCTTCTGCCATTAATATGTCACAACCAGTAACAAGGTGTGCAACTGTGTTCAGGTCTGTTTTAGAAAACCTACATTTATTGGACAACAAATGATCCTTTGTTCCATATGTCTTTCTTTTATTGCTCTTTTGTTCTATTGCTGTAATTGAGTTTTCTTCTAAATTACTATAAACTCTGTTGGCATCAATTCCAGTGTGTAGTTTATACGTCGTCAGAAGGCAAGTTATTGGTCTGTAATCTTTAGGGCAGCTTGCAGGTTCACTCTTAAGTAGCAGTATTGTTTTTCCTGTTGTTAGCCAGGTTGGTGTCTGTTCGGGGTGCGCATATAAATAGTTCTTACTCATGGCTAAATCTCCATGCAAAGATTTTAATACTTTTAACCAGAAGCATCTTCCCCCACCTGATCTCACTAACTTTTTTTTCCCCTCTGCTTAACAGTTATGTAACTATCTCTTGCTGTCTTCACTCTACAGTATCCAAAGCAGATGATATATTGTAGTTTGTATATTTTGTATATAATGTATACTGCCTTTGTTATTCTAGCTAGAAATTTATGATAAGACTGTATGTCTGTTTTTCTTTTAAGTTATCTCTCTATGTATGTAGAAAATGTGATTGTATTTAAATTTCTTTTGTATGTGAAGCTTTTCTCCCTGGGCCTCCACTGAAAAATGGCACTTTGTGGCCCAGTGAAACACCCCGGTAAACAAATGCAAATAAATAATTAAGTTAGATAGAGCATCTGGGCCTGGGATTTTCCAGTTAGAGGCTTTTCTTAAATTTGTTTCAATCTCTCTTGCTGTTGCTTCATCCCATTTCATATCCTGTATCTTTAAACTTCTTATTCTTTCTTTTACTTCTTCTATTTCTTCTTTTTTTGATGGTCTTTCAATTCCTTTTACATTGTTTCCCAATTCTCTATAAAACTACTTTTGGGTCACCAATAAATTGCTTATTTTGTAGTCTTCATTTATATTATCTGCATATCCTCTACATTTTTCTGCCTGTGCTGAGACTTTTAGCTTGTTATTTGCAGTAGTGCATGATAGATCCTGATCTGCTCTAATACTGCACATTGCTTTATTAACTTCTGTATTTCTAAGTATTTTTGTTGATCTGCTCCCTCTTCTATACTCTTCTAACAGTGACACTTCTCATCTTAATTGCTTTATAGTTTTCTCTATTTGGTACTTCCATGATGGTATTTGATTTCTCCCCTTCCTTTTCCCTCACTGCCATGTGTTCTTGTGGTAGAACGTTATCATTTATTAATTTAGCTGCACAGTAATATCGCCTGTTTACTTCTGTTATATCACATGGATCTCTATGGACAGTCATAATTACTGTGATCATTTGTTTTATCAGACTTCTGACTTTTTGGGTTTTATTGACCTTCTGTAGTCTATTTCTTTCATTGATCTTAATATGTCTATCTATCTGTCTATCTATCTATCTATATTAAATCAAGCAACTCTTCTCTTAGTTCATTTCCTTCTAAATTGAGGGCACATTTTTTGTTTTCCATTTCCTGCATGCATTCTACAGAAAGTTCGATAGCATCTTCCTGTGGCACATTCTCTTCAATTTCATCCTGTGGCATCCGTTGCTCTGTCATATGGAACTCACTGGCCTATCACTCCTTAACATTGACTGCGTCAGAGTTTTCACAGGTTTCCTGTTCCTTCCCTTGCTGTCCAATGTCAAGTGAATGTTTATTCTGGTTTCCTGTGTAAGGCTTCAAAATATCTGCATCTGACACCTGGCCCATTGCTTCCCACTCCACTGGTTTCCCCTTAATTTGGATGTCCATTGTTCACCCTAGCTGGGTTAGTTTGTCAATGATACCTGAGTGAGGGATAGTGTCAAAAACCTTGGCTAAGCATAGGCAGGCTGTATGCACAGATTTCCCCTTGTCCAGGGCCTTGGTGACTGTCTCAAAGAGGTCCACCAGTTTTAACAAGCATGATCTTCCTTTGACAAATCCAGACTGAGTAGGGTCAAGTGTTTGCAGATTACCTATATCTTTGTTGATAAGGTCCATGATGATTTGCTCCATGGCCTTGCAGATATGGTTAGTCAAGCTAATAGGCCTATAGTTCCCAGGGTCAGTGCAAACACCATCTTTGTGCAAGGGGATAACAGTGGCCATTTTCCATTCAGATGGGATGAAGCTGGTGCTTAGACAATGATTGAAAAGTGCACCCAATGGTGTTGCTAATTCTTGTTGGAGCCCATGTAGGACGCAGCCAGGGATCTTATCAGGTCCCACAGATGCTGTGTTTTTGGCCTTTAGAAGGCATTTACGACCTGCTCTTTATAGGTTCATAGGTGTTTACTAGGCTAACGACCACAAGGGCCTTTTTAAGCCTAGCCATGCAGCCCAAATCTCTGATAAGTTTTGATACCTTTGATGAATGTAAGCAGGGGTTTGGGAGATGAAACATTTACACGCAAGGGCATGAGAGAGGAACAATTTATATGTTGCCTGTGTCCATTAGAGACATAGGTGCCAAAACAGGGCTGAATTGCCTGTTCCCCATCCAATTGATCAAGTTGCACTTGAATTGGGTTAGGGAGGAACTCTGCTTCTCATGGATATGGGAAGCCTCTTCCATAGATGGGGTAGTCTCTGGGATACATACCTATCTCTCCAGCATTTCCTATTTATATCACAGACAAGGTTTAAGTCTTTAGAATGGATAATTCTGGTGCTGTTTGTTTTGTGGATATGCATGAGGTCCATCACAGTGAGGTCTGACAATGGGGTCTATATTAATTTGTCAAAATGGCATTACAGTGAATGCCATTTCGCCAACATGTAAAGAGCGAAATGCTCAAACAGCGAAACCCCAGGTCACCAATTTTTATCCTAGAGAAAAAAATCGGTAGACCAACAAAACAAAACACACCAGTTAAAACATTTTAAAGTGGGGTGCTTTGCCACACACGCCCCCCCAACATGGGGGGGATGTGCTCCCCACACCCTCCCTAACTAAATATACCAACTTTGAGATTAGACTACAGTGGGATAAAGGGCAGTGTCATGGCTCAGGCCAAGCAATTTTTTTCCATAGGAAAAAAATTGCTGACGTAAGCTTTAGCTGTTTGAGCATTTCGCTCTTTATGTGTCAGTGAAATGGCATATGCTGTAATGCCATTTTGACAATTTAAAATAGACCCCTGACAATGCACTGTATGTCAGGCATAGATCTTCCCTCAAAAGCTTGTAGGAGACTGAATACAGGGATAGGACCTTGAGGCGGTCTGCATATGACATTTTACTTACACCCTGTATTCTTTTAGTGAGGAACCCCTGTGGATGTTCCAATTGTTGGATATGTCTGGTTAGGTACATATCAAAGGGGGCATTGTACTCAATTATAGGTCTGATGAATGCCGAATACAGTGCAACAGTGACTTCCTTGGACTTAGATGCCATATCTTTATTTATAAGTTGTGCAGCATGGAATGATCTCCTCACTACTGTAGATACTTGATGGTCAAAGGCTGTGGTACTATCTATGTATGTCCCTAAGTCCCTGACTACTGGGTCAGCTCTAAGCTGTGTGTTGTCAATATGATAATTACCAGGGGTGGATGACTTCCCAAAGGATACCATTATGCATTTCTTGGCATTTAGTTTTTAGTCCATGGCTCTGACACCAGTTGTTTGTGTCAGCTCCTCCTGGAGAACATTTGTGTCAGTGTGGGATTCAATGACAGCTCTTAATTTACAATCATCTGCAAACTTAGTCAGCCAAAGACCACTGACATTGGCCTTGACTTCAGAGAAGTAAATGCCAAAAAGGAGAGATCCAAGGACTGATCCCTGAGGGATTCCACTTGCGACTGGACTCTTTGTAAAGGTCAGCTCCCTAATTCTAACTTCTTGAGTCTTGTCTGTGAGCTGGTTGGCTATCCATCAGGTGACATATGAGTTTGTATCTAACCTCTTGTGTTTGTCAAAAATGTCCGAGTGGGGTATTATGTCAAATGCCTTGGCCAAGTCAAAGTAGGCAGTGTGAACGATTTTGCCCTCATCCATTGCTTTGGTGACCTTCTCAAAGAAGTTCACCGGGTTTAGTAGACATGATCTGCCCTTGATGAAACCAAACTGGGTTGTTTCCAGTGTCTGGAGGTTTACTGTATCTCTGTTGATCACTTCCATGATAATTCTTTCCATGGCTTTACATATAAGACTAGTGAGACTTATGGGTTTGTAGTTTCCAGGGTCTGTAGATGGCCCACCTTTGTGCAGAGGGATGACTGTTGCACTTCTCCATTCATGAGGCATGAAGCCTGTTTGGAGGCTACAGTTAAATATTAATTCCAGAGGCCCAGATAGATCATGCTTCATGCTATTTAGAAGGCAACCTGGGATATTGTCTGGGCCCACTGATGCAGTGTGCTAGGTCTTATAGAGAGCATTAAGGACCTGTTCCCTATTGACAGGAGAGGGAGTTATATCTGATGGTATTTCCTGAGGGAAGGTTGAGGGGGAAAGAGGGGGAAAGTTAGAGCTGAATTCAGGAGGTTTGCTATATCTTCTGGCTCAGTATAGGTGGCTCCATTTACGAGTTCTGCACACAATTGTGCATTGCCTTTGAGGTTGTTTATATAGCTAAAGAATGCTTTGTGGTTGTCCTTGGCCTGTGAGGCTAAACATATCTCAAAATTGGGTTTGGTAGACTTTATTTTTCCTCTGAGTTATTTTTTAGTTTGAAGAGAGTGTTTTATCCTTCTGGGTGCTGCACCTCCTAATTTTTGCCATGATTTTCTTCCTTCTGTTATACAGCCTATTGATGCTGTGATTCCACCAGGGTGGCTTGTTTTTTGAGTAGTTCTGCACTCTTCTTGGTTGGTACAGCTGCCTCTATGCAGTTATTAACATGCTTGTACAGGGTTTCTATGAAGATTTCTGCGTAGTCAGCAGTGTTCTCAGGGTTTATGGAGGCTTGAAATTTTGTCAGATTAACACTTAATAGCAGGAGGTTAGGCTTAGAGTAGTTCCCGAATATTACAAGTTTAGCTGGGGGTCCAGGTTTTATTTTTACTTCAAAGGAGACCATTTACTAGTCTGACTTTACTAGGGAAGGCATTACAGTAGGGGGTGTGCAGCACTCTCCCATATTAGTGAGGACCAGATCCAGTATGGTTGCACCCTTGGTTGGTGTATTGACTATCTGGTCCAGGGAGTTTGTGTTTACAAAATCCAGGAATCTCTGTGCCTGTACATTTGGTGTCATATAGGATTCCCAGTTAATAGTGGGGTAATTAAAGTCACCTATGAATACGGTATTGGGCTGTATGGTTAGTGTTTCTAATAAGTTTAAATACATGGTGTGGGTTTCCTGGGTCATAGAGGGGGACCTGTAGCTTGCAAGGAAATGGTATTGGATTTTCCCTGTGGTGAATTAAATATGGAGCAGCTCAAGTGCATTATCCTATTTGACCAGTCTTGAATTATATTTATTTTTTATGTAAATAGAGACACCTCCGCCTTTAGTCCCTGCCTGTGAAGTAGGTCGTCTAAATGTGTGGAATGCATTATAGCCTTGCACTGCTGGTGTGCTCTCTGTGACTTTAAACCATGTCTCAGGGACCACACAGATGTCAGCATTCTCTAGAGTGAAGAGAGCTTCTAGGCTGTGGAGTTTTTTGTTTAGACTCCTAGCATTGAGCAGTAATGCCTTTAGATTTTCTTGGTTTTGATTTGCTATGTCAGAAGTACTTTCAGTTTGGCATTGCCTAAAAAAGGCACTATGGGGCAAGACATTGTTTTAGCTAATATTCAAAAGCCTAGAGGGGAGAGGTGCAGACCATCCCTGGAAAAGCAGCATGGTCTGTTGACCATTTCCTTCCATGTTGACAAATACTGCACCCCCTTAGAATGAGACCAGAAACTAAGCCAATTATTAAAGTCAATCATCCTTGGCATCATCCTTGGAGAAAGTAAAATGGTGCTCAATGCTAGGCTCATACCAGCCTTAGACACGTATTCCAAGAGCTCCAGGATGCATCTCTTCATATAGTCTAGGTAGGTACATCTCTGGCCATTTACTCCCAGATGGACTATGACAGAGTCATATCAGTACTTGTGGTCCAATGACCTGAGTGCATGCATAATGTGGTAGATCTTAGCCCCTGATAAGCAACTGTGACTTTCACCTTGCTCAGCCTGGTGAGAGGGACATAAGTGTGTCTCACAATGGAGTCTCCAATGATTAGAATCTTGGATTGTGTGGTGGTGGCTTACTTTATGGGCTTAGAGGTAGAGGCATCATGAGATGCAGTCCTACCCTATGTGTTGATGTGGGTGTTTGGGTTATTTGTTACATGTACTTTGTCTAGGAGGTCATTGTGGTTTAGGAAGGTTACATTTAAGTGCCTCAGCATATGAGGTTGATATGTCTGCTTTGAATTCTGTGTGATGGGTGCAGCATATGTAATATTGACAACCTTATTGACATTAGGAGTACTTTTATGTGAGAGCTTTGCCTCAAGTGGCATTGTGTAAATACATCTCTCACATACCATATCAGTTTGTTTGAGAATTAACTGGTTGTCAGTAAACATGAGGCAATTTCTACATTGCCTCAGGATACCCATATCCACCAAGCTGGTAACAGAGACAGTGGCAAAGTTCATATCCATGGCAACAAACCCTTCTTTATTGATTAGACAGTTGGAGTAAGAATATCAATCAATGTCAGGAGTATCCAGTTTGCAACTATGGGGACAGTGTTTGTCACTGTAAACTAGTTGTCCTGTGTGCAACTACATACTGGAGAAATTTCAATCCTGCTTTAACACAAAAAATGTCACTTAAGGTGTCTGAGTCCGTACAGAGCACTGCCAAACACTTGGGGAGAAACTAATACATAGACCCTGAAAATATAAGGATGAAGTATTTAGGCAGATATTCTGAAGTTAGAAATAAATCAAGCAGTACTTACTGAAAACAAAGAATTAGTTTATCAAGAATGATGAAAATGGGGGAGTTGTGTGAATGGCTACTACCTGGCTACCAGTACTGATAGTCTCACCACTGCTTCATTCTGCTGAGATGCAATGCTCCTTTGCTTCTTCTCTCACCAGAAGCAAAACATTAGCACCAATCCTAAGATAAGAAGCTGGCCACAACCTATTTTGTGATCCACAGTCTTGTCCCAGATGATGCAAGGGTCTGTAGGCTTGTAGCCTTTTCCTGGTAGATGCCTTGAATATCAATCAGACCAATCAGGAACCTTAAGCACAGACGCTCACTGTCCAAACAGAAATGGTCAGGAATCACTGCACTCTGCTTCTTCTTTCACCAGGAACAGAATATAGCCACAAATTCCAAGCTGTCACCTACAAAGCAGTTATTAGGCTTTCTGGTGATCAGCAGTCTCCAGGAAATAATGTCTCTGAACTCCTTCTCTTACTAGGAGAAAACAGAAGCACTAATCCCAAAATGACTACTGAAAGGCAGAATGTGGGGTCTCCTATAACTGGTAATCTTGCAATAGATGTTTAAAGGTAAGATGAAAAAATGTGTTAATATCCAAAACGGGTCTATATTGAATTAGCGAATGCTTAGAAAAGCAATTGCTAATTCATCAACCATTTTTAAGCGAAAGCTTAAAATCTCAAACACCCGGAACAGTGATTTTTTTCTCCAGGGAAAAAAAATTGCTGGTCCACAAAAAAAATAAAAAAAACTTAAAACATTATATAATGTGGGGGGCTTCACCCCCACACCCCCGATGTGGGGGGCTGTGCCCCCGACACCCCCCTACTTAAATATATCAACTCCCAGATCTCACCACAGTGAAGGAAATGGTGAACTCCCGAAACTGGCCCAGCGATTTTTTTGCCCTGTGAAAAAAATTGCTGTTCCGGGTGTTTGGGATTGTAAGCTTTTGCTTAAAAGAGGTCATTGAATTAGCGTTCATGTTTCTAAGCATTTGCTAATTCAATATAGACCCATCCTAAACACTGCAGTGTTCACTAAGCAGTTAGATGTGAAAGGGGGCACTAATTGTAAAAGAGCAAGATAGATTGAAAGGGGGTAGGCACTTTTGTATTCTGGTTCTATGGAATACAGTGGGATGGCCAATAAATTTAAATAGCTGAAGGGGAGTGATATCACAAAATTATACTTTTGTGCTTACTCCCACCAGCCAGTGAAAGGGAAGGAGATATGTGGTCAAATTAACATAAGGGGGAGGCAGCCAGAAAGACAGTTGTGTTTAAAAACACAACAGCAACACTGTGGGAAGGTGGGAAAAATTCTTTCTGACTCACAAAAGATGCAGCTGTGTCTCCTTCCAAATGTTAATATGCAGTTAAAAGCAGAATACAAGTAAAACACAATGTAAATAAAGTAAGTCACAGTATATAAAATAGAAAAAGGCAATAAAGTAATACAAAATGTATTTATTTATTTATTTGTTTGTTTATTATTTATTACATTTGTTCACCGGGAAAGTCCACTGGGCTGAAGAGAGCCCATTTTCAGTGGAGGCCCGGGGAGAAAAGCTCCAGTAGATTAAATGCAATAAGGAAACTACTTTACATTCCAGAGGTAACCATCACAAGTTGGTTACTATACTTTCAAAAGTTACCACAAAAAATAAATTATACCAGTAATGAGGAACATTTTACACAGAAAATCTGGTTCTTACATAGAAAATCTGCATAACAGTACAGAGGTGGCTACCGCAAGGTAGTTACAGTATTTACAGTGGTGTCTACCATGCAATAAATCAGTGAGGAGGTACAGCTTACATCTATAATGCTACTATACAACCTAGCTGCTACAAAATTTAGTAGTAAGATTAAGCAACAGGACAGAAAAGTGATTTTAGAGACAGTAAAGATCATAAGTTAATTACGAAGAGAGCAGTACAAGGAGTGCTATTAAAGAAGAGAGGGTTAGGTGACAGCATTAGAGAGGGTACTGCAGTTGCAAATCCAATTGGAAAGAAGGTGATTTTGGAGGACATATTTGAATTTGAAGGGGTGCTGTTCAGAAAGTACAGAGGCGGCGAGATCATTCCAGTGCCTGGCCATAGTCCAGGAATATAGAAGTTTACCAACTGGTAGGTTTGGTTTATGAACTTGAAATAAGTTTTGATTTTCTGAGCGTAGTGACCTAGTGGGAGAGTAAGGGGTAAACAAGGAGTTGAGTGCAGAGCAGTCTTGTGGTTTGTATATTAGTCTATGAGAAGTAGTTAGTTGGAGATGTAACAGGAATTGTGGAAATTCGAGCCAGTGGAGATGCCTTAAGGCTATACAATGATGGGTAGAATAATGACAGTTAGAAGCAAATTTGCCGATTTTGTTATAACAGGATTCTAACTTCAGTTTTAAAGAGGACTGCAGGTTAGTTAGTAGAGGAGCACCATAGATTAAAGAAGGAAAGGGCTTGTTTAGTAGCAGAGGAGAGGAATTTATAGTGCCTCTATAGGAGGCCAAGCTTTTTGTGGGTTTTAGAAATGTTGGATTGGATATGAAGATCAAATTTTAGAGTGTTGTCAATTATAACCCCTAAAAGTTTGGTATTGGTTATGAGTTCAATTCTTTATGGAAGTCAACAAGAGAATGTTAAAGTCTTGGAAATTGAAAGAAGTATTCTTTTTAGGGATGAACAACATAAGTTTTGTTTTTTTTGGCATTTAAGGACAGGTTATTTTGGTGAAGGCAAGATTCAACAGTAGAGAAAGCTGTTTGTGTTATTTGTTGTAGGATGGTGGGGTTTGGGGCAGAACAGACTATGGTCGAGTCATCTGCATATTGAACTAGGGAGGAGTGAGGTAAAGCTTGGTGTAAATTATTAATGAAAATATTAAATAGGAGGGGACCAAGAATTGATCCTTGGGGGACGCTGGTAAGATTGTGGCGGTATGGAGAGATTGAGTGCTGCCATTTGATGGTGTGTTGTCTGGAATTTAGATAACTTTCAAACCAGGCATGGGATGAAGAAGACAGCCCAATAGAAGAGATTGATAGATCTAGAAAAAGGGTAGATGCTATATGGCCAGAGCCACGGATTTTGGTAATGATATCTACGAAGGATAGGACAGCAGTAGAGGTGCTGTGACCAGGACGGAATCCATGTTGTGTAGGGGAGAGAATCTTGTTATTTAACAGTTATACAAGAAATCAAAAGCAAACTAACCTTTCCCTCACAGCAAGCTGTGGCAGAGTCTGGGTGAGCTTTTCCAGTAGAGATGCAAGGTAGAAGACAGGTGGTAGGGATGTCATGGGGTATGTGTGGCAGGGACAGGGGAGTGAAGTTTTCACAGAACCTGTCAGCTAACAGGTTAGCTATGTCCACAGGCTCAGTATATGTGGCATCATTAACTATCAGTTCAGTGTAAATCTGGGCTTTTCCTTTTAGGTTACAGATGTGCTAAAGGCCTTATGATTGTCCTTAGCAGAGGAAGCTAATTTGGATTCGTAATTTGCTTTGAAGGACTTCACAAGAAGTCTTATTTGCTTGTTTAAGTTGAGGAGGGAGTGTTTCCAGCTTAGGGCCCACTCCCTCTTACTCTTAGACAGCAATTTCTTATTATTGTAAAGCCTGTTAATGGCAGTTGTCCACCAGGCAGGTTTGCTCTTCCTTGAAGAGCTTGTTTTGGTCCTATCTGGTATGGGTGAGTCAGTGGAGTTATACAGGTATTTGTATAAAGCATTGGTGTAGAACTTGGCATCATTGCCAATTCCATCTGTGGGGGGGGGGTGCAGTGAAGCTATTTCTGTAAGAGGTTATAATCTGCTTTGGAGACGTTTTTTAGTCTAATTGCTGCTGGGGGGGGGTCAGGTGTGATAGCCACTTCGAATGAGACTGATTTGTGGTCAGATCTCACCAGGGAAGACCTCATAGTTGGGGTGCTACAGTGGTCCCCCATATTGGTACGCACCAGATTGAGGATCTTGGCACTCCCTTGTGGGGGAGTCAACTAGTTGGTCCAGGGCATTGGGGTTAACATTGTCAAGGAACCTTTGGGCAGGTGAGTCTGAGAACACTAATTTACCCAGTCAATGGATGGGTAGTTGAAGTTGCCCAAAGCCATGGTGTTCAAATGTATCTTGATAGACTCAGGTAGAGCTAAATAGGCAGGGTGGGTGTCCTGATTCATGGAGGGGATCATGTAGCTGGTAATGACTTGAATAGGTGTCCTACCAACAGTTACTTGCACCTGAAGTATATCCAAGGAATCATACTTTTTAACTAATCTGGTGGTGTATTTATCTTTGATGAATATTGATATACCACCTCCTTCAGTTTCATGCCTTTAGTTTGTGGTCTGAACATGTGGAAGGAGGAGTAACCTGGTATGGCTGGGGTGCTCTCCATAGCCTTGAACAAGATCTCCATGACTGCACAAATGTCTGCTTATTCCAAGGTGAGGACTGCTTTAATTGACTGCAGTTTCATGTTAAGACTGCCAGCATTTAGCAGTATAACCTTGGGGTTGTTTTTTGATTAAGTTTTGTCCTTGTGTCGTTGCCTAAAAAAAGGCACTATGGCAGTGGCAAGAGCCTTTGCCAGTAGCCAAAATCCCAGGGGTGACAGATGAAAACCATATTTTGCAAAGCATCGAGATCTATTGATCATGTCATCCCAGGCTGACAGAAACTGGATCCCCTTAGAATGACACCAAAAACTAAGCCAATTATTGAAGTCAATGATTTTGTGTTTGTATTGTGCTACCATCCTAGGCGAAGGTAATATGCTGCTCAAGGCTACAGACATACGTGCCTGTGATATGTGATTAGCGAGTTCAATCATGTCACTCTTCAGGTAGTCCAGGGAGGTACATCTTAAGTCATTCACACCAACATGTACTATGACAGAATCATTATGGTATTTGTTGAGAGACTTGAGTGCCAGCATTATCTGATGAATCCTAGCACCAGAAAGACAGCTGACCATGACTTTCTCCCTGTTCAGCCTGATGAGTGGGACATCTGTTTGTCTCACTATAGAGTCTCCTATGACTACGATATTTGGAGTGGATGTGCGTTGCCTTATGAGCTTTGATGGTGAGACACTTGTGCTTGTGTCATTATGTGTATTGTGTGTTTTGAGTGTTATGCCTAGTTTAGTACATATGTGTTTTGGAGGTCTCTGGTGTTTAGGCAGATTTTTTGTGAGCACCTCCACATATGTTGGTCTGTTTGTATGCTGTGTGTTACGAGTAGGAGTTATGGTAGGTGGGCTAACAGCCTGCTCTGTATTTCTATCTATTGCACCAGGGATCTATGATTCCAGATTCATAATGTTGGTGCATCACTCACAAATGGTACATGAATGGTTTAGAAGTAGGGGGTTGTCAGTATACATGAGGCAGTTGCTACACTACCTCAGTAGACCTGTGTCAACTAGGCAGGCAGGAGAAACTGACAGTTCATGGTCCTAGGAATAATCTTGGTCTGGCTATAACAGTTGAAGAGGGAGTACGGCAGGGGCAGGTATTAGTAGGTTTAGGCACGAGGAGCTCCGGTTTAGGTAATATTTCTGAGGTTAGAGAGCAGGTGTCTGTAACTGTCAATCCCTCTGTGTAGTAGTGTGCAATACTGCTCGATGCGAAAACAGGTACAAACAAGGACAAACCGGTTCAAACACTAGCCATTTAAAGCAGAAAAACAGGAAGTAGCCAAAGTTCAAATTATCCAATCAAAACGCCCTAAACAGAGCCCTGTAACAGTAACTCTAAGTAGATCAGACCAGACTGTACCTTCCTCCCATGAGGGCACAGCCGGGCCTCTCCAGACAAAACATTAACTGTTTTACAAGTTCCAAAGTTCACAAAAAGTACTAGATTCAGCAACCTTTAACCTAGTCTATGCTACTGTTTTTTTAAGGGCAGCAACGAGTAAAATGAACAGAACAAGCAGATGAACAGTAATTACAGTTGTTAAGCAGAATTCAATTAGCAGACAATCTAAACAAATGCAGTAAAATACAGTTGCACAGTTTAAGCAAACAGATATGCAGCAAATATCCTTTAGTTAATCAGGAGTGCAGAAAACAGTTGAAAATAAGCACTTATCTTTTGTAGTTTCTCAGCAGGTATTTGGAAAATAGTAGAGCAAAGGCAGAAGGCCTAACTCACTGCAGCTTTGAGCAAACAAGCAACCAACATCATCAGCATGTATGCATGTATCTACATATGGCCAATTCAGATATGCCTCTAACATCTCTTTTCTCTATTTCACTATCTCTCACTGTTTTACAAAGCCAGGTTCACAGCTCAAGACCATGCATGAGCAAAACTAACCTTGTTGATCTAACACGCACACACACACACACACACACACACACACACACACACACACACACACACACACACACACACACACACACACACACACACACACACACACACACACACACACACACACACACACACACACACACACACACACACACACACACACACACACACACATTTACATGATGTTTTATTAAAACACAATATGTAATGGCATTTATGTAAACCAGACCAAATTGGTAAATGTAATTTAAACACCAACAACTTTCTACCTGACCAATAGATGATTTTTTCATCTTGTATTTTTATCTTACACCGCCTCAGACCAGAACTAACTGAACATTCTTTTTCTTATGTGAATAATATGCATTTCCAGGTATTGCTCACAGCAGACTTTGCCACCACCCTTACATATTATTTATCTATTTACTTATGTATTTGATTTGGTGACTGGGTAAGTGTATTGGTCTGACAATTTTTATTAATGAACTAGGGTTACAGAGCAATGAAAGAGTACAATTAATAGTGATGAATATACATTACATTACATGCTTGAGTAGTCACTTACAATGGATAAAACAAATGAGCATCAAGCAATTACAAAAGGGGCATTCCATTATAGCAGAGGAAGAAGTGAAATAATAGCAATGATACAAATCAACACATATATTATGCAATAACAACATTTAGTGATGCAACACATGACTTAAAAAGGTGAGCTACAGGATCTTCTTAATTGCTGTGTGGATTAGTTTGGCAGGGTCAAGGTGTAATCTCTCTCTCTCTATATATATATATATAAATATATATAAATATATATATATATATATATATATATATATATATATATATATATATATATATATAGTAGAAAGTTCATAGGTTCATAGGTTCATACTAGGCTATCTGCCCGAGGGCATTTACAAGCCTAGCCCATCGTTTTGTGGCTTACGCCACCCCTTTAGTATGGGGAACTATACCCATTATTTTGCTGTGCCTCTGTCGAGCAGTGACACTGAGGTAATCCCTGGGGTATATCTGCGATCTCCCTCTTAATTTGCTTTCTCTGAAGCAATTGCATTCATTTTGATCCAGTGGATAAGACCTGATTTTTTGAATATCTCCAGTATGGTTATTGATCTGATTTCACTAATTAAATGGTTCCATGTGCCATGCCATAGACATGAGAAGGCTTTATCTGTGCTAAATGAGCATATTATTAATTTTCCTATTATGATCTCCTGTTTTTAGTCTTGATGTTTAGACATATATGGCAAAATAATATTACCTCTTTTAAAGTTTAACTTAACTGACAGGAATCTTAGTACCTTCATTTATGAATGTTTTCTTTCCTTATTGATCATGTTATATGTATCAGCAAGCCCCAAGCTATTTCTTATGTTATCATCTGTAACTGTTTTGCACACTCACATGTTAAAGAATAAAATGACCTTTATCTCATCCATTACCCGTCTCAGAAACCCACACTTTCAGAGCTGTTGCCTCTGAAATAAAACTTATTGTCAGACCTGCTCTTGAAGTAGCTTAACTCTTCCAAGTCTCTGTTGTGTCAGTACAGGTACATAACCCCCTCTCTGAGAACAAAAACATCCAATGACAGGGTTAATGTCTTTCATACTCTGGTTTATTGTGCTACAGTCGGATATGCAAATGGGAATCTTTCTTAGGATGTAGTAAACTACATACTTTTTTTTTTTTTTAACATCAAACATATATGCAGTTGCTGTCCCCAACCAAGATACCATTCTGTAATCTGAGTAGGTAGTCAACATACATTCTAACATATATCACATCTACACAGCAAGATATCAGAATATAAAAACATTTCTATTCAGAAAAGTATTAGCCATCCTAAGCTAAAACCTATGAGATTTATATACTGATAAAAAGTTCTGTAGATGCACTCTAAAAGAGTTCAGTAAAAAAGTACTACTTAGATAAGGAAACACATTGTTACTGGATAGGATGAATAAGTAATTCTGTCTCTGCAAATTCCAGAATAAAGTTTTGAGACAGTATTACAGTTTAGCCCGTGATATAATATGAGCCTTTGAATCTACAGTCAATATTATCCTGTTTTATAGAAATGGAGTTAAGTTCCCAACCAGGAAGAGGGCCAGCTATCTCAGGTAATACTTTACCAGCTATTTTGAGTTTATACTGCTAGGTATTCCAATCACAGAATACATATCTAAACATAAAATGTTACCGTATTATAGGAATAAGAATCATTTTAATGCTGGAATGTACTTTAGAATATGAATGCTTTAACAATTATACTAAGCTAAAATATTATGCTTTTAATGAAAGTATAAAGCTGGACATGTCAGTAGCTGAATGCTAAAGGACCTTGGTGAAATAAATTAAAAAAACAGAAAAAGCCTGTGTCTTACTTATAGCAGTATTAGCATACAGACAATAGGCTCTTTTTGTACAAGCTTCAAGTCGTGTGCCTGCATCTTCTATACATACTGAAGTGGCAGTTCAGATATTCAGCTGAGCGTTTCATCTGTTAAATTCTGTCTCATATCTAAAATGCATTTTGATGGAGTGTGTCTTATGTATGTTTTCTGAATCTAAAGATACAATTACACATTTAATTGAAGTTAGATACATATACTTCTAACAGAATATAGTACCATTGCTTTTTTGATTATATCCAAAACAAACATACATTTTGTCCTTCTGCATTTTGCAGATAGATTGTCAGCTACGTTAATAAACATGGGATTGTTTATTTAACGTACTGTTTGCATTTACTGACCAGGATAGATCCCATTTTTGGTGGAGAAAAGCTGTAGTGCACAGTTAGACAAAAAATTACTTCACTTACAGAGTAATTTTTTAAATAATTTAACATTAAGAAACATTTACATTGTTAAAAGGCATAAGTCATTTACATAATTGAGAGATAGAGTATAAATCTTTAAAAAGTAATGGTAAAAGGAAAGTAGATGTTACATGTTTAAGCATCTAAGAGACAACTATAGTCAAGAAAATCCTGACACTGTCTAACTAAATTTGATGCATATTCAAACATTGGTTACTGGGAACATTTTTATTCAGTTATATATGAGAATAGCAATAATAGTTGATTTTAAAGCAGATTATATAGAGTTGGAGGTTAATAGTTTACATCTACATTACATATGGGATGTTTTAGAGTTCATTTTAGCTACTCAGTTTCCATTCTCTTCAATGTTTTTGTCAATGACCTATACAATGCCCCTCTCATTCAGTACGCCAATGATGCTACTCTTATTTGCAGTTCTAAAACTATTTCAGACCTCCAGATTAAAATTCAGCAGAATCATTCACAAACTCCCACTTCTTGTTAAATTCCAAAAAAGAAAAAAAGAACAAGCTTTTACTTTTCATAACTAGAAACCTCTCAGATGCACAGACAACAACAACAACAAAAAATGCCTGTATCACCTCTACAAAAGTTCGACACAATTTTTAAACTTGTCATTCAAACCAAATTACTAGGGGTCGTCATTGACAGACATTTAAAGATTGATAGCCACATACAACTACAAGTGAATAAAACCCACCAAAAACTAGGTCATAATAAATACTTCCTAACAACATCAGAAAAAAATTGCCTTCTCTTTTCTCATCTCATCCCTCCTAAATGCTGCCCCGGTTTTCAACAACCTGCAGCACTTTCTTCTAACTGCAACTGATCAAAATGGCCAGATTTGCTACCGGTCATAGTGCCAAATCATACTACTGTCTCTCCTTAAGGCACCTGCAATAGCTTGAACTACCACACGATCTTCTCATAACCCAATAGCTGGCAGCCTATAATATCATCTATGAAACTCTAAAATGCCCTAATCGACAATTCTTGAACTATACTCAGCTAATAGGCCACTCCATTCTGCAGACAAATTTCCACTCACAGAAATGAAAAACACCTCTTCTGGCAAAGCTATATGCTCATACTACATCTCAAAGCTCTGGAACTCATTTCCAAATAACATTAGACAACAAACCATCTTGCACATATTCAGATCCTCTCTGAAAATTATTTTCCCCACTTGAATTTTCGACTGTAAATCTCCAATCAATAAATGTGTTACAATCTCCTAGATGTCTCATATTAGCTGTATTCCTTGCAAAATTTCAATCTTCTTTTTCTGTAGAACTCCTCCTATTAAACCACAACACTGGTTCTGGAACATTCCCTAAATCAATGAACCATACTTCGTGTTTTTATAGTAATTCAATCAAATTATTTATAGTAATTCAATCAAATTCAAAGCATCTGCTATTACAAATACTATTGGATTAGCTGGGATGGCACTGACAAAATGGTAAGATGTTCTCCAGTTTGATTCTCATCTGGGGAGTATTCTGTGTGGATTCTGCATGGTGCTCCCTGTGTTTGTGTGGGTTTTCTCCAGATGCTCAGATTTCCATCCACATTCCAAAGGCATATGCAGTAGGTGGACTGGACACTATAAATATGCCATAGGTGTGTGCATGTGCATGGTGAGGAAGAGCAATTGTAGCAAGGCTAGCCATGCAGCAGTCTAAACAGTGGATCTTGATGATAGTCACTGTTGATGTGATACCCCACCCCATGTAGAAAAAAATGGGAAAAGGGGGGGTCATGGATGGATGGACTGAGATAGCTTACATTGCCAACATTTTACATTCACCCTATAAGCACAGGTTTGTTGATTTATTTATTATCCTTTATTGACTATGTTAGTCCCATTAGGCTAGTATCCTCTTTTCTAGGGAGACCTGAGGTGAAATTTACTACTAGGAAAATTTGGCCAGAACAGTGGGGAAGCTTCTCTGACTCTGTTCAATAATTGTAGTGGGATCTTTTACATCTGCCTGACCTACCACCAATTCAAGCAGATAGGATCTCAGTTTAACATCTCATCTGAATGATAATGCACTCAGGAGTGCATCACTCTCCTTATGCTGCACTGCAGTGTCAGAAATCCATCCACCTGACAAGGGAATAGAACCCACAGCCTTCCACACCAAAGGCAAATGTGCTACCTGTTGTGCCAGTAACACCGGTAAGCACCACTGTTTCCAGATACTATTACAGTGATGTATCATGAGTGAAATCTGTCATACAACACTCCATCAGTTGGAATGATGCATTTTGAATGAATACAGTTTGCATATATTCTTGAAATTATATATCTCAGATGGATTCTTCAAATGTCTGAAGTCACCATAATGATGTCTGCAATATTTATTTCTAATTCTAATTTTAACTATTGTAACTTGTCAGCATTAATAATGTGCTTACTTTTTATGCCACCTCATGTTTTACTGCATGTTAGTGTTTTAGTTCTATTGAAATTGTCTCATTTTCCTGCACAACTGTACTTCAGTGCTTTTGTAATTCAAGTGTCATGTTTTACTATATTTTACATTTCTTCTGTAAACTGGAGCTTTAACTCTGAGGCTTCCACAGCAATTTTGTCTAATCAGACTAAGTCAGCAAAAGCAAATACATAAATAAATCAATATTCAGGGAGTTTATTCCATAGTTTGTAAACAGTAGTGAAGAAATCTGAGTTCCATTGTCTGTTGTGGGAGTCGAGGAGTGGTGAGTAGTTAAGCTGTGGCTCATCGGGGTAGTTAGCTGTATACTGGTGAAACACAAACTGGAAGGGATGACATCTATTTGCATGCTGGAGGAATGAGTGGGCAATTAACTGTCTGATGAAGGAAAATTGGCTGTCTTATTCTAGCCAGTCCATACATTTTAGTGTACTGCAGTGTTTTCTGAAGATGACTTGATGTGATGTGTGTAACATAATGTGAGCCTATTTTATTTATTTAGTTAGTTATTTATTTATTTTTGTCTGTAATGTTGTCAGGAAGGAAGGCTGTGAAAATAGAGGTGCAATGGAAAAGGAAGGCAGCTGGGATGATGAACTTACCTTATAGAGTAAGAAATCTTATGTGCAAGCTTACTACAGTCAGGGTTGAAGCTGGTTTGCCTGATAGCTTTCTTCATATGTAGGCCAGACTTTGCTAATGGATCAAGAGTGACTTAAAGTAACTACAAGAGTAATTCCCAGAATGTTAGAGCACTTGTCACTGAAATAAACAAACAGCTCAGGAGCTTATTAAAATCCACCAAAGCCAAGTTTGAAGCTAAAATATCCACCCAAGCCAAATATAATCACAAGGCATTTTTTAGTTGTGTTCATAATCTCAAAAGCACAGTATAGCAATGCACTGAGCTGTGAATGATGTTACCTACACTGAGGCTGAAGATCTAGTGAATTTACTGGCTCATAACTTTATCCCTCTCTCCCCTCTGTCTGTCCCTCAAGATATACCTGAAACTGCCTCGCCTCTAGCTATCACATGAGACTAAGTCCTAAAAGAGCTAACAAAAGCTAAAAGTACTGCATCAGTGGGTCCTGGATGCATTTAAAGAACATGAAGCATTGTTTGGCCACAGCTCTAACAACACTGTTCAGCCTCATCCTCCATACAAGTTTTGTACCAAGTGATTAGAGACCAGCTGCAGTCATTCCCCTACACAAGGAAGAACCTTCCACAGACCAGGCCAATTACAGATCCATGAGTCTGATCATCCTCATATGCAAAACCATGGAAAGATTTATCATGAAACTCATTATTCCGGACATAGGGAACCTCAAAACACTGGATCTGTCTCAGTTTGGATTTGTCAAGGGCAGTAATGCTTACTCAACCTGGTGGATTTTTTGAGAAGATCATCAGAGCAGTAGATGAAGCAAAATTGTACACACTGCATACCTCAACCCACCCAATGCTTTTGACACAGTTCCCCACTCAGGCATAGCAGAAAAGCTAAATAAACTGTGAATAAACCCCCTTATCCACTGTATTTCCACCTGGCTCACACAGGACACAGGAAATTAAAATAGGAGGTTACCCCCACAAAGATACCAATCACCAGTTGCATCCCCCAGAGTTCTGTGGAGAACCTTTTGCTTCTACTTGTCTGAAGTAAAAGCCAATACCAAAGTGCTCTGGTTATGCAAACTAGGAAAAGTCATTGAATTCCCAAATGACTTAGCCATTTTGCAGGAAGGTTGATCCCAAGTAAATAACTGGTGCAGAAATCATTGACTGAAACTGAATGCCAGAAAATGCATTATTATATCCTTCGGGGAGTCATCTACCCCAAAGAAATATTACATTAGCAAAGGACCCCTAAGAGCTGATCCAGTTGTTCAGGATTTGGGAATTCATGGGGAAAGTAACCAAACTTTTGACCAACATGTGTCAATCTTTGTATAAAACTCCTTACACATCCACAGTTTATAAACAAATGGATTGTGTCTAGATCCATGGATGACATTGCCCCCCTTTACTCAGCCATAATTAGGCCACTCATTGAATATAATGCCCCCTTTAGCATGTTTCTGTTCAGACACATGCAACAACTGGAATGCTCATAGAGAGAATTTACTAAAAGGATGCTAGGCCTAGACAATGTGTCCTACATGGACCAAGTCAGAGCTCTGTCACTAAACTCAGTATTGCACAGACTGCTATGAGGTGACCTGTGTCTGGCATGCAAGCCATCCTCCAACCCAATACTGATGGATTTATTGCACATCAGCAAGTTTGATGGCATCAGAGATACTCAGTCTAGAGATCTAGACCTCTTCTGCCAAGTTAACAGAAAAGTTTGAAGAACAAGTATATCTCACAAGAGGATACCACTGCTCTGGAACAGACTCCTTGAACACATAAAATAAAATTCCTCCCAGTCCACATTCAAGTGGAACTTGCATCTATGAATGGGAAACAAAAATCTTACTCTGGGACTGCCCCTGTGCTACTAATTTATTTTATTTTTATTTATTTATTTTATTTTACATTTGTTGACCGGGATAGTCCGACTGGATACATGTCTATTTTTAGTGGATGCCTGGGGAGAAAAGCTCCACAGGTAGTTACATATACAATCATTACAATGTACATATAGATCAGGAGTCATCAAAACATTATACAAATATGACACATTTTAAAGTCTAGTTAAATTTATACAAACATAACACATTTTATAGTCCAGTTAAATTTATACAGTCTAACAATCTTCAAAATTGGCATAATACAGATAATTTGAGTATCACTTACAGACATAGAACTAGTACACAAGTATGCATAAAGATTTAGTCAGGCTTGGATTGAGATTTGAAATACTTCTAGAGAGCCTTTTTAAATTGAGATAGGGTGGTATCTAGGATAATGTTGGCAGGAAGGGAATTCCAAATTTTTCCAACAGATTTGGCGAAGAGGGAGTCACCAGCTGAGTTGTTGGATTTGATGGTTTGCACTAATAGTCTATTAGATGACCAGAGTGATCTGGAGTTGGAGTGCGGATAGATGATGTTTTTCAGGGCAGGTGTATTATCTGGTTGGTTAAGTGCTTTGTGAGCCACAATTAGTTGATTATACTGAATCTGCCTGGGAAGCTCTAGCCATCCGAGATAGTTTAGATTTTTACAATGATGTGTTCTATAGGGTAGACCAGTTGCAAATCTTTCTATGTTGTTATAGCAGCTTGAGAGTTTGTTAAGATCAGTTTTGTTTAGGCTGGCAAGTAGAGGGGAAGCATAGTAGAGTGTAGAGAGTAGATGGGAGCAGGCAATGGAAGTCCTAGCAAGTGGGGTAAGGAATAGCTTTATCCTATACAGTGAGCCCAGATTTCTGTTAATGGTTTTGATTGTTTTGTTGATGTGCACATCAAACTTAAGATTGTTGTCTATAATAACTCCTAGCAGTTTTGTATAGGCATATGGAGAGATTATGGTACTGTTATTAGCCTTAACGGAGAGAGATAATGCAGTGGATCTTTGCATAGGGCTGAAAAGTAGGAGCTTTGTTTTATTAGGATTTAGTATCAGACAGCGGGTGTCAAGCCAGTTCTCTACTAGATTGAAAGTACTTGAGTTATTGATGGCAGCTCTGTTTGTGAGGTGCCAGTGCAGATCAACATTGAGTCGTCTACATATTGAATGCTGATGGCTTCAGGGATTACTTTGTGGAGGTCACTGATAAAAATGGAAAACAGAAGTGGTCCCAAGATAGACCCCTGTGGGACACCTAGAGTGTTGGGTAGGACATGTGAGAGTTTGTTCTGCCATAGGACGGATTGTTGTCTATTGTTCAGGTAGGATTCAAACCATTGGAGAGAATGATTGCCTAGGGACATTGTTGCCAGGGTGTTGATGAGAGGTTAACCATGTCAAAAGCCTTGGACAGGTCCAAGAAAAGGGCTGACGATAACTTGTTGTTCCTGTTATAGCTTATAGCATTAGAGAAGGTGAGAAGAGCTGTGGTGGTAGTATAATATGGCCTGAAGCCATGCTGGGAGTAGGCCAGTAGGTTGTTTTGGGTTAGAAAGTACAGGATTTGTTTATGGCTGCATTTTCCAATATTTTTGCCAGAGGTGATAAGATGGCTAT
Organism: Protopterus annectens; assembly: GCF_019279795.1. Taxonomy (NCBI): domain Eukaryota; kingdom Metazoa; phylum Chordata; order Ceratodontiformes; family Protopteridae; genus Protopterus; species Protopterus annectens. The sequence goes on from NC_056731.1 coordinate 475,098,124, forward strand.
GGGTCTATAATTGGATAACTCCGTAGAGTTACCACCTTTATGGCGGGGAATGACACGAGATATTTTCCAGATAGAGGGGACTGAGGCTTCTGATATGGACTGATTAATTAGAATGGAAATGGGGTATGCTATGGTATGAGCAGCTTTTTGCAAATATTCAGCTGGGAGAAGGTCTGCAGCTAGGGTAGTAGGTTTTAGTTTTTTGAGTAGTGAACGAATGAAGGATTAGAGACCAGTTGGAAGCCAAAGGAGGGCTGGGAGCTGGGAGTGCTATCCAGTGGGTTAGAGGGGCTAAGGGGTATTTGGCTTGCAAGAGTTTGGATGGTTTCAGTAAAGAAATTGTTAAAGGTGTTAGCAGCATCCGTTGGTAGTTTATCAGTAGAGGCTGAGGGAGGTGGAGTTGTGGTTTGACCTGGGTGGAGTAATTTATTTATCCCTGCCCAGAATTTTTGGGGGTTATTTTAGTTCCCTTGTTGGAGATGGAGATAGTATTTTTTTTATCTAATAGAATAGCTTGTTTTGTCTCATTTCTTAGTTGTCTAAATTTGGTTTCATTTACAGGGTCTTTTGTAGCACGCCATGTTGCCCATGCCTTATTTCTGACTATGATTTTTGTTTTAGTTTCTTTAGAGAGTCACAGGGCAGCTTTTGTTTTTTGGGAACATGAGACTTAAGGATGGTGAGGAATTTCATGTTAAGTGGGAGACAGCTTCGTCTAGTGGCAAGTGCTTTAGGGCAGGCCAGTTGCTTTCCTTAAGTTAGTCCTGAAACTTACTAGGATTGAAGCTTTTCCTATTTCTTATTGTTCTGTAGGTGGGCTGCTCAGAGTAATTAGATTTCTGCTTGCAGATAAAGGTAAGAAAGTGGTCGCTGAGGTCATTGGGGATGGCCCCCGAAGACTACATTTGGGCATGGCTATTGATTAGTATCCAGTCCAGTATACTATCTTTTTGGTTAAGTTTTCCTATTCTGGTGGGGGTGGATATAACCTGTGTGAATCCATACAGGTTTACATGGGTGGTAGGAGATTGAGAGAAACAAGTGTTCCAGTCGATGTTAAGGTCTCCTAGTACAATGGTTTCTTCTGGATAGTTACTAGCTACCGATTGGAGGATGTCTTCTCGGGAGTTGGTATTATTCCCCTGGTGGAATATACAGACAAACTATATTTATACTTTTGTTTTTGTTAATTATTTCTGCCTGGGGTGGTTGACTGTGATCTAATGTAACATTTAGTGTAGATTTGAAGAGTACAACTTCCCCTCCCCTTCCTGGTAGAGCGATCGAGTCTAAGTATATTATACCCGGGTGGTAGGATTTTATTATCTGAGATTGATGGTTTCAGCCAGGTTTCAGTTAGGCATAAAATATCAGGGGAATGGACTTGTAGGAGAGCATGCAGGTTGTGTACTTTGTTATTTATGCTTCATATATTTAGTTGGCAGATCAAGAGGGAGTTGGGGGCCTTATTAATAGATAGTGATTAAACTGGGTTACTTGTGATGGAAGTTGCCTTATCTAAGGTGGTAGGGCCAAGGTTTGGATGAACATCTCCATCCATTGCCAGGTTATTGCATATAATTACTATAACTTTCAGAATTTTGCTTATAAATTTTTGATAGTATTTAGATTTTGAGCTGATGTATCTGGGTCTAATTGGCTGATAGTGTTTTGTTGTTAAGGAGTTGAGAGTAGTTGTAACTGGTGGGTAACCTGTATTATTCGAAACAGCTGGGCTAGTTTGAGATTTTGGGTGATGAAATCCTAAGTGAGGCTGATTTTCATAAATGGAGAGGAGATATGGAAATAGCATGAGGGATAGCAGAGAGATAGACATTACTTTATATGGTATCATGGTTGAAGGCTATATTGGTGTTATAGGCTTAAGACCCACAGGATCTAATGGACAGAAGCAGCTCCTAAATGAGGAAAATGCCATGCATGGGCCAATCCATGGTATGATCCCAGGTATTCTCATTAGAGGTAATATATAATTATCAGCAATGTGATGGGTAAGGCCAATGTGTAACCAAATGAGACAGGTTAATTTGAGCACTAAAAGAATAATTGGCTGGGCTGATAATGGCCCGCAAGGGCAGCTAGCCCAGCACTTACCTAAGATCCTATGGATGTTATCAGATGACATGGAGGATGCCTTTAGTATTTTAAATAGCTTGAGTATTTGCAAAGTATTTTACATGTTAGGGTTAATGAGGTTGGTAATGTGCATGTGTTTGCTGGCAATGGAATCTGACAAATAATTAAATACGCATGTAATATCGTTGCAAAACAATTGGGAGTTTCATCAGGGAATAAGCAGGGGTTTGGGGTTTATTGGCTTTTTAAGCATTTATTGTGCCTAAAATATTTTGAACAATTTTTGTGTCATCTTGTTTATCTGTGAAGCAGTTTATTTTTGTGCTTAAGATCAAATATTTAACTGAATTATGTTGTTGTCTGCCTGGGGTTTCAAGGGATGGTGGCTTGGTGGACTTCATTTGTTTCCATGCCTAGTCACATTTGAACATTAAGTGATGGGTATCTGGTATAACCCATAGAGCTGACTACAATCCTGGGTATTGACTAGAGTTTCTATGGTAATACATTGGGATGAAATGGCTAGGCTTGAAATGACCTCTGGGTCGATAGCCTAGTAACCTCCTATGATCTTTAAGTTACCAGATTTTTAAAGTGTGATCTTAGTTTGAATGGGGCTAGGAAACACTTTAAACATGTCCATAACAAGTCTCGGGTTTTAAAGAAACATCAGTTTTCAACTGGGTACTAATTCATATTTGTGTACATTTACAGCAATCTTGTATTTGAGGCCAGGGCCACCAACAATGTAGCAAACCTGCATCATATGAATTACACTGTCAACAGTTAAGTAGTCTCTCATGTAGTTCATAAGAAACAGTCTACTTGGAATATAATGAACACCATATAGCATTTTATATACTGAACTGATAAGTTCTAAATTGAAAAATAAAATATTGTTGTCTTTGCTGAGTTGTTTGTCTAAACATCTAACTTAAAATTAGTTTTAATAGCATTTCCCATTTTAATTTCACAGTGAAAATGTTATTTTCTGTCAAAGTTGAAAGGATTTTTTTGAGCTATAGAAGTCTGCTTCTTTTCCCCAGAAATATGTATTTTCCATAGTATTTGGTGACTTATTAAATAAAAGTAATACATTTCCCTATAATTTATCCATAATATAGGTGTGCTCGGTTTTATATTTTTATATTCATGCCAAGTAATGGTCTCTACATTATTCATAAAAAATTGAATTGCATGAAAAAGCCTTTGACTTTGCATGCTTCCCATGGGACTTCAGCACTTCAGGCTGAAGTATCTATGCCCAAAACGTAAAGCTAAATATATTGGATAAAAGGATTCAGATTGTCACTCATCTTGTTTCACAAATAAAGACAAACAGGTGAGGTCATTTGTTTATATGCTTTATTATGTAGGAAACACAATGGGATGGAAAGCCACAGCACAAAGTATAAACAAACTGATTAACTGACAGACTACACAGACATGCTTGCTTACACCTCAACAGCTTACTGCAAAATGTCAATCAGGCTTGCACGTGCTCAGCAATAATACACAGCTTCTTACAGGTGTACATACATATTGATCTACATCCTCCCTCTTTAATGAATTGCCCATGTTATATTGACATCTGAAAAAAGAGACATGCAATTGTACAGACAATAAGAAATAAACACAACACATATGTCCTTTTTTCCAAGTTGCTGTGTATCTGGAACATGGTCTAGAAATGCGACCTGATCTAGTGATATAGCAATCAGAACTGGGTTTAGCAACAGGGACAGTCATTGGTGAACAAACAGATTCTGGAGTTTCAAGATTCTTCTCAGGAATAAGGATATTTAGGCGTTGCCCGTTCGATTCTCAGTTAGAGCGTCTTCTGTGTGGTGACATGCGTGAATGGGCATTCCTTCATTGAAGGTTGTGCATTAGGGCCGGCAAGCCAGCACGTAAAAATGTACTGCCAATCATTAGCGGACCGGAGTTCCACTGTGGCGACCCCTAACTGGGAAAAGCCAAAAGACACAAACAAACTGGAACATCATTTGGAACTGGAATGCTGGATAACTCACTCTCAGATATAGAGTCTCTCTTGCAGGTATGATACTACAATACAGGCTTAGACACTGGGATTAGATCTTTATGATTCTGCCTCAATTCTGCTCCTTGCAATCCCACAATATACGATCTCAGCTCTGGACATGCACTTTTCACAACTCCAGTCCGATCAAAATCTTTGGACGTCTGCATCCTCACTATCTCTCCTCATAATGGATCGAAGCACTTCTTCAATGGATTGTCTTTCACTGATCTGTTGTTCTTGACACATGGAACCAATAATTTGCTACTGATAGGTAAAGTGGTTCAGGTTTGTCTCAACAGATGTCTCTGTGCAGGTGAACCAACATGTTTATCACAAGGAACATTTCTGAGATTTTAGAGATTCAAGAAAACATCACTATTGTCACGTTTGGACTTGTCTAGTAATTGCTTCACACCTTGAATGGCACATTCTGCCAAACCCTTTGACTGTGGATACTCAGGGCTACTTGTAACATGAGTAAAGTCCCACTTTTCAGCAAATCTTTGAACTGCTGGCTTGTAAACTGTGTACCATTGTCAGAAATAACTTTGTGTCCACTTCCATGAACTGCAAAATGACTCTTCATCTTAGTAATGACAGTACTAGATGCTAGATTAGGAAGTAGGTCAATCTCAAACCAATTTGAATAAGAGTCTACTAACACCAAGGAATGTTGACCATTACACTCAAAAATGTCTGTAGCCACTGTCAACCAAGGTAGTAAAGGAATCTGGTTTAGATGAAGTGGTTCTTTCTGTTGATGTGGTTTAGTACTACTACATACAGAACAAGATGAAAGTACTCTGTCAATATCCTGTGACATAGAAGGCCAAAATACTAATCCTCTCAGACTTCTTTTGGTAGAATCGGCTCCTGGGTGGCCACGACAGAAGATGGTAATATACTCTTGTTGCAAGGACTTTCAAACAGTCACTTTTGGACCTTTCATGATGATACCATTGTCAAACAAAATCTCATCTCTGTATGGAAAAAATGGTTGCAGGTCAACTAGTAAGCAAGATTGTTTTGACGGCCAACCTCGGCGGATAAAGTGGTTGAACTTCTGAAGAAATGGATCTGAGGCTGTATGACTTCTAAGCTGATCAAGATGTGCGGAAAAAAAAATTCTCACTTCCATGACTTCAAAATCATGTTTCTCATTTTCATGCTATTCACTGATAGTTCTGGGTGATCTGGACAAATTATCAGCAAGATAAGGAAGTTTGCCTTTCATGTAACCAAGATTGAAATTATATTTTTGCAATTTGTGCATCATGTGTTGCAATCTAGCAGGAACTGTATGCATAAGCTTTCTCAAAATAGTGACTAGGGTTGGTGATCTGTTTCAATCTGGATAGGTCTACTATAAATATAATCGTGGAACTTCAAACATGCAACACAATTGCCAAAAATTCTTTCTCTATCTGAGCATACTGCATTTCAGTTTGGGTAAGAGTTCTGGATGCATAGGCTACTGGTCTAACCTCTTGAAGAATGACTGCAACAAGACCAAATTTCAAAGCATCTCAAGAAAGAGTAACTTGTTTGTGAACATCATAATATCTGAGAGTTATGGACTGGAAATTTTCTGTTTCAAGACATCAAATGCTCTTTTGTGTTGTTCTAACCATGACCAGGATACATCTTTGCGTGTCAGCTCTCTAAGTGGTGCTGAAAGTTGGCTCAAGTCTGGAATGAACTCGCCTAGGTAGTTTACCATGCCAAGAACACATTGTAGGGCATGAACATTATCTGGAGCTGGCATCTCAAGAACTGCTGTTTGCTTGGAAGGATCTGGTCATAAATCTTAAATGATAAATAAATGACCAACAAAAGTGACTTCTCATAGCCTGAATTTGCACTTCTGAGAATTCAGCTCAAGAGTCACTTCATGTGCTATTCCCAGAACTTTCTTGACGTTTTTGTCATCCTCAGCTTCGTCATTACCTCCTACTAGTATATCATCTACTATAACAGCACACAGATACCCAGGAAAAAAATTTGCTCCATTGCACGCTGGAAGACTTCACTGGTAGAATTTATCCCAAATGGCATTCTCAAAAATCTGTACCTGCCAGAGTACTGAAAGCAGTTATCAATGAGCATTTTTGGTGAAGCAGTATTTGCCAAAATGAAGTATTTGCATCTAAAACAGAAAAAAAACAGTGGCATTTGGCATAAGAGCAGTGACTTCTTTGATTGTACACATTGGATGATGAGGTATTTTTAGTGCTTTGTTCAAATCTCATGGATCAATACATATTCTGATATCATCTGAGCTTTTCTTATGAGCTATGACTATGGAGGGTACCCATTCAGTTGGTTCATCTGCTGGACAAACAACACCTTTTTGCACCCTTTATCTAGCTCGGCTTTGACTCTGTTCTACATAGCTATTGGAACTTTCCAGGCTGGTCTGACAGCTGGACTGACCTTAGGGTCTAACATCATGGAGTACACAGCCAGTAGTTTGCCTAGTTTGTCTTTGAAAAGATCAACATAGGTACAGAAAATAGACTGGGTGAAATTAGAACACTGGTCTTTCAAGCTAACATAATGGACTTCTTTATTAAATGAAATCAGTCCTATTTTTAAACTGTCTCTGAGGCCTAATAATGATTGTATGTGCTTTTTGACCACAGAAAATTGCAAGTCATAGCTGTTCCCAGCAGAGTAACATGAAAGAACTAGTGAACTTTCAGTTTGAATTTCTTCACCACCATAAGCAACAAGCTTTGCACACTTTGTCAAATCAAGCTTCTCACCATTTTGTCATCACAATAAACAAAACATGCTGGAGGGATAGGTTCCTGACCCAGAAACCCCCCAGACTCTGGAATAGATTGCCCATACATGTCAAGCAGAGTGCCTCTTTGGACCTCTTCAAGATGAACCTTGACGATTGGATAGGAGAAAGGAAATTCACCCCAGTGATCACGTCAGTCGCCCTGCTAGACAGGGGTCCAGGAAAGTAAATAATGTGGGAAGAAATAGCCAGGGAATTGTTAGGGCTAGGCTTGTATAGGCCCTAGGGCTGATAGCCTAGTACCAACCTATGAACCTATGAACCAGCACATACTCTAGCTAATGTTTCTGCTGCCATAACATTGCACTTTTAACCTGTGTCAACTTTGTGCTCTATGAGTTCTCCATTTATCCGAACAGTACAAAATACTTCATTCTTTGCCCATAAATTTATTGCACTGACTGTTTCATTAAGCACTGAAACACCATCAACATAGAAAGTAGTGTCACAATTTTCTAATTGATCAACTTGTCTCTTGGAATGTTCTTATGTAATAAAAATAATTAACTCCTTTTGATTTACAAAACCTTTTGAAATTATTCCACTTGTTGCATTTGTGGCATTGTTGACCAAAAGCTAAACCCTTTTCTCTTTTAAACTCATGGTTTCCACCATAGTTACGACAGTGGACTATAAGGCTAGGTGAACATGTGACCTCACTCTTATGCTTTGTTTGCTGATTCACTCTTCTGCTTCACTGAGACTGTGCATACTCTAGAATTTGCTGGAAAGGCACAGGGCTTCCCATTAACTGTTGCAGAGGTTACAGTTACTGCCATGTGCTTGGGCCTGTTTCTTTTAACCACGTGCTGCATACTATCAACATTGGCCTTGGAAGTTACTGGAAGGATGCATTTCTCATTTGTAAGCATATTTGTGTGCTTTTCTGTAAGGTCATATATCTGACAAATCTCAATGGCCTTATTCAAAGTTAAATCACTGCCACAAAGCAAAATCTTTTTCACAGCATCATCTTTAACACCACACACAAGTCTATCTTTTATCAACTCATCACTTAAATCACCAAATCTGCACATTTTAGCTTTGTTTCTCAAATCAGTTATATATGCTGCAAAAGTTTCACAAGGCTTTTGATCTATTGTGTAAAATAAGTATCTTTCCATTGTAATATTCGTTTGGTATTACACATTTCTCTAAATTTAGGTTTAAACACTTCTTCCCTTGACTCAGTTGGTACCACTATATGACAGTTCCCCCCTCTCCTGCAAATACAGCAAGTGCATACACAAATGAACGCGCTCTTTTTATGGCTTATGAACCATCTAAATTAAGCAGAATAAATAAATGCCTTTGTATGGTCATCTTTATCAGAAAATGCAGCTTGAAAAAAAAATCATACTCTTGCTCAAATGCTCTCAAATTTTCTGCAATATTATTATCAAATACAAAAGGACCTAGTTTTTGAAATCCGTCTACCATGCCAACAAATTATGCCCAAACACACTGAAAATATGGTCTTTGTAATTATATAGGAACATGCACACACACACACACACACACACACACACACACACACACACACACACACACACACACACACACACACACACACACACACACACACACACACACACAGAGACACACACACACACACACACACACACACACAGAGCCAATTGAAGTTAAATCTGTTGAATTTATTAATCATGTCATTAATATTATTGTGTGTATGGTTGTCATGCCCAGACCTATAGCTTAGGGGTTAAGGTGCAGGATTATCAACTGGTAGATAAGTGTTTGAAACCTGGTTGAGGCACAGCTGTGCAGCATTATCTGTGTAGAAGAAAGGCCTGGCAATCTACTTCCATAATATGCCATGAGAACTTCATGGGGCCTGCACACAGAATCACCATTAATCAATTTTGACGAGGGCATCCAAGTTACTTATTTATGGATAACTTATATTGAATATTAAGTATATTAATCAAGCACAATACGAAATGTGTTTAAGGATATCAGGCATTGCTAAGCCTCCTTGATCTATGGGAGCACAAACTATAAACCATGGTATTCAAGGAGATCCTCCTCTCCAGAAAAACATAGACATGGATCTTCATGCTTTTATACAGTAATAAAGAAGGTAGTATTATTACATTTTGTAAGGGAAATATAAGCAGTTGGGAGAATTAGCATTCTCAGAATACTGACACATACAAGCAAGGAAAATACATTTTCCTTGATGACATTTAATTTATATTTAATTTTACCACTGCATATATTGTAAGTTTCAGAAGCTATTTTACTGTAATCACTGGTAAACACCACACCTAAAAATATGCATTTTTGTAAACAAGGTATTGCTTCTTATATGGCTATCTGTTCTATAGGCCTTCTCGTAAATAACTAATAATAAGTAAAATAGCAGGAAATAAGTGGACGAATAATCCAGAACCAGTAAAATGCAAATAAATGTCCATCCTCAAGAGACAAACCAGCTCCAGAAAGGAACAAACCGGCGATGTCCAAAACAAATGAGGAGCCAACATAAAATTAAGCTTTTATTAACCAGCAGCTTTTCATCTACAACACCATAGACTTCTTCAGATTAAATGAATTCCTTGAAAACATGGTATTTTATAGTCCAAGGTTGGATTGATTAATTGACAATTTAATTCAGTTATCTAGTAATTAAGTGAATTTCATTTATTAAAACATTTATCAAAACCATTTTGGTTAAAAACATATAAAATCATATATAATATGGTCTTAGATTATGTACATCACAATATTATTTTTTATATTAAAAACCCTTCAAAAGACTGATAAAACAGATCAAATTTGTTACAAAGTCAGTGGTAATTGCCCTTGCCCAGTTCAGAGATACTTAAATCCCTGCACTTGTAGCATCACGTGCTACAAGATATTCAAAAGAACAGTTCAATTAGAATTAAGAATTAAGGGGGTGGTGTGGTCATATTTGATAATCATAATTATTTGGGGCAATTTCTGCAATTCTGAATTATTTGGATTGATATGTTATGGCCTCCTTAAATGAAGTGAACATTTCCTATACCAAAATGGACTATTTTCTAGAGGATAGTTTGATGCAACAAGCTGTGGAATTCGATACTTATGAATTTGAAGAACCCTAACCCTAAAATCCCAGTTATTTTCAGGATCCGTAAAATCCATAAAAGTCTGGCTGATCCTCCATTTAGGCCTGTTGTTTTTTAGGCTCCAAAATAGCAGTTCTAGGTGTCACTCCTGGAGCTCCACTAGCAGTTAATATAAGCACTCCTCTTTTCCTTTGTCCCTGATATTCTGCAAAATATCCATCCTGAAATCCTTTACTTATCAAATTCACATACTCAGTTCTGTCCAACTGTGTCCCTGTAGCATTACTGTTTGCACTCTTCATATCTTCATATAATTAGGTATTCTTTCCTTTTTGTCTATACCTGTGAGACTATTCACAGTCCAATAAAATATGGAGAGTATCACCATTATGGTAAAAAGTCATTATTTCCACCTATTCTGTATAGCAATTTTTTTAAATGTCTGTTTCAATCATTACTGTTTGTCAAGTTAATCCTTTATACATTTTTATCACCAACATTGGAACCTCTTTCATATTTTAAAAGACTTTTTGTTTCAATAAAAGCCCTCAAACAAAAAACTAAACACACTCCCAGAACACTCTTACGTAACACAAACAAGCATAACTAAGTACATCTTCAAATAATGAAGTTTAACCCTCCTAATAAGAACATTTGTCCCAAATAGACAGTTGTTAATACAGGCTTTGATTAACCTGAAATTTAGGTTATTCGTGCTAAGATGCATGTTATTGCCTGTGCTTCTACTTGCACTTATTGGTGTCTGTTCGTTTTTATCTTTATTCCCTTGATGTGAAAACTATTTGCATACTTTTAGAAATCATTAACCTAGCCTGAAGAAAGCAGTATTATGTCTTTTATTGTCCTATTATCAGCTTGCCTCCATAGAAAAATAAGAGAAAAAGAAAACTGTAGTCCTCTGTTACAGCCTGAAAGACAAGATGAAACATTTACTGTTAAATGAAAACATCTCATTATATTTGGTGTTTTCATATTTTCTTGTTTTCACTTAAAATATAGCAAACCTGCTGGCAGACAGGTTCAGCAAAAAACTTCACCCCTCTGTCCCCCCATCAGTAAATCAAAACATCCCCAACACCTGCCCCCCTCCCATTATCTCTAGGGAGCAAGTCATAACTGCCCTCTCAAAAGCAAATAATACAGCCTCCATGGGACCCAATAACATCCGAGGCTGCATCCTACATGAACACAGGCAGGAACTTGCAGCACCATTAGGCACCCTTTTCAACCAAAGCCCGAGTGGAGGACAGCCACCGTCATCCCTTTGCACAAAGGTGGAGTGTCCTCTGATCCAGGAAATTACAGACCCATCAGCCTAACAAGCCTGATCTGCAAGGCCATGGCATGATTATCATACACCTAATTAACAAGGGCATTGGCAACCTCCAAACACTCTATCCCACACAGTTTGGTTTCATCAAGGGGAGGTTGTACCTGTTAAATCTGATCGACTTCTTTGAGACAGTCACCAAAGCCATGGATGAGGGGAAGATGGTGCACACTACCTACCCTGACTTGGCCAAAGCCTGCAATACTTTTCCCCACTCAGATATAATAGATAAACTCTCTCAACTATGCATTAGTCCATATGTTCCAGATGAGTAGCAAACTGGCTCACTGATAGAACCCACCTAGTCAAAACAGGGGAAGCCACCCCATACAGTGGACCTGTAACAAGTTGTGTACCCCAGGGTTCGGTCTTGGGGCCTCTGTTGTTTGGGATATACTTTTCTGAGGTGCAGGCTAAAACCAGTAGGCTATGGCTGACCAAGTTGCAGATGACTGCAAGCTGGGCACTGTCATTAATTCCCCTAGTAATGTGGACATCCTCCAAGAGGGTCTCACTGAAACAAATGAGTGGTGACAGAAACATATCCTCAAACTGAATGCCAAAAAAATGCATTATCATTCCCTTTGGGGAGAGTAATGTCCTCACAAATTATCACATTAATAACAAGGTCCTAAGTACTCAATCAGTCGTGAGGGACTTGGACACCCAGATGGATAGCAAACTGACTTTTGATCACCACATCTGATGTATGGAAAGCTTTCTACGGGGCCCACCTTATTAGGAAGAGTATCTCATCCAGGAACAAGGAGGTCATAACATCCCTGTATTTTTCCATTATAAGATTTATTATTGAGTACAACACCCCTTTCGGCATGTACCTCACAAGGCACATGCAGCAGCTATTGGAGAGACCACAGAGGTTCCTCACCAGGAGAATCCAGGGCCTCAAACATTTTCCCTACACAGCTAGCTAAAAGCCCTGTCCCGCTACTCAGTCTCATACAGACTCCTCAGAGATTACCTCTGTCTGACTTACAAAGCAATCTCAGACCCCACCTGATGGAACTGCTGCATATCCACAAGTCAAGCTCCACCTGAGCAACCCACACGCATGACCTCAACCTGGTCTGTGACATGAACATGACTTGTTGGCAGGACAGATTTGTATCCCAGAGACTCCCCCTTCTGTGGAATAGACTCACTCTCTGTGTCAAGAAGAGAACCTCATTAACCCTTTTTAAGTGCAACCTGGATAAGAAAATATACCCCTGGGGTTCCACCTGTGTCCATGCTAGACAGTGGCATCAGGTGCTGACTTGTCGGAACATGGGCTAAATTCTTGGCTAGGCTTGTAAGGGCCTCAGGGCCAATAGTCTAGTAACTTCCTATGATCCTATGTTCCTATTAGATTAAGCCAATGGTCTTAATCCAGACATTCAACTATGCAAATGTAAGAGAAAACATATCAATGCTGCATACATTAAGATTTGTGTAATTTCACACCCTTTACCCTACCTCAGCAACCCAAGATTACAGCCTATTAATTTAAACCTACTTTTGTCTTGATTTTCTTATCCTTTTGCACTGTAATGCTTACATTTCTTAATATCAAAAAAGAGGAATGAAAGAGAAGAGGAAGAAGAAAAATAAAAAAGTCATCTATTTACTTTCAAAACTTTATCACATAGAAGAGCAACTAAAATACTTTATTATAAAATCTGCAATTTATATTGTTAAAAAATTCATAGAAATACTGTAAACAAAAGAAATTGTTTTACTTAGTTACCTTTTTTCTTATTTCCCCCTCTAGTCCTTCCAAACATTAATGACATGAAGTGAGGCAAATGCTTTTCAGTTCCCCCAAGTTTAACAAAATCACAAAAGTCCAGTCTTTCCACATAGTCTCATATTTATTCACTAATTTCTGTGTTGCTGGTCATCTTCCTGTTCATCTCCATCTCCCAACTTCAGATTCCAGTTCAATTCCACAGTGCTACCAATTTTTCTCATCAACTCCTGTGCTTTTCTCTATCTCTCAAGTATTTTCCTTTGGAACAGTGGAAAAGGTTTCACTGGCAATGTTTCTCCATGTGCTTTATTATCAGAAGAATAAGATGAAGAGTCCCCTTCTGCTTGAAGGTTCATTTTTTTGTTGAAGAGACTTTTACATATACTCCTGTACCTGTTCTGTATCAAAAATGACTTTGATTCTCCAAGAAAAAAATATTCTGAAGACAGATATATACAGTAGCTTGAATTGCACACCAACCTATCATCACTCCCTGATTACTGGAATACATTTGTTTCCAATCTTCCTGGTATACAGTGAATAATAATTTTCTGCAACAACTCTACTGTCTGCAACTTTTAATGCTTTGCCTTTTTGCCACAGTTTTGTCAGGATCAACTCTTTCTTCTGGTAGGTTTGCATCTTTACTAATAAAGGTCTTGGCTACTTTCTTGTGGCCATATTTGGAGCATACATGTGGTATGCCCTTTCAATTAACAGTTCCTGCTGTGGAATACCAGTCTATTTGCTTATTGGTGTCTTCATAAAATGAATATACTCTGTTCCTTTTAGATACTGTGGTACAGCACAAAATCTTAGATTTTCCCTATGTATTTTGTCCTCTAATTCTACCATTTTTTGAATCATCTCTTCTTGAGCAGTCTCATACTCAGCCAGCCTTTTCTTCATTTTGACCTTGATTTTTGCAGTTTTATCTGCTCATCTGAATATGTTTAAATCTTCTTCCATTTTTCCAGCCGTTTGTCATTTGAGTTGATATACTCCTTCAATGTTTCATTGTTTTAATCAGCTGTAATCACATCTGACTTATTTTTTCATCTAGATTACTGGAAGCCATGTCATGCACTAAAGCTTGAGCTTAAACTGCTTTTTTGCTGAACAGTTGCAATATTCTTCACAGTCAGTGTTTTCTTCTTACCTTTTGTACTTGATTTTCCCCTCAGGCTCTCTTAGTTTCTTCTTTGCAGGCATCCAGGCAGTGTGCTTACTAGCCAGTAGCTGGATTTTACTCAAGCTAACATCACTGGCTGTTGTTTCTCAATTTGTGTTTTCACACTGGGAGAGTAGAAGTTACGTTATTGATCGGTGTGCAAGCATCTTGGAAGCCCAACCCCAGCTATCTTTGCTATGCCAATATTGGTGTATACCTTTCTGATACATTCTGTCCTATTTAACAAAAACATTAAACTAGAAACTCTCATACTTGGTGATGTCAATATAAATTAGGCTTCACTAGATACCTATATCAATTATTCTCTCAATCTTTATAATTTCTCTTAACTCTTTACCATACCAAGCATGTGTTGCAAGTACAACAGCTCTGCATCAGTCTTAGACATGATATTTTCTACAACCCTCCCAAAAAATTTCTTAAACAGGGCCTCTAACTGATTGTCTAAATGATCATCACCCCACCTTTTTCATTAGAAAGTATGAGACAGACAGATTCTCATCATGATAAATCAGAAACCTAAGCAAATACAATGCTGAGTGTTTCTTCAAGCTCTTCATCATGTTAATTGGCACTGCATAAAGCTACAATCACCTTTCATCAGGTCTTCTTAAATTTATTAAATGAACATGCATCATTTTGGAAAACACACACAACATTGAAATATACACTTTAGCTAACTCACATCAGTAAACAAGTCATGAAACGTAAGGACAAAGCTTGGATAATATATCAGAAGAACAAAACTCTTCCAAGCTGCCAGGCCTATTGCTGTCTATGGAATCAATTAAAACATTCTTGTAAAATGGACAAAAGGAAGTGCTTTGCAAAAATTCAGAACACTTCCAAGAGTAATCCAGTAACTTTCTGATCCACCATTAATGGTTCCCTATTAGAAGACCGAAGACACATTCTTTCGAACTCAAAAGCCTGAAATGGCAAAACATCGAAGCGGCTGTTAAATGAATTCTTTCCCTTGGAAAGAATTTGCTTAACTGCTTTGTTACTTTGCCATTTTCTGCACTGTCGTGCAGTCTCCGAGTTGGTATATTTAAGTAGGGTGGTGTGGGGGTGAAGACCCCCCACTTAATGTAATGTTTAAAGTGTTTTTATTTTCCTAGGAAAAACATCTCCATCCATTGCCAGGTTATTGCATATAATTACTATAACTTTCAGAATTTTGCTTATAAATTTTTGATAGTATTTAGATTTTGAGCTGATGTATCTGGGTCTAATTGGCTGATAGTGTTTTGTTGTTAAGGAGTTGAGAGTAGTTGTAACTAGTGGGTAACCTGTATTATTCGAAACATCTGGGCTAGTTTGAGATTTTGGGTGATGAAATCCTAAGTGAGGCTGATTTTCATAAATGGAGAGGAGATATGGAAATAGCATGAGGGATAGCAGAGAGAAGTAATGACATTAATTTATATGGTATCATGGTTGAAGGCTATATTGGTGTTATAGGCTTAAGACCCACAAGATCTAATGGACAGAAGCAGCTCCTAAATGAGGAAAATACCATGCATGGGCCACCTTACATCATCCATGGTATGATCCCAGGTATTCTCATTAGAGGTAATATATAATTATCAGCCATGTGATGGGTAAGGCCAATGTGTAACCAAATGAGACAGGTTAATTTGAGCACTAAAAGAATAATTGGCTGGGCTGATAATGACCCGCAAGGGCAGCTAGCCTAGCACTTACCTAAGATCCTATGGATGTTATCAGATGACATGGAGGATGCCTTTACTGTTTTGAATAGCTTGAGTATTTGCAAAGTATTTTACACGTTAGGGTTAATGAGGTTGGTAATGTGCATGTGTTTGCTGGCAATGGAATCTGACAAATAATAAAATATGCATGTAATATCGTTGCAATACAACTGGGAGTTTCATCAGAGAATAAGCAGGGGTTTGGGGTTTATTGGCTTTTTAAGCATTTATTGTGCCTAAAATTTTTTGAACAATTTTTGTGTCATCTTGTTTATCTGTGAAGCAGTTTATTTTTGTGCTTAAGATCAAATATTTAACTGAATTATGTTGTTGTCTGCCTGGGGTTTCAAGGGATGGTGGCTTGGTGGACTTCATTTGTTTCCATGCCTGGTCACATTTGAACATTAAGTGATGGGTATCTGGTATAACCCATAGAGCTGATTACAATCCTGGGTATTGACTAGAGTTTCTATCGTAATACATTGGGATGAAATGGCTAGGCTTGAAATGACCTCTGGGTCGATAGCCTAGTAACCTCCTATGATATTTAAGTTACCAGAGTTTTAAAGTGTGATCTTAATTTGAATGGGGCTAGGAAACACTTTAAACATGTCCATAACAAGTCTCGGATTTTAAAGAAACATCAGTTTTCAACTGGGTACTAATTCACATTTGTGTACATTTACAGCAATCTTGTATTTGAGGCCAGGGCCACCAACAATGTAGCAAATCTTCATCATATGAATTACACTGTCAACAGTTAAGTAGTCTCTCGTGTAGTTCATAAGAAACAGTCTACTTGGAATATAATGAACACCATATAGCATTTTATATACTGAACTGATAAGTTCTAAATTGAAAAATAAAATATTGTTGTCTTTGCTGAGTTGTTTGTCTAAACATCTAACTTAAAATTAGTTTTAATAGCATTTCCCATTTTAATTTCCCAGTGAAAATGTTATTTTTCTGTCAAAGTTGAAAGGATTTTTTTGAGCTATAGAAGCCTGCTTCTTTTCCCCAGAAATATGTATTTTCCGTAGTATTTGGTGATTTATTAAATAAAAGTAATACATTTCCCTATAATTTATCCATAATATAGGTGTGCTCGGTTTTATATTTTTATATTCATGCCAAGTAATGGTCTCTACATTATTCATAAAAAATTGAATTGCATGAAAAAGCCTTTGACTTTGCATGCTTCCCATGGGACTTCAGCACTTCAGGCTGAAGTATCTATGACCAAAACGTAAAGCTAAATATATTGGATAAAAGGATTCAGATTGTCACTCATCTTGTTTCACAAATAAAGACAAACAGGTGAGGTCATTTGTTTATATGCTTTATTATGTAGGAAATACAATGGGATGGAAAGCCACAGCACAAAGTATAAACAAACTGATTAACTGACAGACTACACAGACATGCTTGCTTACACCTCAACAGCTTACTGCAAAATGTCAGTCAGGCTTGCACGTGCTCAGCAATAATACACAGCTTCTTACAGGTGTACATACATATTGATCTACATCCTCCCTCTTTAATGAATTGCCCATGTTATATTGACATCTGAAAAAAGAGACATGCAATTGTAGAGACAATAAGAAATAAACACAACACATATGTCCTTTTTTCCAAGTTGCTGTGTATCTGGAACATGGTCTAGAAATGCGACCTGATCTGGTGATATAGCAATCAGAACTGGGTTTAGCAACAGGGACAGTCACTGGTGAACAAACAGATTCTGGAGTTTCAGGATTCTTCTCAGAATAAGGATATTTAGACGTTGCCCATTCGATTCTCAGTTAGAGCATCTTCTGTGTGGTGACATGCGTGAATGGGCATTCCTTCATCGAAGGTTGTGCATTAGGCCCGGCAAGCCAGCACGTAAAAATGTACTGCCAATCATTAGCGGACCGGAGTTCCACTGTGGCGACCCCTAACTGGGAAAAGCCGAAAGACACAAACAAACTGGAGCATCATTTGGAACTGGAATGCTGGATAACTCACTCTGAGATATAGAGTCTCTCTTGCAGGTATGATACTACAATACAGGCTTAGACACTGGGATTAGATCTTTATGATTCTGCCTCATTTCTGCTCCTTGCAATCCCATAATGTACGATCTCAGCTCTGGACATGCACTTTTCACAACTCCAGTCCAATCAAAATCTTTGGACATCTGCATCCTCACTATCTCTCCTCATAATGGATTGAAGCACTTCTTCAACAGATTGTCTTTCACTGATCTGCTGTTCTTGACACATGGAACCAATAATTTGCTACTGATAGGTAAAGTGGTTCAGGTTTGTCTCGACAGATGTCTCTGTGCAGGTGAACCAACATGTTTATCACAAGGAACATTTCTGAGATTTTAGAGATTCAAGAAAACATCACTATTGTCATGTTTGGACTTGTCTAGTAATTGCTTCACACCTTGAATGGCACATTCTGCCAAACCATTTGACTGTGGATACTCAGGGCTACTTGTAACATGAGTAAAGTCCCACTCTTCAGCAAATCTTTTGAACTTCTGGCTTGTAAACTGTGTACCATTGTCAGAAATAACTTTGTGTCTACTTCCATGAACTGCAAAATGACTCTTCATCTTAGTAATGACAGTACTGGATGCTAGATTAGGAAGTAGGTCAATCTCAAACCAATTTGAATAAGAGTCTACTAACACCAAGGAATGTTGACCATTACACTCAAAAATGCCTGTAGCCACTGTCAACCAAGGTAGTAAAGGAATCTGGTTTAGATGAAGTGTTTTTTTCTGTTGATGTGGTTTAGTACTACTACATACAGAACAAGATGAAAGTACTCTGTCAATATCCTTTGACATAGAAGGCCAAAATACTAATCCTCTCACCCTTCTTTTCGTAGAATCGGCTCCTGGGTGGCCACGACAGAAGATGGTAATATACTCTTGTTGCAGGGACTTTCAAACAGTCACTTTTGGATCTTTCATGATGATACCATTGTCAAACAAAATCTCATCTCTGTATGGAAAAAATGGTTGCAGGTCAACTGGTAAGCAAGATTGTTTTGAGGACCAACCTCGGCTGATAGAGTGGTTGAACTTCTGAAGAACTGGATCTTAGGCTGTGTGACTTCTAAGCTCATCAAGATGTGTGGAAAAAAAATTCTCACTTCCATGACTTCAAAATCATGTTTCTCATTTTCATGCTATTCACTGATAGTTCTGGGTGATCTGGACAAATTATCAGCAAGATAAGGAAGTTTGCCTTTCATGTAACCAAGATTGAAATTATATTTTTGCAATTTGTGCATCATGTGTTGCAATCTAGCAGGAACTGTATGCATAAGCTTTCTCAAAATAGTGACTAGGGTTGGTGATCTGTTTCAATCTGGATAAGTCTACCATAAATATAATTGTGGAACTTCAAACATGCAACACAATTGCCAAGAATTCTTTCTCTATCTGAGCATACTGCATTTCAGTTTGGGTAAGAGTTCTGGATGCATAGGCTACTGGTCTAACCTCTTGAAGAATGACTGCAACAAGACCAAATTTCAAAGCATCTCAAGAAAGAGTAACTTGTTTGTGAACATCATAATATCTGAGAGTTATGGACTGGCAATTTTCTGTTTCAAGACATCAAATGCTCTTTTGTGTTGTTCTAACCATGACCAGGATACATCTTTGCGTGTCAGCTCTCTAAGTGGTGCTGAAAGTTGGCTCAAGTCTGGAATGAACTTGCCTAGGTAGTTAACCATGCCAAGAACACATTGTAGGGCATGAACATTATCTGGAGCTGGCATCTCAAGAACTGCTGTTTGCTTGGAAGGATCTGGTCATAAATCTTAAATGATAAATAAATGACCAACAAAAGTGACTTCTCATAGCCAGAATTTGCACTTCTGAGGATTCAGCTTAAGAGTCACTTCATGTGCTCTTTCCAGAACTTTCCTGATGTTTTTGTCATCCTCAGCTTCGTCATTACCTCCTACTAGTATATAATCTACTATAACAGCACACAGATACCCAGAAAAAAAATTTGCTCCATTGCACGCTGGAAGACTTCACTGATAGAATTTATCCCAAATGGCATTCTCAAAAATCTGTACTTGCCAGAGTACTGAAAGCAGTTATCAATGAGCATTTTTGGTGAAGCAGTATTTGCCAAAATTAAGTATTTGCATCTAAAACAGAAAAAACAGTGGCATTTGGCATAAGAGCAGTGACTTCTTTGATTGTACACATTGGATGATGAGGTATTTTTAGTGCTTTGTTCAAATCTCATGGATCAATACATATTCTGATATCATCTGAGCTTTTCTTATGAGCTATGACTATGGAGGGTACCCATTCAGTTGGTTCACCTGCTGGACAAACAACACCTTTTTGCACCCTTTATCTAGCTCTGCTTTGACTCTGTTCTACATAGCTATTGGAACTTTCCAGGCTGGCCTGACAACTGGACTGACCTTAGGGTCTAACATCATGGAGTACACAGCCAGTAGTTTGCCTAGTTTGTCTTTGAAAATATCAACATAGGTACAGAAAATAGACTGGGTGAAATTAGAACACTGGTCTTTCAAGCTAACATAATGGACTTCTTTATTAAATGAAAGCAGTCCTATTTTTAAACTGTCTCTGAGGCCTAATAATGATTGTGTGTGCTTTTTGTCCACAAAAAATTGCAAGTCATAGCTGTTCCCAGCAAAGTAACATGAAAGAACTTGTGAACTTTCAGTTTGAATTTCTTCACCACCATAAGCAACAAGCTTTGCACACTTTGTCAAATCAAGCTTCTCACCATTTTGTCATCACAATAAACAAAACATGCTGGAGGGATAGGTTCCTGACCCAGAGACTCCCCAGACTCTGGAATAGATTGCCCATACATGTCAAGCAGAGTGCCTCTTTGGACCTCTTCAAGATGAACCTTGACGATTGGATAGGAGAAAGGAAATTCACCCCAGTGATCACGTCAGTCGCCCTGCTAGACAGGGGTCCAGGAATGTAAATAATGTGGGAAGAAATAGCCAGGGAATTGTTATGGCTAGGCTTGTATAGGCCCTAGGGCTGATAGCCTAGTACCAACCTATGAACCTATGAACCAGCACATACTCTAGCTAATGTTTCTGCTGCCATAACATTGCACTTTTAACCTGTGTCAACTTTGTGCTCTATGAGTTCTCCATTTATCCGAACAGTACAAAATACTTCATTCTTTGCCCATAAATCTATTGCACTGACTGTTTCATTAAGCACTGAAACACCATCAACATAGAAAGTAGTGTCACAATTTTCTAAGTGATCAACTTGTCTCTTGGAATGTTCTTATGTAATAAAAATAATTAACTCCTTTTGATTTACAAAACCTTTTGAAATTATTCCACTTGTTGCATTTGTGGCATTGTTGACCAAAAGCTAAACCCTTTTCTCTTTTAAACTCATGGTTTCCACCATAGTTACGACAGTGGACTATAAGGCTAGGTGAACATGTGACCTCACTCTTATGCTTTGTTTGCTGATTCACTCTTCTGCTTCACTGAGACTGTGCATACTCTAGACTTTGCTGGAAGGGTACAGGGCTTCCCAGTGACTGTTGCAGAGGTTACAGTTACTGCCATGTGCTTGGGCCTGTTTCTTTTAACCACGTGCTGCATACTATCAACATTGGCCTTGGAAGTTACTGGAAGGATGCATTTCTCATTTGTAAGCATATTTGTGTGCTTTTCTGTAAGGTCATATATCTGACAAATCTCAATGGCCTTATTTAAAGTTAAATCACTGCCACAAAGCAAAATCTTTTTCACAGCATCATCTTTAACACCACACACAAGTCTATCTTTTATCAACTCATCCCTTAAATCACCAAATCTGCACATTTTAGCTTTGTTTCTCAAATCAGTTATATATGCTGCAAAAGTTTCACAAGGCTTTTGCTCTCTTGTTTAAAATAAGTATCTTTCCATTGTAATATTCATTTGGTATTACACATTTCTCTAAATTTAGGTTTAAACACTTGGGGTCTTCCCTTGACTCAGTTGGTACCACTATATCACAGTTCCCCCCTCTCCTGCAAATACAGCAGGTGCATACACAAATGAACGCGCTCTTTCTATGGCTTATGAACCATCTAAATTAAGCAGAATAAATAAATGCCTTTGTATGGTCATATTGATCAGAAAATGCAGCTTGAAAAAATATCATACTCTTGCTCAAATGCTCTCAAATTTTCTGCAATATTATTATCAAATACAAAAGGACCTAGTTTTTGAAATCCGTCTAGCATGCCAACAAATTATGCCCAAACACACTGAAAATATGGTCTTTGTAATTATATAGGAACATGCACACACACACACACACACACACACACACACACACACACACACACACACACACACACACACACACACACACACACACACACACACACACACAAAACCAATTGAAGTTAAATCTGTTGAATTTATTAATCATGTCATTAATATTATTGTGTGTATGGTTGTCATGCCCAGACCTATAGCTTAGGGGTTAAGGTGCAGGATTATCAACTGGTAGATAAGTGTTTGAAACCTGGTTGAGGCACAGCTGTGCAGCATTATCTGTGTAGAAGAAAGGCCTGGCAATCTACTTCCATAATATGCCATGAGAACTTCATGGAGCCTACACACAGAATCACCATTAATCAATTTTGACTTGAGGGCATCCAAGTTACTTATTTATGGATAACTTATATTGAATATTAAGTATATTAATCAAGCACAATATGAAATGTGTTTAAGGATATCAGGCATTGCTAAGCCTCCTTGATCTATGGGAGCACAAACTATAAACCATGGTATTCAAGGAGATCCTCCTCTCCAGAAAAACATAGACATGGATCTTCATGCTTTTATACAGTAATAAAGAAGGTAGTGTTATTACATTTTGTAAGGGAAATATAAGCAGTTGGGAGAATTAGCATTCTAAGAATACTGACACATACAAGCAAGGAAAATACATTTTCCTTGATGACATTTAATTTATATTTAATTTTACCACTGCATATATTGTAAGTTTCAGAAGCTATTTTACCATAATCACTGGTAAACACCACACCTAAAAATATGCATTTTTGTAAACAAGGTATTGCTTCTTATATGGCTATCTGTTCTATAGGCCTTCTCGTAAATAACTAATAATAAGTAAAATAGCAGGAAATAAGTGGACGAATAATCCAGAATCAGTAAAATGCAAATAAATGTCCACCCTCAAGAGACAAACCAACTCCAGAAAGGAACAAACCGGTGATGTCCAAAACAAACGAGGAGCCAAAATAAAATTAAGCTTTTATTAACCAGCAGCTTTTCATCTACAACACCATAGACTTCTTCAGATTAAATGAATTCCTTGAAAAAATGGTATTTTATAGTCCAAGGTTGGATTGATTAATTGACAATTTAATTCAGTTATCTAGTAATTAAGTGAATTTCATTTATTAAAACATTTATCAAAACCATTTTGGTTAAAAACATATAAAATCATATATAATATGGTCTTAGATTATGTACATCACAATATTATTTTTTATATTAAAAACCTTTCAAAAGACTGATAAAACAGATTAAATTTGATACAAAATCAGTGATAATTGCCCTTGCCCATTTCAGAGATACTTAACTCCCTGCACAAACTGTAATTCTAGATTTGATTGATATGTACATAATGTACACTATGGTAAAACAAATGTTCTAATAAGTTAAAAATTGGTGTATGTTATGATTAAAATTCTATGAAGCTAATTAAAGTTTTTGAGCTTTGTTGTTTAAAACAGGGAACAAGGAAATAGAATCATTGATGCCCGGTCTCCAGGTGGCATGTAATTTGATCTGCCAGACCAGCTCATGATATTCAGTAAGATCCTTCCATGGTCCCCTCTAGGATTTTTTCAATTTTTTTTCCAATATCAAAAATAAAAACTGTTTGAAACTGGTACCGATAATGAATGTGCGCACAATGCATTATTAGGATTGTGTTTAGTAATGTCATAATTATATGGTAAAACTTGGTTAAAAGAAGCTTTTATAATTTTATTTTATATAGGAAAAACTAATAGGTGACTTAAGGAACAAATTAGAGACCATTATTATTGTGCCAATAAGGGCCATAGTTATAGTGCCTTAGCTAAACATATACTAGAGAAAGGCACTAACCAATGGTTCAAGTTTATGGCAGTAGAAGTAATTTATGAAAGTTTTAGGTTGGGTGATATAACTAATGTCACAGAAGGGAAATAATTAAGATGGATTCTTAAATTATCAGCACATAGAGGTGCAGGTTTGAATGAATCAGTATCTCTTAAGCCAGTTCTGAAAGAAAGAAAGCTTCTTAAATAAGTATACTGCTATGTGTGTTTTTATGGCAATAGCCTTTTTATGGTTTCTGTCTTAAAAGAAAGCTGTGCCTTTAATTTTTTATGGCTATTGTACTTGAATGTTTTTTATTGGTAGATATTTAATTGATTTTATTTTAAATATTTGAGATGCTGCTGATTTTTTGTATGGTCTGAAGAAGCGATTTTATCGTGAAAGTGCTCACCTGTGTTCAAATAAAAGTCTATTTGGATTTTACACTGCTCTTTGCCATCTGCTTTTTATTGATTTGCTGTGGTGCTGTGTTCTACATTTTTGTTCATATTACAATGTCATAATTATGTTCATAAATACACCTTCTCAACTCTCTTTCAGGTTTTCCTATATAAAAGGCATTACAGCCAGTGCATTTTGGTAAATATATTATTCCTCTAGTAAAACAAAACCCATCCTGATCATAAACTGTAAAATGTATAGAATTGTTCAAATGCATTTCTGTGTAGTCAGAAGATGTGATTTTGATGTTAGTATCAAGATAATTTATACAGTCCTTTCCTGTTTGGTGGGTGAGATTCAAGGAAGTGGTGGTGTGGTTTATATAATCGATGACCTGTGAAATATTACTAGTTTCACATGCTCACAAAATAAATATATCATCCAAAAATGGAGATATAACTTGATATGTTCTTTTTTTTAGATGGGAACACATAGTTGCATTCCCATGTGAGCATCACAAGATTTGTGAAAGTCAGAACACAGGTGATTCCCATAGCCACACCTTTTTCATGTTTGTAAATTTCCCCATCAAACCAAATTAAATTATCTGGCACTATCTCTATACAATCCATGAACAATCTGATTTGGTCATCATCCATAAAGTCAATTTGAATGAGTGCATCCAAAAATAGTTGTAATCCTTCTTCTTTGGGGATACATGAAAACAAGTCAGCGACATCAATTGTTAGAAAAGTAATGTCACTGTCCCAATATTTGGGTTTTAGTCTCACTAAAAAGTCCCATAAATCATGGACCATATGAGTATTAAGGCCCTGTAATGGTTTCAGGATACTGTCAATAAGGACATCAAAAGGGTGTGTTTTTGATCCAGCCACTGAAACAATAGGCCTAAATGGAGGATCAGCCAGACTTTTATGGATTTTACGGATCCTGAATATAACTGGGATTTTAGGGTTAGGGTTCTTCAAATTCATAAGTATTGAATTCCACAGCTTCTTGCATCAAACTATCCTCTAGAAAATAGTCCATTTTGGTATAGGAAATGTTCACTTCATTTAAGGAGGCCATAACATATGAATCCAAATCATTCAGAATTGTAGAAATTGTCCCAAATAATTATGATTATCAAATATGACCACACCACCCCCTTTGTCTAGTTTCTTAATTCTAATTGAACTGTTCTTTTGAATATCTTGTAGCACGTGATGCTACAAGTGCAGGGATTTAAGTATCTCTGAACTGGGCAAGGGCAATTACCACTGACTTTGTAACAAATTTGATCTGTTTTATCAGTCTTTTGCAGGGTTTTTAACATAAAAAATACTATTGTGATGTACATAATCTAAGACCCTATTATATATGATTCTATATGTTTTTAAAAAATGGTTTTGATAAATACATAGCTGTGTTTTATTAAATGAAATTCACTTAATTACTAGATAATGCAATTAAATTAAGTGTCAATTAATCAATCCGATCTTGGACTATAAAAAATGTGTTTTCAAGGAATTCATTTACTCTGAAGAAGTCTATGGCATTGTAGATGAAAAGTTGCTGGTTAATAAAAGCTTAATTTTATTTTGGCTCCTCGTTTGTTTTGGATAGCACCGATTTCTTCCTTTCTGGAATTGGTTTGCCTTCTCATAAATACCATTACTCTTTCTGATTTTTCTTAGTTGATTATATATCCAAAAATGTCTTTGGCATTTGTAAAAACTTCCAGTAATTTATAAATATCCTCATTATATGCTTTCATAAAAATCACACTGTCATCTGCATTAGGATTATGTGTAAATACATCACCATTAATTATGATTCTTGTGACTAAATTATTAATTTTACATAATAATAGATTCATTGCTTGAGCTAAAAATAAAGTATTGCTTTAAAAGGACAACCTTATTTTTTATTTATTTATTTTATTTTTTTGTGTTTATACTTTATTGACCAGGTTAGTCCCACTAGATCAATGGCCTCTTTTTAGAAGTGACTTGAGGTGGCATTCATACTGAATAGAGGAAATATGGCCAAGGCACAAGGCAACTTCCCCCTACCCTTTTTGTTAAGTGCCTTGGGATCTTTCACATCCACTGGAGCTACCACCAGCTCAGGCAAGTGGAGCCTTGGTTTAATTTTAATGTATACACATGTTTTCATATATATATTTTCCATTATTTTGCTCTATTTAAAAGCTCCAAATCCTTAGATGTGTCTAGTTTTAGCAACTCAAGCTTATCATGGGTAAAATCTACTGAATAAAATGTAATATCTTGGAGGTATTTCTTTGCTTCCTGCGTGGATCTTCCAGAGCAAAAACCCTGAAATCTTAGTAATATATTATTACATATAATTTTTCTATTTATAGCTCTCATAATAATGTAATAATCTATATTCAAAATAAATATGAGCCTATAATATTCAGGTAGAGTGCTGACTTTTCATGCCTTCTTAATCAACAGTATTTCTGCTACATGCATAGTTGCAGGGTTAATTCATTTAGGAATTGTCACAAAATTCATTAAAATAAGTATATAAACCACCAATTTGTTGCTAAATGTTATATAGAATTCTGTTATGAATCCATTGAGACCTGATTCTTTTTATTTCTTTTTAAAGAGGATATACTCTCAATTATATCATGTAATGTCAAAGTCCTTAAAACATTTTTGAGGAGACACATTAATCCAGTCATATATTTTTCATCATCTTGTGACCAATTCATGATATATGAATTTTAAAAATGTTCACCAATATATTAGACATTTCATTGTGAGAAAGATATTCTACCCCATCCCGTTTGTGTTTTAAAATGTCTTAGTTGCTTTATTATAAATGTATTTTCTACACAGGGAATCTAAGATATTCCCAACTCTGTCCCTATGTAGGTAGCTATGCTGAAAGTGATCATTAGCTCCTAAGCCTTTTAATTGGACTTCACATATTATTTTCTCATTTGAAAACTTTTTTCGCGTTGCAGCATATGTGTTGTAATTTGCCCACAGTAATTTATTTAAAATAAGTGTCTGTCCATCTGTTGCATTTTTATGTGGTTTGCACTTTGATTTGCCTGCCTATCAAATAACCATAAATAACAACCTTAAATACATCCTACTTATGCTTAAAGGAAGATGCTGCAAAATATTTTCCCAGATTTTTTTATCTCTCATCTTTTCACAGAAATCAGTAGAATTAAACCAATTGGATTAAATTATTTTCTTATAATTACTCTTTACATGGCTATTAAGGATAGTATAGCCTTTGGATCTAAAATGGACAAAAATTGTCCAGTAAAGTGTTCCTTTTGAGTAAGATCATAAAGCAATATAAGAAATCATTTGGGTATAATTTAGCTAGATGAGAAATATGAGTATATTCCCTTATATTAGGAAATCTAACTTGCAAACTTTTCTTGAATACTGTGCCATTTATATCCTTGAATTTCTGAGTCTTTTATTTTCTTTGCCAATGGTTCTACATATAACATAAATAACAAAGGTGAAAGAGGACATCCCTGCCTGGTTCCTCTGTTCAGACACAACTTATCAGAGAAGAACCCTCCCACTTTATTTTTTTTCCCTCCAGTCCCTCATATATCCTTGTTGTATCAGGAAACTCAAACGCTCCCATTGCCCTACTCAAAGGTCCCAGCTTACTCTGTTGAATGCTTCCTCTACATCAAGACCCAGCAATAACATCAGTATTTTCTTAGGTTCTGCTTCCCTTTGGATAATCAATGTTCTGTTACTGTTGTCAGTTGGTTGCCTCCCCTCCACAAATACACACTGGTCCATATCTATCAATTTAGCATTACTATTGTGCTTCCTTAAGACATTATAGAGATCAACATTTCATAATCATGATTTAAAATGGAAATGGGCCTATGTGAAGCTGGATCACATGGGTCTTTAATGCCTTTAGGTATTACAGCCACCACATCTTTTTGGTAGTGCCTCCCCTCCTTTTAAAATACTGTTAAATAAATCCTTCCAGATCTTAATCATTTTCCTCCCTCCTATCGTCCAAACTCCCAATCAGAATACCATCTGTTTATGGAGACTTTCCTGTAGATTGGTTATACATAAACCATTTTATCTCATCTCTTCCTATCTTAACTGTTAGTTGTTGAGCTTCATTAACCTCTAATCTTGGCATATTTAAGTCTTCTATAAATATTTTTATTAACACTTTTTCTTGATTTCCCCACATCTCTGCTTGATGCAAATTTTCATAAAATTTCTGAAAAGTCCCTAATACATCTACAGGACTTCTTGTTATTTTTCTTATTATAGGCTTTTCAAATTTGACAACAACTCTTTCGACTTTCTCTTACCTAGGTAGTTGTACAAAATGTTTTTGTGCTCTGGAGATATTAGAAAAAAAAGTTGCTTAACAGCAATGTTTCTAAACTCATGCATATTATGCAGGTATTCTCTTTTTTTTTTCTTTAGCACTCTGCAATTGTACCTCTTCTTTTCTGTGAGATTTCTTTTATTTTGTAATACTTTAACCTCTGTTACACCCTCTAAATAATTCTTATTACTTCTTAATCAGATATCTTTTTCTTTTATTTCCTCCCTGTTTTTAAAACCCACTCTCATTTTATCCCACTCAGTAACTATAAAATCTGGAGTAAATTCTATCTTTCATAATAACTCCCAGATAATTCCCATTACCCATTTCTTAAAGTCCACTCTTTTAAACAGGTAGCTGGGGAAGCGCAAGTGTCTCATCTTTATTTCATAACCCTGCATTTTTATTTTTGTAATTATTGGCACATGGTCTGAAATAGTTATTTGATGTGTATCAAAATTCTTGATTAAATGGACATGTTCCTTCAAATATAATTTCTGTCAAGTCTAGCCCAGTTATTGTACCTCAGAGAATAATATGTAAATTCTCCCCAAGTTCCTACTACTGAATTCACGTCATTCATACCAAATATTTTAATACATTTCTTCAGAAATCTACCCTCTTGTTATGTTGTCCCTTCTAGACCCCCCAAATACATTCTCATTATTGCAGATTAAATTCTGTTCACCATGTATAAGTAATATTCCCTACTTAATGCTGATTATTTTACCAATTTTTTTTAGGCTCCAAAATAGCAGCTCTAGGTGGAATATAAATACATGCTAGCATAATCCTAATCCCTTACCAGTAGCCCCTTACTAATAGAAATTTGAGATTATCTTTTTTTCTCTTCTGTCACTCCTGGAGCTCCACTAGCAGTTAATATAAGCACTCCTCTTTTCCTTTGTCCCTGATATTCTGCAAAATATCCATCCTGAAATCCTTTACTTATCAAATTCACATAATCAGTTCTGTCCAACTGTGTCTCCTGTAGCATTACTGTTTGCACTCTTCATGTCTTCATATAATTAGGTATTCTTTCCTTTTTGTCTATACCTGTGAGACTATTCACATTCCAATAAAACATGGGGAGTATCACCATTATGGTAAAAAGTCATTATTTCCACCTATTCTGTATGGCAGCTTTTTTAAATGTCTGTTTCAGTCATTACTGTTTGTCAAGTTAATCCTTTATACATTTTTATCACCAACATTGGAGCCTCTTTCATATTTTAAAAGACTTTTTGTTTCAGTAAAAGCCCTCAAACAAAAAACTAAACACACTCCCAGAACACTATTACGTAACACAAACAAGCATAACTAAGTACATAACAACACAACAGCGTAAGCGTTCCACTAGAGAGCGCGTTCCTGTTAAGAAATACGTAAATACAAAAACCAACCTCCGTGCAGGAACGCTAGCTGTCCGAAGCGACAGCTACACTCTAATTCAGTTCGTATGCAATGTTCAACCAGTTCTATTCAAAAGAAAGTTATAATACACCAAAACCAGGTTTCCAGCAATACGGAACATGAAACGTTACTACGGCTTCAGCTTAGCAGTAAACTTGTCAGTGCATCCAGTTTGTTGAATAAAACAATGGCTCCAACTTTCCATATAAAAGGGAACGTTCTTTATTCACAGCAATTCCATATCAGTAAGCGCTTTCACCCTGAAAAGGGCTTCCTCAGACTGTACAATTAATTACAAAAGGCACAGCCTTTATATACCTTTAGTAATCAAGTAAATTAACACTAATTACCCAATTATACAAATCAACTTACATTATTAAACATCTAATACCCTTTATTCATTTTATTAAATAAAAATATTAAAAATATTTAAAAACTAAACATGCTCATAGGGAATAGACATACAACTATAAAAGTTGTATATCTAAAGTTAATTCACGTTTAACCTACAAGCTTTAAAAAACGTTAAAACCTCTCTTCTCCTTAATAAAATCAGTCATTCTACTGGTAGTTAATTTTCATGCCAGTAGATGGTGCTAATACACAGTTTTTCATATTCATTTCAATAAATTATTTAAAACAAATAACGAATGCACCTATAGCCTACTGAGCAGAATTAAATAAAATTCTTGTCATACTAACCCCTATGGTAACACATTACACACATTTCATATTGGATGTTGATAAGAGGTTTTCTAGGATTAACTCTGCCTTACTTGGCACAAACTAGTCTCAGTAAATTCCAGTATTACTTAAAAACACATCGTTTAATAACTAAAGTGCATCAGTACATTAATTTTTCATATGGAGAGTTCCCTCTTTATATTTCATATTAAATTAATAATAAAATTGATAAGAGCTTTTTTAAAATTAATTCTGTCTTGTTTAGAACAAACTAATCACGATTTAGTCCAGTGTTGCTCTAAGAGCTCACCATTTAGTGACTAAAGTGTCTCAGTGCATTAATTTTCTTACTCAAAGTACCCTCCTGATCTGTCTTTACTCTTAATGTTATCATAAACTTAATGACATTATGCATCATATATTATCTGGGGTATCTCAGTGCTTTAGCCTTCTTTTTTTCAAAAAAGGTTGTATACCCACTTTATCATTCAAGCCAGGAAATTGGTCTGACCTACATCTTATGATCCATTTAGATTCCTGTTCCAGTGTATAATTCCCAATATCCCCCCCTCTAATGGTCTTAGTTATCGCTTGCATAACAAAAAAACTGAAAGTATGTGTACTACCCCTCATTTTGTTGTGTTTAGCCAATGCGTTTCTCTCATCTCCTATTCTTACACCATACATATGTTCTCTTATACGTTCCCTAAGTTGTCTATTAGTTTTTCCTATATAGAACGCATCACATGAACTACATTGGGCTAAATATATCACATTTTCTGTCCTGCAATTCGTGCCCGTCTTAAAATTATATTCTTTCCCAGTAGCCGGTGATTTAAACTGTGTATCAGTGTTTATGAAACAACATTGTTTACAGTTATTACAGGGAATTGTGTTTACTGTGTATGTTATATGGGTGTTATAGTTTTTGTGACATAATGTTCTTTTTATATTTGGCTTATTTCTATAACAAAATTTAGGTATATCCCCTACCAACAAACTTATCTCTTTCTCTAACCCTAAAACATGCCAATGTTTACTTATAATATCTTTCACTTCTATAACGTCTTTCGTATAATACATAGTAACAGGGAGTTTATCGAGTTCCAAATTGTTACTACAATCTTCACTTACTACATTTTCCCTGTCCAAAAAATATGGACGTGCTCTGGTTCCCCTCATTTCATATACTTCATTTATAGTCTTAACTATATCTTCCTCTTTATATAGTCTATCCATGAACTTCTGTTTCATCCCTGCTATTTCTTCTTCAAACCCTACAGTAGTAGGATTTAGCCGGACGCTCTCATGATCTGTCCCTTAATGATGTTATCGAAGATGTGTTTGGGGTGCATGCTCTCTCTATGTAAAAGTGTGTTCTTGTAACATTTTTTCCTATGAATGGATGTATTTACTATCCCATTGGCAAGTTTTATGACATTAACATCTAAGTAAGAGATGTAGTCCTTGGAATAATTCATAGTAAATTTTAAATAACTAGTGAGACTATTTATTTCTCTCTCAAATTCTAATAATGTCTCTTCACTCCCTTTCCACACCAAGAAAAGATCATCTACAAATCTTTTATAAAATGTGACATTTTGTCTATAACTTGGTAATGGGAACAAACATTCCTTCTCCCATTCGGCCATAACAATGTTGGCGTAGCTATTGGCACAAGAAGTGCCCATAGCTACGCCATCATTTTGCAAGTAGATGTCTTCTTCAAAGAGGAAAATGTTATTTTCTAGTATAATTTCTAGAAATAGTGTTAATAAGTCAATAAATTGGGGGTCCATATCCGTATACTTTTTCAAATAATTTTGTGTATTTTCAATACCTGTAGAGTTCGGTATCACCGTAAACAGGCTCGTCACATCTAAAGTGACCAATATATAATCAAAACCTTCTTGTATTTTAGACAAATACTCATATAAGTCTAATAAAAACTGTTTACTGTCTTTTAAAATATTCAAATTTTGTTCAACTACTGTTCTTAAATGATGTTCTACAAAAAGTGAGAAGGGTTCCGTCAACCACCCTTGTCCAGAGACTATTGGTCTCATAGGTGGATTTCTAAGTCCTTTATGCACTTTGGGTAGTCCTTTTAAAATCGGGATCAACGGATAATTAACTTTCAAAAACTTAAAGAAATCTTTCTTTATCAATCTACTACTAAACAAGTCATCTATAGTATCATAGACTCTAAATATTTTATATATAACATCATTAATGTCTAATCTAGTGTAACATCCTTCACTATTCAACATAGTTTTCATATTACTTGAGTAGTGTTCATAGTCCATAATCACTATAGGTCCACCTTTATCTGCAGGAACTATAATAATGCTCCTATCATTCTTAAGATCTTGTAGTGCTTTCCTTTGCATCCATGTTAGATTATCCTTGTATTTCCTCACATTCCTCTCAGAACTGTGGGTATGTATATCATG
Organism: Protopterus annectens; assembly: GCF_019279795.1. Classification (NCBI taxonomy): domain Eukaryota; kingdom Metazoa; phylum Chordata; order Ceratodontiformes; family Protopteridae; genus Protopterus; species Protopterus annectens. The sequence continues at coordinate 475,131,624 of NC_056731.1, forward strand.
TTCTACTAATCTCGAGAATGTGTCCAACACTGGATGTAATATGGGAACATATGTGCTAGGTGATTTAAACCTATTCAACACTCTATCTCTGTCGGTCACACCAAAATCTAACCTAAGTTGTATGTTTCTAACAAACATTTTCAAATCAATGATGGTTTCAGCACTATCACTATACCTGCTAGGGATGAAAGATAAGCCTTTATTTGTTGTATGTTAGAAACATACAACTTAGGTTAGATTTTGGTGTGACCGACAGTGATAGAGTGTTGAATAGGTTTAAATCACCTAGCACATATGTTCCCATATTACATCCAGTGTTGGACACATTCTCGAGATTAGTAGAACATGATATACATACCCACAGTTCTGAGAGGAATGTGAGGAAATACAAGGATAATCTAACATGGATGCAAAGGAAAGCACTACAAGATCTTAAGAATGATAGGAGCATTATTATAGTTCCTGCAGATAAAGGTGGACCTATAGTGATTATGGACTATGAACACTACTCAAGTAATATGAAAACTATGTTGAATAGTGAAGGATGTTACACTAGATTAGACATTAATGATGTTATATATAAAATATTTAGAGTCTATGATACTATAGATGACTTGTTTAGTAGTAGATTGATAAAGAAAGATTTCTTTAAGTTTTTGAAAGTTAATTATCCGTTGATCCCGATTTTAAAAGGACTACCCAAAGTGCATAAAGGACTTAGAAATCCACCTATGAGACCAATAGTCTCTGGACAAGGGTGGTTGACGGAACCCTTCTCACTTTTTGTAGAACATCATTTAAGAACAGTAGTTGAACAAAATTTGAATATTTTAAAAGACAGTAAACAGTTTTTATTAGACTTATATGAGTATTTGTCTAAAATACAAGAAGGTTTTGATTATATATTGGTCACTTTAGATGTGACGAGCCTGTTTACGGTGATACCGAACTCTACAGGTATTGAAAATACACAAAATTATTTGAAAAAGTATACGGATATGGACCCCCAATTTATTGACTTATTAACACTATTTCTAGAAATTATACTAGAAAATAACATTTTCCTCTTTGAAGAAGACATCTACTTGTAATGATGAGCTATGGGCACTTCTTGTGCCAATAGCTACGCCAACATTGTTATGGCCGAATGGGAGAAGGAATGTTTGTTCCCATTACCAAGTTATAGACAAAATGTCACATTTTATAAAAGATTTGTAGATGATCTTTTCTTGGTGTGGAAAGGGAGTGAAGAGACATTATTAGAATTTGAGAGAGAAATAAATAGTCTCACTAGTTATTTAAAATTTACTATGAATTATTCCAAGGACTACATCTCTTACTTAGATGTTAATGTCATAAAACTTGCCAATGGGATAGTAAATACATCCATTCATAGGAAAAAATGTTACAAGAACACACTTTTACATAGAGAGAGCATGCACCCCAAACACATCTTCGATAACATCATTAAGGGACAGATCATGAGAGCGTCCCGGCTAAATCCTACTACTGTAGGGTTTGAAGAAGAAATAGCAGGGATGAAACAGAAGTTCATGGATAGACTATATAAAGAGGAAGATATAGTTAAGACTATAAATGAAGTATATGAAATGAGGGGAACCAGAGCACGTCCATATTTTTTGGACAGGGAAAATGTAGTAAGTGAAGATTGTAGTAACAATTTGGAACTCGATAAACTCCCTGTTACTATGTATTATACGAAAGACGTTATAGAAGTGAAAGATATTATAAGTAAACATTGGCATGTTTTAGGGTTAGAGAAAGAGATAAGTTTGTTGGTAGGGGATATACCTAAATTTTGTTATAGAAATAAGCCAAATATAAAAGAACATTGTGTCACAAAAACTATAACACCCATATAACATACACAGTAAACACTATTCCCTGTAATAGCTGCAAACAATGTTGTTTCATAAACACTGATACACAGTTCAAATCACCAGTTACTGGGAAAGAATATAATTTTAAGACGGGCACGAATTGCAGGACAGAAAATGTGATATATTTAGCCCAATGTAGTTCATGTGATGCGTTCTATATAGGAAAAACTAATAGACAACTTAGGGAACGTATAAGAGAACATATGTATGGTGTAAGAATAGGAGATGAGAGAAACGCATTGGCTAAACACAACAAAATGAGGGGTAGTACACATACTTTCAGTTTTTTTGTTATGCAAGCGATAACTAAGACCATTAGAGGGGGGGATATTGAGAATTATACACTGGAACAGGAATCTAAATGGATCATAAGATGTAGGTCAGACCAATTTCCTGGCTTGAATGATAAAGTGGGTATACAACCTTTTTTGAAAAAAAGAAGGCTAAAGCACTGAGATACCCCAGATAATATATGATGCATAATGTCATTAAGTTTATGATAACATTAAGAGTAAAGACAGATCAGGAGGGTACTTCGAGTAAGAAAATTAATGCACTGAGACACTTTAGTCACTAAATGGTGAGCTCTTAGAGCAACACTGGACTAAATCGTGATTAGTTTGTTCTAAACAAGACAGAATTAATTTTAAAAAAGCTCTTATCAATTTTATTATTAATTTAATATGAAATATAAAGAGGGAACTCTCCATATGAAAAATTAATGTACTGATGCACTTTAGTTATTAAACGATGTGTTTTTAAGTAATACTGGAATTTACTGAGACTAGTTTGTGCCAAGTAAGGCAGAGTTAATCCTAGAAAACCTCTTATCAACATCCAATATGAAATGTGTGTAATGTGTTACCATAGAGGTTAGTATAACAAGAATTTTATTTAATTCTGCTCAGTAGGCTATAGGTGCATTCGTTATTTGTTTTAAATAATTTATTGAAATGAATATGAAAAACTGTGTATTAGCACCATCTACTGGCATGAAAATTAACTACCAGTAGAATGACTGATTTTATTAAGGAGAAGAGAGGTTTTAACGTTTTTTAAAGCTTGTAGGTTAAACGTGAATTAACTTTAGATATACAACTTTTATAGTTGTATGTCTATTCCCTATGAGCATGTTTAGTTTTTAAATATTTTTAATATTTTTATTTAATAAAATGAATAAAGGGTATTAGATGTTTAATAATGTAAGTTGATTTGTATAATTGGGTAATTAGTGTTAATTTACTTGATTACTAAAGGTATATAAAGGCTGTGCCTTTTGTAATTAATTGTACAGTCTGAGGAAGCCCTTTTCAGGGTGAAAGCGCTTACTGATATGGAATTGCTGTGAATAAAGAACGTTCCCTTTTATATGGAAAGTTGGAGCCATTGTTTTATTCAACAAACTGGATGCACTGACAAGTTTACTGCTAAGCTGAAGCCGTAGTAATGTTTCATGTTCCGTATTGCTGGAAACCTGGTTTTGGTGTATTATAACTTTCTTTTGAATAGAACTGGTTGAACATTGCATACGAACTGAATTAGAGTGTAGCTGTCGCTTCGGACAGCTAGCGTTCCTGCACGGAGGTTGGTTTTTGTAATAACTAAGTACATCTTCAAATAATGAAGTTTAACCCTCCTAATAAGAACATTTGTCCCAAATAGACAGTTGTTAACATAGGCTTTGATTAACCTGAAATTTAGGTTATTCGTGCTAAGATGCATGTTATTGCCTGTGCTTCTACTTGCACTTATTGGTGTCTGTTCTTTTTTATCTTTATTCCCTTGATGTGAAAACTATTTGCATACTTTTAGAAATCATTAGCCTAGCCTGAAGAAAGCAGTATTATGTCTTTTATTGTCCTATTATCAGCTTGCCTCCATAGAAAAATAAGAGAAAAAGAAAACTGTAGTCCTCTGTTACAGCCTGAAAGACAAGATGAAACATTTACTGTTAAATGAAAACATCTAATTATATTTGGTGTTTTCATATTTTCTTGTCTTCACTTAAAATATAGCAAACCTGCTGGCAGACAGGTTCAGCAAAAAACTTCACCCCTCTGTCCCCCCATCAGTAAATCAAAACATCCCCAGCACCTGCCCCCCTCCCATTATCTCTAGGGAGCAAGTCATAACTTCCCTCTCAAAAGCAAATAATACAGCCTCCATGGGACCCAATAACATCCCAGGCTGCATCCTACAAGAACACAGGCAGGAACTTGCAGCACCATTAGGCACCCTTTTCAACCAAAGCCCGAGTGGAGGACAGCCACCATCATCCCTTTGCACAAAGGTGGAGTGTCCTCTGATCCATGAAATTACAGACCCATCAGCCTAACAAGCCTGATCTGCAAGGCCATGGCATGATTATCATACACCTAATTAACAAGGGCATTGGCAACCTCCAAACACTCTATCCCACACAGTTTGGTTTCATCAAGGGGAGGTTGTGCCTGTTAAATCTGATCGACTTCTTTGAGACAGTCACCAAAGCCATGGATGAGGGGAAGATGATGCACACCACCTACCCTGACCTGGCCAAAGCCTGCAATACTATTCCCCACTCAGATATAATAAATAAACTCTCTCAACTATGCATTAGTCCATATGTTCCAGATGAGTAGCAAACTGGCTCACTGATAGAACCCACCTAGTCAAAACAGGGGAAGCCACCCCATACAGTGGACCTGTAACAAGTTGTGTACCCCAGGGTTCGGTCTTGGGGCCTCTGTTGTTTGGGATATATTTTTCTGAGGTGCAGGCTAAAACCAGTAGGCTATGGCTGACCAAGTTGCAGATGACTGCAAGCTGGGCACTGTCATCAATTCCCCTAGTAATGTGGACATCCTCCAAGAGGGTCTCACTAAAACAAATGAGTGGTGACAGAAACATATCCTCAAACTGAATGCCAAAAAATGCATTATCATCCCCTTTGGGGAGAGTAATGTCCCCACCAATTATCACATTAATAACAAGGTCCTAAGTACTCAATCAGTCGTGAGGGACTTGGACACCCAGATGGATAGCAAACTGACTTTTGACCACCACATTGCATCTGATGTATGGAAAGCTTTCTATGGGGCCCACCTTATTAGGAAGAGTATCTCATCCAGGGACAAGGAGGTCATAACATCCCTGTATTTTTCCATTATAAGATTTATTATTGAGTACAACACCCCTTTCAGCATGTACCTCACAAGGCACATGCAGCAGCTATTGGAGAGACCACAGAGGTTCCTCACCAGGAGAATCCAGGGCCTCAAACATTTTCCCTACACAGCTAGCTAAAAGCCCTGTCCCTCTACTCAGTCTCATACACACTCCTCAGAGATTACCTCTGTCTGACTTACAAAGCAATCTCAAGACCCCACCTGATGGAACTGCTGCATATCCACAAGTCAAGCTCCACCTGAGCAACCCACACGCATTACCTCAACCTGGTCTGTGACATGAACATGACTTGTTGGCAGGACAGATTTGTATCCCAGAGACTCCCCCTTCTGTGGAATAGACTCACTCTCTGTTTCAAGAAGAGAACCTCATTAACCCTTTTTAAGTGCAACCTGGATAAGAAAATATACCCCTGGGGTTCCACCTGTGTCCATGCTAGACAGTGGCATCAGGTGCTGACTTGTCGGAACATGGGCTAAATTCTTGGCTAGGCTTGTAAGGGCCTCAGGGCCAATAATCTAGTAACTTCCTATGATCCTATGTTCCTATTAGATTAAGCCAGTGGTCTTAATCCAGACATTCAACTATGCAAATGTAAGAGGAAACATATCAATGCTGCATACATTAAGGTTTGTGTAATTTCACAGCCTTTACCCTACCTCAGCAACCCAAGATTACAGCCTATTAATTTAAACCTACTTTTGTCTTGTTTTTCTTATCCTTTTGCATTGTAATGCCTACATTTCTTAATATCAAAAAAGAGGAATGAAAGAGAAGAGGAAGAAGAAAAATAAAAAAGTCATCTATTTACTTTCTTAACTTTATCACATAGAAGAGCAACTAAAATACTTTATTATAAAATCTGCAATTTATATTGTTAAAAAATTCATAGAAATACTGTAAACAAAAGAAATTGTTTTACTTAGTTACCTTTTTCCTTATTTCCCCATCTAGTCCATCCAAACATTAATGACATGAAGTGAGGCAAATGCTTTTCAGTTCTCCCAAGTTTAATAAAATCACAAAAGTCCAGTCTTTCCACATAGTCTCATATTTATTCACTAATTTGTGTGTTGCTGGTCATCTTCCTGTTCATCTCCATCTCCCAACTTCAGATTCCAGTTCAATTCCACAGTGCTACCAATTCTTCTCATCAACTCCTGTGCTTTTCTCTATCTCTCAAGTATTTTCCTTTGGAACAGTGGAAAAGGTTTCACTGGCAAACTTTCTCCATGTGCTTTATTATCAGAAGAATAAGAAGAAGAGTCCCCTTCTGCTTGAAGGTTCATTTTTTTGTTGAAGAGACTTTTACATATACTCCTGTACCTGTTCTGTATCAAAAATGATTTTGATTCTCCAAGAAAAAAATATTCTGAAGACAGATATATATACAGTAGCTTGAATTGCACACCAACCTATCATCACTCCCTGATTACTGGAATACATTTGTTTCTAATCTTCCTGGTATACAGTGAATAATAATTTTCTGCAAAAACTCTACTGTCTGCAACTTTTAATGCTTTGCCTTTTTGCCACAGTTTTGTCAGGATCAACTCTTTCTTCTGGTAGGTTTGCATCTTTACTAATAAAGGTCTTGGCTACTTTCCTGTGGCCATATTTGGAGCATACATGTGGTATGCCCTTTCAATTAACAGTTCCTGCTGTGGAATACCAGTCTATTTGCTTATTGGTGTCTTCATAAAATGAATATACTCTGTTCCTTTTAGATACTCTGGTACAGCACAAAATCTTAGATTTTCCCTATGTATTTTGTCCTCTAATTCTACCATTTTTTGAATCATCTCTTCTTGAGCAGTCTCATACTCAGCCAGCCTTTTCTTCATTTTGACCTTGATTTTTGCAGTTTTATCTGCTCACCTGAATATGTTTAAATCTTCTTCCATTTTTCCAGCCGTTTGTCATTTGAGTTGATATACTCCTTCAATGTTTCATTGTTTTAGTCAGCTGTAATCACATCTGACTTATTTTTTCATCTAGATTACTGGAAGCCATGTCATGCACTAAAGCTTGAGCTTAAACTGCTTTTTTGCTGAACAGTTGCAATATTCTTCACAGTCAGTGTTTTCTTCTTACCTTTTGTACTTGATTTTCCCCTCAGGCTCTCTTAGTTTCTTCTTTGCAGGCATCCAGGCAGTGTGCTTACTAGCCAGTAGCTGGATTTTACTCAAGCAAACATCACTGGCTGTTGTTTCTCAATTTGTGTTTTCACACTGGGAGAGTAGAAGTTACGTTATTGATCGGTGTGCAAGCATCTTGGAAGCCCAACCCCAGCTATCTTTGCTATGCCAATATTGGTGTATACCTTTCTGATACATTCTGTCCTATTTATCAAAAACATTAAACTAGAAACTCTCATACTTGGTGATGTCAATATAAATTAGGCTTCACTAGATACCTATATCAATTATTCTCTCAATCTTTATAATTTCTCTTAACTCTTTACCATACCAAGCATGTGTTGCAAGTACAACAGCTCTGCATCAGTCTTAGACATGATATTTTCTACAACCCTCCCAAAAAATTTCTTAAACAGGGCCTCTACCTGATTGTCTAAATGATCGTCACCCCACCTTTTTCATTAGAAAGTATGAGACAGACAGATTCTCATCATCATCATGTGAACTTTTATGCCAATGTATTTTTTTATCTGATTATATTATTGTTTTTATTTCCTATCTTTCTTATGTAACCATTTATGCCTTTTTGTAAAAGTGTACAACTGATGGAGCTTTTCTCCCCGGGCCTCTACTGAAAACGGACATATATCCAGTTGGACTAGCCCGGTCAACAAATGTAAAATAAAAAAAATAAAAATAAAAATCATGATAAATCAGAAACCTAAGCAAATACAATGCTGAGTGTTTCTTCAAGCTCTTCATCATGTTAATTGGCACTGCATAAAGCTACAATCACCTTTCATCAGGTCTTCTTAAATTTATTAAATGAACATGCATCATTTTGGAAAACACACACAACATTGAAATATACACTTTAGCTAACTCACATCAGTAAACAAGTCATGAAACGTAAGGACAAAGCTTGGATAATATATCAGAAGAACAAAACTCTTCCAAGCTGCCAGGCCTATTGCTGTCTATGGAATCAATTAAAACATTCTTGTAAAATGGACAAAAGGAAGTGCTTTGTAAAAATTCAGAACACTTCCAAGAGTAATCCAGTAACTTTCTGATCCACCATTAATGGTTCCCTATTAGAAGACCGAAGACACATTCTTTCAAATGCGTCTTGGTCAAACTCAAAAGCCTGAAATGGCAAAACATTGAAGCGGCTATTAAGTGCATTCTTTCCCTGGGAAAGAATTTGCTTAACCGCTTTGTTACTTTGCCGTTTTCTGCACTGTCGTGCGGTCTCCGAGCTGGTATATTTAAGTAGGGTGGTGTGGGGGTGAAGACTCCCCACTTAATGTAATGTTTAAAGTGTTTTTATTTTCCTAGGGAAAAAAATCGCTGTTCTGACAGTTTGAAATTGTAAGCTTTCGCTTACATAGGGTCGATTAATCACTGTTTGCTTTTTTAAGCGTTCAGTGATCTAATATACAACTTCTGCCATCAACTACCTCCTTCACTATGGCAAAAAAATCCAACCTAGTCTTATGTCAAGTAATAATGATAGCTCAAGAGCTTTGCGTTTAAAACTGCAGTTTGACTGCAATCACTTTTGTATTGCCTACATTTCAGGATTGGGCCTTTCCATTACTTTTTTTGGGTCTTAATTATATTACAGTTTGTTCTATTTTAAATTTTGTTTTATTGCAAAGTTTTTTTTTTCTTGAAGTCTTAAAAAGTTATTGGCTAGAGGCAGGAAACTATCCTTTTGTATTCACTGACTGAATAGGAATTGGATCTAGCTAGTTAGTGGGCAGGGGTGTAGCTAGAAATTAATATATTGTACTCAGACTTCATACTCTTACCACCTCCCTCATCAATTAAAATGTATTCACCCCTTCAGTCGCTGCCCCTGTACATTTTGGAAAAGGGAACTTATTTCCAGTTGTTACTATTAAGTATGTCTAGCTATACCCTTACTAATGGGAGGAGCTGAAAAACAGTTTTCTTATTTAAGGTATTCACATTCCACTTCAGCTACAGGAGCTCTGAGTTTAAAACTGCTGTTTGACTGCATGGATTGCTAGATTTTTCCCACCTACCTGCTCAATTCTTGTTGTGCTTTTAAACTTGTTGGATTTTTAGCTGACTACCTGTACTGTAAATTAAATGTTGCAAGCCCCTCCTAGTGCTATTTCTACTGGACACAGATAGTACTCATTAGACTCTTAAAACTCGACTTAGCCTGTCTTATATCACCCCATTCCAGCTAGGGTACACTTTACTATTCAGAGTGTTAATCTGAACTGTGAATAATTTTCTGCATTTTTTTCTTGTTTTAATCAAAAGTCTACTGTTAGCATTTTTAACTTTGTCTGGGACCTTATTATTGTAGTATCCCTCACAGGTGTGAGAGAATTGTGAATTGCTACAGGACCTTAGCCTCATTTATTTAATTTCTACTGCTTTTTTATCGTTTGTATTCTTCTTGGTCTGGGGGCTTGGTCTTTTAGTATAACTCTGAATAGTGAGATAATTGTTAATTACTGCAGGATCTGAGCCTCCTTTATTACATTTCTAGTTCATTATTCTGCTTGCATTTCACTTGGTCTGGGACCTTAGTCTTGTAATATAACTCACAATAGGGAGAGCTTTGCAAATTACTGCAGGAACTGAGCCTCATCTATTCCATTTCTGCTGCATTCTGTTTGCATTTTACTTAGTCTGGGAACCCTAGGCTTGTGGTATCACTCACAGTAGTCAGAGAATTGTAAAGTAAGATCTGAGCCTCATATTTACACTTGTACTGTATTTTCACCATTTACTTACTGGATTCCTCTCTAACTCGTCACCTGTGCTGAGCTGTGCAGCAGTAGATTGCAGTGCCCTGTATAGACACAGGCACCTACAGTTGTAATTTTCCATATAAACGTCCTCTGCTGTTTTCTCAAGTATCTAGCTGAGCATAGAGCAGTTGTCTGCTGAGAAGCATTACCCCAAAAGTGGTATTTTAGATCAATCCTAGACCTCTCTCCACCCCATCTCCAAACTCAGATTACACTGCTCCTTGTAGATCACAAAAAGAGGATCCATAGCCATGAATGTGCACTTTCCTGCTGTCCCTGTAGTCACCCTGTTGGAAATGGGCATCCTGAGACAATGAGGCAATTGTCTCATGTTTCCTGACAACCACCTTATTCTTAAGCAGACTGACACAGTATGTGAGAGATGTAATTACACAATGTCTTTGGAAGCAAAGCTCTTACATACAGACATTGATATCCCCAAACAGGTTGCCAGTAACCCGTACACTGTACTTTTATTTATTTATTTTTATTTATTTATTTTATTTTACATTTGTTGACCGGGCTAGTCTAACTGGATAAATGTCCATTTTCAGTAGAGGCCCAGGGAGAAAAGTTCCAAGCATGAACACTAACAAAGTTAACAATATATAACAAAGACATGTATAATAACAGTACAGAGGTACAATTGACTAAAGACATTATGTTAAAAGATTAAACTAAGTAAAAAATAACAAGTACACTAAGCACAAGCTGGGTATGGGCAAACAGAGTCAGGTCCTTACATTTATCCTATTACTATGAGAAAAAAAGAGAAATCAGTAGATTTGGAGGTATAGGTTAGGGGAGAGGGAAGGGTATGAGCAGGAGGGGAAAAGTTTCAGTCTGGGTTAGCACAAGGACAAAGCCACTGAGTTTTAAGATGTTCTTTAATATGCTTTTTGAATAGAGAAGTAGAAGCTAGAGTAGAAAGTTCAGGAGGGAGCTGATTCCAGTTTTTACCTATAGTGTTTGAGAAAAGTGAGTCACCAGCTTTGTTGTTAGATTTAACTGATGAGACCAGGAGTTTATTAGCAGAATGTAGCTAGGTTTTTATATGGTGTAATCAGATTAGTGAGGATAGGGGTGTTATTGGGGTGGTGTAGGATCTTTTGAGTGATAAGTAACTGTTGACAGAGTATATGGTTCTGCAATTCTAGCCATCCTAGTTGTTTAAGGTTAAGGCAATGGTGAGTTTGAAATGGAGAGCTTGTGATAAATCTAGCTATGCTATTATAACAGGTAGAAAGTTTTGAGATATTATTTTTAGATAGGTTTGTATATATAGCTGAGGCATAGAAAAGGGTAGAAATGAGGTGGGTTTGGGCAATAGTTTTCCTGGCTGTGGGGATAAGGAAGGGTTTAATTCTATAGAGGGTTCCAAGTTTTTTGTTAACAGTCTTTATGGTGGAGTTAATATGGTCATCATAGTTAAGACGGTTATCAATTGTAACACCTAGTAGGTGGGTGGTAGTATCAGGGGTTATGTTTGTAGCATTGTTAGAGGTAATAGAGAAGAATGGAGTGGGTGATTTATGAGATGGAGTAAAAAGTAGTAGTTTTGTTTTTTTGGGATTAAGCAGGAGGCAATGTTGCATAAACCAGTTTTCTACATTTTGGAAAACAGTTTGGGTTAGGGACTGGAGGGAGGCTATGTTCTTAGCAGTACGGATTAAGGTTGAGTCATCTGCATATTGGATGCAGGTGGCTTGAGGTATGTTCATATGGAGGTTGTTGATAAATATGGAAAAAAGAAGGGGACCTAAGATAGAGCCTTGTGGGACTCCAATATTTACTGGAAGTAATGAAGACAGTTTGTTGTCCCAAAGTACTGCTTGATGTCTGTTTAGAAGATAACAACTAAACCATTGTAATGCTAGTGGATCAAGAGAATGATACTTTAGTTTACGTAGAAGTAAGTTATGGTTAACCATATCAAAGGCTTTTGACAGGTCTACAAATAGCGCAGAGGAAAAGGAGTTAATGTTACGATTTTTATTTATAGAGTCAGTGAAGGATAGAAGGGCAGTTGTTGTGCTGTGGAATGGTCTAAAGCCATGTTGGCAGTTGGCTAGTAGATTATTTTGTAGTAAGTGGTTGAGTAGTTGTTTGTGAATACATTTTTCCATTATCTTGGCTAATGGGGAGAGTAAGGCAATAGGTCTATAGTTAGAAAGCTCTATGGAAGATCCACCTTTATGTAGAGGGATGATGTGGGATACTTTCCATATGGTAGGGATTTTGCCTTCAGAGATAGTTCTGTTAATAAGGATAGATATGGGGTAGTCTATAGCTTTTGCAGCAATTTGTAGGTATTCAGATGGGAGATGGTCGGCAGAAGGGGTGCAAGGTTTCAGTTTTTTAAGTAGCTTGTAGATAAGAGATGTAGGGACAGGGTGTATATGAAAGGTAGGAGGTGAAGTCTTGGGGGTATTAGGTGGGAAGGCAGTAGGTGGAGGAAGAGAATTGTCTAGGGATTGAATGGCTTCTGTAAAGTAGTTATTAAAGGCATCAGGGATCAGGTTGGAATTATTATGGTTGAAACCTAATGGGGCAAGAGTAGTAGAGTGACCTGGCTGAAGAAGTTTGTTTAACCCTGACCAAAATTTTTGTGGAGTTTGTTGAGTGGATTGTTGGAGGTGAAGGTAGAAGTCTTTTTTGTCTCTAAGAGTGTCCTTCTTGGTGGCATTTCTTAATTGTTTAAAGAGGAGGTGATCAGATAGGCATTTGGTAGCCCTCCATTTAGACCATATTTTGTTTCTAAGGAGCATTTTTTGCTTAGTTTGTTTAGTAAGCCATGGAGCAGATTTGTTTTTTATTCTAGTGAAGTGGTAAGGTGCGTGGTAGTCTAGTATTTGAAGAAAGTTAGTGTTGAAGTAGGTCACAGCCTCATCAAGTTCAAGATGGGTCAGTGGTGACCAGTCACATGCTTGCAATTTGTTAAGGAAACTATCTGGGTTAAAGAATTTTTTTGAGCGGGTAGTTTTGAGATTATGAGTAGTTGGGATATGAAGTTTTTGTCTGATTATGTAAGTGAGCATATGGTCACTGATGTTGTCGGGAAGGGTTCCTGGAGTATAATTGTTAGGGTGGTTATTAATAAGGATCAAGTCAAGAGTAGATTCTTTCCTGTTAGGTTTATGGATTCTAGTAGGAGTGGTTATAAGTTGATTATATATATTTAAGTAATATATATATAAGTGGTTATACTTGCTTTGGATGAGACACACACACTCACATATGCTGAGGCTCTTAAAAGCAATCTACCCAAACCTCAAAGGCCTCCCATACGCTTCCCTAAGCAACCTCTCAAGCACTCTACAAAAACAACAGTACCCAGGAGATATACAACCACATCTCACAATATCTCAGCCTCTAAGTACTTAAGGAAAACTGCCACACATCCCAATATATTGTCATTGGGAACAGTTACTATCAGTTGCCTATCAAGGGCAACGATCACACATGAACTCAAGACATTGAACCACAAGTACCGGTATGACCCTGTCATAGTCCATGTGGGTGTTAATGATCTGAGATGTACCTCCCTGATCTATGTGAATAGAGACATAACAGACCTTTCAAATTGTGTCCCAGATAGGTATGAGCCTAGCACTGAGTAGCATTCCACCTTCTCCAAGGATACCACAATACAAAAAGAATATGTGTGACTTTAACAACTGGCTTAGTTATTGGTGTCATTCTAAGGGAGTCCAGTATTTGTTAGCTTAGGATGACATGACCAAGTTGCTTTGATAGGAATGCTCTGCACCTGTCCACACTAGGCTTTCAGCTATTAGTCAAGACACTATCCACCCATATAGTGCCTTTGTTAGGCAACACCAATCTGATAAACCTTCCAGCATAGTAGATTCTATGCAAGATAAACTTAAGGTGTTGTTGCACAATGCTAGGAGTCTCAACAAGATGCTCCACTCCCTGGAAGTACTCCTCATCTTTGACAGTGCTGACATCTGTGCAGTTACTGAGACATGGTTTAAAGTCATGAAAGGCACCCCAGCAGTACAAGGCTATAATGCCTTCCACACATTTTGACCAGCTACCACACAAGAAAGTACAACAGGTAGAGGTATATCAATCTACATAAAAAGTAAGCACACCTCAAGACTGGTCAAAGAATATAACATACTAACCTTAGGTAAAATCCCGTACCATACCCTCAATAGCTATAATTTCCTGACCATGACCCAAGATGACCATACCATGTACATCCCTATAACACCTCCCCCATAATGTCCTCCACTGGTCAGATCAGAATCAAAAAGCATTCACCCTTGAAAAAAATATAAAGGCCAAACTCCCAGCAAACCCCAGAACCTTTAATAACTTTTCCAAGGCAAACTACCTCCTATTAAACTATGACATCGTTGAACATGCTGGCCTATGCAGAAGTGTTTATAGAAACTCTGTACAAGCATGTAAATAAGTGCATAGAAACAGCAGTACCAAACCAAAATATACTTAGGACATGCTCCAAAAACAAGCCCTCTTGGTGGACTCCCAGTACAAGTAGGTTGTACAAGAGAAAGAAAATTCTATCCAAAAATAGGAAGGGCTATGCCCAAAAGGCAAACAACTCCCTTATCATACTCAACAAGCAGCTCAGTGGACAAAAATAGCCTTCCAGGCTATGGAAATTACTAAGACATTTCTCAGTTATGTAGGCAACCTTAAAGGGGAAATTCAGCAGTGTGCTGAACTAATAGTGAATGGAAGTTCCTATACTGAACTGGGGGATATAGCCAATTTGCTGGCCAATAAAGTTCACCCCAGCCCCCCAGGAAATGTTTTTTACCATTTCTTCCCCAACTATCATTAAAGAACAGGTCCTCACTGGACTTTCCAAAGATAAAAAACACTGCATCAATGGGTCCTGATAATATGGCAGGATGCTTCTTAAATAACATGAAACATGACCTTTCAGGCCCACTAGAATCTCTATTCAGCCACAGCCACCAGACAGACTTCATCCCTAGGCAATGGAGGACTGCACAAAGGCAGACCATCAACAAACCCAGGGAACTACAGGCCCAAAAGTCTGGCTTGTCTTATATGTAAGGCTATAGAAAAAAATGATTGTGGGCTTGATAAACAAAGACAGGAATCTGCAAATATTGGACGCATCCCAGTTTGGTTTCATCAAGGGCAGGTCATGCTTACTAAATTGGTGGACTTCTTTGAGAAGGTCACTCGAGACATGGACAAGGGCAAAATGGTATATAGTGCCTACCTTGACCTAGCAAAAGCATTTGATATGATAATACTCAGGTATTACAGAATAACTCACAAATTAAGGCATAAATACCTGTCACCCAATGGCTAGCCAAATGGCTCACAGATAACATACATGAAGTTAGGGTGGGGAAATCCACCTCCATCAAAAGACTGTTAGTAGTGGTGTTACACAGAGCTCAGTACTGGGACTTCTCCTGTTTGGAATATATTTTTCAGAAGTCAAGGCAAATGTATAGGGACTTTGGCTGATCAGCTTTGCTGACAACTGCAAGCTGGATGCAATCAGTGAATCCCCTAAAGATGTAGATATATTCCAGGAGGGTCTGACACAAACAAATAACTGGTGCCAGAACCATGGTCTAAAACTCAGCACACAAAGTGCATAAGTATGCCCTTTGGGAAGATGACCACCCCTGCAAATTACAACATTGATAACACTCCCCTAAGAATAGACTTAGTGATAAGGAACTTGGTGATCAAAGTTCAGGTTACTGTCAACCTGAGTTTCCATGTATCCATGGTAGTGAGAAAATGTGGAGCAACTTATAAATAAGGGCATAGCATCCAGATCTAAGGAAATCATAATCCCACTATACTCAGCCCTCATTAGACCAGTACTTGAGTACAATGCATCCTTCAGCATGTAACTTACCAGGCATCTGCAACAGCTTGAGCAGCCACAGAGGTTCCTCACCAAAATAATACAGGGTCTAAATAATATGTCTTATGTGGACCACCTCAAAGCCCTACCCCTGTACTTGGTCTCCTATAGACCTTAGTAGATGGGCAATCTATGCCTAACCTACAAGGCATTCTCTGACCCAGAAATCTACTACACATTTGCAAAACAAACACCACTAAAATTGCCCAGTCTTAGGATCTAAACATCGCCTGTGACATAAACAAAACATGTTGGAGGGACAAGTATGTGTCTCACAGATTACTCCTTCTCTGGAACAGGATCCTCATTCATGTAAAACAGAGCTCTTCCCTAAGCCTATTTAAACACAGCTTGGACCAATGGATTGGAAATGTCACATTTACCCTGGCTTGTGACCAGTGGCCCTTATGGACAAGGGCAGTTTGTAGATGCCCTGAGGCATAAGCCATTTTAGCCTGTGGACAGTGATAATTGGGAAACTTGAGACATGAATCACTAGGCTTAAAAAGGCTCTGGGCCCATTAGCTTAGTAAACCCCTATGATTTTTTTACCTTTCTCAAAATCCTTTGCCCATTATAACTTCTTCCAGCTGGTGGAGCCACCATTTTGATTTTCTATCACAGTTTTAAGGCCATCCATAGTGTCTTGCAGTAGTGTGCACACATAAAAATAAGTTAAAAGTTGATTTGTGGCATAAAACTTTAATATTTTTTTCTCACTTTAAAAGCTTGTAAAGTGTAGAAATGTTCTGGCACAACTAGGGAAGTCTATTTAACTTAGTCTGCTCCTGGTATTTTTAAACTACATATTTTCAGCTTTTGAAACCTCTTTTAAATATCTAACACTGAATATAGACAGATACTCATTGGATAACACATTTTAGACATTAAATAGGCTGTAATATGCAGAATTATTTGATAAAAAGATTTTTTTCTGCCAGCAATAGTAATATTTCCTGAGAACAAACCATGCTTTGGAACTTGCCTGCTGTATTTACCATACATTCTGTTAGGCAGTTTCATTTTATCATCTTGGTCTTTCTTGTTTCTGATGCAGTGCTGATGAACCTTGTGTTTTTACTGGTGCTGTTGGTCATTTAAAGTGCATTGAATATATCACTTGTCTTATTTACCCTGCTTTTGACAAACATACAAAGTGGCATAGCTGCTTTCTGATGTGATACTGCTGAACCATATTTTCTTTGTGTTGTATGGAATTTTTCTTTATAGTGCACTGGATATATAAGATGGGTATTTTTTCATCCTACTTAACCTGAGGGACTTCATTGATTTTTGCCATAGGGGAATTACACCCCTGGACAGCCACTGGGTTAAGCTGACAAGTATTTACTGTCTTCCCTTGTTCTCTTTATATACAATCACCTAAAATTACTACCGTTTTCAATCTGCATGCTGGTAGTTTTAGTATTATAATGCATATTTCTTGTAACTATCTCTGGCAAATGACTGTTATAGTACAAGACACAGGAGTCTATATGTCGTTACTCATTGGTTTCATACTGTCACAGAAATATTTTTTGCGAGTATTTCAGAAAACAGACTATATTTAGCACTGTACCATATATTTCTAACTGTGAGACATTAATTGGAGCCTAGAATTGTTAGTCATGATGAAGGCATACATGTTTTGTAGCAATTAATTCTGGGTTAAACTGTTCTATTTACAAAAATCTGTTTTAAACTGCTCTACTTTCTAAAAGGTCCTTACTCATATACTTACTAGCAAATTTGTTCATTGTCCTGTACTTTACTTTGCACATATACCCTGAAGACCTTACACAGGTGCTTTTCAATAATTTGCCAAAGGAACTCAGGGAAGAGTGGTTAAGATAGGGATATATTTGTGGATATTCTACCAACCTCTAAACATCATTCCAGTATTAAGCACAGTTTAAGTTTAATTTTTCTCCCTTCCTCCACCAACTATGTCTTGATTTGCCTATTTTTTTCTCTTTCAACTCTACCTCCCTGAAACCTTTGCCAATATACTCTGTAAGACCAGTCATCTACAACCAAGATCCCACCCCAATGGAAAAAAAACATTTAAAGTATGATTAATGTTCAATTTATAATCATAAGCTATTGATGGTATTCTTTATTTAATTTATATAGCTATCTTACATTGTACACACTACTACAGGGCTCCATCCACTTCCACTAAAACTAAATCAATATTTTTCTTCCACCTAATAGTTACTCAGCTAACAATAGCATATCCTGCAAATAAACATTAACAGTAACATCTTATACTAGGAGAAAAGTCTAAAAAAATACACCTGTCATTGTCCCTGATTTAAAAAAAAGCTTGTATATGGGCCAGTCTCCTAACTTAAATCAAGCATAGTAAAAAAGATTATCTCAGTAAATGGCTATCATAGTACTGCCTGCTGCTGTTTTCTTTACTGTCAGAAACATTGGAACAAATTACACTTTGTTTGAGGTAGTTTAATCTCTGAAACATTGCCTTAATAAGTGCACCTTACTTCAAAATGCAGCACCACTGATTGTTTCTCTTGACAATACAATACCCTGTGTGTAGGCCGTGCACTGTTGCACCCTCACTCTGCTCTGCCCCACTATGTTACCCTACCCTACCCCAAATTCTCACCCACTGAGCTACAATTACATTTATACACACAGCTCTCACAATTAACCAACAGCCTCTACCAACACCTCCTCCATCCTTTGTGACTATTAAAAACTCTAACCTGCTAATACTCTTGCAACCATCAATAATACACCTTAACCACACACTACAGAACAACCTAGCAGTCCTACACTATGCCAAACACTGCTGCCACTGTCATGAAGTACATGACATATCTTACATTCTTTTCAAGAGCAAAACTTCACAATTGATGAAGTCTTTCAGTGGCTGTATCACAATATTAAAAAGGAGACCATAATCTTAGCTGATGTAAACATTGACTGGAAACAAATAACAAATACCTCACCTGATCTACACTTATTCAGATTCTCACAACTATTACACATCACTACCAGGACCCACAAAACATCTAGCAAAGAAACCACACTAGATTGTATTCTTTCAAATAAGCCCCACAACATCAATGCCACCGGAACCTTACCAGACTGTATTAGTGACCATCTACCCAACTATGCTATTACACAGAGGCTAAACTTTCAGAAGCAAGTAGCATACAAACAAGTCCATAATCTGCAGAATTTCAACTCTGAATAGTCTATAACAACTCTAAAGTAATATAACTGGAACTGTCCAAAAAACTTTTACCAGTAGTAGAAGCAGTTACTTATTTTAATCATATCTTCCTAACCATCCTCAATAAGCAGGCCCCATTCAGAAACAAGAGTTAAATCCATTCTAACACCCTGGCTAACAAAAACTACTAAGCAGTTACTGTTAAATAGAGACCTGGCCTGTAAAACATATACAAAAAAATAAATAAACAAAACTCAGCTAACACTACAGTATTGTAGGTATCTCAGAAATCTCACAAAAGAAAACAAATACTTAATGACAATAATGATTATTTTGCAGACCTACATAATACCCACCAAAATAACCCCAAACTGCTCTGGCAGTACTTAAAATCATTGCTCAATCCTAGGCAACCTCTACTCCCAACCCATCACAACATCTAAATACCCAGGTAATACAGCAACTCAGTTCAACACCCACTTCATAAGTTGTGTCTTATCAATAGCCAAACAAAACTCAACTTCACCTCCCCACTATTCCAAATCCCCATACAAACAACAAAATACACTGTAAAGTTGATACTGTACCCATCTCAACAATAAAAAGATATCTACTAAATATTAAACCAACCACCTTGGCAGCCAGCAAATCACCAGTAGAGTACCTCAAAATGGCAGCAGAGGGTATAGTATTCCCAGTCTCCATACTTTTAATAGATCTATAAAAGAAAACAATGTCCCCAACATCATGAAAATAACATACATCATACCCCTACATAAAGTCAGAAATTCTACCTACCTAACCAACTACCATCCAATAGCCATCCTCCAGCTCCTATCCACGATATTAAAAAAAACTATCCACACCCAGTTGCTTAAATACCTCACTAACTATAACCTACTCTCCTCAAATTAGCATGGCTTTTGGCCTAGTCATAGCACTACGCCTGCTTTTTTAAACTTTACAAATACAGTTAATAAGCTCTGAAGTGATGGTGACCTAGTCTCAACAGTCTTCCTAGACCTATCTAAAGTATTTGATACTGTCTCACACCAGAAACCTCTTGAGGAACTAGCCTCTCTAGGCCTCAATACCCCATCACTAACCTGGTTCCATGGCTACTTATCCAGTAGAAAACAAGATGTGAAATTGTAACAAGTCTATTCTGATTTCCTCACAGTCACAGTTGGTGCCCCTCAGGGGATCAATACTAGGACCCCTACTGTTCAATATCTTTATCAGTATTCTACACTCCATCACTAAACAAGCTACCCTGGTACAATATGCAGGTTATGCCAATCTCATCTGCTCAGCCAAAGTACTATCCCCCCTTAATGAAATTGCCCAAAAGGCCTTTCTAGCCATAGAATACTGGTTAGATAGCTCAGACTTGCTCTTAAATACTAAAAAACACAACTGATGCTTTTTACCCCTCAAAACTACTCAGACCAAAAACAATGTTTTCACAACCTATCAGCCAACAAAACAAAAATAGAAAATGTCACACAAGAAAAATTCCCAGGAATAATGCTCAGTGATAATCTGAGATATGACCAACTACTACTCATAGCCATCAAAAAACAAATTGGAAATTAGGATCCCTCTACACCCATGTTTAGAAAGTGTAACCATCAAAAAAATTGCAAAATTTGGTACAAATATCCTCAAAAAAAAAAAACACTATTGCACAGCACAGAAAACCATAATTGGCCAGAACTTAAAAACGACCTCAACTACCTTCAACGTCTTACATTAAAACTAATAAACTCCCCAGAAAAATGCCCAACACTAAAAGAAATACTACAACCCTATACCACTAATGAAGCCTAATGATTCCTAGCCATCATAAAATCAGATAACAGCGCAAGAGAGTCATAGACTCTAACCAGGTAGCAAAAATCTGGAACCAAATCCCCCCTTGACATAAACAGGTAGACACACACAGCATGTCTTCAAAACATCACTAAACAAGCACCTGCTAAATAACTGGTTCTCCTCATGCACTACCCCAGGCTAACCCCCCCCCCCATAGTCAACCTAAACTCCACCTACGAACTTGCATTTCCTTTACTTAACCTTTCTGTACCCTAATCTTATGTATGTATGTATATCTGTTGTCACTGAGAAATCTCACTGTATATTCTCTCACAAGTGTCATTTATACTAGTATTCAACAGTTTCCACCCTCTACCTACTTTCTCCTACAAAACTTCATTTTCCCAGGTAATTACTACTACCTCTGGTTTCTTTAATCCGGCTCTATACAAGTTCTCTACCTCAGTCTAGCTAATGTTGCATTTAACTACTTCTCCTCATAAGTTCGACTTCTTGCTAAATCCTGTACTGCCTTTATTACCCTTCTCTGTACTTCCAACTGATAAGCTAATTACAAAATACATCCACATCTATCTGTATAATTTCTACCTAACCAACTTCGTCCTGAATAAAAGCATTTACTTTAATTTGTAGGCTACTGTATGTTATATAATGTGTTCTAGATGTATTCATATAATTGTGTTTTCATGTAAACTCAATTTATTTCACAAAATGTCATTTTTTGTCTCTAAATGTATTTACCTAATAAGTGGACCTTTTCTTCATGGGCTCCACTGAAAATGGGGTAAACCCCAGCTGGAACTTCCTGGTAAATGAAGAGAAAAAGAAAGAAAATCCTATGATCCTGTAGATCTATACTAATCTCCTTTAACTCCCACAGCAACCACATTGGGAGGATCCGCAGATTCTGAACCATTCTGTGATAACCCTGAAAATCTTCTTCACAGAAAGACATTTACAGTGAAAACCACCCTTACTGCATCCATCCAAACCCCCCTTCTTTCATTGACATTAACAACTACAGCAACTGATAACCTGCCAGCAGAAACATCAAAGTAGCAGCTGAGACCTTATTATTTTCAGTCTCTATCCTCATATATAGAACCATTATTAAGTTGTATGTTCCTGAAATATAGAAACAATCATACATTGTACCACTACAAAATGGAAGAAGCTCTACTGATCTAGATCACTACTGACCAACAGCTAAATGGATGAAGCTCTACTGATTTAGATTACTGCTGACCAACAACTAAATGGAAAAAGCTCTACTGAGCTAGATCACTACTGACCAACAGCTAAATGGAAGAAGCTCTACTGATCTAAATCACTACTGACCAATAGCTATACTTCCTCCTCTCTCAAAAATCCTGGGGCATTGCTTACACACTCAAAATCCTCCAATATCTATTCAAAAAATCTCTTCTTATCTACCCAACATAGTTTCCTCCCCCACTGTAGCCCCACTACAACACTATTGATAATATCAAACAATATTATAAGGCTGGCAAACCAGTCTCAGACATTGTTTGAGCCTGTCCAAGGCATTCAGTACTGTTCCACATCCAAAACTGATTCAAACCCTAGTAGAACGAATAGTATCTCACACAGCATTATCATGGTTCAAGAGCTACCTCAGTAATCTCACCCAAGCAGTAAGGCATTAAAACACATGTTCCTTCTTCCTGCCAGTCTCTATGGGTACCTCCAAGGGTTCATTCCTGGACCCTTGCAATTCACTATATACATAATTAAGCTTTACACTGTCATATCTCCATCCACTGTGATTCAATATGCAGATGATGCTGCAATCATTTGCCTTGCCCCTCCTTGCTAGACACAGAAATTCTACTCAACAGTAGAACAGTAGATAGAAAATGCTCACCTTACACTTAATGCTAAAAAAAATAAACGGATGCTCTTTCTCTCCAAAGCCAGTTCCCCAAACTCAAATAAGATTAATATTTCCTTTGCTCAAAACATTAAATCTGAGAAGATTTCCAACACCAAGTTGCTTGGTGTAAGAATTGATAACAAGTTCAAACTTGATATTCACATGCATAATTTCATAAAGAAAATTCACCAAAGGCTTGCAGTTCAATACAGAGCAAAGCCATTTCTCACTGGTCTAAGTCATACATGTACTGCACATGCTTATCTCTTACCAGTACTCCAGTGTGCTGTCCTATCCTCACTAGCCTCCTAGGAAACCTTGAGCAATGTTACAACAAAATTGCCAGTTTATTTTAATTTGCCTAACAGATCCTATCACTGCTTTGCATTCTCAAAAGTAAACTGGATAGAATTTCTGAAGTATCTTAAATTTCTTCATCTAAAAACTGCACATTCCATACTTCACCTCCTAGATAAATGCCCTCACCTGAGTACCCTCCTGCAATGATATAACCCTAGCATGCCTCAGTTCTAAAGATAAATTCTTGGCACAACAATCTAAATCATGGAACTCATCAGGAGATGCTCTCTACTCGAATTATATCTCCAAGATATGGAATATTCTACCCAGTCCACTTGGAAAAATAGACAATAAGCTTCATGCTCATCTCCTAAATGCTAGACTATGCCAGTGCTCAATTCTACATGGCTGACTACTGTATACCATCTTACTATACTTTCTACTTCCTGATTCCTCTCTCCTTTTTAGCATCACTCATGACTAACCTACTCTAATTCCATCATCTCAATTCCATCATCTCCACGTTACCTAATTTTTGAGCACTTCTCCTTCACAAATGCCTTTCTAATTATCAAAGCACTCCTACTTTGGAACCCTCAAATGTTAAAATGCGTTTGACATTTACTGACTGATTTGTATTTTATTATTTTAACTCATTTGTAAGATGTTTATTATGTAAGATGTGTTTGTTTTTGTATGTATGTCTATATGCAACTATACAATATTTTGTCTGACATATCTTTTGTCTGATTATCATGCTAACTCAACTGTGATGTACTTCTAAATTACGCTTTTTCTTTCTGGGCATCATATGTGAAGGGGTCTTGTATGCACCATATGGACAATCCCAGATAACAAATGTAATAAATAAATAAATAAATAATGGAGTCTTTCCCATTTTCTTTTTTTTTTCTTTTTTTTTTTGTGCTGCACTTTCTGTTGCTACCTGTTTTTTGTCCACTTGTGGTTTGAATTCCATGCTTACTAACTTCCTAAAGACTATTACTTACGTGAACTAATATGTCACCTTAGACTTATTTTCTAATGGGACTGGATATTTTACTATGTTTGGATCTAGTGATGTCAATAAATATTGTAGTCCCACAATTAGCTGTATGTGTAGACAATTTAAAGGAGACCCATGCTTCCATCAGTCAGAGAGCTATATAATCTTGCAAACACTAGTTCTTGTACAGATTGGCATGAAACAGTATTCTTGTTTTCTTATTAAGCTCATCAAGCCCTCTTGGGGGCTGATCAGTCATACCAAAGCCGCAAGCTAGAACAAAACATACAAATTATTTTATACCTTGAACTTTATTCTTAGATATCACAGCAATTTTCAAGGGTGGCATAGTGTCACAGCAGATAGCATTGTCACCTCACAGCAAGCAGTTCCTCAGTTCAGTTTTTGGCAAGGATGCCTTTTGTGCAGAGTTTGGATGTTCTCCCTGTGTTCACATGGGTTTCATCTGGGTACTCCGGTTTCCTCCCACATTCAAAAGAGATGCTGTAGGTGGATTAAACACTCTACATTGGCCATAGGTGTGAGTATGCATGTGAGCATGTGATGTGGATGAACTACCACACCAGGGCTTGCCACTCAGCAGTATAACCCTTGGCTCTAGATGATTGTCACTGCTGAAGGAATACCCCGACCCCATGTGCAAAAATGGGCAAAAGAGTTGTGGATAGACGGATCAGAGCAATTTTCAGTATTAATTTCAGTTCTCTAAAATGTTCCCTACTAAGCTTTATTCTTACACATTCATGTTGTATTGCTGCCTGATCATCTAGTACCAGATATTTGTATAGTACTTCTTGTTCCATTTGCTTTATATCACATTTCTCCCCATAATTTGTTTTCTTGATACTTCAATTTTCCAATTACAAATCTTGCTTTTTCACACTTGTCAGGACCAATTAACATTTCTATGTCATCTGGAAAAGGTTTTAATGACTTGTGGCTATACTGTCGTTTGTCAGATGAGCAATGCAGCTTGAGATTGTCCACAAAAAGCTGATGAAGTATCTTTTGACAGGATGGCTCTCTTGGAGTCATACTAATGCCATGACCTAGACTCTTTAGTAAGCAGCTTAACATACCATGAGCAATGAAAAATAGTAATAGTGACAAAGAACCACCTTGGAATTTTCTGTGCTGCATTTTATTTCACTGGATAACAATTTGCCCTTTTTGTAGGTAGTTGCAAAGTCATTTCCCACATTTTCATAGTAATTGCGATATAATTTATCAAACTTTTTGTAAATTATATACAATTGTAAGCATTATGTAGTCTAGGAGTATAGCATACCGCTGAATGCCCTTTCTACCATAGTGAAAATCTTGTTCTTTTTACATCTCCATTATTGCTTTGTTTAGTAAAATGATGATCCCTTAGTTTTATATGACTCACTTTTATTCCCCTTCTCTTCTTATGCCATGACTGATTTTTTTCCTAAATGATTGTGTACTATATCTTCATCAATTCCTGTATATATTTTATATGTTGTTGGAAGTCAAGTTATTGGTCAGTAATTCGTATGCTGATATTCATATTGCTGGAACCTGTGTTCTGAGAGACTGCCTTACATATTATCTGCAATTATACAGAGCTGAGTATATTTTTTTTGGTTATAGAGTTTAATTGTTGCTTAGATCTGTGTTGAAACTGTTGTCTCACTGTTCTGAGAGACTGATCAGCAAATATACAGAGCTGAGAATATTTTTTTGGTTTTGAAGTTTGTACTGTTAGTTTTTGCTTAGATCTCTGTTGGTTTAAATTTGGTGGCTTTTGCAGTTGCCTGCCCCACTGTAGATTTAATCTGGGACACTCCCCCGTCCCATCTCTTTATCACATTCTACCTAATAAACTGTTTCTGCACTTGTTTTTAGTCCTTTTCTGTAAAAAAAAAAAAAAAACTGTAAGCCTGTTTCCTAACTTTCCTGTAACTAGTGTTCCAGATACAGATTTGCTGTATCCAGGACTGTATGTAAGCTTCTGAGCCCCCCAAGCCTTTCTGTGTTGGAAGGAAGCCTTCTAGCTTATCAGTGGGAGTGGTAAGCACTAGGTAACCTGTCTACCACATAAGTAATGGTTCTGGCCCAGAATTTGTAGTTATTGGCCGTTTGGGCAATCTCTTCCATCTCTCTCAACTTTATGATTTGAAAGCCTGTATTTGCACTTGTTTCTATCCTGTAACTCATCTAGTGCAGATACAGAGTCTTAGTTTTAGCACTTAAATTTGCTTGTTCATGCTCAGCACTTGTTCAGAACTTGTAAGCACTAAATAAGCTACTAATTACTATAGCACTCTATCGTCCTCATTACCTAGAGGAAAACAGTTTTTGTACTTACTTTTCTCACTTGCTTAGAGAAAAACAGCTCTTGTACTCACTTTCCTCACTTATCTAAAGGAAAAACCCTGCAACTCTCTTTTTGCACGATCTTGCGCACAGAGCAGCGTCGGGCAGCGCCGGTTAGTTAGGGTATACTATTCCCGGCCCCACAAAGTCTGCACTGTAAATTTTCCCTTAGAACTAGACAAGCCTCAAATCAGGTGCTTCAGATCAGCGGTTCTTATTGCAGCACTTGCAAAACAGAAATCAGCACTTGTCCTAATCTCCTAGACAGCACTATTATTCTCCAAATTTCCTAGACAGCACTATTATAATATAGCATAAGACCCTCGATCGTCCACAGGACTTAAGTTCAATTTACTCTTCAAAGCATGTCCAGAGGTCAGCTTCAGGTGTACTCTCCAGTTCATCTGGTGGAATTGGGCATCCTGAGGCAATGTCACAACTGCCTCATGTTACAGACAACCCTCTCCTCTTACCTCTAGACACAAACACTTGTGAGAGATGCAAATACACAGCCAGACTGGAGGCTAAGCGCTCTCAACCCATGACTGTAACAGACAGTCAAGAGGATAAGGGACACACTTGCATCACACCACCTGTCACACATGAATCTACAAAACAAGCACCGGCAAAACATACGCATAAATAAACAAAAACATATTTGGAGGCACTAGGTACCAACCTGAAAAAGAAACAGTGCCCTCCAAAGCAGACAAGCAAGCAACCTGCACCCCCAAATACAAGCCAGAAAACACATAATTCACCTCAGCAGTGTGCCTCACAACAGCCCTTAAGGCAAAACACCATACCTAACACGCTAGTAATAGGAGACTCTATAGTAAGGCACACGGATGTTCCACTCACCAGGCTGAACAAGAAGGTTACTGTCAGCTGCCTGTTGGGTGCTCGGATTCGCCACATAACGCAAGCACTTGGGTCACTCCAGAACAAGTACAAGTATGACGCTGTCATTGTACATGTTGGTGTGAATGATCTAAGACGTACCTCCCTGAACTACATGAAAAGAGACATTAAGGAGCTCTCTGATCATGTAGCCCAAGCTGGTATGACCCTGATCTTGAGTAGCATACTACCTTCACCTAGAATGATACCACAATACAAAGACAAAATGATCAATTTCAACAATTGGCTAAGCTTCTGGTGTCATTCTAAGGGGATCCAGTGTCTGTCTGCCTGGGATGACATGATAGACAAGCCTCGCTGTTTTGCCAGAGATGGGTTGCACCTGTCACACCTAGGTTTTCGAATACTGGCCAAGGCTCTTGCCGTCCCCATAGTGCCTTTTTTAGGCAAGGCTCAAAGGACAAACCAACCACCGTAACCAGCACAGGTAACCAAAAACTAAGGGTAATGCTACTCAACACCAGAAGTCTCAACCTCAAAATGCACACACTCGAGGCTCACCTCAGCATGGAGAAAATCAATGTTTGTGCAGTGATGGAAACCTGGTTCAAGGCTCAAGAGAGCACCCCAGCACTGCCAGGTTACAATTCATATCATACCTTCCGGCCTCAGTTACCGGATCACAGTACAAAGGGCGGAGGTGTATCCATATTCATCAAGGATACCCATATCTCCAGGTTAGTAGCGCAGCATGATGCCCCAGAGATCATCCATGCGCAACTATCAGCAGGCAAAACCACATTTCAAATCGTAGCCAGTTATAGATCGCCCACCATGTCCCAAGATGCTCACTCTGCATTCCTTGAGACATTGGAAAATATAAAGGTCGTACCCAGCACCATAATCTTGGGTGATTTCAACTACCCTGGTATAGACTGGGCGAACTACCAATGTTCCAACTCCTATGCTCAGTGATTCATAGAATTTATAAATTCAAATGCCCTTGAACAACTAGTATGTTCCCCCACTAGAGGGGACAACATATTGGATTTAATCATCACAAATATGGGCGCCCACTGTACCACACCCGTTATAATATATACTGTTCTGGGTACAGAGATTTGTGTTGAACTTCATGTTGGCTCATTCAGCTTCATGTTGCAGCAACACACTCATTTATTTTGATATAAGTGACCAAACTGCATACATTTTCTATGCTTGATAAGTTGTACAAGCAAATAACCATTTTGAAATGCACACTTATCTGTTTAATATCTCCGTGTATTAAATGGTTGTAGGAATGCCTTGCTCAGAACTTATATAGATTTTATTTGATATTTATGTTTTGTTAACTATGTTGTCCACTGAGCCAAAGCCCATTTACAGTGGAGAGCCAGAAAGAAAGGTTTCAGCAAATACATGCTAATTAAAGCTAAAGAAAGTAATTCTGCATTACATTTTAGCAAACAAATAAATGCAGTTATGCACAAAACTATATAAATGCATGTATCTTAGAATGAAAACAGGAGGAACACTATGAATTATTTATATCTGTACTTATCTTTCTTTTCTTTAAGTTAATTGGGGCAGGGTGGACTCGTCAGGTGTCACTTTCAAGTCTTGAATGGGGTCAGTAGGCAAGAACAGTGTATCCAAAAGCAAAACCAATACTGGAGCAAAAAAAGACCACAGAACTAAGATAAGTTGCAAACAAAAGACTCCTCCAAAAATACAACAGCCTTGTCAGTATTTTTTGTTAAAAGTTAAGCACGTCATCAGAACTGACTTTAACTAACTCTTAATACACAATAAATTGGAACAAAGATGATCACTTGACCATTAAGTAAGAGTAAAAGCAATCAATCAACTTATTCCTGAGATACTTTTTAAAATTAATTTCATACGCAACTTATAAAATATGCAAAACATACAGGAAGTGTAAAACTACTTCGTACTTCAGTCTGGAAAAATGATGAGTAAAACTGAAGTGCTTTGTTTGGAAAGTGGGTAGTAGAGTTATAGTTAAGCAGCATGTCATTTTAAGACACTGTTTATGAAAATGTAGTCATTTAAACACAGGGTGGAGGCAGCATTCAGCCTAAGGTGCCAGACCAATTCTCGATATTTCGTAGTTTCCAAAACTGTAAATAAAAAATTCTAAACAAATGACTTTGTGCGTGTTTACACAAAGTATTTTCATGCCTTTTAAGAATACAATAACGCTCATAAATTCTAGTTCTTAAAGTTCTATCTTCCCTATACAGAACGATTTGCAAGAACATTGAGAAAATATTATGATTTTTGTACTTCTTCACAATCATTTCATCCCCTTCTTAAATGTACTGATTATGACACCTCATTTTTATGTTCCTTTTTTTATGGGCTTCACTAGCAATGTTTTGAAATCATTCTAATTTCTCCTTAATATTAGGGTTCCTTTTGTATACAAGACAGGGTTCGTCACCCATAATATTGCTCAGTTCATCAGCGTGTGAAAATAAATTCCAGCTATGATTAGTTTTATTTCTAATGCATTTATCTACATTGCAACTCAAATCCATAAATTTTTCATATCGTACATCCTCCTTCGATGTTGCATAATTACTTACCATCTGAGTTTCTAAGATTAGTGTATATTTTGAGGCCCTTCCTTTACTTATCTTCTCCTTTAATTCATGTAATCAATCAGCTGGATATCCTCACTGCAAAAACATGGCTGATAGATTATTGATTTATTTTTAAAACTATATCATCCTCAAAATTAATTCTAGCAAAACCCAACCATCTGTCACGTCACAAAATTTTGGGTGGCATTCATAGTCTGGAGGTTCACACTTACTTTATTTTACATTTGTTACCTGGGTAGTGTCTGGTTGGACAAGTAGCCTGTTTTCAGTGGAGACCCAGGAGAAAAGCTCTATAACAACAGTACAACAAAGACTAGAAAAATTTTACAAAGATTTACAAACAATATACAAAAAGTTTAACAGTTGCCTACAACCACAATGTGCAAAAAGAGAATGTAAACAGAAAATATTACATTTCCTAAGCCTTACTACAGACAGTAATATGAAACTCATTAGATATATAACTAAAATTAACCATTGTGGTATTTTCATTTGGTAGAAGTAAGACAAGGAGAAGGGCGGCCAGGATGGTGCAGCGGTTAGCATTGCCACCTCACAGCAAGAGGTTCTCTGGTTCGATCCCTGACTGGGGTGCCTTCTGTGCAGAGTCTGCATGTCCTCCCTGTGGTTGCGTGGGTTTTCTCCGGGTGCTCCGGTTTCCTCCCACATCCCAAAGACATACTGTAGGTGGATTGGACACTAAATTGGCCCTGGGTGTGAGTGTGTGCATGTGTGTGCCTTCTGTGGAAGGTTGGGTGCTGGGCTGGCATCTCAACACCATAAAAACTTCACTGAAAATCATGAGCAGACAGGTGATCCATTGTCGTGACCCCTAACCGGGAAAAGCCGAAAGAAGAAGAAGAAGAAGAAGTAAGACAAGGAGAAGACAGCAGAAAAGTAACATCTGACTGATAGCATGAGAAACTTGTGTAGCAGTCATCTGTGAAGATCACCATTATGCCTATGAGAATTCTCTAAGTGATGGTTATTTGTGCTGACAAAGTAAATAGAAAAGGATTTTAAGAATCAGGCCCACTTGTGGCAAAAGCTTAAAATCCCCAAAGTTAATCATTAAGAATCTGCAAAGTACTACTTGAAAACCTTAAGCTTCATATTATTTCTTACATACTCAGATACCGATGACAAATACAACTATATGAAGACACATTGAAAGAGTTAAGGCAAGCAGTGGACATTGCAGCTTTTATTATTATTATTACTTAAAAAAATAAAGAGTTTTAATATGTTTTATTTAGGGGGTATAGTTATGTGGACACCCAGCTGTTTGCTTTAAAAAATGAAAAGTCGGAGATAGGAAAGTTCTAAAAAGGGAAGACATAAGGATAAGAAAGAGGAGAATATAGAAGGAAAACATCAAGAGAATTGTGTTGGAGGAGGTGGCAGAGGAGGGGTGCTATGTTTTTTCCGGAGACAGACCTCCTGTTTTTTTTCATTTTTTTTATTCAGGACTGTAGTTTGAGAAGTCAGTAAGAGGGTATGGGAATGAGGAGAAGAAAGGGGGTAATGAGGCATCCATCCCACAAAGAAAAGTCAGTCTACAGGATGCCAAATGTTTCCACTGCCTGATGATGTTACAGTGAGGGACCCCAATGTTGGGGAGTAGAGGTCTGTGGTGGTGTGAAGGTTGGCAGCAGCTGGGGAAGTGAGTATTCAACACACTGAGGAGAATCTTGGACTGGTTGAAGTCTTTTCACTAGCTGCTCCATCTCATCCTACAGGGTCAGTCAGGCTTGCCATGCTGCCATATGGCTGCATGCCTATAGGACTGATGCCACTGCTCCAACTCTGTGAGGAGATCTCTGGATGGAGAGCGGGTGAACATTCCCTGACCTGGGAGGGACACAGCTGTGCAGCTCCTAAGAATTCTGTGTGTGTGAGAGAGAGAAAAAAAAGAAGGACAAAGGAATTTATAATTAAAATAAGAAAAAAGACAGAAAATAGGCGGGTACAGATAAATTCATGCATAATGTAAGATATCATTCCAATCTTTCCTATCTCTCAGTTGTATTTTTATTAAATCTTTATTCAAGTAAAACAAAATTTCTTGGAAATGCTTATGGATAAATGTGAACAATCAGCATATTGCTATCAACTGGCAGTGATTTTTACAATTTCAGTCAACTTGATTATAATGAGGTATACTGATTTAACATAACAAATGCTAATACATTTGAAATTTCTGCCTGATAGGGATTTGGCTGCAACAGTGTATTGAAAGCAGTTTAGTTCTTCCCATTATCTTTGTCTATAAATACACTTGCAGTTTAAGTACTAAAACCAGTTAAAGACAGAAAACAGCATTTATTACTTAATATTTATTTTAAAATTATTTTTTTTCATACTTACACATAATCTCAGTCAGTCTTGCCAATCTCCTGTTTTGTTGGGCTGAAATGTAGTGCATCTCCTCAACACCTTCATAGAGAACACATAACAGCATGTTGTTTACCTTTCTCAGATTTTTGTTCCTTCATATTTTGACACGATTAACAGTACTACTCACCAAGGCATTGAAGTTATTATTGCACTTAATATATGTGGTTATTTCTTTAAACATTTGTTTTCATTTCTGGAATATGTTTTTATTTATTATGCATAGATAGAGCACAGATTGTCAAACAAATATTATTTCTGAGCCATCTGTGCTAATATTTCCTTTAATGGAATTGAAATTGTAGGAATGTATCTTCCTTCATATTGTTACACTTCTATTTGTGCGCACAGCTTTTTTGTTTGGAGAGGAATATTGTCTGGAATCTTACCATACATTTTTCAAGGTAGGTTCTTATTTTTTACTATGTTTTTACGTGCTTAAGTTGGAGTTATAAATAATAATATATGAGATTTCTTTAGACAACAAAGTTTTCCTTACCCCAAAGGCAGATTTGTACATGCATAAAAATGTAACAACTGAAAGGAAATTTTAACATCTTTCAACAACTTTCATTAACAAAGCATATTTACTGTTGGCTGCAGTGCATATAGTTCATGGCAATGTGTGATTTGCTGAGTAAGTGTAAGTATATATATATATATATATATATATATATATATATATATATATAGGTCTACTACAGATGATCAACCTTTTAAAAGTTCAAATTTCATATGGGCGAGACCATATGCTCAAACTTTTAAAAGTTCAAACACCTGATAAAAAAGGAAAAAAAAATAAAAAATTACCCTGAACATTTTAGCAGGGGGGAAAACCACCCTGCACCCCCCACACGCCCTGCTATTTAAATATACCAACTCCAAAATCACACTACAGTGAGGAAAAGGGAAATCTTCCCATTCCACACTGTATGGAGAGCTCCGTTCAGAACATTCACACTTTTAAAAGTTCGATCATCTGTAGTGGACCCATACATATATATATATATATATATATATATATATATATATATATATATATATATATATATATATATATATATATATATATATACATACATATATATATATATACACACACACACACACACACACACACACACACACACACACACACGAGAATAGTGTAGTAATATATACAGAATTAATACAACTGGTCATCTCTCATTAAACTATGTACTGTTCATTCACTTGATACTTTAACCATCAACTCCCTCTTCCAGCCTTCACTCTGTCTAGGGTGTGGTGCCAGA
The DNA here is from genome assembly GCF_019279795.1 of Protopterus annectens. Taxonomy (NCBI): domain Eukaryota; kingdom Metazoa; phylum Chordata; order Ceratodontiformes; family Protopteridae; genus Protopterus; species Protopterus annectens. The sequence goes on from NC_056731.1 coordinate 475,165,295, forward strand.
CTAAGTTCAGCCATCTTGTATGTGCAATTAAAATTGTGAAAGAAATGACTAATTATAAATATTTTCTGGCCTGTACAAACAAAATCCTTTCTTTAGAAAACATTTCTACATATAGTGTAAGTAATAACTATGCCAATATCTACTGTACATAAAATCATGTTGCATGGAAATATATTTGTTTGTGTATACAAACATATATTTATATACAGGAAAAACTAATAGTAAGCATACTCATGCAGATGTACATCTATATTCTACAGACAAATGTGCATACTTACATAGACTTCTTTACTCATGCTGTATATTTGTATTTATACAAAAAGATTTGTCACCACATAAACCTTCCATATTTCTATATAAGTGCAGTTCTTTAAACAGGTATGTTTATGCTTTCTCATGCATTCTGATTATCTATCGATACATATTTGAAGTTACACATACATTTATTCTAGAATGTGCCTTCAGTTATGCAACATTTATATATTTTTAACTTACGATTGATAAAATTGTTAAAAAATAAAAATGTTTACTATAGGTATATGCTTGATTTGATTAGTTACATATGCATACATAAGTAATCAAATGTCAATAAATAAATGAATATAGACTGTGGCCTTTTTGCTGTTACCTTATCTACCCAATCAGCCAGCTGGTCAGGCTTACGCTTTTGGGTGTTGACACTCTGGGCCGGAGTAGGTAATTCCTCTCAGGGTTGACATGTGCTCAACCATATCCTACCAGAAGTCAATTTTTCCAGTTCATACATGAACACAGATTTGAACTTTTGTGTATGAATCCTTAAGAAAGTGCAGCATTAATTTGGTCTCCTTGTTAGACCAGCTTGGAGCTTGACCTCATTCCTTCACAAAGTGCTGCAATAATTTAAAGTGTCATTATAAGAATATGAATGTAAGTTCAGAGCTGTGGTGCACAGGTTTGGAATCACACTCTCTCTCTGGCATGACATCAAAAATAAAATTTGCCCTCTAAGGACATTACTATTATAATTCTAATTACTGCCAAGCTTGGTTTAACCAAATTGCATTATCTCATACATTCTTAAAGGAATACTTTTATATTTTGTTTCAAGATAAGCAAAATTCATTCATGAAATAATTACTTTTTAATTTGCTTATATCTCTCTCCTTATATGATTAAGGTTTGTTATTTTTATATGAGTAGTAAACCTGGTGGGGATGCACAAATCCTTTATTTAAGCATGACCTTTTCAGTATTGCATCATTGTAAATCATTTCCATTTGACTTTTTCTTGTTTTAATACATAAAGAAATGGGTCTGTGCATGTAATTATAACTTTATAGTGAGTACTGAGTGATTTTAGGTAATAAGGTGTATCACAGTATACAGGACGGCCATTGATTGCATTTCATGAATATGCAGACTTGATGAGATCTGACTCCATTTTCTTTTATATAATCATATGGATTTTAGAGAATTACTAGGGCTGTTTATGTGATCCTGAGGACAGCTGAGGTGTGCTTAGGACTGCTGCAGCAAGCACATTCATAAGCAGGTACATGAGGTGTACTTAAGTAGATTAGTGACTTATGCACTCAAATTTCACTGCATTTCATAGAGATAAGTATAAATAAGCCAAATTTGCATAGGGGAGGTATAAATGATCCTGAATTTATGAAAAAGTTTAAGATCGACATATTAACGTATGATCACCCAAGATAGGTGGGAAATACTTTAGGAAATCACAAATTTATTCAAGAAAGCAAACAATAAAAACAACAGAAATTAGATTAAAACAGTTGAAACTGATTTTAGTTGGTGTTTAGAAGGAGTAATGTGTACTTCACTCTGACAGTGAGATGTATGTGATTCATGTATTTATTCAGGACATAACTGACGCTTATAAATGGGAGTTCATGGCAGCAGCACTGAAATGGTATGGGGTATAATTGCAATGTGAAAGGTATTCTGGAAGTTATTTTTGGATGTATTTACTGAATCAGATACACTGGATATAAGTAGATACTTTGAAGTGATTGAAGTCTGTTGTACTTCATTTTATCCAGTGTATTTTTCTGTCAGGAAACATAGTGCTTTACTTTGGGATTTCTGTCTACCATGAATGAAAAATAGCAGTATAAATGCAGAAAAGTGATAGGGAAAGGCTAGCACTCTACTAACAATGGAATAACATGGCAGTATATTGTTAAGTGCATGGAATGCTATTATGAATTTGTTGATGATGCTGTACCAGTTGCTACTCACTGGTTGAATTTATATTTGCAGTACATGTCTGTGAATATGGGTGTTGTGTCACTATACATGTTTTTGTATGCAGGTCTTTGATTTATTTGTGATGAAAGCAGCCATGCTTCATTGCTGTTTTTTGACTGACAAATGGATCAAAAATTTCATAAGATGACTTTAAAATGTTGGTTTAGATAGCTGAATTGTGTAGCAGCAGAGATTGAGACAGGGAAAAGACAACTATAGCCATGAGGAGAACCGCATTCTCATGGCAACTGTTATGACATGAAAGCTGAGAGAACAAAGGTATGGAATCGGGTAGTAATTTATATAAATGCTGCTGGTGGAAGGCACTGCATATTAACACAGTGAAAGAAAGGGCCAATGATATGGTAGGACTTGCAAGATTCAGGGCAAGGTAGAATGCAGTTGCCCGTAGCTGTACTGGGGGTCTCCAGCAATCATTCTTTTAGCAATCGATGATGAATATCTCCTCTCCATTTGTGGGGATGATTATGAGACAGATGACAATGGCACTGGAATAATAAGTAGTGGTGTGGACAATGGCTGCTACCCACATCTGCAGTATCAAAATACATCTGTTCAAAATGGTTGGTACCGGTAACATATATCTACATAGACAACAATAGAAGGATAAAATGCAATGATTAAATATAGCACATGACAAAAACTATTAATAGGTGAACTATGCACTTCAGCACATAATGTTATTAATGAACACAGTGTGCATGGTGAGTGTCCTCCACAATAGATTACACAGTATGCAGTTGTGTACTCCACCATCTGAGTAGCAATGTATTCAATTAATTCTTTACATGTTCAGCAGTGCAAACAAACAGTTCCACTGTACTAATAAATGCAGAGGATATCACTAGCAGAATGCCTGATGATGATGGTGGTGATGATGACACATTATATTTATGAGACAAGCTGAGGAAAGTGGCACACAGTTGCAAAGTTTACTGGCAGGATATCATGTTAATAACTCAGCAGGAAGTGGCACTGGATCACAAAGTCAGCCACATGGTGACATTACACTCACACTTGTACTGTGAGAAAATGCATGCAGTTCTACACCTGTATCTCCAAACCCACAGGAACACCTTATGGATGATGTCCACAGTGACAACTTTACAAAGGGGTGCCAAGTGCAGGTATTTGTCACAGCTACCATATTAAATACGGAAAGGGTTGGCTGTCCAGCTGCAAATGTGCCATGATGTTATGTTCAGTACATTACCACAGAGAGTTGGTTATAAATGGTTAGAGTCCTCCTGGGTTAACATGAGAATTTTCAGTACTACATGGAAGTGGTAGAGTAGGGGTAATGCTATGATCACATTGATCTCTAGCATGATGGCCCACTGAGCATCTATGCTCACCTCTATCCATACACTGGTGAGGACTTAACTAGACTCAAGCAGGAGTCATTGTTGAAAGGGGAAAAGGATGAGGTACTGTCTAAACACATGGAAGCATATCACTTCTCACTGCAAGTGCTTCCCAAGAAGGTGGCGCTACTACTAGGAGGGAACAAGTGTAACAGAAATCATGCAAAACAAGTCAACATTTGGGTCTATATTATTCCAGCAAAAGTGCTTTTGTGCGAATGCAAAACAAGTGACACACATGCATTGAAATGCATTTGAGCATTTCGGTGTATTTGTCATAGGGCAAGGAGGTAGTTGGTCAACTACCTGGAATTGCCCTTTCTGTTGTTATAGTGCAATCTCAGAGTTGGTATATTTAGTTAGGGGGGTGGGGGTTACAGCCCCCACATTGGGGGGTGTGGGGGGTGAAACCCTCCACCTATTTATGCTTTTAATTTAGTTTTTTTTCACAAATGGCCACATGAATTTTTTCCATAGGAAAAAATTTGATTTTGGGCCGTTCACAATTTCCATCTTTCGTGCATTATGTGTCAACTTGTATGTAGTCACACAAAAGCACTTTTGCTGGGATAATATAGACCCCAACTTTCATCAACACATAGCACAACCTCTCATTTGAGCTCCCAGACCTGTAGCACTGTGAGATCAGTGTATGTAGGTTCACCTGCATCAAGAAGGTTATGGCATAGCAGCAAGTCACCATCTACTTCACATGACACCCCCTCCTCAAGATCACATGCACCTTCACCAACCCTATCTTTAGAAGATGTCATATATGACGCATTTGACTTTGACCTGCTGTGATTCAAGGTACAGTATTCATGCATTTAAATTTATACACAGAGATATCAATGTTTAACTGTAAATGCAATGAGATATTAATAAAAACATTAAAGAAAAATAAAACATGAGTGCAGACCATAACAAATTACAAACATCTGCACACATTTGAATTTAGTAATAATACTGATTAGAAGAAAAGAAAATATCTGGAAAGAAGGCTATATGTCATAACATTCAAAGTGCATCTATTGCAGGGTGACCTAGTGGAAGCATACACCAACCCCATTAACTGTAGACTCCAGAGCACATGATTTAGTCATAGCATTATGAGTTTTACCTACATAATTTAGGTTTGATCTTCCAAAATTACTGATGCTTCTCATAAAGCTAGACATATAGAATGGAACATAAATTATTAAATAACTGAGCTAAGCCTATACAACGATTTAGTTGTGTTAATTATTTGTGTTCCAGTACCTGATAACCTTTTTTTATTAAAACAGCAAAGCATTCTTTTTTATGACCTTCTGCTATGATTTCTAAAGGCCAGAAGCATAATGTTTAATGCTTAAAGGTAAGCTCCAGATTACAACAGGAAAGCACATTAACAGTTGTACTTAGCAATACCATGGGTCACTGCTTACATTACATACAAAATCAAGAAAGCCCCATAAAAAAAATTTCAAAGGAATCAAACTAACTAAAAATGAATCTTACTTGTCTGTACTGACCTTGGGTAGCGCATCATTTATGTTCCTAAATATAACTAAAGCAAGTCACTGAACCACCATTTTCTTTGCTTTATGGTGCTTGTCTCTCTGATCCCTGCATGCCAAGTATCACAGAGTGAAATAATGCTTTCCTTCTAGGTGATTGCACATTAGAAATACTGTTTGTTCTAAAACACGATACTAGTGCTCAAGGTTTCAGTGTTTTGTGATGGTGAAGAATTCTTGAGATGTTTCTAGATCAGTTCCCTATTAGAAGACCGAAGACGCATTCCAAAATATCGAAGCGGCACTTGAGCGAATTCGTTCCTTGGGAAAAAATTTGTTTGGCCACTTCATTGCTTTGCTATTTTTGGCACTGTAGTGCGGTCTCGGAGTTGGTATATTTAAGTAGGGGGGTGTGGGGGGTGATGCCCCCCACTTAATGTAATGTTTAAAGTGTTTTTTTTTTTTTTGTAGGAACAGTGATTTTTTTCCCCTAGGAAAAAAAATCGCTGTTCTGACAATTTGAAATTGTAAGCTTTTGCTTACCTAGGGTCAATTAATCACCGTTCACTTTTTTAAGCATTTGGTGATCTAATATAGACCCTCTAGATCATGTTCTGGAAACCACTGCCTGCTGAAATACCCCAAAACAACATGTTCTGCTACATGTACCACTGTCCCTTTAGATCCTGAGTCGTATTTTGCAACATCTTTAAATTCTAAACTCTGTACATCTTGTACCTGGTTTCTCCTGCTGTCAGCCTTCTCAGAAGTGGACAGTATATTGTTATTATTCTTCATGCAAACGTCAATAGTCTTGTGAATGACTGCAGCCTGCTTAGCACTACTTTCTTTTCTGCCACTGCCACAGTTGTTGCCTTATCTAATTCTAAAACCATTTCTCTGTGAAATCTACTCATTCCATCCTCACTGTCTGTTTTAGTGTCCAGGAATGACATGCATATGAGAGGACCCTTTAACTTCTCCTGGGCTAAGGAAATTGAAAGTGCAGCACTGACTACATTGAACTTAATGACATCCACTAGTCCTTTTCATACACATAAAGAAAAACCTTCTTGGATTAAACAGGTTTGCAGCCACTTCCCATGAGTCATATAATACGTATTTCTACTGCAAGGCAAAGAATAATAGTTCAGTACAACATAAAAGGCTACATTCTCATCAGTGCCAAGCATGTACTATCCAAGCCTCTACTTAAATTGTTCATCCACAACCACTGCTCAGTATTTGGGCCTGATGCCTAAAGAATAGACACTGTGACTCCCCTTCACAAGGGCAGCCCCTCTACAGATCTGCCTAATTATAGTAAACAGCCTGTTCAACCTTATATGCAAAGTCAAAGAATGCATCATAGCAGAACTCATTTTTGCAAAGATAGGCAACACAACTGACTTAGACCCAGTCAGTCTAGCTATCTTAATGACTGAACCTGTCTCCTGAATCTAGTAATCTTCCTTGAGAAGGGTACAGGTGCTGTGGACAGTGGTCACTCCATGCATACTGCTTATCTCAAACTGGCCAAAATTTTTGACACTATCCGACATGGTGATAGTCTCAAAAATTTGACAAAGTTAATGTAAACCACACTGAAGAATTTGACACACAATGTGAAACCCTGCCTTGTCCACTGGATTGCAAATCCCAAGTTGTGAAAGTTGCTGGTGCCAGCCTATCTGAATATAAACTTCTAACTGCTGTGGTACCTAAGAGCTCGGCACTGGGCCCTCATCTGTTTGACATTTATTTTGCAGACATTCAAGCCAATATCCTAAAAGTGTAGTTGAGAGTTTGCTGGTGACTGTAAGACAGGTACTGTTATTCACTGTAGTTGACAGTTTGCTGGTGACTGTAAGATGGGTACTGTTATTCGCTGTAGTTGAGTTTGGTGGTGACTGTAAGTTGGGTACTGTTATTCATTGTAGTTGAGAGTTTGCTGGTGACTGTAAGACAGGTACTGTTATTCACTGTAGTTGACAGTTTGCTGGTGACTGTAAGATGGGTACTGTTATTCGCTGTAGTTGAGAGTTTGCTGGTGACTGTAAGATGGGTACTGTTATTCGTTGTAGTTGAGAGTTTGCTGGTGATTGTAAAATGGGTACTGTTATTCACTGCTAGTCATCAACTGATACTGAACAGCTACAGCAGTGGCTGAAATATGCACATACTTGGTGTACCAAAAACAGTTTCAAGCTGAATACAAAATTTGCAATGTAATAGCATTTATCAAAAAAGATGTTCCTACCCCATACATTATAAGTGCTTATGTGGACAATATTCTCTCATTCGATCATCATTTTTCCACCATGGTCAGGAGATCCTTCCGTGTAGCAGTCGAATATCTTTGCTAACCAAAGTCATGCTACCACTATACTCTTCTCATTATCAAATACAGTGCCCCCTTTAGTAGGTACAGTGTATTGTTCAACTCAAAAGATCACAAACATTTCCAGCCAACAAAATTAAAGGCCTTAAATGCTTTAGCTATCTGGATAGATTAACATAACTATCCTTTTACACAGTAGCCTACCTGGTGCTCCAATGTGACTTGTGTTTTGCTTTTCAGACTTGAAGTACCCAGTCCTACTTGGCCTTATGTTTCTTCACAAAGCTAGTGACTTTATAAAAACCTGCATTAGGGACTGAAATCTACACCAACAAATAAACAAGTTGCACTCAAGGAATAGGTTCCTAACTCAACATGTTCTTAACTTCTGGAATAAGTTACGATTGCAAGTAAAACAAAGTATTTAGCTACCTTTAAGTCTAGTCTATGAATGTTAGACATAATTTTACACCGGGATTATTAGTTCATCCCTGTTAGATTTGGGAGGTTAGCACTATTAAGTGCTTGTAAAGGCTGGCAAGAACTTGTCTCCTTATAGGTATATGTAGCTGGGCATGTTATCGTCTCGCTGATCACTTGTCTAGTGTTGTTCTTTTGTTGATACATGGGACAGCAAAGTGACTCAGTTGTAATATTGCTGCTTTGCAGTTCCATTGTCTGGAGATCAGTTCTGGCTTCTAGTCATTGTCTGGATAGAATTTATATAGTCTGTCCATTTCTCTGTTGATTTTTCTGTGTACTCCAGTTTCCTACTAAAATCATTCTTGTTGATTGACTGCAGTAAAAGTAAGTGTGTGTGTGTGTGTGTGTGTGTGTGTGTGTGTGTGTGTGCGCGCGCGCACATGCATGTGTGCGTGCGTGTGTGTGTGTGCATCAGAGAATGAGAGAGAGAGATCGAGACTGTGCAAGTGTGTGTATATTTTATTTGCCCTTGTGCCTGAAAAGTTTTTTTTATTCTTTTAACAAATTTAGACTTGCTTCTTGCTTCTTGCTTCTTACCTATAGTTGAAAGATATGAGCTGATTAAATAGTTATAGAAGTGTTAATGTCTTGTGAATCTCCTGGATAATGCAAATAAACTGTGCTTTGTTACTCACTTACATTCTTTATATAGTCAGGCCTGATGACATTATGCCTACATAAAGTCAGTGTTGTGCTTTTATCCATGTTTAGTATTTATAAACAGGACAGCTATTAGAAAACTATATTTCATTTATCTGTATTAGTGGCTTATGACTTTGAAAAAATACTTCTACTGTGTGATAATGAATTGTCTTTCTTAACATATTAGGCTCTCTGGCAATAAAGGTATTTAGGCAAGATTCACTGGAAATGCGGCTGAGCAACCGGCCTTCCAAATATGAGCTGGAGGAGAAAAATATTATCCCAAGGCAGACTGATGAAGAGCGAATGGCACTAAGGCAGCAGATTGGGTCAAAGTTAACAAGGTAACACTTCAACACTGTTAACGGGTGATATTATTACATTAAAAATGCTTATGATGACAGGTTGAAAATGTCTTCTGCCATTGAAATATTTTTAATAGTCAACTGCATGAAAATGCTATTTAAGAGATCACAGGAGGACTGTGTTTTTATAAAAATGAAAACGGCATTTATGTTCTGAAATATCAGTGAAGAACAGCTAGGCATTGGTGAAAAACTTGTGCCATGATGGAATTCTGTCACTACAGGAGGAAGTGTATAAAGGAAAATATGCATGCAACGTATCTGCACACATAATTTAAAAAATAGCATAGAGATCTGTGCAGCTAGGTGGGGAAAAGAGTATGGTTTTATGTGGAGAAGTTATATGTAGAGAAAGTCATGGCAGGAACAATTTACGCAATGGCAGATGAAAGGTAGACCAGTGGACTCTGCCTGGTGAGAAACACAGTACAAAAATGCTTCCCAGTCTCACTGCCAGTGGTCCGACAATGTCTCACTCTGCAAGTTATGGACTCCTTTGGTTAAGTATCACTTAGCAGGGCCAATTGGACACAAAGGAGAACAACATGTAAGACTAATAAACATGTCTGTGAGTCATGTAACTTTGTTTATAATTTTTTTTGAGGAGTGACAGGTTTTAGCAGATTTCACTCATCATATCTAGTTAATGATTAGCTACAAGACACAACTGAAATGAAAAAAAAAAGTTGTCTGAGCTAATGTAACTAACAAGGTACTGTAGCTGTGATGCACTGATACTTCCTAAATAAGCTGTTATGGAAACTTGAAGATGGAAGTGAGGTCTTGCTCTTAAATATCTTCTGCTAAGATAAAGATCAGGTGTGTATTTCTTAATTTTTAAATAAATGGTAGAAAAAGCTAGGATACATTACTTACATTGCCAGCCTGGTTGACTTTTAAAATGATTACTCATTAGAAACTTGACTTAATATTTAGACTTGTATATGGGCAGCTGATTTGTACTGTGGTTTACATTTCAAATTCTGCTATCTAGGGAAGCTAGTTTATTGTAGATTGAAACAGATTTGCAGCCTTTGCCAAAAAGCAGCTTTAACTCTTTTTACAAATGTTATTGTATAATGAATCTGGTAGTATTTAGACTAAAATTCTATATTTTAGTTATACTGGTTATGGAAAATTTATACCAGATGATATTTTTCTAGTCGTTGTACTTATATCATGATAAACTTTTACACTTTTGTTAACGTTGTCAGTATAGGCCTTACTGAATTATATTAATATATTAATTGGGGAATAAATTACTGCACAACATTAACAAAATTAATTTCTTGTGATACTACATTTTTTATTTGAAGAGACTGTTTGAGGAAAACTTTTACAACAGAATATACAGACGTATATGTGTATCTGTCTGTAGGTTCATCGGTACTTACTAGGCTATTGATCTGTGAGATTGTTAAGTAGCCTAGCCTTACATTCTCTTAATAGCTTTAGCCTTTATATTTTGCATACAAATAACCCAGAGGTGAGCAAAACAAGAATATGTTGGGACATGTATATGTTTTCCCAATGCATGAGCAACTGGGGTAAAATTTGCGTTTATCAATCTGTTCATCTTAATGCATTTGAATAGAGTAGAAGTACTTTAATAGGAGTAGCAGACATTTCCACAGAAGCAGTGTTCTCTGAGATACATACCTATCCCTCAAACATGTTCTATTTATTTTACAAAAGAGACTGAGATCCTCTGAACAGGTGTTTATGATACCACTGGACTTGCAAATTTGTAATAGGTCTGACAGAACAAGATCACCTCTCAGTAGTCTGTATGATATTGGGAAAAAAAACAACAAGGCTTTGAGATGGTCTACATAGTTTTTAGGATTTAGGCCCTTGATTTTTTTTCAATGAAAAACTGTTGCAGCCATTTCATTTGTGACAAGTGCCTGGCATGTGTCTACAGAAAGGAATATTATAATGATTGTCTTAGCCAGTATAGAGTACAGTGGAATGATTATATCTCTGAATCTGGATGCAGTACCTTTAGATATAAGCTTTGAAATAAAAAAGACTCACATTAAGGTGTTGTAACAGCCTGTTTCTTAGGTATACATACATATTGGTCTGAAGGTCCAACAGGCATTCAAGGAATTGCTGAAGGATGCGACTGGGCTGATACCTGGGGATACCAGCTATGTCACTTCTGAGCCTTTGGAGAAAGCCTTTTGTCAGGGTGGTTACAACAGCAATGATTCTGACTTGCAGGGGTACTGGTTGGCTGCAACCAGTGGGAATTTGCATAAATCAACAGATATAATAGTAACCATTTTAAATGTGTGGACCTACTTCAGTAAGTCCTAAAATACAGAGATTGAATGGCCAAAAAACAGAGTTGCAGAGATTACTATTTCTCATAATATTTATTTTTCTCAGAGGTATGGCAGTCTCAGAGATGATAGATATATGTATGTTCAGTGGTGTAAAGGGGATATTGAGGGTGCACGCATCTTGCATCCCCTGCAAAAAAATAAGTTTAAAGGAGAAAAGTGATATTCAATATTTGCTCTTCTGCATTTCTGGTGATTTTTTTTTCAGTGTAGCAGCATCGGGCGTGCCAATATTTCAACAAGGAGCCAACTAACATAGTTCATCCATTATCTGACCATCCATACAGAATCTCTACAACTGTTTTAACCTTGTTAGGATAGTGTACAAGGTTCAAGGCTAAAAGTACTCCTCCAGCTGCTAAGACAGTATCTGCAGCTGTAATGTTTGTCATTATATATAAGAAGGAGTCAATTCTTTGTTTCTTTCTTTCTTCCTTTCATAGCTCTTCAGCGTACTAGAGAATATCCATAAATTTTCAGGTATGAAGAGTTTGGAATACATAAGTGAGGCTCATTTGGGAACTTTATGAATTGCCTTACTGGTTGCATATCATGTACTCTCCTCATCTGTATAGTTACTTGATATGACTTTTAGCAGATAGGCAAAATATTCACTCAGTTATATGTGATATTCTTGTAGGGTTACCACCTGTCCCTCTTTGGGCAGTTGTGTCTTGTGAAAAAAATTAAAAATTGTAAATGTCATGAGATTTTCGGACAAAAAATAATTCATAAGTTTTCTCTAATAGTTGCAGAAAACAGTTATTTTGTATCTGAAACACCTAAATATTGTATGAAATAGCATAAACAACTGAAATGCTACAAGAACATGCTTTTATTTTGGCAAAAAAAGTAAAGTTCTGTCCTTTGCACTGGCCGTGGGTATGTTTTATTCTTCTTTTTTTTTCAATAATCATTTTTTATTATTTTTCACAACCATATTACAAATTCACACATTATATACAATATATACAAAATGCTTCCATTGGTTAATTTCACATATATATCAACCTCATGTATTGATCAAAGGTACAGCACTCACAATCAAAAGGAAAATAATAATAAAAAAAAAAAAATCCAACATTAACAAATCCAAGCCAACAATCTGTCTTTTCTGTACATTTTCTATCTAATCTAAGGCTGATTTAGACTATATTCTGGTTCCCGAGAAAAAGTGGATAGTAACCTCTCAATGTTTTATTCTTCAAAATTTCACATTTCTACAACTAATGTCCCTCTTTGGGCATTTGAAAAAGTGGCAACCCTATATTCTTGGGATGCATGTAGCTCATTTGTACATTACATACAATCTACATATCATATGCAGTGGGCACAATGAGGAGTTTCTATATTTTAAGCATGATTTGTTTGTTTTATGTGAGCCTCTTTTTTCTATTTTTAGATTAATAATTTTGAAGTCAGCTAAAAGGAGTGTATTGTTGACTTTATCTGTATATTTTTGCTTTGCATGTATGCATTGTAAAAGCAGAAGTAAATTTCACAGAGCTTATTGCTGGTATCCAGAGCAGATTTATTTGGGCCACTAATGACATCTCAGCCTGTTCTCATAAGTACATAATTTATTACATCATAATTTTTACTGGTAATACTAGTCTCAGAATAATGGTGTATTTATAAGTGAGCTTGATTTTGTTCTCAGGTGAAAGATGATGGTATTTATATGGTTAACAAGAAGGTCCTAGATTTGTCAGTGTAATACTAAAAATGTCGCCTTCATACTTTGTCATTTATTTATTGACATTTGATTATCAGGAAAGTCTGATAGGGTGGATAGATACCATTTTTAGTGGAGGTCTGGGGAGAAAAGCTCCAAAGTATTGCAAAATATTTTAAGAACGATAAAAACTTCATCTGATGAAGTTTTATGAAGGCAGATATTAAAGGAAACTATGCTAAGAACACTTTTGGATGATTTCCTTTGCACCTCACTAGTGTTTTATTACTAAGTTAATTAATTATATCAAATTTCATAATGAGAAAACACTAGTTAAGAACAGATACACCTTATATGACAATGATTTAATATTTTGAGAAATTTTAGTTATAGAGAAGTTAATGGTAAGTTAGTATAATACAAACAGGAATTGCAATATGAAGTGAGAGAAAAAAAACAGGGTAATGACATATTTAGAAAGACATTCGGGGTGGGGAGAGAAAGTGACTTAGGTAATTAGGTGAGTGAGGAAGGGAGAGTAATGCAATGTAAGGTATGAATAGGTTCTTGTTCATATTTAGTGATATAGTTTAATCTGGGGTTGAGCAAGAACAGAGACAGATTTTGGCTAGGAAGTCTTTCAGCATGGTTTTAAAGGACTGTAAGAAGGGTATTAACTTGATGGAGACAGATAAGGAGTTCCAGGCCTTAGCAAACATTGTATGAGTACAGACTATGCCCAACAGATCTGATAGGCTTGGGGACAGAGAGGAGTTTTTGGTCACTTGATCACAATGACCAATTGGGAGCACAGTTGTCTAAAATGGTGTTTAGCGCTGGACAAGCAGATGAATGCTGGATAATTTTATAGGTTGATGGGGTAGTTCTAATCAGTTTAGGCTTTTTTAGTACAGTGGTGGGTTCTGAAAGGGGTATTTGCTGGAAATGTAGCCACTTTATTATAGCATTGTTCAAGTTTTGCTTTTTGTGATGCCTGGAAGGTAATAAGGATGGAAATGCCACTAAGTAGTGGCAAGTGTAGTTTTTGTTGCATTGGTGAGAAAATGTTTGACTCTGTAAAACATTCTTAGTTTTTGGTGATTTTTTTTAATGAAATTTTGCATATACAATTTAAATTTAAGCTTATCACCCACTATCATCCCAAATAAATTGCTATGAGAAATGACTTATGTGTATTATTGAGAGAGTATTTTACATTTTGTTTTTTCACAAGAGAGGGATGAGTTGTGAGTTACAAAGCCATGTTTCAGTAGCTGTTAAAGCTTCCTGAGTAATTTTTTTGGAGATGCACCAGGCTGACAGACCTGCATACGAATGAGGACTCATCTGCATATTGTATTTGGGAGGCCTGCTGTGAAGAACAGAGGACCAAGACTTGTGTTGCACCAGTGGTGACAGGGAATTATGGAGACAAGGTGGAGTGTATTTTACTGACTGACACCAATTGGACAGGTAGTTTTTGAACCATAAAAACATAGGCTAAGATAGACCTAGTGAGGGCATTTGAAGTAAAAGTTTCCTGTAACAAACTGTGCTGAAGACTTTAGACAAGTCTAGAAATAAGGAGTTTACTTGTTGCTGTTATATCTAGCTCTGTCTAAGGTGACTCCCAGTTATGGTTTTCTTGGCTGGCATGTACTCACCTTCCGAGGTGCACAGGGTGGATAATCAGCATGCAGGCAAGGACAACGACTATAAAACATCTGGAAAGAATCCTTAAGAAAATGAACAGCCTACAACGGGAAGCACTACGCCTCAACAAAAGACTAATGTCTAGGGGCCTACAGTTACAAAAAAAGCTTGTCTTGAAAAACGTGGAAGATGGCCTAATAGCAGACTGAAACAACACTCTGAAAAAAAACATGACTCAGACTTATACTAAGTCTTCTAACACACAAGACACCACAAAATAAAACTCAAATAGAAAAAAACACAACTTGAAGAAACCTGTGATCTAAGAAGAAATGGATTAAATTCCAGGAAATATATGAAAGAAAGAGTCAATTCCTTTGAGACAAAAAGAAAAAAGAAGACAACTTCAGAAAATCCAAAGGGACCTTTATGATGAACAGCACCCAGATAAGCAAGAAAGAAAGCACACACCAAGGCACCCAGAAATACCTTCTGGAAAGACCAAAGAAATCAGCCATATCAGGGAAGGAACTCCCATCTATATACAAAGATTCCAACAGAAAATCCAAGACACGTACATGACAACACCAATCACTGGATGATGCTGGAGCTGGCTCCACAACAAATGAAAGTTATTACAGCACAAGCCTCAGACTCAAGAAACCCAGAACAGCCAACTCAACAGACAAGCATACACCCTCTCAAGCACACCACCAAGGAAAAGACACCCCATGCATATCACTTCCTGGATCATTACCAAGCACTATTGAACACATCCCCACAAGGTGACTATCATTAAAGGGTAAAAACCTAACAAGGAAAAGGGACCTCAAACACCTGTGGCACCCCTCAATGTAGACAACTAATAGACCAGGAAGCAGGAACCAGAAAACCAAACGCAATACCACTAAATGACATAGAATACAAAGTGCTTACAAGATCTCACCTTTGTGCCTTACTAAAGGAGCAGCATAGTAAGTACAATTAGAGACCTCAAACCTTTTAATCAGAAACTCAACCTCAAGATATTCTTCTATAAAAAAAGGACAGCATAACAACTACAGAGCAGTACCTGCAGTCACAATATGCAAATGGAAGAGACCCAGAAACTTTTGCCTGCTACCACATCTCACCATCAGAGCATTTGAAGACAAATGCGAATCAGATATTTGCATAATCCTCAGTAAATCTGCAAAAAGGAAGGTTTACAACCTTAATAAAAAAGTAGCCAAAGCCCTAATGGATCTCTACAAGACAAATACAGGAGAATAATGAAAACAGACAAAGGAGGAGGCATCTTGGTCACTAACGCTGCCACCTACAGCAACAAAATCCTACACATGTTGAACTACTCAAACTTCTATGAAAAGGCCAATACATAGGCAAAATTAAGACAACCTATAAAGAAATTCTCTTGGAGATCAACCTGAATGAAAAAGACCCGATAAGCAACAGCCTTTATGTGTTCCTCAGAGTAATGCACCCACAACTCCCAAACATCTTCAGGATCCCCAAACCCCACAAGAATATAGAAGACCCACCCTACACACCAGTGACAACTATCAGGGGATCCACAACTGAACCCATCTTCATACATCTAGAAGTGCAATTCAAACTGCTCGCAGAAAACAACAACTCATTCATTCTGGACTCCATTGACTTCATCTGAAAGATAAAGGCCATCTCCCTGAACCAGAACTTCATACTAGTAACCTTCTAACTTTTTACGGCTCTCCTCATGATTACTGCATCACAGCCATCATAGAAGCCGACAACAAGGAAAGGGAAGAATTACAATGAGAGACAAAGAAAGAGACCATCAGCAGACTCCTGAAACTTCTACTCAACACCATTTATTTTCAGTTTGAAAGACATTATTTCAGCCAAACCATGGGAATCACAATGGAGGAAACAAAGGCCTCCAGTCCAGCGAACACAGCACTAGGCAAATGGGAGGAAGACTTTATTTACAACTCCCCATTCTACTCCCATATGGAATTCTACCTAACATTTATAGATGACATTTTTATCATATGGAGCAGCAGTCCAAAACACCTAGAGCAATTTTTGAATCATATCAACAAATCCACAGGTCCAGGTAGGCAGAGAGATTATCATGGTTCATGGTGGGGGACCTATAGCTAACAATGATACGGAATGGGGTTTTACCTACAGTTAGTTGCCATGGAGCAGCTCTAGGAAGTTGTACTGTTTGACCAGTCTTGAGGTGTATTTATGTTTAATAAAGATGAATACACCTCCACATTTGGTTCTTTCACACTCATTTTGAGGTCAGGACATCTGCATGGCCGGGGTGCTGTCTGCAGCCTTGAACCATGCCTCTGTGACTGCACATCTGCATCTTCCAAGATAAGGAGTGCTTCCAGTAAGGGCAGCTTCCAATTTACACTCCTAGCATTAAGCAGCATAACCTTGAGTTTGTCTCTAGTGAATTTTTATGTCAGAAATGTTGTTGTTATGACATTGCCTAAAAAAGGCACTATGGGGAAGCAAGTACCTTTGCCAGTAATAAAAAGCCAAGAGGCAACAGGTGAAGACCATCTTTGGCAAAGCAACATGGTCTGTTGACCATATCTTTCCAGGCTGACAGATACTGGAGCCCCATGGAACGACACCAGAAGCTAAACCAATTGTTGAAGTCAATCATTTTTTGTTTATATTGAGGCATTATCCTGGGTGAGGGTAGGATCATAAGTTCATAGGTAGGTACTAGGCTATCTGCCCGAGGACATTTATAAGCCTAGCCAGAGTGTGTCGGCTTTTGCCACCCCATTGATTAATTAACTGATCCTCTGTCACGCAAAGCCAATGACATGATCCCAGGGGTGTATTTTCTGTTACCCATCCACTCATCAAGGTTTCTCTTGAAGAGTGTTAGTGAGAGGCTCTACCTGATGTCATTTGGAATTTTGTTCCAAAGCATGTGGAGTCGCTGTGACAGGAATCTATCCCTCCAGCATGTTCTATTTATTGTTGTGGCAAGGTTTAGCTCACTAGTACGCGTGGCTTGCAGTGACTTGGATTTCTTTAGGTGGAGCATGTCCATCAATTCTGAGTTGGACATGGCTTTGTAAGTCAGGCAGAGATCACCTCTGAGTAAGAGATATGCCACTGAGTACAGCCAGAGTTTTTTTAGATGGGCTGCATACGACATATGTTTGAGGCCAGTAATCCTCTTGGTGAGGTACTTTCATGGTCTTTCCAGCTGTTAAAAGTGTCTTGTGAGGTACATCCCAAATGGGGCATTGTACTCTATGATGGGTCTAATGAGTGATGAGTAGAGGGGCACTATAACCTCTTTATTTCTAGATGCAAACCCTTTAGTAATTAGATGGGCCACATAGAAGGATTTCCTAACTACTTTGGCAATATGATTGTCAAAGGAGAGATTACTATCTACTTAGGTCCCCAGATCTCTTATTACCTCTTCTGTATTAAGGAGGCTGCCACCTATGTGGTAATTCATGGATGTTTTGTTTTTCCCAAATGGTATGACTATGCATTTTTTGGCATTTAGCTTGAGGCCATGACTTTGACACCAGGTGTCCGTCTCAGTAAGGTCCTTTTGGAGGATGTCTGTGTCAGCCGGAGAGTCAATTATGGCTCCCAGTTTGCAGTCATCGGTGAACTTGGGTAGCCATAGTTCTCCTGTGTTTGCCTGTACTTCTGAGAAGTATATGCCGAACAGTAGGGATCTCAGGACCGAGCCTTGCAGGACACCACTTGTGACTGGTTTAGAGTCAGACCTGGAGCCTGCAATTCTTACCATGTGAGTTCTGTCTGTAAGCCAGTTGGCAACCCACCTTGTGACGTAGGGGGTTATGTTCAGGCTGGTGCGTTTTTCTGTAATTCCCAAGTGGGGAATGGTGTCGAAATCCTTGGTGAGGTCAAGGTAGGCTGTGTGAACCACCTTTTCTCATCTATGGCCTTGGTGACTGTCTTGAAGAAGTCAACAAGGTTTAATAGGCATGATCTGCCCTTAACAAAGCTGAACTGGGTCAGGTCAAGTGTTTGTGGGTTCCCAATGTCTTTGTTAATGAGTTCCATGATGATGCACTCCATAGCCTTGCAGACCAGGCTAGTCAGGCTTATGGGGTGATAGTTAACAGGGTCAGTTGTGGCCCCTCCTTTGTGGAGAGGAATAACCGTTGCTGTGCACCATTCTATTCATGGAGAGGCTGAGGTTAAACAGAATGTTTAGGTGGGGGGTTAGTTTGTTCTGTAGTTTGTGCAAGACGCAGCCTGGGACACCATCTGGTCCAATTGATGCTGTGTTTTTGGCTTTTGAAAGGGATGTTTTCACCTGTGCGTCTGTGATTTTTGGGACACTACACTTTTCCGGTACTATTGTGGGCCGTTTTTGGAGGTGAGAGGGGGGTGAAGTTTATACTGACTCTATCTGCCAGGATGTTGGCAATATTAGTAGGTTCAGTATATTTTGTGCTATTTTGCACTAGTTTAGTGCATATCTGCGAGTTGCCGCTTAGATTCTTAACATAGCTAAAGAAGGCTTTGTGGTTATTTTTTGAATCCTTGGATGATTTCATGGGGGACCTCAGTTTCTTACTGATACTGATCATGGATGTCTTTCTTGGGATTTGTTTTTTTCTGAACTAGTTTCCTCCTTCTATTGTATAGCCTGTTTATTGCAGGGGGTCCACCAAACTGGTTTCCTTCTCTTAGAGAAGTGAGTCTTGGTTTTGCTAGGGATGGCACAATCCATGCATCCTTGTAGGTGCTCATAGAGTGCATTTGTAAAGGTTTCTGCATCTTGGGCAGCATCATCCTTTAGCATGGGGGCTGTGAAACCTACCACCTCTGTGTTAAGTAAGGTGAAGTTTGTTTAGAAAAGTTTTTTACTGTGGTTTCTTTAGTTGGTGGTGGTGGGGTGTGGACATCCAGAGTGATTAGTTTTATGGTCTGATCTAACCAATGAAGGGTTGACCTCCAATGTGGAACACCTGTCACCCATGTTGGTGATGACCAGGTCCAATATGTTTTCACGTCTGGTAGGGGAGTTTACCAGCTGATCCAGGGCTTTTGAGTTGATGAATTCCAGGAAGCGCTGGGCCTGAGAATTTGTACTCGAGTAGTTTTCCCAGTGAATAATAGGGTAATTGAAATTGTCCAATATTAGGGTGTTCGGTAGGATCTTCATGTTTTCCAGTGTCTCCAGAAAGGTGGAGTGGTGGTCCTGGATCATGGAGGGTGGTCTGTAGCAGGCGACAATTTGCATTGCAGATTTTCCTGATGTTAGTTGCACATGGATACACCCCCTCCTTTTGTGTTTCAGTCCGTGTTCTGTGGCTGAAACGTGTGGTATGAGTTGTAGCCCAGTAGTGCTGGGGTGCTCTCTGGAACCTTGAACCAGGTTTCAGTTACTGCACAGATGTCAACGTTCTCCATACTGAGGAGTGCTTCCAGCACGTACATTTTGAGATTTAAACTCCTGGCATTTGGTAGCATAATCCTCAGATTTTTGTTAATTGTGCTGTTTACTGTGGTGGGTTTGAATTTTGAGCCTTGCCTAAAAAAGGCACTATGGGGGCAGCAAGAGCCTTGGCCAGTATTCGAAAGCCTAGGGAAAATGCTGCTTAGGGCTAGGGACATACCTGCCTGCTCACTCATGTCTCTCTTCATATAGTCCAGTGAGGTACATCTCAAGTCCTTTGCTTCAACATGGACTATTACAGAGTCATAACTGTACTTGTTGAGAGACTTGAGTGCGTGTGTGATCTAATGGATCATGGAACCTGACAAATAGCTGATTGTGATCTTCTCCTTGTCCAGCCTGGTGAGGGGGATATGTTTGTGTCTCACTATGGAGTCGCCTATGACCAAGACTTTTGGTTTTGAGGTGATTTTCCTTAGGGGCTTATTGACTGAGACACTGTTGTGTGTACTATGTGTAGTGGATTCTGTTAGGTATGCAGTGTGTGCAGTAGGTTTGCACTTGTCAGGTCTCTGGTCTTTAGGTAGGCTTCTAGCAGGTGACTTCACGTATGTGGGTTTATGTGTTGTGAGCTTGTTATGTGCAAGAGGTGAAATGTGTGTGCTGACAACCTGTTTGATATCTGGTTTGCTGTTATGTGAGAGAATTGATTCCAGTTTTATAGTATAGCTACATCTCTCACATGTTATTTGTTTTAGGAGTAACTAGTTGTCAGTATACATGAGGCAATTGTTACATTGCCTCAGGATGTCCATGTCAATCAGACTGGCTGGAGAAATGGTAGGAAACTGCCCACCCATTATGACAGGTATATACTGTAGTAACTGATGGGGAGTGGGCTAGATGGACCAGGTTTTGCTGTAAGACTAACAAAAAGCAGCTATTCTATGAAGGACTAGGAGTAGAAAACTGTGTCAGTGCTTCACAATGCACAATTGAGTTGCTCGCAGGGCAGCAGTGCAATCTCTGAGCATCTCCCTTAAAATGAGCGCAAACCCACATAAACATGACACTTAGGTACAAGTGAAGTTAAACTATTGTAAACAAAGTAGCCAAATGTAAATCCCAAGACTGAGCCCTATTCCAGCAATCCCCAACTCAGATGGGTCCTTGGCTCCATACTTCTGCCATAAGGGTGGAGGGGGCCCTCTTAATGTAAGATGACTGGTTTTCCTGATCAAATGATACCAACAGTTTAGATTCAGTAAGTATGAATATAGTCTATGCTATAAAATGTAGACGTACTATAAATTAAAAGTGCAGAAAATCCAAGTCACAACAGCAAAAAATATATATAGTTTAAATAAAGAAGCAATTCAGTAGAATACTCCCACAAAAGTGTACACCACAAACCTTCCTAGTGTGAAATAACTGCTCTGGAACTCAAGAGCTTAAACCAGAACTAAGACACTTTCAGAAAAGACACAATAAGCCTTCAACCAACAATTCTCAGCTTAGAAGGGTGTAGGCTATCCTCTCTTGCCACAAGAGTTTAGACCACAAATTTTCCTAATGTGAAATAACTGGTTTGGAGCCCAAGTGCTTAAACCAGAAGAAAGACACTCAGAATAACAGGCACAATAAGCCTTCAGTCAGCAACTCCTAGCACAGAAGGGCAGAGGCTACCCTCTCCTCCCACAACAGTGTAGACCACAAACATTCTTAATGTAAAATAATTGGCCTGAATCCCAAGAGCTTAAACCAGAACTAAGACACTTATAGAATAAGAGATAATAAGCCTTCCACCAGCAATTCCCAACTTGGAGGGATGTAAGCTAACTCTCCTGCCACTAGAGTGTAGACCACAAATCTTCCTAATATGAAATAACTGGTTTGGAGCCCAAGTGCTTAAACCAGAACAAATACACTCAGAATAACAGGCACAATAAGCCTTCAATCAGCAACTCCTAGCACAGAAGGGCAGAGGCTACCCCCTCTTCCCACAACAGTGTAGACCACAAATATTCTTAATGTAAAATAATTGGGCTTGAATCCCAAGAGCTTAAACCAGAACTGAGACACTTCTAGAATAAGAGACAATAAGCCTTCCACCAGCAACTCCCATCTTGGAAGGATGTAAGCTACCTTTCCTTCCACAAGAGTGAAGACTATAAACCTTCTTAAGGTAAAACAGCTGGCCTGAAGCCCAAGTGTTTAAACCAAAACTAAGAAGTGTAGAATAACAGTTGCAATTTAATCAAGCTACTAACAAGCAGTAATAAATGCAGCAAAATAAATGCAATTGAACAATTTTAAGAACAAGAGCAGCAAAAGCAAAATAATGTAATAAAGCAGGAAGAAACACAAATACAGTAACAGCAGGTGAATAAAGTGCATTCTTCTTAAGTGGAAGGGAGGAAACATAAGATAAATTAAGTTTAAGAAACTAATGAGGTAGGCCTTCCCAACTGATCTCTCCATACTAAGTACAATGAACTGATGAGATGTGTGCAAAATCAGATTTATAGTAGGGATAGGTCCTTCAAAAGCCACCACATTTAAGAATACAACAACAGTTTGGCAGGTGGGTGGGAAAAATAAAATACAGACAGAGATCAGCAGTATTATGGCAGAGTACAGCAGTCAAGCCAAACAAGCACTCCAGCTAAATACAGATGCCTCCAAATGTTTCTAGATAAATGATCCACTGTTTGCAAAGGAATTATTTGCTAACTTCTCTAACCGACCCTAGCCAAGATATATTAAAACTCCAACAAAATAGAAAACTTAAAACAAAACAAATGTAATACAAGAAAAAGATGAAAAATAGAAGTAATCAAACCATAAAAGAAAAACTTCAATACAAAATAAAATGCAGACACAGATCAGCAATATTCCGGCATAGTACAACAAGCAAGCCAAACAAGCACTACAGCTAAACAGAGATGCCTACAAATATTTCTAGCTAAATGATTCTCTGTTTGCAAAGAAATTATTTGATAACTTTTCTAACTGACCCTAGCCAAGGCCTATTACAACTCCAACAGAACAGAAAAAGATAAAAAAAATAGAAATAATCAAATCTTAAATAAAAACCTTCGATTCAAAATAAAATTCAGATAGAGATCAGCAATATTCAGGCAGAGTACAGCAAAAAGCCAAACAAGCACTACAACTAAATAGAGATGCCTCCAAATGTTTCTAGCTAAATGAGGAATACTACTTCTCAGCTCCTCCCACTAATTAGCTGATGCTATTGACTGCAAAGAAATTATTTGCTAACTTTTCTAACTGATCCTAACCAAGACCTCTTAAAACTCAAACAGAACAAAAAATCATAAAACAAAACAAATGTAATATGACAAAAAGGTAAAAACAATACAGGTAACCAAGCCTTAAATTAAAAACTTCAATTCAAAATATAAGGGAGACAGAGATCAGCAATATTCAGGCAGAGTACAGCATGCAAGCTAAAGAAGCACTCTGACTAAATAGAGATGCCGCCAAATATTTCTAGCTAAATTAGGAATGGTATTACTCTGCTCCTCCCCCTGATTAGCTGATGTCAGTCACTGTTTTGAAGAAATTCTTTGTAAAATTTTCTAACTGACACTAGCCAACACCTCTTAAAACTCCAGCAGAACAGAAAACTTGAAACAAAACAAATGCAACAGAGGAAAAAAGATAGAAATAGAAGTAGCCAAACCTTAAATGAAAAAAAAATTCCATTCAAAATATAAAGGAGACACATATCAGCAATATTCAAGCAGAGTACAGTGATAGTGAAGACTTCTTTTTTTCAAATAATAACAACAATACGGTAACTCAAAAACACAAATAAACAATACAAATACCTATCTAAAGAAAACAAACAATAAGAAAATTATATATATATATATATATATATATATATATATATATATATATATATACATATATACACACAATATATACACAAGAAGTCACTACATCGTCAAGTAAAGTATGAGAATTCTTATGTTCATTTGGTCTCATAAGGGATAGTTAAAATGGGGATAGTATATATAAAGTAAAAATAGAAATGTAACCATTTATTTGTATGTTTAGGGAAAATATCTAGTTACACATATACTAAGAGATGGGAGAAGATGCAAAAAAGACTGGTTATATTACATTCATTTCTTATTTAAAGGTTAGCGTTTCATGACAATTTGTAGGTGAATTTTATTTGTCAAGAATTATATCTAATAAGTAACCCCAATATTGTTGGTAATAGCGTTTGTTTTTTGTTTTTGAATAAATTAATTTGTGAGATGAGATATATTTGATAGCAAGACTGCTAAAAGTTTCCCATGTAATTGGTGACATGACATTCCAATTCTTTGTAATAAAGAATTTAATAAGGGCACACATCGTAATAAAGACATGATTTAATATTTTTGGGAGATGATTGATATTAATGTGCAATATAGCTGTCTCCCAAGTAAGGGTTGATTTTTCATATCCCATCTTCTCTAATCTTACTCTCAAGGAACACCATAAGTTGTGTATCTTAGTACAGTTCCACATGACGTTTAAAATATCAGCTGTTTGAACCGGACAATGGGGAGACATATAGGCGAAAAGTTAGGATTTAATTTATTTAATTTAAATAAGGTATAATATAGAATGGTTTTACCATAATTTGTGTATATAACAGCTTCTTGAAAGGAATTAATTTGATTGTATTTTCAATGGCTAGTTTCTTATTTTCTTTAGTCAGTGATTGATTTTTCGTTTGCCAATAGTTTGAAAATAATAAAGAATTCTGATGTTTTGCACTCATTACAATTTTATAAGTCCTAGAAATTGTTTTCCCTTTAATCGCAAAATTTTCAAGTATTAATTTAACTAAATCTATGTTCTGTAAGTCAGTGTGTATTTGTGAGAATTTAGCATTTATAAGATGATGAAGTTGGTTAAGGATAATACTATATTTCATAGGAAGTTTGAGTTCAAGTCTCATTTGCTCCATGTTAGAGTCTTTCCATTGGTATATATCCCATATTGTGTAGTCTTTTATCAGGGGGTAGTTTGTTAGATTTACTGGTTTATTATTTATTAGTAGATTAGGATTTAGGTGTAATGGTTGTATAAGGGCAAAAGTGTCAGCTAATTGCAATGATTTAAATATTTTCTGTGTTGTAAGAATCATGTTTTTAATTAGTGGGTATAAATTCTTCATGTATATGCTAGCCTGGTTTAAATTCAAGAATGGTAAGGATTTGATATTGCAGCCAAGGGATTTCAACTGTTCATACCAGATTTTGGTCCACTGGGGTGCCCAAGTATTTATATGAGTCATAGTTTATTATTTGTGTTAGTCTGTATACAGTAATTATACTATAGTAAAGTTTAAAATCAGGTAACCCCAATCCCCCCTTATCTTTGGCGAGTAGAATTTTGCATATTTAATTCTGATAGATTTGAGATACCATAAGAATCTTGATATAGCTTTTTCCATGGCAAGGAAGAAGTTTTGGGGAATATTTGAAAAGGTAGCATTTAATTGAAAGAGTATTCTTGGTAGAAAATTCATCTTGACAACACTAGCTTTTGACAGTAGAGACATATTAATGTTCTTCCATCTATCCATATTGTTTTGAATACTAGCCCATGTAGTTAGTAGGTTATTGTTTATAATATCTTTGAAGTCTAAAGTAAATATTATTCCTAGATATTTTATCTGGTGGTTTATTTTGATCTCAGTCATAGGAAAGTACAATTCTTTATGCCCTATAGGATTGAGGGGAAATATGTGTGACTTGTTTAAATTTAAATTATAATTTGAAACTACCGAGAACTCATCAATAACTTTAAGTATTTTTGGGAGGTCAGTAGTGGGGAGTTGGAAGTATATATTTAAGTCATCAGCAAAGGCCGAGTATATAAGATTTGTATTGTGGATTCTGGGAATATGATGAAAGCTTTTTTTGTGAAATAAACAGAAGGAGGGGTTCTAGATAAAGATTAAATAGGTATGGCGAAAGAGGACATCCTTGTCTTGTCCCATTGGATAAGAGTATAGGTTAGTTATACGTTTATTTACCTGTATAGTGGTAGAAGCTTTCTGATACAGAACCTGGATCATTTTAATGAATTCTTGAGGAAAACCATATAAAGGCAGTATATTAAAGAGAAAGTGTAAGTTTACTCTATCGAAAGCTTTAGTTGCATCTACTGTAAGGGCATATCTGGGGCATTTATCCCTATTAAGTAATCTTACAATGGTATCTAAGAGGAGAGTGTTGTCACTTGTTTGCCTGTTTGTCATAAAGCCCATTTGTTGTTGGGAAATAATAGATGGGAGTATATTCTTAAGTCTATTTGCTATAACATGGGCTAATATCTTAGCATCAGTGTTTATGAGGGCTATTGGTCTATAATTTGCTGGATCTGTTGGGTCAGAATGCAGTTTAGGAATCAACACTGTCTTGGAGTTATTTAAGTATTTGTCTGTTATACCATATTGTATTATATAGTTGAAAACTTAATAGTGAAGACTTCTTAAAATTCCAGCAGAACAGAAAACTTAAAGCAAACCAAATTTCATACGAGAAAAAGATAAAAAAATAGAAGTAACCAAACTGTAAATGAAAACATTCAATTCAAAATAAAATGCAGCCAGAGATCAACAATATTCATGCAGAGTATAGTAAGAAAGCCCAGCAAGCATTCCAGTTAAATAGAGAAACACCAATTATTCTTCTCTAAATGAGGAATGGTGTTTTTCAGCTCCTCCAACTAATCAGCTGATGTTTTTCACTGTTACAAAGGAAATCTTTGAAACTTTTTCTAACTGACCCTAGTCAAGACTTCTAAAATTCCAATAGAAGAGAAAACTTAAAACAAGACAAATGTAATACAAGAAACAGATAAAAAATAGATGTACTCAAACCTTAAATGAAAAACTTTAATTCAAGATAAAATGCAGACAGCCATCAGCAATATTCAGGCAGAGTACAGCAAGCAAACCATACAAGCACTCCAGCTAAATAGAGACACCTGGAAATATTTCTCTTTAAATAAGGGGTACTTTTCTGTTATCAGGGCAACAGGTTTAATGAGCAGTTGCAGTCAAGGGCGCCCGCAGGCAGGTGCAAGGGGGTGCACTTGCACCCCCCCCTGGAATCGGCTGGCCAGGAGAGTAATTTTTTTTATTATTAAAGTAAATTAAGGGCGTTCTTCTTTAAGAACACCCTTTGCATCCGGTCATACAAATGGAGGTGCTTGCGACCTGTTTTCATCTTTTCCATGCGGTTTACGTCTTTATCTTCCGCATTCGCACGTGAAATTTGAATTCTAGATGGGCGCCAGCAGAGATGCCGTGTTGTGTCCATGAAGAGGGTATTGCCATTAAAATCGGAGCAAGCAAGCTGTTTCAGGAGCAGAGAGGGATTCCACAAAGGTAGGAAGATTGCAGAAATAAGTGAGTTGTTTGGTTAATAACAATTACCAGGGAACATACTCCTTACTAATAGACTGAAGTGTTCATTATTATGCACTATTAGGATTGTGGTCCAAACTGACTGATTTTTATGACTCCATGTGTATGGATGTGTTATTGCGTGTGCAAGTGCTGGCTGATCTGTTTTGCAATAAAATGCATACAGCAAAAAAGGAATAAAATAAGGTTGTGTTTGTTTGGTTTGTAAAAACAATGTTTAAGTTGCGTTGCTTTTTCCTCTTTGCTAACAAGGTTTTTGTTTCTATACCAGAAATGTAAAACTGGAGCTCAGGGATAATGTTGGTTAGTTTGTGTGGTACTGTGTTATTACTTTGTAGAGTGACAATGTGGATGTCTGGGAACCATTTGGCATAACCCAAAATGTTTGTTTGTATAGTTTTTATATAGTTTTTTTTTTCAGGTTTGTAAAGTCGGTTTTTATACAAGTAAAATTTGTCTGCATGAATAATGTTGTATGTCTGTTTAATATTAGTGATGTCCTCTTGTAAATTATTTGAAGGTTTGAAATAATGCTGTTGAACTATACACAGCTCTTGTTATAAGAATTCTGATTTTTACAACATTAGTCACAAGAAGCCAGATTTATATTTGGATGCTTGGAAAATACAGGTTCATATTCATAGTCCCAAGGATTGTAGTTGCTTTGGGAAGTCATCCATACCTGATACTACCATGTTGACAACACACCCCTTAGAGCTGACCCAGTAGTCAGGGACTCGAGGACACACACAGGTAGTAATCTAGCCTTTGATCATTATATGTCTGCTGTGTTGAGGAAATCCTTATATGTTGCACAACTTATAAACAAAGGTATGGCATCTAAGTCTAAGTAAGTCATTGTTCCATCAGACCTATCATTGAGTACAATGCCCCCTTTGGTATATACCTAACCAGGCATATCCAATAACTGAAAAGTCCACAGAGGTTCCTCACTAAAAGAATACATGGTGTAAGTAATATGTCCAGTGCAGGTCGCCTCAAGGCCCTATCCCTGTATTCTGTCTCTTATAGGTTTTGAGGGGCGATTTATGCCTGGCATACAGGCCATTGTCAGGCCTCACTCTGATAGACCTCCTGCATAGCCACAAAACAAACAGTACCAGAATTACCCATTCTACAGACTTAAACTTTGCCTGTGATATAAATAGGACCTGCTATAGAGATAGGTATGTATCCCAGAGACTACACAGTCTATGGAACAGGCTCCCCATCCATTTGAAGCAGAGGTCCTCTCTAATCCAATTCAAGTGTAACTTGGACAATTGGATGGGAAACCAGTAATTCATCCCTGGTTTAGCACCTATGTCTCTAATGCAAACAGGTAACCTGTAAATGGTTCATATCCCAGAACCATGCTTACACTTATCAAGGGTGTCAGAACTTGTCAAAGATTTGGGATGCATGGCTAGGCTTAAAAAGGCTCTTGTAGTCGTTAGCCTAGTAAACACCTATGACCTATGACCTAAGGCTTTGGCCAGGTCAAGGTAGGTGGTGTGCACCATCTTCCTCTTGTCCAATGCTTTGGTGACTGTCTCAAAGTCAACCAGATTTAACAGACATGACCTCCCCTTGACAATGCCAAACTGTGTGGGGTAAAGTGTTTGGAGGTTGGCAATGTCCCTGTTAATGAGGTCCATGATAATCCATTCCATGGTCTTGCAGATCAGGCTAGTTAGGCTGTTGGGGCTATAATTTCCCAGATCGGTGGACACTCCACCTTTGTGTAAAGGGATGACAGTGGCAGTCCTCCACTCAGCTGGGACAAAGCCAGTACTCAGGCTTTGGTTGAATAGGGTGCCTAATGGTGCTGCAAGTTCATGCCTGAGTTCATGTAGGATGCAGCCGGGGATGTTTTCAGGTCTCATGGAGGCTGTATTTTTTTGCCTTTGAGAGGGCAGTGAGGACATGTTCCCCTAGAGAAAAGGGGAGGGGGCAGGTACTGAGGATGTCCTTATTTACTGATGGGTGGACAGAGGGGTGAAGTTTTTGCTGAATCTGTCAGCCAGTAGGTTGGCTATATCTACAGCATTTGTGTATGTGGTGTCCTTGACCACCAGTTATGAACAGATCTGGGTGCTTCCTTTGAGATTGCAGACATATGTGAAGAAGGCCTTATGATCGTCTCTAGCAGATGTGGCCAATTTGGAGTCTAAGTTGGCTTTACAGGATTTCACTAGTGCTCTTATTTGCTTGTTCAGGCTAAGGAGAGATTGCTTCCAATTGGGCACCTGCTCCTTCTTGGTCCTAGACTGCAATTTTTTCCTTTTGCTATATACTTTATTGCAGATGTCCACCAGACAGGTTTACTCTTCCTTGCGGTGGATGATTTTGTCCTGTTGGGTATTCCTGATTCCATGTGTCTATATAAATGCTCGTATAGTACTTTGGTATAAATTTGGATATTGGTGCCAGTTCCTACAGAGGGGAAGGAGGTGTGAAACTGTTTATACATTCCTCAGGAGATTGTAATCAGCTTTGGAGAAGTTTTTTTGTTTGACCCTAGCTAGAGGGGGTCAGGGGAGATGGTGACTTCGAAAGTGACTGCTTTATGGTTGGATCTTGCCAGGGAGGATGACACTGTAGGGGGTGCTGCAGTGGTTACTCATGTTGGTTAATACCAAGTCCAAGATAGTATCACCTCTTGTTGGGGTATTGACTAGCTGTTCCAAAGCATTTGCATTGATAAAATCGAGGAATCTCTGGGCATTTGTGTTCTGGCATGAGTAATTTTTCCTATCTATGGTTGGGAAGTTAAAGTCATCCAAAATCAGGGTAAAAGGTTGAATCATGATAGATTTGAAGAGGTGTAGATCGGTGGAGTGGGCATTTTGAGTCAAATTTGGGGGCTTGTAGCTAGCTATGATTTGAATAGGGGTCTTAAAAATGGTTAACTGCACCTGGAGTGTCTCCTGTGTGTCATACTTAATAAATAAATATTATATATATATATATATATATATATATATATATATATATATATATATATATATATTTTGAAACTCCACTTCCTTTGGCTTTGCTGCCCACAGTTTGGGGTCTGAACGTATGATAGGTTGAGAAACCAGGTAAGGCTGGGTTGCTCTTCGCAGCTTTGAATCAGGTTTCTGTGACTGCACAGATGTCAGCATCTTCCAGGGTTAAGAATGCTTGCAATAAGTGCAGTTTCATGTTTAGACTCCTAGCGTTTAGCAGCATGACTTTTAATTTGCATTTTGTTGAAATGTTTTATGTTGGTAGCATCAACCTCATGACTTTTCCTAAAAAAGGCACTATAGGGGAGACAAGAGCCTTTGCCAGAAGCCTGAAGCCCAAGTGGGACAGATGCAGGTCATCTCTAGCAAAGCATTGTGGTCTGTCTGTCATATATTCCCAGGCTGACAAGGTACTGGATCCCCCTGGAATGACACCAAAAACAAAGCCAATTGTTAAAATCAATCATTTTCTGTTTGTATCGAGTCATCATTCTGGGTGACGGTAGAATGCTGCTTAAGTCTAGGGTCATATCTGCCTGGGACACATATTCAGCGAGCTCAATCATGTCTCTCTTCAAATAGTCTAGGATGGTACATCTCAAGTCGTTCACGCCAACATGGACTATGATAGTCATAACAGTACTTGTTGTTGAGAGACATGAGTGCATGTGTGATATGGCAGATTCTGACACCTGACAAACAACTAACTGTGACTTTCTCCTTATGCAGCCTGGTGAGAGGCACATCTTTGTCTCTCACAATGGAGTCTCATATGACTAATATGTTGGGTTTATGGTTAGGCCTTAGTGGTTGCAAGACACAGGTGTGTGGAATATGCATGGTATTTGGTGTGGAGGGCTGTGGAGTTGGTGTGTTTTTGCCTCCGACGTCTCCTTTGTTGGGTTTGTTTATGTTGAGAACCTTTGCATATGTTGGTGTGTGTTGTGTAGTTGTGGGTGGTGTTTGAGGTGTGCTGATTGTACTGACAACCTTCTCAGTGCCAGATATACTGGCATGTGAGGGAGAGAACATACACTCTAGGTTCTTAATGTAATTACATCTCTCATAAATTGTGTCATTGGGTGGTAGCAGTAGATGGTTGTCCATATACATGAGGCAGTTGCTACACTGTCTCAGGATGCCCATACCAACCAGGCTAGTGGGAGAAACCATAAGAAATTGTCCATCCATATTTGTCAGAATCTGAGGAAGAAAGGCCAGGGAGACCTAAGGGGTAGGCCTAAAGCCCAAGTGCTAAAACCAAAACTAGGAGGCTTAGAATAACACTTACAATTTCAACAGGCTATAAACACGCACTAATAAATGCAACAGAAAAGATGTAATTGAACACTTTAGAGAACATGTAGCAGCAAGTAGCAGAAGAAAAAAGATGAAGTAATAGAGTAGGAGGAGGAAACACAAATGGTGTATAAGCAGCTGAATAAAGTGTTTTTTTTTTGCATTATATTTTTGGTCTGTTCCTCATAAAAATTCTGCTTTTGACAAATCACTGGGATGAGCCAAGGATTGAAGTTATTAAATAAATGACATGCATTTGAGTTTCAGACTTGATATCCTTCAGAAAATATATTCTAATACAAATCGTGTTATTCTAGCAACTTTCTAAGTGTGTGTGTGTGTGTGTCAGAGAGAGAGAAATGCCCTAGTTAGATCTAGCAGGTGGAATTTATTGTCAAGTGCATTTTCAAGGAATTGTGAGCTTCAAGGGAAGCAAAGGTTACTGCTGCTCATGCTGAGTCTGCTTAAAATGTACAACTGTTTTGTTTAGCAAATGGTATCATTATTGTGGTATAGAATTTGAAAGCAGTGTTAACACAGCAGGTAGCATACTTGCATCTTGATGCAAAGGGCTGTAGTTTCCAATCCTACAGCATGTACATTTGTATTTTAAGGGGTTATAGTACTGCAGCGTCCTTAGTATGTCCTCCTTTAGATGAGACACCTAATAACTATGAACCTGTTTTTCAGCTTGCCACCCATTCCCTATTGCAATATAGCAGCTTACCGTTTATTTTTATGTAACAAAGGCAATTTATTCTTCAAGGGCAACAGGTACTGAATTTGTAAATGAAACACTGAAATATAACGTTTTTTTCTAGCAACAACCTCTTTATTGGTTTCAGATCTCTTTAATGTGGAATTATTCAGATGACTTTTACTTCTGCAAAGATTCTGCATATTGATTGATATTGGTGGATTGTATGGCAGAAGTTTGAGTGGCCTTTTATGGTTGAAATGTTCTGAATTGGGCAGGTTGTCATTATTGGTTCATATGATTTGTTTCATTGCTTAAAGGAAAAATGCTCAGAACTATAAATTTAAAACACACTCTAACAAGTGGTGCTGTATTATACAAGGATATAATTCAATTATTATGTAGTATAATTAATACAGTCAGGAAGGTGAATCAAAGAACTTTTGCATGGTTCTAAAAATGTGTGCAAGGAGCCTATGATTTGGAAACAGGCCAAAGGTAAACATACCCTGCCACTGGCCAGATGCATGTTCGTTGAATGCGGGTTTTGATGCTGTTTCAGTGAATGTGGGTTTCAAAGGTAGAGAAGTTTTAATGCTAAGTCTGTTTTCATTGTAAGACTATTGCTTTGTTTAGGTTTAGTAGATGTCTATCAGTGTTTGTGCTATAAAATTTGAAATAAAAGTTGTAAATGAAATCCAGATATCTGTAATGATTGTAGAAGTAAAGCATAAAACAGTATGCACACTGAGAGATTTGAACAGTGTCTATGACAAATGGGGAGAAATAGCCATGTAATGGGACACTGGAATGGTTGTGTGGATGGGAGTGGGTGGGGCTGAGTGGGTGGGGCAGCACAGGGGGTGGGGCCTAATGGGTGGGGCTTGGGTTTGCACCCCCCCTGCAAAAAATCCTGCGGGCTCCCTTGGTTGCAGTGTTAGCATGCGGTGGAAATGATCACACCGCTGGCGCTGATGTATATATGAAATCATCCCCTTAACAAACCACACCAGTCTGGTTTCTCTTAATTGCTAATGTAAGCGCAGTAACCTAAACACGATTTGCAAGTATCCTCACACAAAAACAAAATCCTTCCCTTCCGGCCACTTTATTTCATTACGCCTAAATGACACTTGTAAAACTGTGGGCCCTGGAATTTAAACACACAGGTGAAGTTTTCGCATACTCAGCATAAGACAGCAACTTCCAGATATTTGAAACTTCCTAGACTTTCAGAAAACACGAGCATGCAGTACTTGATTCAGTTTATTATATAAGTTACTCACAAATGTGTGAAAGGCACATTCCAGTTAAAGAAGAGATAGATAAGCTTAGTATTAGTCTGCTGGTTAAAAGTTGTGACTCCATACTTTCACCGTTGTCACTAAACGGCCAAAATAAGAAACTTAAAGCAGGCAACTTCCCTTTTGTCTCTAGTCAGTTTGCTTGCTGGGTTAGGTTAATCACTGACAGAGAGATAGAAAACCATCAAATGTATCCTTGAGAGCGGGATGTGAGACTTACGTCACCCCTAGGGTTTGGTACTAGGATCTACACCCTTTCTCTGACAACAAAGTTATCTACTTCTGTAATGCATATGGCTTAAACGTACCTTACTTCGAGTCTTAAAAAGTGTGTGCTCATCACTGTTCCACATCGAAAGGGTCTCTCACACATTAGTGAGAAGATTTTTCTCATATCCATGGTAAATAATGCTGCATTATACTAATTAAAAAGTACTTCAGTACCAGTGGTGTAATCATTTCCACCGCATGCTAACATTGCAACTGCTCATTATACTTGTTGCCCCGATAACGGAAAAGTACCAAATAAGATATGCTATTTCTCAGCTCCTCCCACCAATTAGCTGATGTTATTCACTGTTTAGAAAGGAATTCAACGCTAGCTTTTCTAACTGACCTAACCCAAGACCTCTTAAAACTCCAACAGAACAGAAAATTTTAAATGTCAGACAAGAAAAAGATAAAAAAATAGAAGTAACCAAACCTTAAATGAAAGCCTTCAAGTCAAAATAAAATACAGGCAGAGATCAGCAATATTCAAGCAGAGTACAGTAAGTAAGCCAAACAAGCACTCCAGCTAAATAGAGAAGCTCCAAATATTCTTCTCTAAATGAGAAATGGTATTTCTCAGCTCCTCCCACTAATCAGCTGATGTTTTTTCACTGTTACATAACAAATCTTTGAAACGTTTCTAGATGACCCTAGCCATGACCTCTTAAAACTCCAACAGAAGAGAAAACTTAAAACAAAAGAAAAGTAATACAAAAAACAGATAAAAATAAATGTAGCCAAACCTTGAATGAAAAACTTCAGTTCAAGATAAAAGGCAGACATAGATCAGCAATATTTAGGCAGAGTACACCAAGCAAGCAAAACAAGTAATCCTGCTAAATAGAGATGTCTCCAAATATTTCTAGCTAAATGAGGAATGCTGTTTCTCACCTCCTCTCACTGTTATTCACTGCTTGCAAAGGAACTTTTTACTGCCTTTTCTAACTGACCCTAGACAAGACCTCCTAAAACTCCAACAGAACAGAAAATTTAAAACAAAATAAACGTAATACAAGGAAAAGATAAAAAAAGAAGTAATCAAATTTAAATGAAAACCTTCAATTCAAAATAAAATTCAGAAATCAGCAATATTCAGGCATAGTACAGCAAGAAAGCCAAACAAGCACTACAACTAAATAGAGATGCATCAAAATATTTCTAGCTAAAACAGGAAAGCTACTTCTCAACTCCTCCCATTAATTAGCTGATGTTATTGACTGATTGCAAAGAAATTCTTAACTAACTTTTCCAACTGACCCTAGCCAAGACCTCTAAAAACTCAAACAGAACAGAAAACTTAAAAGAAAACAAATGTAATACAATAAAAACATAACAAAAATAAGTAGCCAAGCCTTAAATGAAAAACCTCAATTCAAAATAAAAGGGAGACAGGCATCCACAGTATTCAGTCAGAGTACAGCATGTAAACCAAAGAAGCACTCCAGCTAAATAGAGATACCTCAAAATATTTCTAGCTATATCAGGAATGGTATTTCTCAGCTTTTTTCATTAATTAGCTGATGTTATTCACTGTTTGCAAAGGAATTTATTGCTAACTTTTCCAACTGTCCATAGCCAATACCTCTTAAAACTCCAACAGGACAGAAAACTTAAAACAAAACAAATGTAATACAAGAAAAAGTTTAAAAAATAGATGAAACCAAATCTTAAATGAAAAATTTCAAGATAAAATGCAGACAGATCAGCAATATTCAGGCAGTGTACAGCAAGCAAGTCAAGCAAGCACTCCAGCTAGTCACCTCCAAATATTTATCTTTAAATATGGTATGCTATTTCTCAGCTCATCCCACTAACTGAGGTTATTGACTGCCTGCAAGAAAATTCTATGCTAAGTTTTCTAATTGACCCTAGGTAAGACCTCTTAAAACTCAAACAGAACAGAAAGCTTAAAAGAAAACAAATGTAATGTAACAAAAACATAAAAGATGCAAATAACCAAGCCTTAAATGAAAACCTTCAATTCAAAATAAAATGCAGGCAGAGATCAACAATATTCAGGCAGAGTACACTCTGCAAGCTAAAGAAGCTCTCTAGCTAAATAGTGATATCTGCAAATATTTCTACCTACCCAAGGAATGGTATTTACCAGCTTTTCCCACTAGTTAGCTGATGTTATTCACTATTTGTAATGAAATAATTTGTGAACTTTTCTAACTGACACTAACCAGGACCACTCCAACAGAAAAGAAAAATTTAAACCAAAAAATGTAATAGTAGAAAATGATAAAAATAGAAGTAACCAAACAATGAAAAAAAAACATTCAATTGAAAAGAAAAAGGAGACACAGGTAAGCAATATTCAGGTAGAGTACAGCAAGCAAGCTAAGCAAGCAATCCAGCTAAATATAGATGCTTCCATACGCTTCTAGCTAAATGAGGAATGCTATTTCTCAGCGCCTCCCACCGATTAGCTAATGTTATTCTCTGTTTGCAAAGGAATTTGTTGCTAACTTTTCTAACTGGCCCTAGCCAAGACCTCTTAAAATTCCAACAAAACAGAAAACCTAAAACAATACAAATGTAATACAATAAAAAGATAGACATCACTAACCAAACCTTATGTCAAAAACTTTAATTCAAAATAAAATACAGGCAGAGATCAGCAATACTCAGGCAAAATGCAGCAATCAAGCCAAACAAGCACTCCAGAAAAATGCAGACACCTTCAAATATTTCTCTCTAAAAGAGGCGTGGTATTTCTCAGCTCCACCCACTAATTAGCTGATGTTATTCGCGGTTACAAAGGAAATGTTTGAAACTTTTCTAACTGACCCCAGCCAAGACCTCTTAAAACTCCAGCAGAACAGAAAACTTAAAACAAATGTAGTACAAGAAGCAGATAAAACATAAATGTAACCAAACCTGCAATGAAAAACTTCAATTCAAGATAAAATGCAGAGATCGCAATAATCAGGCACAGTACAGCAAGCAAGCAAAATAAGTAATCCTGCTAAATAGGAATGTCTCCAAATATTTCTAGCTAAATGAGGAATACTACTTCTCAGCTCCTCCCACTAATTAGCTGATGTTACTGACTGTTCACAAAGAAATTATTTGCTAACTTTTCTAACTGACCTTAATCAAGACCTCTTAAAACTCAAACAGAACAAGAAATTATAAAACAAAACAAACGTAATACAACAAAAAGATAAACAAATATGAGGCTTGATAGTTGTTGCTGAAGCACCAACCAAGGGGAGAAAACACTGAGTGAAGAAAGGAGCCACTTTTGAGATTATAAGTGTTTTCTTCTGATTTTTTGTTTAAAATGTCTGCTTTGCCGCCTACTTTTTGGCATTTTCCGGCTTGCTAAAGTTGATATCTGTATTAGAAACAGTATTTAGAACACATCTAGAGCCTGTTTACTGCATTTCCTGTGCTGCACTTAATTTAAAATTGTTTTTTTCTTAAAACTGCATTTTACCTGACTCTGGCCTAGCACTCAAGTGTGGGGTCATTTATTGCACTGTTCTAACTAGTTTGCTACTTGTGTATCTCTGCTACCTTTAAACTAAAACAAAAAAAAAATCTTGCTTTTTTCCCACTTTCTGAAATTTAAAAAAGTTCAGTTACAGATTTGCTGTTCTGAACTGTTTGTAAGTTTCTTGGAGGCCAGTGCTTGCTTGGGCTAAAGGGAAGTCTCTGTGTTCATCAGTGGCAGTGATCAACACTGAACAGCCTGCCTACCCCTGTAGGAGTGGTTACTGCCTAGGAACATTTTGAGCTGATTCCTAGCTCTTTCAAGTTCCCTGCCTTGAAACCCACTTTTGCGCGATTTTGCGCATAGCGCAGCATCGGGCAGTGCCGCATAAACGGGTTTAAACTATTCCCGGCTCCACAAGGTCTGCTCTTCACTTTTTCCCTTAGAACTGTTCTAAATCTCAAAGTAAGCACTCTGATCAGTCAAAAAACCCTTCCTTATACTTTTCTGGCATGTCCAATAGTCAGTTTCGGGTTTACTCTCCAGTCCAGCTGGTGAATCTGGGTGTCTTGAGGCAATGTTACAACTGCCTTATGTACACAGACCACCCTCTCCTCCTCCCATCAAACTCAAATATATGTGAGAGATGCAACTATATAGCCAAACTGGAGGCTGAGCTCTCTCAACCCAGCACTGGCACAGTCAGTCAGGAGGAGAAGGAAACCACATACACCACTATTCCAGTCTCACATAGACCTATCACATCAGCAAACCAAACACATATACACACAAAAACACACTCGGAGGCTCTAAATAAAAATCTGCCAAAGCAGCAAAGACCTCCAAAGCAGGCATCCAAGCAACCGCTACCCAGCAGCAATACCCACGTATCACATATTTCACAAAGTCAGTGTGCCACACAGCCGCAGCCCTTAAGGCTAAACAACACACCTAATACACTTGTAATAGGAGACTCTATTGTCAGACACACTGATGTCCCACTCACCAGACTGAATAAGGAGAAGGTCACTGTAAGCTGCCTGTCGGGTGCCAGAATCCGCCACATAACACAAGCACTCAGGTCACTCCAAAGCAAGTACAAATATGACTCTGTTATTGTCCATGCTGGTGTGAATGACCTGAGACGTACCTCCCTGGACTATATGAAAAGAATCATAGAGGAGCTCTCTGATCATGTAGCCCAGACCGGTATGACCCTGACCTTGAGTAGCATCTTACCCTCACCAAGAATAATGCCACAGTATAAAGACAAAATGATCAATTTTAACAATTGGCTAAAGTATTGGTGTCATTCTAAGGGGATTCAGTGTCTGTCAGCCTGGGGTGACATGCTCGACAAGCCATGTTGCTTCGCTAGGGATGGCTTGCACCTGTCACCCCTGGGCTTTCGAATACTGGCTAAGGCTCTTGCCACCCCCACAGTGCCCTTTTTAGGCAAGGCTCAAAAGACAAACCCACCTCCATAGACAACACAAGGAAAAAAAACTAAGGGTAATGCTGCTCAACGCCAAGATGCACACACTCAAGGCTCTCCTCAGTATGGAGAATATCAATATCTGTGCAGTGACAGAGACCTGGTTCAAGGCTCCAGAGAGCACCCCAGCACTACCAGGTTATACCTCATACTATGCTTTTTGACCCCAAAACTCGGACCGAACCACAAAAGGAGGTGGAGTATTCATATTCATCAAAGATACCCATACCTCCAGGTTAGTAGCACTGCACAAAGCATCGGAGACCATCCATGTACAATTAACAGTGGGCAAAACTGCCTTTCAGTTTGTAGCCTGCTACAGACTACCCTCCCAAACTCAGGAACCCCACTCGGCCTTCATGAGAACACTGGAAAATATAAAGGTATCTCCAAACACAATAATATTGGGTGACTTCAACTACCCAAACATTGACTGGGAATACTACTCAAGCCCCAACACTCTTGCCCAATGGTTTCTAGAATTTATAAACTCAAATGCTATGGAACAACTGGTCACCACTCCCACTAGAGGGGATAACATATTGGACCTAGTCATCACCAACATGGGGACTCTATGTTCCACACCAGAGGTATGTCCATCATTGGTAAGATCAGACCATAAATTAATCTCACTGGACATCTATACCCTATCCCCACCCCCAGCCAAGGAAATCACGGTGAAAAATTTCTCAAAAGCAAATTTCACACTTCTCAAAACCGAGGTGGAATCCTTCAAAGCCAATGGGCCAGTGGAAAATACTGCCCAAACAGCAGAATCCTTTACAAATGCATTCTATGGACACCTACAGGAATGCATGGATCGTGCTATCCCAAATAAAACCAAGATTCACTCCTCCAAAGGCAGGAGACCAGTCTGGTGGACCCCGGCCATAAATAAGCTATACAACAGGAGGAAACTACTACATGACAGAGCAAAATCCCAAAAAGGGAAGGCATTTCTGATCAGTACTAGCAAGAAACTACGATCCCTCATAAAATGATCTAATGCCAGCTTCGAAAGAAAAATTGTGCAAGACACTAAAGATAATCACAAGGCCTTCTTTAGTTATGTCAGGAATCTGGGGGGCAACTCCCAGATATGCTCTGAGTTAGTACAACATGACAAAAAATACACTGATCCCACAGACATTGCCAACATCCTGGCAGACAGGTTCAGTGCAAACTCCCCCCCTCCCCCCCCAAAAGACCAAATGTCTATCCCAACAGAATGTAGCCTCCCTGACATCACAAATGCACAGGTGAGAGCTGCCCTCTCCAAAGCAAAAAACACAGCATCAATGGGACCAGACGGTGCCCCGGGCTGCGTCTTACACGAGCTCCAAAAAGAACTGAACCCTCACATAAAGTCACTGTTCAATTTCAGCCCTACTACAGGATATGTACCCAAGGAATGGCGTACAGCAACAGTGGTCCCGCTCCACAAAGGTGGTGCCCCAACAGACCCAGGAAACTATCGCCCTATAAGCCTGACTAGTCTGGTCTGCAAAGCTATGGAGCGTATCATCATGGAACTCATAAACAAGGACATTGGTAACCTCCAGACACTGGATCCTACCCAATTCGGCCTTGTTAAGGGCAGATCTTGCCTCTTGAACCTGGTCGACTTCCTTGAAACAGTTACCAAGGCCATAGATGAAGAGAAGGTAGTCCACATGGCCTACCTGGACCTCGCAAAAGCCTTTGACACAATACCCCACTCAGGCATCATAAATAAGCTCACAAGCTTAAATATCAACCCCTATGTCACAAGATGGGTTGCAAACTGGCTCAGGGATAGAACCCACATGGTCAGAATTGCAGGTGCCACGTCAGACCCAAAACCAGTTACAAGTGGCATCCCACAAGGCTCAGTCCTGGGACCTCTCTTGTTCGGTATATACTTCTCTGAGGTACAGACTAATATGGGAGGACTATGGCTGACCAAGTTCGCAGATGACTGCAAGCTGGGCACCATAATCAGCTCTCCGGCTGACACAAGCATCCTCCAAAAGGGTCTCACGGAGACAGATAACTGGTGCCAGAGCCATGGCCTTAAGCTAAATGCCAAAAAGTGCATAGTCA
Source organism: Protopterus annectens (assembly GCF_019279795.1). Lineage (NCBI taxonomy): Eukaryota > Metazoa > Chordata > Ceratodontiformes > Protopteridae > Protopterus > Protopterus annectens. The sequence continues at coordinate 475,206,399 of NC_056731.1, forward strand.
TCCCCTTTGGGAAAAACAAAGTGCCCACAAATTACCACATAGGTGGTAATCTATTAAGTATGGAAAAAGTAATTAGGGATTTGGGGATCCATGTAGATAGAAACCTCTCTTTTGACAATCACGTTGCCAGAGTGCTTAGAAAGACCTTCTATATAGCCCACCTTATCATGAAAGGGTTCACATCTAGAACAAGAGAGGTCATTGTGCCCCTCTACTTATCACTCATCAGGCCCATAATTGAATACAATGCCCCATTTGGGATGTACCTTACCCGACACCTGCAGCAACTGGAGAGGGCCCAAAAGTACCTCACCAAGAGGATCAAGGGACTCAAACAGATGCCCTATGCAGTTCGGCTAAAGAAATTCCAGCTCTACTCAGTTGCTTACCGCCTACTCAGAGGTGATCTATGCCTGACGTATAAATCCATGTCCAACCCAGAATTAATGGGCATGCTCCACCTCAGGAAATCCAAATCCCTTAGAGCTACACGCTCCAGGGACCTAAACCTCAATGCAGAAATAAATAGGACATGCTGGAGGGACAGATTCATATCCCAGAGGCTGCCCTCACTCTGGAACAGAATCCCAATCCATGTTAGACAGAGGCAGAGCCCCTCACTGACTCTCTTCAAGAGAAATCTTAACGAGTGGATGGGAGATCGTAAGTTCACCCCTGGGATCTCTTCTGTGTCCCTGCTAGACAGGGGCACAGTAAACTAACCTTAAAAGGACTATCTTCTGTGACCTACTCTACAGAGGCACAGTCAACCAATCTAAAAGGGTGGCGAAAGCCGAACACACTGGCTAGGCTTGTAAATTCCCCAGGGCAGATAGCCTAGTATCAACCTATGAACCTATGAGTAAACAAGCCTTACATGAATAACTTCAATGCAAAATATAAGGGAGACATAGATCAGCAACATTCAGGCAGAGTACAGCATGCAAGCCAAAGAAGCACTCCAGCTAAATAAAGATGCCTCTAAATATTTCTAGCTAAATAAGGAATGGTATGTTTCAGCTCCTCCCACTGATTAGCTGATGTCATTCACTGTTTTGAAGAACTTCTTTGTAAAGTTTTCTAATGGACACTAGCCAAGACCTCTGAAAACTCCAACAGAACAGAAAACTTGAAACAAACAAATGCAACAGAAGAAAAAAATAAAAGTAGAAGCAGCCAAACCTTAAATGAAAAAAAAAAACTCATTTCAAACTAAAAAGGAGACCCCGATCAGCAATATTCAAGCAGAGTACAGCAAACAAGCCATACAAGTAATCCAGCTAAATAGAAATACATCCACAACTTCTAGCTAAATGATGAATGCTATTTCTCAGTTCTGCATACTAATTAGCTAATGTTACTCACTGCTTGCAAAGGAATTCATCACTAACTTCTCTAACTTGACCCTAGCCAACACCTTTTAAAACTCCAAAAGAACAGAAAACTTACACCAAAACAAATGTAATACATGAAAAAGATAAATAATAGAAGTAACCAAAGACAAAGGTCAGCAAAATGTATGCAGAGAACAGCAAGCAAGCAAGCCAAACAAGCACTCCAGCTAAATAGAAATGTCTCCATATATTTCTATCTTAATGAAGAATGCCATTTCTGAGGTCCCACTAATTCGCTGATGTTATTCACTGTTTCCAAAGGAGGTCTTTGATAACTTTTCTAACTGACCCTAGCCAAGACCTCTTAAAACTCCAGCAGAGCAGAAAACGTAAAGCAAACCAAATGTCATACAAGAAAAAGATAAAAAATAGAAGTAACCAAATTGTAAATAAAAACCTTCAATTCAAAATAAAATGCAGGCAGAGATCAGCAATATTCAGGCAGTGTACAGCAAGTAAGCCAAGCAAACACTCCAGCTAAGTAGAGAAACACCAAATATTCTTCTCTATTTATCCAAATCGGAAGCCATGCACTCTCAAGCTAATACCAGAATACCTGGTCAAGAGGATAAGGTCAACACCTGCACCACACCACATGCAACACATAGCCCTCCAGAACATCCACCATCGCAGCTCTCACATAAAAACACAAACCACACACCCACCTTCACGGAGACTCTCAATAGAAATCTACCCAAACAGCAAACACCTCCAAGGCAGAAATGCACTCAACCACCACAACACAGCACAAACCACACCACATAGCTCACCTACACAGTATGCCCCTCAACTGAAGCCTCTAAGGCAAAACAGCTTACCCAATACACTAATCATAGGTGACATGATAGTGAGGCACACTGATGTCCCACTCACTAGGTTGAATAAGGAGAAGGTAACAGTCAGCTGTCTATCAGCTGCCAGAATGCGACACATAACACACACACTCAGGTCACTCCACAACAAGTACAAATATGACTCTGTCACTGTCCATGTGTTTGTGAATGACCTGAGATGCACCTCCCTGGACTACATGAAAAGAGACATGGGGGAGCTCTTGGATTATGTGGCCCAGGCAGGTAAGACCCTAGCCCGGAGCAGCATCCTATCGTCCCCCATAACAATACCTCAGTACAAGCAGAAAATGATTGACTTCAATAATTGGCTAAGTTTCTGGTGTCATTCTAAGGGGATCCAGTATCTGTCTGCTTGGGATGATATGATTGACAGACCTCGATGCTCTGCCAGAGATGGCCTGCATCTTTCACCCCTGGGTTTCCTGGATACTGGCTAAGGCTTTTTCACCCCTATAGTCCCTTTTTAGGCGATGTTCCAAAGACCAAATTACCACTATAACAGCTGTAAATAAATGCATTCTTCATCAAGCCAAATGCTGCTCAATGCTAGAAGTCTAAATCTCAAGATGCACTTGCTCAAAGCACTCTTAAAAATGGAGAACATCGACATTTGTGCTGTAACAGAGACCTGGTTTAAAGCAGCAGAAAGCACCCCTGTGCTTCCAGGCTATAACTCATTCCACACCTTTCGGCCCACAAAAATGGACCAAAGCTCCAAAGGAGGTGGTGTCTCCATATTCATAAAGGATATGCACACCTCCAGACTAGTAGGCCAGCATAACACATCTGAGATATTTCAGGTGCAACTAACATTGGGTAAAAAGGCGATTCAGGTTGTACCCTGCTATAGGTCCCCAACCATGTCCCAAGACTCTCACTCCACATTCCTAACCACCCTGGAAACTACTAGGGTCCAACCTAACACTTTCATACTAGGTAACTTCAACTACCCCTCCATCAACTGGGAAAACTACTCATGCACCAATACACTGGTCCATGCTTCCTGAAATTCATCAATTCCAATGCCCTGGGCCAGCTCATTCTTACCCACACTAGAAGAAGCAACATCCTTGACCTTGATTTTACTAACATGGGCAACTGTTGCTCTATACCAATAGGCAATTCCTTCCTGATTTGATCCGACCACAAACTAATCACCATGGAAATCCACATCTCACCCACATCCCCCACAAAGGTAACCACCATGAAAAACTTCTCAAAAGAATTACCTTGGGCTCCTAAAAGCAGAGGTGGCTAACTTCACGGCACCCATATCAAGGGAAAATAGATGCATGACTGCCGAATCATACACCAATGCACTGTACGAACATATACATAAATGCATGGAACTAGCCATACAAAACAGAACCAAGACACTCTCCTCCAAAAAAAAAGGATGCCAATCTGGTGGTCCCCTACCATTAATAAACCCTACAACAGAAGGAAGAAACTGCTGCAGAAAAAGGTGAAGTCCCAAGACTGGAAAAATTCCCTTATTAGCCTCAACAAAAAGTTGAGATCACTCATCAAAACCTCTAAAGCCAGCTATGAAGGCAGAATTGCAGCAGACACTAAAAACAACCATAAAGCCTTCTATAGTAATATCAAGAATCTACATGGCAATACCCAGGTTTGCTCTGAGTTAGTGCACAATGGTACCTCCAATACAGAGCCAACAGATATTGCCAACATACTGGCCGACAGATTCAGTGCCAACTTTACCCCTCTCTCCCCGCAAAGGACCAATTGCAATACAGGATGAATACCAGAGACCCAGCATTACTGCAGCACAGGTTAAATCTGCATTGTCCAAGGCCAAGAATACAACCTGCATGGGACCTGACAATATCCCTGGATGTGTTCTACATGAACTACAAAGTGAACTGGCACCATATCTGTGTGCCCTGTTCAATCATAGCCTCACCTCAGGCATTGTCCCTACCAAATGGCACACTGCTACAGTCATCCCTCTCCATAAAGGGGGATTGACTACAGACCCTGGGAATTATCACCCCATTAGCCTGACAAGTCTGATATGTAAGGCTATGGAGCTCTTCATCATGGACCTAATAAACAACAATACAGGGAATTTTCAAACTCTAGATCCCACGCAATTTGGTTTTGTGAAATTCACCAAACCAGGCATTAACCCTTATATCACTAAGTGGGTTGCAAATTGGCTCACAGAGCCCACAGTGTGAAAGTAGCTGACTCCAAGTCAGACTGCCAACTAGTCATGAGTGGAGTCCCACAGGGATCAGTCCTGGGTCCTCTCCTGTTTGGCATCTACTTCTCAGAAGTCCAGGCCAACATGGAGGGACTCTGGCTGACCAGGTTCACAGACGACTGCAAGCTGGGAGCCATTATTAACTCCCCAAGTGATATAGACATCCTACAGAAATGCCTCACTAAGACCAATGACTGGTGTCGAAACCATGGCCTAATGCCAAAAAATGCATTGTCACGCACTTTGGGAAAAACTCAGTTACCACTAATTACCACATTGATGAGATCCACTGAACACTGAAGGCATTATAAGAGATCTGGGGACACAGGTTGAAAGCAACCTCTCCTTCGACCACCACATTGTCACTGTGGTCATAAAGTCCTTCCATGTTACACATCTCATTACCAAGGGTTTTGCATCCAGGAAGAAAGAGGTCATCTCTCTCTAGTTTTCCCTCATTAGGCCAGTCATCAGGTATAATGCCCCATTTGACATATACCTCACTAGACACATGCAACAGCTGGAAAGGCCACAAAAGTACCTCACAAAGAGGATCCTAGGCCTTAAACACATGTCCTACGTGGACAGACTCAAAAAAAAAAAAACTCCAGCTAAGTATCTCATATCATCTAGTAAGAGGCAATCTCTGTTTGACTTATAAAACCATATCTGACCCAGCTCTGTTAGAAATGCTACATCTAAAGAAATTCCAATCCCTCCGCACCACACACTCCATAGACCTAAACATCATTACCATAATCAACAGAACATGCTGGAGGGACAGGTTCATAACCCAGAGACTGCCTATGCTCTGTAGTAGACTTTCCATATATGTCAAGCAGAGCACCTCACTGGCCTCTTCAAGAGAAATCTTGATGAGGGGATGAGAAATAGAAAGTTCACCCCGAGGGTCACTCCAGTGGCTCTACTTGATAGAGGCACTGGGAACTAACATCGGGCAGCACAATGCCAAGGCACTTCTATGGGCTAGACTTGTAAAGGCTTTAGGGCCATTAGCCTACTACACACCTATGAACCTAAATGTGGAATGGTATTTCTCAGCTCCTCCCACTAATCAGCTGATGTTTTTCACGGTTACAAAGGAACTCTTTGAAACTTGTCTAACTGACCCTAGACAAGACCTCTTAAAACTCCAACAGAAGAGAAAACTTAAAACAAAAAAAGTAATAGAATAAAAGGATAAAAAATAGAAGTCACCAAATCAAGTTTTAAGCTTTCTGGTCTGGTTTCTGGTTACATTAACAAATGTACAATAAATAAATAAATCGTAAATGAAAACCTTCAATTCAAGATAAAATGCAGACATAGATCAGCAATATTCAGGCAGAGTACAGCAAGCAAAACAAACAACCCTGCTAAATAGAGATGCCTTCAAATATTTCTAGCTAAATGAGGAATGCTATTTCTCACTTCCTCTCACTAATTAACTGATGTTATTCACTGCTTGCAAAGGAATTATTTGCTAACTTTTCTAACTGACCCTAGACGACACCTCATAAAACTCAAATAGAACAGAAAACCTAAACAGTAAAAATGTAATACAAGAAAAAGATAAAAAATAGAAGTAACCCAACCTTAAATGAAAAACATTAATTCAAAATAAAATGCAGGCAGAGATCAGCAATATTCAAGTAGAGTATACCAAACAAGCACTCCTGCAAAATACAGACAGCCCCAAATATTTCTTGCCAAATGAGGTATGGTATTTCTCAGCTCCACCCACTAATTAGCTGATGTTATTCACTGTTTGCAAAAGAATTGTTTGCTAACTTTTTTAAGTGACCACAGCCACAACAACTGAAAACTCCAGCAGACCAGAAAACTTAAAACAAAACAAGTATAATACCAGAAAAAGATAAAAAAATACAAGTAGCCAATCCTCACACGAAAAACTTCAATTCAAAATAAAATGCAGAGATCAGCAATATTCAGGAACAGTATGGAAAGCAAGCCAAACAAGCAGTACAGCTAAACCGAGACGTGTCCAAATATTTCTAGCTTAAAAATGAATGTTATTTCTCCACTACTCCCACTAATTAGCTGATGTTATTTACGGTTTGCAAATAAATTCTTTGCTAACTTTTCTAACTGACCCTAGCCAAGATCTTTTAAAACTGAAATAGAACAGAAAACTTACACCAAAAAATGTAATACACAAAAATGTTAAAAATACAAGTATCAAAGAAAGAGGGCAGCAAAATTTGGGCATAGAACATCAAGCAAGCCAAGCAAGCACTACAGCAAAACAGAAATGTCTCCAAAGGTTTCTGTCAAAATGAGGAATACTATTTCTGAGCTCTTACTAATTAGGTGATGTTATTCACTGTTTCTAAAGGAGTTTTTTGCTAACTTTTCTAATTGACACTAGCCAGGACCTCGTAAACCTCCAATAGAAAAGAAAACTTTAAACCAAAAAATATTAAAATGGAAGTAACCAAACATTAAATGAAACAACATTCCATTGCAAAGAAAAAGGAGACACAGATAAGCAATAGTCAGGTAGAGTACAGAAAGCGAGCTAAGCAAGCAATCCAGCTAAATATAGATACTTCCATACTCTTCTAGCTAAATGAGCAATGCTATTTCTCAGCTCCTATCACTAATTAGTTAATGTTATTCACCGAGTGCAAAGGAATTTGTTGCTAACTTTTCTAACTGAGCCTAGCCAAACCTCTTAAAATTCCAGCAAAACAGAAAACTTAAAACAATACAAATGTACTATAATAAAAAGATAAGAAATATCAGTAACCAAACCTTACATCAAAAACTTTAATTCAAAATAAAATGCAGGCAGAGATCAGCAATACTCAGGCAGAATGCAGCAATCAAGCCAAACATGCACTCCAGCTAAACGCAGACACCTTCAAATATTTCTCACTAAAAGGGGTGTGGTATTTATCAGCTCCACCCACTAATTAGCTAATGTTATTCACTGTCACAAAGGAAATCTTTGAAACTTTTCTAACGGACCATAGCCAAGACCTCTTAAAATTCAACAGAACAGAAACCTTAATCAAAACAAATTTAGTACAAGAAACAGATATAACATAGATGTAACCAAGCCTTCAATGAAAAACTTCAGTTCAAGATAAAATGCAGAGATCGCAATAATCAGGCACAGTACAGCAAGCAAGCAAAATAAGAAATCCTGCTAAATAGAGATGTCTCCAAATATTTCTAGATACATGAGGAATACTACTTCTCAGCTCCTCCCACTAATTAGCTGATGTTACTGACTGTTCGCAAAGAAATTATTTGCTAACTTTTCTAACTGACCCTAACCAAGACCTCATAAAACTCAAACAGAACAAGAAATTATAAAACAAAACAAAAGTTATACAACAAAAGGATAAAAAATACAAGTAAACAAGCCTTAAATGAAAAATTTTGATTCAAAATATAAGGGAGACAGAGATCAGCAATATTCAGGTAGAGTACAGCATGCAAGCCAAAGAAGCACTCCAACTAAATAGAGATGCCTCTAAATATTTCTAGCTAAATAAGGAATGGTATTTCTCAGCTCCTCCCACTGATTAGCTGATGTCATTCACTGTTTTGAAGAAATTCTTTGTAAAGTGTTCTAATGGACACTAGCCAAGACCTCTGAAAACTCCAACAGAACAGAAAACTTGAAACAAACAAATGCAATATAAGAAATATACAAATAGAAGTAGACAAACCTTAAATGAAAAAAAAAATCAAATTCAAAATAAAAAGGAGACACAGATCAGCAGTATTCAAGTAGAGTACAGCAAGCAAGCCAAACAAGCAATCCAGCTAAATAGAAATGCAACCAAAACTTCTAGCTAAATGATGAATGCTATTTCTCAGTTCTGCACACTAATTAGCTAATGTTATTCACTGCTTGCAAAGGAATTCATTGCTAACTTCTCTAACTGACTCTAGCCAACACCTTTTAAAACTCCAAACAGAACATAAAACTTACACCAAAACAAATGTAATATATGAAAAAGATAAAAAATAAAAGTAACCAAAGACAGAGGTCAGCAAAATTCAGGCAGAGTACAGCAAGTAAGCCAAACAAGCACTCCAGCTAAATAGATAAAGACCAAATATTTTTCTCTATATATCCATATTGGAAGCCACTACCTCACGAAGAGGATCCTAGGCCTTAAACACATGTTCTACATGGACAGACTCAAAAAACTCCAGCTATTCTCTATCTCATATCATCTACTAGAAGCTATCTCTGCTTGACTTACAAAGCCATGTCTGATCCAGCTCTGTTAGAAAAACTACATCTAAAGAAATTCCAATCCCCCCACACCAAATGCTCCACAGACCTCAACCTCATTACCACAATCAACAGAACATGCTGGAGGGACAGGTTCATAACCCAGAGACTGCCTATGCTCTGTAACTGACTTTCCATACATGTCAAGCAGAGCAACTCACTGGCTTCTTCAAGAGAAATCTTGATGAGTGGATGGGAAATAGAAAGTTCACCTCAGGGATCACTCCAGTGGATCTACTTGATAGAGGCACTGGGAACTAACATCGGGCGGCACAATGCCAGGGCACTTCTATGGGCTAGGCTTGTAAAGGCTCCAGGGCACAAGCTTAGTACACACCTATGAACCTAAATGTGGAATGGTAGTTCTCAGCTCCTCCCACTAATCAGCTGATGTTTTTCACTGTTACAGAGAAATTCTTTGAAACTTTTCTAACTGACCCTAGCCAAGACCTCTTAAAACTCCAACAGAAGAGAAAACTTAAAACAAAACAAAAGTAATAGAATAAAAAGATAAAAAATAGAAGTAACCAAATCGTAAATAAAAACCTTCAATTCAAGATAAAATGCAGACAGAGATCAGCAATATTCAGGCAGAGTACACCAAGCAGGCAAGCAAAACAAACAACCCTGCTAAATAGAGATGCCTTCAAATATTTCTAGCTAAATGAGAAATGCTATTTCTCAGTTCCTCTCACTAATTAACTGATGTTATTCACTGCTTACAAAATAATTATTTGTTAACGTTTCTAAATGACCCTAGACAAGACCTCCTAAATCTCCAACAGAACAGAAAACATAAAACAGTAAAAATGTAATACAAGAAAAAGATAAAAAATAGAAGTAACCCAAAACTTAAATAAAAAATTTTAATTCAAAATAAAATGCAGGCAGAGATCAGCAATATTCAAGTAGAGTACACCAAGCAAGCACGCCCGCAAAATACAGACACCCCAAATATTTCGTGCTAAATGAGGTATGGTATTTTTCAGCTCCACCCACTAATTAACTGATGTTATTCACTGTTTGCAAAAGAATTGTTTGCTAACTTTTCTAACTGACCACCGCCAAAACAACTTAAAACTCCAGCAGACCAGAAAACTTAAAACAAAACAAGTGTAATACCAGAAATAATAAAAAAATACAAGTAACCAATCCTCACATGAAAAACTTCAATTCAAAATAAAATGCAGAGATCAGCAATATTCAAACAATCCGAACAAGCACTACAGCTAAACTGAGATGTGTCCAAATATTTCTAGCTTAAAACGGATATTATTTCTCTGCTACTCCCACTAATTAGCTGATGTTATTTACTGTTTGAAAATAAATTCTTTGCTAACTTTTTTAACTGACCCTTGCCAAAACCTTTTAAAACTCACATAGAACAGAAAACTTACACCAAAACATTCTAATACACTAAAAAGATAAAACATAGAAGTAACCAAAAACAAAGGTCAGCAAAATTCATGCAGAGAACAGCAAGCAAGCCAAAAGAACACTCCAGCCAAATAGAAAGACCTCCAAATATTTCTATCTGAGGAATGCTATATCTGAGGTCCCACTAATTAGCTCATGTTATTCATTGTTTGTAAAGGAGTTATCTGCTAACTTTTCTAACTGGCCCTAGCCAATACCTCTTAAAACTCCAGCAGAATGGAAAACTTAAAAAAATCAAACGTCATACAAGAAAAATATACAAAAATAGAAGTAACCAAACCTTAAGTGAAAAAACTTCCATTCAAAATAAAAATGAGTCGCAAATCACCAATATTCAGGCAGAGAGTGCAGAAAGACAAACAAGCAATCCAGATAAACAGACATGCCTCAAAATACTTCTTACTAGACGAGGAATGCTATTTATCAGTTCCTCTCACTAATTAGCTGAAATTATTCACTGCTTGCAAAGGAATTATTTGCTAACTTTTCTAACTGACCCTAGACAAGACCTCTTAAACTGCCGACTGAACAGAAAACTTAAAACAAGAAAAATATAAAAAAATAGAAGTAAACAAACTTTAAATGAAAAACATCAATTAAAAAAAAAGGGAGACAGAGATCAACAATATTTAGGCAGAGTACAGAATGCAAACCAAACAAACACTTCAGCTAAATAGATATAGATGTCTCCAAATATTTCTAGCTAAATGAGTAATTGTATTTCTTTGATTCTCCCTCTAATTAGCTGACATTATTCTCAGTTTGCAAAGGAATTTCTTGGTAACGTTTCTAACAGGCCCTAGCCAAGACCTCTTTAAACTCCAACAGAACAGAAAACTTAAAACAAAACAAATGTACTACATTAAAAAGATAAAAATAAGTAACCAAACCTTAAATGAAAAACTTCAATTCAAAATAAAATGCAGGCACAGATCAGCAATATTCAGGCAGAGTACAGAAAGCAAGCTAAGCAAGCAATGCAGCTAAATAGAGATGCTTCCGTACTCTTCTAGCTAAATGAGAAATGCTATTTCTCAGCTCCTCTAACCAATTAGCTGATTTTTTCACTGTTTACAAAGGAATTCAACACTAACTTTTCTAACGGACCCTACCCAAGACCTCTTAAAACTCAAAGAGAACAGAAAACTTCAAATGTCATACAAGAAAAAGATAAAAAAATAGAAGTAACAAAACCTTAAATGAAAACCTTCAATTCAAAATAAAATGCAGGCAGAGATCAGCAATATACAGGTAGAGTACAGCAATCAAGCCAAACAAGCACTCCAGCTAAATACAGACTCCTCCAAATATTTCTTGCTAAATGAGATATGTTATTTCTCAGCTCTTTCCACTAATCAGCTGATGTTTTTCACTGTTACAAAGGAACTATCTGAAACTTTTCTAACTGAACCTAGCCATGACCTCTTAAAACTCCAACAGAAGAGAAAACTTAAAACAAAATAAAAAGTAATACAAGAAACAGATAAAATAGCTGTAACCAAACCTTGAATGAAAAACTGAAATTCAAGATAAAATGCAGACACAGATAAGCAATATTTAGGTAGAGTAGACCAAGCAAGCAAACAAGCAATCCTGTTAAATAGAGATGCCTCCAAATATTTCTAGCTAAATGAGGAATGCTATTTCTCACCTCCTCTCACTACTTAGCTGATGTTATTCAATGCTTGCAAGGGAATTCTTTGCTAACTTTTCTAACTGACCCTAGACAAGACCTCCTAAAACTCCAGCAGAACAGAAAACAAAACAGAACAAGTGTAATGCAAGAAAAAGATAAAAAATAAAAGTAACCCAACCTTAAATGAAAAACTTTAATTCAAAATAAAAAGCAGGCAGAGATCAACAATATTCAGGCAGAATACAGCAATAAAGTCAAACAAGCACTCCAGCTAAATACAGACACATCCAGATATTTTTTGCTAAATGAGGTATGGTATTTCTCAGCTCCACCCACTAATCAGCTGATGTTGTTCACTGTTTACAAAGGAATTATTTGCTAACGTTTCTAACTGACCATAGCCAAGACAACTTAAAATTTCAGCAGACCAGAAAACTTAAAACAAAGCAAATATAATACCAGACAAAGATAAAAAAAATACAAGTAACCAAATGTTAAATGAAAAGAACTACAATTCAAAATAAAATGCAAATATCAGCAATATTCAGGCACAGTACAGAAAGCAAGCCAAACAAGCATCACAGCTAAAGCGAGATGCATCCAAATATTTCTAGCTTAAAGAGGAATGCTATTTCTTAGCTCCTCCCACTAATTAACTGATGGTATTGACTGTTTGCAAAGAATTGTTTTGCTAACCTTGTTAACTGATTCTAGCCAAGAGCTCTTAAATCTCAAACAGAAAAGAAAAGCTAAAACAAAACAAATGTAGCACGACAAAAAGATGAAAAATACAAGTAAATAAGCCTTCAATGAAAAACTTCAGTTCAAAACAAAATGCAGGCATAGATCACCAATACTCAGGAAGAGTACAGCATGAAAGCCAAAGAAACACTCCAGCTAAACAGAGATGCCTTCAAATAATTCTAGCTTTTCTCCCTGGGTCTCCACTGAAAATGGGTTGTTTCTAGGCCCAGTGGACTTTCCCGGTTAACAAATGCAATAAATAAATGAGGAATGGTATTTCTCAGTTCCTGCAACTAATTAGCTGATGCCATTCACTGTTTTAAGAAATTTTGTTAATTGACACTAGCCAAGACCTCTTAAAACTCCAACAGAACAGAAAACTTGAAAAAAAACAGATGCAAAGGAAAAAAGATAAAAATAGAAGTAGCCAAACCTTAAATGAAAAAACTTCCTTTTAAAATGAAAAGTAGACACAGATCAGCAATATTCAAGCAGAGTACAACAAGCAAGCCAAATAAGTAATCCAGCTAGAAAGAAATACATCCAAATACTTCTAGCTAAATAAGGAATGCCATTTCTCAGCTCCCCACATAAGTCAGCTGATGTTATTCACTGCTTGCAAGGGAATTCATTGCTAACTTTTCTAACCCACCCTAGCCAAGACCTTTTAAAACTGAAATAGAACAGAAACTTACACCAAAACAGATGTAATACATGAACAATGTAAAAAATACAAGTAACCAAAGACAGACGTCAGCAAAAATAAGGCAGAGAACAAGCAAGCAAGCCAAACAAACACTCCAGCTAAATAGAAATGCCTCAAAATTGTTCTATCAAAATGAGGAATGCAATTTCTGAGCTCCCACTAACTAAGTGATGTTATTCACTGTTTGTAAAAGAGTTCTTTGCTAACTTTTCTAACTGAGTCTAGACAAGGACAAGGCCTCTTAAAGCTCCAGCAGAACAGAAAACTTAAATCAAATGTCTTACAAGAAAAAAATAAAAAATAGAAGTAAACAAACCTTAAATGAAAACCTTCAATTCAAAATAAAATGCAAACAGAGATCAGCAGAATACAGCAAGTAAGCCAAACAAGCACTCCAGCTTAATAGAGAAACTCCAAATATTCTTCTCTAAATGAGGAATGGTATTTCTCAGCTCCTCCCACTAATCAGCTGATATTTTTCTTAAAACTTAAACACAACAGAAAACTTAAAACAAAACAAAACAAATATAATACAACAAAAACATAAAAATACAAGTAGCAAGGCCTTAAATGAAAAACTTCAAAATAAAAGGCAGACAGAGACAGGCAATTTTGAGGTAGAGTACAGCACGCAAATCAAAGAAGCATTCCAGCTAAGTACAGATGTCTCCAAATATTTCTAGCTAAATGAGGAATGGTATTTTTTAGCATCTCCCACTAATTAGCTGACATTATTCACTGTCTGTAAAGCAATGTGTTGCTAAGTTTTCTAAATGACCTTAGTCACGACTTCTTAAAACTCCAGCAGAACAGAATACTTCAAACAAAACAAATGTAATACAAGAACAAGATACAAAATAGAAGTAACCAAACCTTAAATGAAAAACCTCAATTCAAAATAAAATAAAGACAGAGATCAGCAATATTCAGGCAGAGTACAGCAAGCAAGCCAAAGAAGCACTCCAGCTATATACAGATGCCTCCAAATATTTCAAGCTAAATGAGGAATGCTATTTCTCAGCTCCTACCTCTAATTAGCAGAACTGTTTGAAAGCAAATCTTTGAAACTTTTCTAACTTACCCTAGCCAAGACCTCTTATATAATCTAACAGAACTGAAAACTTAAAACAAAACAAATGTAATGCAAGATAAAGATAAAAATAGAAGTAACCAAACTTTAAATGAAAAACATTAATTCAAAATAAAATAAAGAGATCAACAATATTCAGACACAGTACAATAAAAAAGCCAATCACTTCAGCTAAACAGAGATGCTTACAAATATTTCTAGCTTAATGAGGAATGCTGTTTCTGAGCTCCTTACACTAACTAGCCAATGTTATCCATGGTTTGCAAAGGGATTATATGCTAAATTTTCTAACTGACCTTTGCCAGCACCTCTTAAAACTCCAACAGAACAGAAGACTTCAAAGAAAACAAATGCAATACAAGACAAAGATAAAAAATACAAGCAATAAAACCTTAAATGAAAAGCAAATAAAATGCAAATAAACTTCCGTGCTATAGCGCTACTTTCACCTATAGCAAAAATTATGGAGAGATGCGTCCGAAGCATCTCCTCCAAAATCACCTACTAGTAGACTGACAACATGGGTTTAGACCATATCATAGCACTACCACAGCTCTCTTATCCTTTTCAGACTATATAAAAATCAAAATAACAATCTCCTATCTTTTGCCTTGTTTATTGACCTCTCCAAAGCATGTGATATGGTAAACCATGAACTATTGATAGATATACTAAAATCTCTCTCATTAGATACACAATCAGTTAAATGGTTTAAGTCCTACCTAGGAAACAGACAACAAGCAGTCCTCTGGGACAAGGAACTATCCTCTCTCCTCCCTATTACACTCGGAGTCCCACAAGGATCTATCTTGGGCCCACTCCTCTTTACTATTTTCATTAATGATCTGAAAACCACCCTTCCACAAGCCACCTGTATACAATACGCTGACAATTCAACTTTAATCTGTGCCGCCTCCCCACCTTCCCAACTTCAATCCAGGACCCCAAAAATGTTCACCTTAGTTGAAAACTGGTTCCATCAATGCTGTCTCCTCCTTAACCCTAAAAAACAAAATTACTATTGTTCACCCCCACTCAGAAATCCCCAGACATCAACTTCACAGTCATATCTAACAATAGCTCCTTACATAACTACCAAACCTTTAGGGGTAACAATCGATCATAATCTTAACTTTGACACACATATTAACATAACTATTAAATCAGTTAATAGAAAACTTGGCTCCCTTTACAGACTTAAACCCTTTCTCACACCCTCAGCCAGGACTACTGTTGCCCAAACTTACCTAATTTCTACCCTCCTCTATGCCTCCCCAATTTATACAAACCTCTCCAAAAGCAATATATGCCTCCCCAATTTATACAAACCTCTCCAAAAGCAATATATGCCTCCCCAATTTATACAAACCTCTCCAAAAGCAATATATGCCTCCCCAATTTATACAAACCTCTCCAAAAGCAATATCAGTAAGTTGGCAACATCTTATAACAACATAGCCAGATTTGCCACAGATGCCCCATTTCGTACCCACCACTGCAAAACTCTCAAACTTTTAGGATGGCTTGAATTGCAAAACCAGCTTCTTTTTCAGCAACTCACAAGATCCTGCATCATCCCTCAAATACTCCCATACTCAAAAACCCTATTAGCCCGTACCAAAATCTTTTAACCACACGATCAGCCAACAGAATACTTGTTTCTATCCTAAAATCCAACAAGAAATCTGGAGACTGCCTGTTCTCTAACTCCATTGGTTACTCTTAGAATAAGCTTCCAAGAGAACTAACATCCCTTACATCCACGCATCTTTTCAAGAAACAACTAAAAATTTTCATAAAATCACAATGGCTTTGCCCACGCTCTAATCCTGACTGATTCCTGTTCCCCTCTTTACTGATCACTTTAAAGCCTATAACTATTGTATCCCTCTTGCTGTGTCTTTCTCTCTTCAAACTCTTCCTAAGGAAGAATTTGCCTAGGCTAAAAATCGCTACCCTACCTATGAATGTACTGTTGTTATAATCTGTTTATAAATGTGTTTAAATGTGTATTAATAGTTCACTGTTGATTAAGTTTTATTAGTTTGCTAGGACTGTACCGTTTTTATAATCTGCTTATAAATGTGTTTCAATGTGTCAATAGTTCACTGTTAATTAAGTTTAAAAAGTTATTATAATATGTTTATATAATTCTTGTTATTGTCTTTGGAGCTTTTCTCCCCGGGCCTCCGCTGAAAATGGACACATATCCAGTCGGACTTTACTGGTCAACAAATGTACAATAAATAATAAATAAATAAATAAATAGAGATCAGCAATATTCAGGCAGAGTATGGTAAGCAAGCCAAATAAAGGACTCTAAACAGAGATGCCTCAAAATATTTCTAGCTAAGTGGAAATGCTATTTCACATCTCCTCACACTATTTAGCTGATGTTATCACTGTTTGGAAAGGAATCCTTTGCTATCTGCTCTAACTGTCCATATCCAAGACCTCTTAAAACTCCAACAGAACAGAAAAATTAAAACAAAACAGATGTAATGTAAGAAATACAAGAAAAAGCTAAAAAAAAAACTACAAGTAGCCAAACCTTAAATGAAAAACTTCAATTAAAAATAAAATGCAGGCAGAGTTCAGCAATATGAGGCACAGTACAGCAAGCAAGCCAAACAAGTACTATAGCTAAGTAGAGACGAGTTCATACATTTCTAGCTAAAAGAGGAATGCTATTTTTCAGCTCCCCCCACTAATTAGCTGATGTGATTCACTGTTCATAATGGAATTCTTTGCAAACTTTTCTAACTGACCCTGGCCGAGACCTGTTAAAACTCCAGTAGAATAGAAAATTTAAAACAAAACAAACGTAGATGAAAAAAGATACAAATAGAAGTAACCTAACCTTAAATGAAAACAAAATTTCAATTCAAAACAAAAATGAAACAGAGATTAGCAGTTTTCAGGCACCAAGCAAGCCAAACAAACACTCCAGCTACATAGAACCGGTTCCAGATATTTCTAGCTAAATGAGGAGCACTATTTCTCAGCTTCTCCCACTAATTATCTGATATTCTGCTGGTGTTCTTCAGTAGGTGATGTTATTCACTGTTTGAAAAGGAATTTATTGCTAACTTTTCTAACTCACCCCCGCCAAGACCTCTTAAAACTCCAGCAGATCAGAAAATGTAAAACAAAACAAATGTAATATGAGAAAATTATAAAAAATAGAAGTAACCAAACCTTAAATGAAAAACTTCAATTCAAAATAAAATGCAGACAGAGGTCAGCAATATTGAGGCACAGTACAGCAACCAAGCCAAACAAGTACTACAGCTAAACAGAGATATGTCCAAATATTGCTACCTAAAAGAGGAATGCTATTTCTCAGCTCCTCCTACTAATTAGCTGATGTTAGTGTCTGTTTGCAAAATAATTCTTTGCTAACTTTTTTATCTGACCCTAACCAAGACCTCCTAAAACTCAAGCAGAACAGAAAACTTAAAACAAAACAAATGTAATACAACAAAAAGATAAAAAATACAAGTTATCAAACCTTAAATGAAAAACTTAAATTCAAAACAAAAGGCAGAAAGAAATAGGCAATGTTCAAGCAGAGTACAGCAAGCAAGCCAAAGAAGCACTCCAGCTAAATAGAGATGCCTCAAAATATTTCAAGCTAAATGAGGAATGCTATTTCTCAGTTCCTCCCACTAATTACCAGAACTGTTTGAAAGCAAATAAGTGAAACTTTTCTAACTGACCATAGCCTCTCAAAATCCCAACATACCTGAAAACGTAAAGAAAAACAAATGTAATGCAAGAAAAAGATAAACAAATAGAAGTAACCAAACCTTAAAACGAAAAACTTCAATTCAAAATGAAAGACAGAGATCAGCAATATTCAGGCAGAGTACACCAAGAAAACCAAACAAGCGCTTCAGGTAAATAGAGATGCCTACAAATATTTCTAGCTGCAAGATTTGAAAATGCAGTACTGTACCTTAATTAGCTGGAAACACTGTATGCAATGAGACTAAGAAACGAAAGTCTTAATTACCCAAGCTCATGCTTCAATAGGTGTCAGTTTCTCCCATATGAACCAAGTCTTGTGCACTGTTCAGCATTAATTCTCCAAACACTGTAGTTCATTTAATAAGGTTTTATTAGATGTTCATAATATACAAAATACTGTCTCCATTAACAGTTCTGATAAACAATTCAAGTTGCAATACATCATTCTGATTGTCCTGAACCATGTAAACTAACAAAGTCTCCAGATGATCTGTTTTATGCACTCATGCTCGTGTTAGACATCTTCTCTGAAGTAACAGGTCAAATGAATTTACTAACCATAACCACCTTGCTATCCTGAGCACTGCATATTATATTCTCTCTTTCAGTAATTTTCAATTCAAAATAAAAAAAGACAGAGATCAGCACTATTGAGGAAGAGTACAGCAACAAGAGCTTGTCGTGATTGGTTGTTTTGGACCATTTCTAGCTCTTTTGAAGTTCCCTGTTTAAAATCCGTGTTTGCACGGCTTTGCGCGGTTGTGCGCATAGCACAGCGCCAGTTAAACAAGGTTAAACTTTTTCTGGCTCCGCCAAGTCTGCTCTTCAAATTTTCCCTTAAGAAAGCTCTACTCTTATAATAATCTAGTCTAATCACTTTATTATAAGCCTAGCACTTGTTCTCATAACCTCTCTTCTAAGTAAGCACTCGCTAACTAAAGTAAGCACTACATCCACCCACCTTCCCTGTGAGTACCCACTTCCCTTAAAGGCACAGCACTCCCTTATAATATTCTAGCATGTCAAGTGGTAGATTGCTGGCATCCTCTCCGGTTCAGCTGGTTAATCTGGGAATCTTGAGACAATGCTACAATTGTCTCATGTACACAGACAACCCTCTCCTCCTCCCAACAAACACAAATACATGTGAGAGATGCAACTATATAGCCAAACTGGAAGCTGAACTCTCTCAACTCAGGACTGGCAAGACCAGACAGGAGGAGAAGGTAACCACACACACACACCAAACCCAGTCCCACATAGACATACCACAACTGCAAACCAAACACATAAAAACACAAAGACATACTCGGAGGCTCTAACAAAAAACTTACCAAAACAACAGAGTCTCCCAAAGCAGACACCCAAAAATCCACCACCTCAAAACATAACACATGCATCACATACTTTAATAAATCAGTGTGTCAAGCAATCACAGCCCTTAAGGCCAAACACCATGCCTGATACACTAGTAATAGGTGACTCTATAGTCAGACACACTGACGTTCCGCTTACCAGGCTGAACAAGGAGAGGGTAACGGTGAGCTGCTTATCGGAGCTAGGATCCACCACATAACACACGCACTCAGGTCACTACAAAGCAAGTACAAATATGACTCCGTCATTGTCCATGCCGGCGTGAATGACCTGAGACGTACCTCCCTGGACTACATGAAAAGAGACATAGAGGAGCTCTCTGATTATGTAGCCCAGGCTGGTATGACCCTGACCCTGAGCAGCATCTTTCCCTCACCAAGAATAATGCCACAATACAAAGACAAGATGACCAGCTTTAATAATTGGCTCAAATACTGGTGTCATTCTAAGGGGATCCAATGTCTGTCTGTCTGCTTGGGATGACATGCTGGACAAGCCACGCTGCTTCGCAAGGGAAGGCTTGCATCTGTCACCACTGGGCTTCCGGATATTGGCTAAGGCTCTTGCCTCCCCCATAGTGCCTTTTTTAGGCAAGGCTCAAAAGACAAACCCACCTCCTTAGAAAACATAAATGGAAAAAAATTAAGGGTAATGCTGCTCAACGCCAGAAGTCTAAATCTCAAGATGCAGGCTCTCGAAGCACTCCTCAGTATGGAGGACATTGATGTCTGTGCAGTAACTGAAACCTGGTTCAAGGCTCCTGAGAGCACCCCAGCACTATCAGGCTATACCTCGTATCATGCTTTTTGGCCCCAAAACTCGGGCCAAACCAAAAATGGAGGGGGAGTGTCCATATTCATCAAGGACACCCACACCTCCAGGTTAGTGGCAACACATGAAGCATCAGAGACCATCCAGGTGCAACTAACCGTAGGCAAAACTGCTATACAACTGGTAGCATATTACAGACCACCCTTCCAATCTCAGGAACCCCACTCAGTCTTCCTGAACACATTGGAGGATATGAATGTCTCACCAAACACCATCATATTGGGAGACTTCAACTACCCTAACATAGACTGGGTGCATTATTCTAGCCCAAACATCCTAGCCCAAAGGTTCCTGGAATTCATAAATTCAAACGCAATGAAACAGCTAGTCACCTCTCCCACAAGGGGAGATAATATACTAGACCTGATCATCACAAACATGGGGACAAAGTGCTCCAAACCGGAAGTATACCCTTCACTAGTGAGTTCTGACCACAAACTAATCACCCTGGATATACATATCCCACCTTCACCCCTAACACAAAAGACTACAGTGAAAAACTTCTCAAAAGCCAACTTTACACTTCTTAAAACTGAGATGGTATCCTTTAAGCCCACTGGGACAGTGGAAACCACATCCCACAATGCAGAATCCTTCACAAATGCTTTCTACGGACATCTCCAAGAATGCATGGATCATGCAATCCCAAATAAAACCAAGACCCTCTCCACCAAGGGCAGGCATCCTGTCTGGTGGACCCCAGCCATAAACAAATTGTATAACAAAAGAAGGAAGCTACTGCACGACAGAGCAAAATCCCATAAAGAGAAGGAATCTCTGATCAGCACTAGTAGAAAGCTATGTTCTCTCATAAAAACATCCACTGCCAACTTTGAGAGAAAAATCGCTATGGACACTAAAGATAACCACAAGGCCTTCTTCAGCTATGTTAGAAACCTGGGCGGAAACCCTCAGATATGTTCAGAGTTAGTTCACAATGACAAAAAATACACTGAACCCACAGATATTGCCAACATTCTGGTAGACAGGTCCAGTGCAAATTTTTCCCCTCCCTCACCCCCAAAAGAAGAAATACTTATCCCAGCTGAATGTAACCTCCCTGTCATCTCAGATGTCCAGGTGAGAACCGCCCTCAGCAAAGCTAAAAACACAGCATCAATGGGACCTGACGGTATCCCGGGTTGCATGCTACGTGAACTCCAAGAGGAGCTAAACCCACACATAAAAATGCTATTTAACCTTAGCCTTACTACAGGATATGTACCTGAAAACTGGCGTACAGCAACAGTAGTCCCACTCCACAAAGGAGGCACCTCTACTGACCCTGGTAACTACCGCCCTATAAGCTTAACCAGCCTGGTCTGCAAAGCTATGGAAAGAATCATTATGGAACTAATAAACAGAGACATTGGGGACTTACAGACACTTGATCCCACCCAGTTCGGCTTTGTAAAAGGTAGATCCTGCCTTTTAAACCTGGTTGACTTTTTCAAAACAGTCACTAGAGCCATTGATGAGGGCAAAGCAGTCCATACAGCCTACCTGGACTTGGCTAAAGCTTTCGACACAATACCCCACTCTGGCATCATAGACAAGCTCAACAGCTTAGATGTAAATCCATATGTCACAAGATGGGTGGCAAACTGGCTAAAGGATAGAACCCATAAAGTCAAAATTGCTGGAGCCATGTCAGACTCAAAGCCAGTGATAAGTGGTGTCCCACAGGGCTCTGTCCTGGGACCCCTCTTGTTCGGCATTTATTTCTCAGATGTGAAAGCAAACATGGGAGGGTTGTGGCTGACAAAGTTCGCAGATGACTGCAAACTAGGCACCATAGTCGATACACCAGCTGACGTATGCATCCTACAGAAAGGCCTCACTGAAACGGACAACTGGTGCCTGAGTCATGGCCTTAAACTAAATGCCAAAAAATGTATAGTCATCCCCTTTGGGAAAAACAAAGTGCCCACAAATTATCACATAGGTGGTAACCCACTGAGTACGGAAAAAGTAATCAGAGACCTGGGGACCCAAGTTGATAGTGACCTCTCATTTGACACCCACGTTGCCAAAGTGGTTAGAAAGACTTTCTACCTTGCCCACCTTATCATGAAGGGATTCACATCCAGATCAAAGGAGGTCATTGTGCCCCTGTACTCCTCCCTTATCAGGCCCATGATTGAGTACAATGCCCCATTTGGTATGTACCTCACCCGGCACTTGCAACAGCTAGAGAGACCCCAAAAGTACCTCACCAAGAGGATCAAGGGTCTCCAACATATGTCATATGCTGCCAGAGTAAAGAAACTCCAACTCTATTCAGTAGCATACCGCCTACTCAGAGGTGATCTGTGCCTGACGTACAAGGCCATGTCCAATCAGGAATTAATGGACATGCTCCACCTCAAAAAATCCAAATCCATCAGAACCACGAGAGCTAAAGATTTGACCCTCAGCACAAATATGAATAGGACATGCTGGAGGGACAGATTCATAACTCAGAGGTTTCCCATACTCTGGAACAGAATCCCAGTTCATGTTAGGCAGAGCCCCTCACTGACTCTCTTCAAGAGAAATCTTGACGAGTGGATGGGAGATCGTAGGTTTACCCCAGGGGTCATCTCTGTGTCACTACTAGACAGAGGCACAGTATTCTAAATCTATTCTGTACACTTTTGTACCATTACATGGGGTAGCGAAAGCCACATCACTATGGCTAGGCTTATAAATGCCCCAGGGCAGATAGCCTAGTATCAAACTATGAAACTATGAAACTATAAGCAAGTCAAACAAGCACTCCAGCTAAATAGAAATGCATCCACATATTTCTAGCTAAATGAGGAATGCTATTTCTCAGCTCCTCCCACTAATTAGCTAAAGTTATTCACTGTTTGAAAAGGAATTTGATGCTAGCTTTTCTAACGGACTGTAGAGAAGACCTCTTAAAACTTAAAAAGAACAGAAAATTTAAAACAAAACAAATGTAATACAAGAAAAAGATAAAAACTAGAAATAACTAGTTCTTAAATGAAAAACTTTAATTCAAAATAAAATGCAGGCAGAGATCAGCAATATTCAGGTACAATACAGCAAGGAAGCCAAAGAAGCACTCTAGCTAAATAGAAATGCCTCCAAATATTTCAAGCTAAATGAGGAATGCTATTTCTCAGCTCCACACACTAATTAGCTGGCGTTATTGACTGACTGCAAACAAATTCTTTGCAAACTTTTATAACTTGACTCTAGGCAAGACCTCTTACAAATCCAACAGAACAGAAAACTTTAAACAGAACAAATGCAATACAAGAAAGAGATACAAAAATAGAAGTCACCAAACCTTAAATGAAAAGTATAATACAAAATAAAATGCAGAAAGAGATCAGCAATATTGAGGCAGAATAGAGCAAGCCAGCCAAACAAGCATTATAGCTAAAAAGAGATGCCTCCAAATATTTCTAGCTAAATGAGAAATGGTATTTCTCAGCTACTCTCACAAATTAGCTGATGTTATTAACTGTTTGTAATGGAATTCTTTGCAAACTTTTCAAACTGACTATAGCCAAGACCTGTTAGAACTCCAATAGAATGGAACATTTAAAACAAAACAAATGTAGTAGAACAAAATGATAAAAATAGAAGTAACATAACCTCAAATGAAAAAGCAATATCAAAATAAAAATGTGACAGAGATCAGCAATATTGAGGCAGAGTACAGCAAGTAAACCAAACAAGCACTAAAGCTAAACAGAAATGCCTCCAAATACTTTTAGCTAAATCAGTAATGCTATTTCTCAGCTCCTCCCACTAATTAGCCAATCTTATTCGCTGTTTGAAAAGGAATTTGTTGCTAGCTTTTCTAACTGACCATAGCCAAGACCTCTTAAAACTCCAACAGAACAGAAAATTTAAAACAAACAAATATAATACAAGAAAAAGATAAAAACTAGAAGTAACCAGTCCTTAAATGAAAAACTTCAATTCAAAATAAAATGCAGGCAGACATCAGCAATATTCAGGTACAGTATCTGAAGCAACCCAAACAAGCATTACAGCTAGATAGAGATGTGTCCAAATAGTTCTAGCTAAAAGAGGGATGGTATTTCTCAGCTCCTCCCACTAATTAGCTGATGCTATTGACTGTTTGCAAACAAATTATTTGCTAACTTTTCTAACTGACCCTAGCCAAGACCTCTTAAAACTCCAACAGAACAGAAAACGTAAAACAAAACAAATGTAATGCAAGAAAATGATAAAAAAATAAAAGTCACCACACCTTAAATGAAAAGTATCAATACAAAGTAAAATGCAGACAGAGATCAGCAATATTCAGGCACAGTACAGCAAGCAAGCCAAACAAGTACTACAGCTAAATAGAGATGCCTCCAAATATTTCTAGCAAAATGAGAAATTGTATTTCTCAGCTCCTCCCATTAATTAGCTGATGTTATTTAGTGCTTGTAAAGGAATTCTTTGCAAACTTTTCTAACTGACCCTAGCCAAGACCTCTTAAAACTCCAGTAGACCAGAAAACTTAAAACAAAACAAATGTAATACTGGAAAAAGGTAAAAAAATAGAAGTAACCAAACCTTAAATGAAAAACTTCAATTCAAAATAAGAGGGAAACAGAGATCAGCAATATTCAGGCAGAGTACAGTAAACAAGTCAAAGAAGCACTCCAGCTAAATAGAAATGCTTCCAAATGTTTCTAGCAAAATGAGGAATGCTATTTCTCCATTCCTCCCACTAATTAGCTGATGTTATTCACTGTTTGCGAAGGATTTCACTTTTTTAACTAACCCTGTCCAAGACCTCTTAAAACTCCAACAGAACAAAAAACTTATAAAAAAACAAATGTAATACAAGAAAAAGATAAAAAATAGAAGTTACCAAACCTTAAATGAAAAACTCAATTTAAAAGCAAATACTACACTTCTTCTTCTTCTTTCGGCTTTTCCCGGTTAGGGGTAACCACAGTCCATTCATGATTGGCAGTGGAGTGTTATGGTGTCGAATTGCCAGCCCGGCGCCCAACCTTCCACAGAAGGCATACACACGCACACCTAGGGCCAATTTAGAGTGTCCAATCCACCTACAGTATGTCTTTAGGATGTGGGAGGAAACCCACGTGACCACAGGGAGGACAGGCAGACTCCATACAGAAGACACCCCAGCCGAGGATCAAACCGTAGAACCTCTTGCTGTGAGGCGGCAACGATAACTGCTGCACCACCGCGGCCACCCAAAAGCAAATACTACACTAAAACACTAAAATAAATAACAAAGACTACAATAAAACACTAGATAGAGCTGTTAAAAAAGATCAAATGGCTGTTTTAACAGCTAGGTACTCTTAAAGCCAGCACAAGACACAATAGCTGTTACAACAGCTATGTCAAGATAGAGTTGATCCAGTGATTCTACATCTATTTTAACAGCTAAAGGATGCAAAAAAGCAGTTTGTAACACAGGTAAGTACTGGAAGGTCTGATTGATAGCTGTTAGAACAGATGTCTTGAATGACTGATTGTCAAATGCTCCCCCACCCTGTGGCTGAATTTGTTAGCTTGAGGTGTATTCCAAAACGAGAACCTTGGGTTGTTGGGAATCCTGTCCACCCTGGTGGTGACTATATGGTAAACAAACTTTAATGGGAAATACATGCATTGCTTACTATGTCATTAGAGATCTGGTTAGCCTAGAACTCTTGCATCACCTGAAGTTGAGTGACTTTTCCAGTACTAGAACCAGTGCCCTAAATCTTCTCTAGCAGATAAATAAAATACAGTGGAGGGACCCAGTGCCTCCCAAACCTCTCAAATAAACCTAGTGTGACTCACTATTCTCCTTCAAACATAACTTAGATGACTGGATGGTTATTGTCAAATTTATTCTGGGATCGATTGATATGGCCTCCAGGAGAAAGAAGGTGTGACCTAAAGGGGGATACTGGCAAGACATAAATGGTCATAAGATTCAAAGACGTTGGAATATTTATTAAATATATGAATCACAGGAAAAACCATGGGCTTTGACTGAACACTCATTATTTCTGGAGTTGGACAGCCCAACTTAGTCTTATTGCAGATATTGCCTGAGGGAAGTTCCCTAGCTATAGCCTGAAGTTTACGGTGAAAGTCCTAGCTATGTCCTGCAACTGAAGCTTTTATTGTTGCATGGTGGGACTGTGTGAGGCTGAACATGTGGAAACCATAATTGGTGGAGTTACATCTAGGACTATAAACTTTTATTAAGGTCCTGCAAATTTTGTAAATATTTCTGAAGAATAACTAAGCAAAGCCAAGTTGGTTATCTTTTTATTTTTTATGCTAAATAAATGTACGTTTTCCATATTTGAAACTCAAGTTTGTTTTTAAGACTTACACTGGTGATGCATGCATAAGCAGTTTTGCTATGGACTTGCCAAAATAATTATCTATCCATTTGCTGCTAAGTGCATTAACTGTTTGAGCTAAAGTTCTGTGGAGCTGTAAGCTAGAGATGTTTTGATATCACAGTTCTGACAAGAGATGGCTTTTCTGTTGTGTCTTTTTTCAGTGACAACTGTCATAGAACTGTTGAAATTTTTGGCAGAGTTGAAAATAGAAACTAAAGAGCTGCAACAACAATTTGCAGGACTGTACCTACCATTAAAAAATTAGTTAAGGAGAATGAGAACAATAGTTGAGTTTAAAATACCTTTATAACGAAGACAACAGAGCTTTCAGGTTAAAAACCCTTTTTCAATGTTTTACAACAGGTATGATAAAACGCCCACTTATATACACAATAGTAAAATAGATCATGTGACCTGCAGCCACCATCACATGACCATTATGAGTGTAAAAACATTCAGAATTTGTCAAAAATTACTATATGCAACTAAAGCTATCAAAAATTTACAGAAATTTACAAAAATCAACATTTTGCCTAACCAGTTATAACATCGAACAGAAATTCTGGAATATATAACATTATACTAAATTATATAAGAAATTGTACAAGAAATTATACATAAAGTATTTAATATCAAGTTATTAAGAATTATAAAACCTTTTATATAAATAATCCAGAATTACTTTAATCTTGTTTGTTGTATTCTATTTAATATGGGTTTTAATGATACTGATGCATTTATACCAGGGGGTACATCAGCTGACAACCTAATTATCCATTCATATTCCCTTAGATCTAATAAATTGGACAAATCACCTCCCCTGGGTGATGCATTAACACAATCTATAACCTGAAATTTAAAATAGTGCGAGGTACCCTTAGATGCAATGTGTTTAAATAGCGCATTATTCTCATTAGAATGTCTAATATTTGACTTATGTTCCGTTATGCGTTCTTTAAACTTTCTAGTGGTTTTACCCACATAAAAACATGGACACATTTGACATGTTGCTATATATACAACATTATTGGTTGTGCAGGTGGCGTAACCAAAAAATTTATATTCTTTTCCTGACACAGGATGTTTAAAGATGTCCACTTTTAAAGTATCACTATTTTTAAGTAAATCATTACAGCAACTACAATTATGACAGGCATATGTGCCATGCTTGACTGTTACTCTCAAGCTAGGCTTAGAATTACAAAAATGCCTTCATACGGGAACACCTACCCGGAACTGCTAAAGCAATGGCAGACTTTGAACCTGAAATTAAGTAAGGAGTATATGTTATTAATGAATAACTTCTTTATGGATATTGAAAATGAACTGAAATCAGAAATTTTGTTGAAGGAAGAGGAGATTCTAGCCCTACCGGGCTTTGCTAACGTCCAATCAATATACAATTCTATGATGGACAGATTGAGCACTTTGGACGACCGCCTGGAGGTCGTGAAAAAAAGGAAACTACTACGGGATATTTCTGATTACCAATTGGGTAATATTTTTTCTTGGCCAAAACATGATACATCTACAAATATTAGAACAAATAGGGATGAGTCCTCTGAACTGATATCTAATGAAGCACAATATAATGGAAAGCAAATGTTAACCAATACACCTCTAGACTCTCTGGACAATTTTCCTGAATTAGCACCTGCGTCTTTAAATTCACCACTGAATGAAGATCACAGCATTCCAGTCGAGGCCGGCACCTCCGTGAGGCGGCATACGTCATCAGTACTCGACGAGGGGGCGATAAGCCTACAACATGGCGTGGAAGGTACTTCAGCACCGGGAATGGATAAAAATCAGATAAAACAGACCATACCGGTCTCGCAACAAACCATAAAGAATTTTTTCAGCAAACCCTTTCAATTGCAGAGCGCAGAGCGTGTAAAAGAAAAGGATAAGAGATTTGGCAATAGATCAATGTCAAGAGGCAGATCAATTACGAGGAATAATAACATGCAAGTGGCTTCGAAAAGGAAATATAGCAGTCCGCAAAAACAGCACAAAGTAGCCAGAAGATAATGGCAAGTATTATTAATCTTTCAACATTTACGTTAAACAAAGAGCATGTAACATTGCTAAATAAGGGACTGGGTTTTATACCCACACGAACGGAAGATATGGTCAATGTATTAACTGACCTAAATCTTTTTATTAGATCTATAGCACTGAAATTAATTTTTAAAACCAATGACTATAATGCTAATATGTGCAAGAGAAGAAGCACATTTATACCAAGTTACCCACCTGTTTTGACTGCTTTTTATAACCTATGTGAATTTGATATTAGAAAATTGTATGCTAGTAAAAGATTTAATGCTTTATATAATATCACATACCCTGAACATCTGGGATTAAAAGAACTTATAAATAATACTAATATCATCATTAAGGCGGCTGACAAAGGTGGTGCTATAGTCATCATGGATGAGTGCAAATATAGACAGTCAGTCTTGTTATTACTAGAAGATCCAGCTGCATTTAAGCAAATAACACAGTTAGATGTTAAGAAATGCATAAGTTACGTGAATATGTGTATTTATGAACTTCAATTATCAGGCGACATATCACTAGATTTGTTTCATTTCTTCACGGTTCCTTGTCCAATAATTCCACAATTATACGGCGTCCCCAAAGTGCATAAATCTATAGACAAACCACCCATGAGGCCGATAGTATCCGGTAAAGGCTGGATTACGGAGCCAATATCACTGTATTTACAGAAACAGTTACAACCTCTATTATCAATATGTAAAACAGTACATAAGGATACAGCAGAATTTCTTGAAAGATTAAAACTATGCTATACAGCCCTAAAAACTAAAAATTATAACATTAATGATATTCACATGGTGACTATGGATATTACTTCGTTATTTACGGTTATTCCGCATGACCTTGGAGTAGATTCCATTAGAGAGTTCTTAACACAAAGTTCTAGGTATACAACTAGACATATAGAAAATGTCTGTATGTTATTAGACTTAGTCCTGAAAAATAACATATTTCTATTTGATAATAACATATACCTACAACAAACAGGCGTAGCAATGGGCACGCCTGTAGCAAATACGTACGCCAATCTCGTCCTATATCAATGGGAGATGGTGAATATATGTGTAGGTGAGCAATTTATGAATGATAATGTGATATTTTACCAAAGGTTTGTGGACGACTGCTTCCTTCTTTGGAAAGGAAATTTATCTGACCTTATGGAATATGTTGCCTTTCTGAATAATACCACTAGTTATTTAAAATTCAAAGTAGAAACATCTGAAACATCTATAAATTTCTTGGATGTAACAATTAAGAAACATGATAATGAAATTAATACATCCGTATTCAAGAAAGAAGTAGCATCAGGTAGATACTTACATGCAAGCAGCATGCATGCACCCCATGTCTTTAGAGGCATAGTCAAGGCCCAAATGGCCAGAGCTAGTAGACTAAATTCAGAATATGATATGTTTATAAAGCAGTTAGATGAAACCCAGGAAGAGCTTAGGATTAGTGGATATCCTATGAATTTATTAAAAAATACTAAAGAGCATATTATATCCAATAGGGAAGGAATATATGAACCTATTTTTAACAAAATACCAAAATCAGGTGAAACCACAAATATGCCTATGTCAAGTACTAATAGGTTGAGATTTATAACATCTTTTAACTCAATGTCAGAGAACATTAATAAAATAATATATAAATATTGGAAGGTACTATTGGCACAGGATGATATAAAATTAATAGTTGGTGAAAAACCTTATTTTAGTTACAGAAATATGCGAACCCTGAAAAATATTCTTGGTTATAAGGATTTTAATTATGTGAAACCTAGCTTGAGAGTAACAGTCAAGCATGGCACATATGCCTGTCATAATTGTAGTTGCTGTAATGATTTACTTAAAAACAGTGATACTTTAAAAGTGGACATCTTTAAACATCCTGTGTCAGGAAAAGAATATAAATTTTTTGGTTACGCCACCTGCACAACCAGTAATGTTGTATATATAGCAACATGTCAAATGTGTCCATGTTTTTATGTGGGTAAAACCACTAGAAAGTTTAAAGAACGCATAACGGAACATAAGTCAAATATTAGACATTCTAATGAGAATAATGCGCTATTTAAACATATTGCATCTAAGGGTACCTCGCACTATTTTAAATTTCAGGTTATAGATTGTGTTAATGCATCACCCAGGGGAGGTGATTTGTCCAATTTATTAGATCTAAGGGAATATGAATGGATAATTAGGTTGTCAGCTGATGTACCCCCTGGTATAAATGCATCAGTATCATTAAAACCCATACTAAATAGAATACAACAAACAAGATTAAAGTAACTCTGGATTTTTTATACAAAAGGTTCTATAATTTTTAATAATTTGATAATAAACATTTTATGTATAATTTTTTGTATAAATTTCTTATATAATTTAGTATAATGTTATATATTCAAGAATTTCTGTTCGATGTTATAACTGGTTAGGCTAAATGTTGATTTTTGTAAATTTCTGTAAATTTTTGATAGCTTTAGTTGCATATAGTAATTTTTGACAAATTCTGAATGTTTTTACACTCATAATGGTCATGTGATGGTGGCTGCAGGTCACATGATCTATTTTACTATTGTGTATATAAGTGGGCGTTTTATCATACCTGTTGTAAAACATTGAAAAAGGGTTTTTAACCTGAAAGCTCTGTTGTCTTCGTTATAAAGGTATTTTAAACTCAACTATTGTTGTTCTTGGATTTATCAATCTTGTCTCAGTGCTTTGCTTAAGGAGAATGAGAGTCATATTTTGTGGCTTTTCAAACATGTGCCACCCAAGAGAACTGATACAAGTCAGAATGGGTCAAAATATGTTTCTCACAGTTGACAGGGGGAACATTAGAAACCTACATGGAGGGAACTGATTATACTGACTAAACTAATGTCTTTCGGCTTCTCTTGGTTAGGGGTCGCCACAGCGGAACTCCGATTCGCTAATGATTGGCAGTGGATTTTTACGGTGCCAAGTTGTCAGCCCGGCGCCCAACCTTCAAAGAAGGCACACCCATTCACGCATGCACCTACCTGCATGTCTTTAAATGTCACTCAACCATGGGGAGGACATACAGACTCCACACAGAAGGCACTCCAGCCGAGAATCAAATGGAAGAACCTCTTGCTGTGAGGCAACCACACTTACCGCTGCACCACCGTGGCTCTCAAAACTTAAAAAAATCTTGACTATGATAACATCTGAGGGCTAGCATTTGAAGTTCAAACAGTAAAAGGTAAAAGTTCACAACTTAACATTTACCGTTGGCAAACTAGTAAGAGTGCAGATTTGTGATGTTAAAATATAGTATAAAGCTACTGTACTATAGTATCAGTAAACTTAAATTGTTAAAAATTCCCTCAGTAGAAATAAAAAAAATAGTACCTAATAAGAGAAAGCATGTGTTGCAAAATGATCCCAAGAACTCTGACAAGTTAGTAGCTTTAGTAGAACAGTTATTAGTTAATGAAACATTGTTTAAAAACAAATTGATTGCTTTTACATTTATAGTTGCCATAAGAAACATCAAGCAATCTCCATTAAAACGAAATAGCTATTAATGTGTTAACTTTTTTCAGATTTGGAGAACAGATCATGTAGCCAGATTGAGCACCTCTAATACTTATGAGAATATCAAAAGCAAAAATGTGAAAAGTAACCTGCTTGCTACAACTGAAGCTGCTCCTATGGAATGTCATAAGACTAGAACTAGGATGATTGAGACAATATTATGGTGTTGTGTTGAAACCAAGTAAATAAAGTGAATAGACACGTTCAGGTTTTACTGGGTCCTAGAAGCCTGAGTCACCTGTTCAAAGGTTCCTATATGAGTAAGCATAAGATTAAAAATAAAGATGGAGGCAATATGTGATGTTCATCATATTGATCACTACATTAGGTAAGTAGCCTTAACTATATGGGTTATATCCTGCCAAGGATATAAAAGCTGCAAGCTTCAAAAGCTACAGGGCACCTTCCATGCTCCCAAACTGTCAAGCAGCTTGAGCTGAGCTGTCTGAAAGACAAGTTTGGACCCAAACCCCTTCAGAGCTTTACTGCCCCTGAAGAGTGCGCTCCTCTGAGGCTTCTGAGGATCCACAGTCTGCTTGTGCTTTCCTTAGCTGGGCAGGAAAGTTCCTTTTGGGGAAAAAATCTTTCATTTTTTTTTAATTCAGTTGATGTTTATTACATTTCTTTTCAGGAATAGTATTTTAAAGTGAGGACTGTTTTATTTTAATGGACTCTCTCAAGACTGTAATATACTTTTAAATGTAGCACTTATTTTTTCTGTTAGTTTAAAAGTACTAATACCACAATAAACCTCTAGAAAGCCAATGTGTTCCAAGGTAAAAAACAAAGTAATATCCAAAATATCCAGGAACACACTGTACAGTCATAACAATTTATGTAAAACAGAATGAAAAATAGCAAATAACTAACAATGCAAAACTTTCGAGACAAGCTCTTTTTCAATGCTTCAGTAATAATAGATGCATCTTAATCATTTAAATACCTAAGAAACTAATTAGCTAACATATAGGAATTTCAATATAATTATTTAGTTATAAGTTCATTTATTTAAAATGTATGTATAAGCTTACAAAAATATAAATACATACATATACATGTACAATCATGTCTAACTTTAAGTCCTGGTAAACCATTTGCTCTGAAGTAATGAATCCATTTATATTCCAGCATTTCTGTTTTCATAACTAAGCTACCCCTTCTTGGGTCTGAAGAACCTTTTGTGTCTCTCCTTTAATTATAATATGTTTAGACAAGGCATTAGTCTCAGCTCCTGTCGGTATATCTGAGAGGTGTGAGCTAATACGTTCCTTCAGTTTCTGATTTGTCTTCCCTATATAAAAATGATCCCAGGCTACACAATTGGCCGGGTATATCACATTATTAGTAAAACATGTAGCATAAGTGATGAACACAAATTCAGTCTTAGTTATCAGAGGCAGAAAAGTTGGTTCCATATTAATTTCTGTACAAAACACATAATTATAACATGGTATTGTACCTTTCTTTTGTATCTTACAAGAGGCTGGCTTATTTTTATATGTCTTTACAGCAGAGTGTCTCTTTTAAATTCTTAGCTCTTTATATGCAAATCTAGGTATTCCATCTACAATACTCTTTACATCAACATTGGACTGTAATATTGTCTAATTTTTTTCTAATAATATGTTGAATTATACTTGCATGCTTATTATAGCTTGTAATATATCTTAGCTGATACAATTGATGAATGTTATTTATTTCATTACTATTCACTCTTTTTTTATCTGTACCATATAAATAAGGTTTACCCAAGCTTTCACATTCATTTATGACTATTTCTTCTTTAGTTTTTAAGAACTAGTAGGTTAAATACAACTAAAAGAGATTTTATGCAGGAGTTGGATAATATGACCAATGATTTTAGAATTAGATAAAGAATTAAAGAATGAGTAGAGACTGCAAAGGAAATAGTAATAAATTATATTTAGATGATGTGTTTATCTTTACAGAGTCTTTTTCAAAGTGTCAGGAATTTATATGTCTCACACTCTCTTTCTCGCTGTTTTTTGAGTGAGAATTCTCTTACACAAGCTGTGATTCCAAGAGAACATTCAAAGATGTTTCTTGCCTCCTTCACTATGTTCCTATGATGTCAATTAGACACCTCAGTTCAAAGCTTCTTTTCTTCAGCAGGAAAAAACAGATCTTTAGATATATCTCTAAGGCTTTCCACTCAGACTTTGGTCCCTGTGAGGGAATACCTGAAGATTTTGGGTCTTGTGACATCTGTGAACGAGGCAAGAAACACCATGATACCCCTGGCAAGATTCCACATGAGAAAGATAGAGTGGTGCCTGAAATCTCTTTAGTCCCAGCATCACCACCCTTTATCTTTTTAAAGCCCAGTATGGGGGGGTTGTCAGAAGAGAAATCTTTTGGTGGAGACAACAGATATCCTTAAATCCAGGTTTCCCCTTCTTTCTCCCTGCTCTAAAGCAGCCAGTCACCACAGACACTTCAGACTTTGCTTGCGGATTATTTTCAGGAGGGATAAAAGTGCAGGGGGTGTGTAGCCACCAACGGCAGACACAAGCACATAAATATCACGGAGATGCTTGCCCTGATCAAGGCAGTCAACTAGCTGAACCATCTTTGGTCTCCATGACCTCTTCAAGTGGTTACAGGTAAAACCACAATCATGTGGTATATCAATAAGCAAGGGAGAACCAGGTTATACCCCTTTACAGGCTAGCCATGTTAAGTTCAGACATGACTTCACAGCTTTATCTCGCTCTACAGGCATCCTACATTCCTTCAGAGTAAAATTATGTGGCAGACAAACTGAGCAGTACCAGGCAGACCCTCATGAATGGAAACTAGATCAGGTGTATCCTTCTGTGGTGTGTCCTTCAAGTAGGCTTCATTGTCTTTTCTCTGAACAATCAACTGGCAAGTTTGTATTCCAGGACAACGTGCAAGAAGGCCTGGAAGACAGATGCCTTTTCTTTTCCTTTGACAAGAATGTTCATGTATGCTTTTCTGTCCTTTCTACTAACATCCAGGGTACTTCTGAAGATAGGAGGAATCCCCCAAGATCATTATGGTGACTCCCTTCTGGCCAAGGCAATTGTGGTTCTCCCTGCTTTTGGAAATGGCCTGGAGCAATTACCACAAGCTTCCTCACACACTAGATCTGATCACACAAAACAGGGGTATTTGCTACACCCTGACATCATTAATCTTCAACTGACTGCCTGGATGATAGGGTTTTAATTCAGTTAAGGCTGCTGTTTACCAAGGATGTGCAGCAGGTAACTAATGCAGGCAAAAAAGCCTGCTACTAGAAAACCACATGTTAGCAAATGGAAATAGTTTTCTAGTTGGTGTCGGCAACAAACCATCACCCATTCAGGGCTAGTTGTTTTCTGGTTTTCAATATTCGTATGAGTTACTATCATATGGCCTTTCCTATTCCTTCGTCAGTGTTCATTTATCTGCCATTTCAGCATGTCTGCTCATGGATCTTCCTCTTTCAAAGCAGCCTCATGTCAGAATGTTCATGAAAGAGGTTTTGCATAAGAGGCCTCCAACAAAACCAGTAGTCCCTCCTTAGAATCTTAATTTTGTGTTAGAGAAGCCAACACTTGTTCCATTTGAACCAGCTAATCTGAATGACTTGTTCTTAACATGGAAAACAGTTTTAAAGATTGCTCTGACCTCTGCAAGAAGGGTACCTGAGTTGCAAGCTCTTATGGTGAGTGAACTCTATCTCATTTTCCATAGGGATATGGTTCGTTTGAGAACTAATCCCTTTCCTCTCTCCACATCCTATTCTGGTACCTCTGTCCTCATCAAACATTTACTAATGCCACTAATAAATTTCACTATACTACTTCTTCCTCTCTCACTATCTATCATACTACTTTTACACCTTACACCATTCCATCCCACTCACACACAACCAAAAACTACCTCTTGCACAGCTATCCAACTTCCCAAATATAACTCTTACTCCACAATATCTCCTAGTCTTTACACCACTAACACATTATTATTCTTCAAACATATAATCCTATCACTTGCACAGCAAACTCTACAAACTACACTCCCCCTAACACAAATTAACTCTAAGCATAAACTGCTACAAAACACCATTCAAACAGTACCTCTACACTTCCCCAATGTGGAGGCATCCACCCCAACCCAGGACCTACTCCATCTGCCTTCCCCCCTCCCAAACCTCATAGATCCCTAAAACTCACTACCATAAATACACAAAGTATCAGAAACAAAATGCCAGAATTCCATGCCTGGATAGCCCATTCCAGACCCAACATAATCGCCGTAACAAAGACATGGCTAAAGCCATTTATAAAAGACACAGAGTTCCTCCCTCCAGGTTTCTCCTATTTAAGGTCAAATAGACCCGACAAGAAAGGGGGAGGAGTTGCTCTTCTCTACCCTAACTCTTTCACCATCATCCCTTACCCAAACTCCATTCCCCATTTTTCTGCAACTGAACTTACTATAGCACAGCTAAAAATGAATGATTTCAAATGTCTGTGCTTGATAGTCATTTACATCCCACCTGACAACAATGTTCCTATACTAAAAGAAATATTAGCCTGGACCTCAAACAATATCCACAATTAAACTATAATTCTAAGAGATGTCAACATAAACTGGCTAGATCATCCAACTCCTTTCTCCAAATGTTGCTATTAACCTCTATAACTTCACTCAGCTCATTACTAGTATAACCAGGTCTAGCAACAATAATAACAGTGGTACCATACTTGACTGGATTTTAGTATCCGACCCCAACAAAATTACATCAGCAGGAACTCTACCCTGCAATATCAGTGACCAACTGCGCGCCTATATAACATCTGCCACCTCCTCAACCTTACATGATCACCAGTACAGACCCTCCAGAATGCTAGCTAATTTCAACCCAACAAGCTTCAATGATACATTAAGTAAAATTAATTGGAGCATCCTAAAATATTTGCCTCTAGATGAAACATTTGAATTTTTCAACACAACATTCCTCAGTATGCTCAATAGACTGGCCCCCATCCAGAATAAGAAAAAAAAAAAAACAAATCATGCAATCTGGCTTTCTAGAGAAACAAAAAAACTTATGAATACCAGACACCGAGCATGAAAAAAATGGCATAATAGTAAAAACCCCATAGATCTCCAGCTATTCAAACAAATCCGCAATCAAGTAAAGCGTTTAGTTATTAAAGACAAAAAACAATACTACCTCCATCTCCAAAATAACCACAACTACAACCTAAAATGTTTCTGGAATTCGGTCTCTACTCTGTTAAACCCTGGCACCAAAAGCAATCCTTGCCCAAACCCTGACAAAACCCCTGTTGAATTAGCTAGCCTCTTCAACTCCTACTTTAAGACACTATATCCAAACTTGCTTCCACCTTTCCTCAAACTACTCACAACAGCAACCCCATAGCAACACACCATTCCCCGGAAAACTCTTCTCCCTGGACTTTTTCTTTCTCTCCTATTCCCACCTCCACTATTACTAAACTCCTGCTAAAACTTAAACCGGGTAGCACTGCCCCAGACAGCCTACCCCCAGAATACCTACAAATGTCAGCCAAATTCCATCAGCTACCCCATAAGTATTCTCATAAATAGATCTAACCAAAAAGCCTATGTACCATCCATTTGGAAGAAAGCTTAGATCATATCCTTACACAAAGGTAGTTATAATTCAGAAATTTCAAATTTCCACCCCATAGCCATTCTATCTCCTATTTCTAAAATCATGGAAAAATGCATTCAGATTCAACTTATGGATTATCTGTCCCAAAACCAACTACTTTCCACCACTCAACATGGCTTCTGTCCTGGCCACAGTACTACAACTGCTCTCCTATCCTTCCTGGACACTGTTAACTACAACCGCAATGATGGTAAACTTGTCTCTGCACTCCTTCTCGATCTCTCTAAGGCGTTCGACACTATCTCCCACCCTCTCCTTCTTTCCAAGCTCTCACACCTAGGCTTGTCCACTCCCATCCTTAACTGGTTCACCAGTTACCTCACAAATAGACAACAATCCACTAAATGGTTACACTCCTTCTCTCCTGTTCTCATTACTTCCACCGGAGTTCCCCAAGTATCCATTTTAGGACCCCTTCTGTTCAGTATTTTCATTAACAACTTTCACCCTGCTCTCACTCATGGATCTGTAGTTCAATACGCAGATGATTCTACTATTATCTACTCTGGTAACTCTGAAACCGAACTTCTGACCATCACCCAGAATGCTTTCTCCGTTATGGAAACGTGACAGATAATCACCTCCTCCCTCAACCCAAATAAAACCAAACTCCTGCTCTTTACACTCAAAACAACTACCACTATTAATAAATCAGAATTCATCATTTACTTCTCCAACAAGACTGCCTTAGAGGTAGTTTCCCATACCAAGTTACTTGGCGTAACTTTAGATGACAACTTAACCTTCAACCAACACATCCACAACAACATCAAAAAACACACCATAAATTCGGTACCCTCTACCGACAAACATTTTTTAAACTACTCTACTAGTACTTCTGGTACTTTTTAGTTCAATAAAGTATGACCTTCTAGAATCTGAACTTCGACTACGTTGATTTTTTGCCACCATGGTGAGCAGAGCTCCTTAGCCGAGCCACATTTACATTGTTTTGCCTGTTTTTTCTGTGTGTTTCATCTTTGATTTCTAGCTGTCACACTAGCAGTTCCTCTCAGCAGGCGACCTGACCAGCCGGAACTACGACCTGTATACGAAGCTTTTCTAAAGGCTTTACTCAGCCTTCAACCACAAGCGCTCGGGTATGCACAGCCTTTCTCAAGACTTTACTGGTAGCCCAGCTTCTTCACCGACATCCCACCATACCTTTATTAAGGCAGCCTACCTGGTCATCCATTTATTCTTGGCTTCCCTAGGGTATTTTATTCGTGGACATTTTTCCTCCTCTGCATAGGAGCTTGAATACCCAGGTCCCACAGACAATCATTTTCCTGCTAAACTACTCTACTAGAAAAACACTCACCAAAACTTTTCTCCTACCTTGTCTCCTCGATGGTGCCCCCATTCTAACAAACATCCAGTCCTCATTAAAAACTAAAATGGATAGCTGCTATAACAAAATTGCTAAATTTGTGACCAGGGCAAAACAGTCTTCCCATCGATGTCACTTATTACAATTCCTGAACTGTTCCCACAACACCTCACATACATACAACTATCCACAGCACACAAACTTATCTATAAATTCTCCAAATTCCCAGCCCTTGCTTCACTTCTGACTCTTTGTCAACCAAACCAACCTCTAAGATCTGAAAATCAATCACTCATCCAAGTTAAGAGACCAAAACTGCCTGCAGGCCAATACCTTTACTCTTTCACTGTAGCTAAACTCTGGAATGCCCTTCCACCTTCTCTCCAGACCATAAATAATGCCCCCTCATTCAAAAAAACACTTCACCAACATCTCTCCTCTCAATGGCTATGCCCATGCACTATCCCCAATTCCTTGGTAACTTGAATCCTGACTTGACTCATCTCTCATATACCCACACTCTTCTTCACTCTCTCTAAATAAGTATTCACCCTTAATTACAACACAGTGTGCCTCATGCTGCCTCACATGGTAAAAAAAATTGTGTATGTGTAGATTATTATAATCTGTCAGATATAATGAATACCTTGTTATGCATCCAACTCTTTCATAACATATAGCCACATATTGTTAATATCAATTCTGACTCTTATGACATTACTCTTGTATATTGTTATATGCTGTTATTAACTATCTAAACAAATTCTTTATTAAGTACATTGTTTTGGAGCTTTTCTCCCCAGGCATCCATTGAAAATGGGCTCACACCAGCCCAGTGGACTTTCCTGGTTAACAAAAGCAAATAAAATAAATAATCCTATGCCTAACGTGGTATCCTAGTTTACTTTAAGGCAAATTATCCATCTTTCTATTTCCTTTCCTGAACTTAAAAATGAGAGAGAGGTTTTCCCATACCTTGGATGCCCAACAACAACTTAGATACTATCTTGACAGAACTAAGAATTTTAGATGTACATATCAGTTGTTCATTTCTTGTGAGGGTAAGAAGGAGAGACAATGTGTGTCAAAACAAACTATTTCTAAATGGTTGTCTAAGGCTATTACCTTTTGTTCTACTCACCATAACAAAATTATTCCTGGCAGCACACAGCCCACTCCACCAGGGCCTTGCCTTTTTGGAAAGGGTTGGATTTTAAAAGTATTCTAGAAGCTGCTACTTGGTCATCTTTATATAACCTTTACACTATAAAACTGATTCCTTCTCATGGTCTAGATCAGGAGGCTTTGCTAGGATCATTCTCCAGGGGTTGCTGGACTCTTCTCTTTCCAACTTGCAAGTGTAGTTTGCTAAGGTAATCTACCCATATAGCTAAAGCTACTGCAGTAGTGATTAATACAGTGCATGTTTGAGTGATCACTACTGCAGCAACTTCTCCCTCCCTCCACCCCCCTTGTATTTTGGTGTGTTTTTTATGCCAGCATATGGACATTTATTTTTTTATTCTAAGGACTGACCTTTCAGGGCTCAGCCTCCCTATCTCCACTTGTAGGAAAGCTCTGAAGGGGTTGGCACCCAAGCTTGTCTTTTACTTGTCTCAGCTCGAGCTGCCTGACAGTTTGGTTGTGTGGGAGGCACCTTGAAGCTTCTGAATCTGGATAGCTGTTATATTCTTGGCAGGATATTACGCATATAGGCTACTGCAGCAGTGATCATTTGAACATCTACTGTTATGGTAAGTTTAACTTGCACAGCTGTAATTTCACAGTGATACAAAGGAAGATCCGCTGAAAACAGACTCCTGACTTAATTCATGGTCTTAGAAAAGGAAAAGAGTTTCCATATTGTATGGGGTAGACCTAGAAGGAGGGAGCATCTATACTCAAGGTGTAGTAGGCTGATACACCTATTAAAAAGAGATAAAGCAATAGTTTGATGTACCCGTCCAGTCTGAGAGTTGGGATGGGGGTAGGACAGTAATACTTTCATAGATGAATACACTCAAAACCAAAAGAAGGGAGTTAGCACAGTAGTTAAGAAAAAATGGGTATACTTTCCAGATTTTAGAATATTGTATTATTTATATTGGAAGGGGGGATGATGCTCATTATTGCCTGTAAAAAACAAGTGCTATTTCAAATTGGTATATTGATCCAGAATGAATAACTGAAATAGTTTGTATTCAACCAAATTAAATTTGGGACCGTAAAAGGCAACGTGTTTGAAGTCTCTATGCCATCTTTTTGCCATGCATTCTGGTTAAATTCTTCTGCAGTTGTGGCCATTGTAAAGTTTCTGGCCTCAAGTTTAAATGCTGCAACTGAAAGATTTGCTTCTACAACTTTTAGACTAATTAGTTGATGCTGGATAATGTTATGGCTTTGGAGAAAAATGTAGTGTTATATCTGTGATTTCTATATGACAATCTGTTTTGCCGTAAACCCAGTTATTTTGACCTGATATCTGTCTTGTTAAAATATTGTGCACTTACTCTTTGGCTGTTGTTCTGATAAATATCATTGAATGTTGTTGAATTTTGAGTTCTTTGAAAAATATTGTTTCAGAAAAGTTTGTGTGTTTTATCTTGTTAATATTTTGCATAACTAGCTGCTTACTTGCTTTTCCTGAATTAAAAATGTTACTAGTCTAGTGGCAGACTGAAAAAACTATATGCTTACAACAGATAAATGTGATAGGATCCTTTGGCTAACACCATTAATTTCTGTGTGGACTACAAGTGCTTACATGCTCATAGTTTGCAATGTTCTTGCTTACTGCCACTTGCAATAAATTGCAAATGCCCTAACTCACACTAGTCCAATCCCATTTAATGACTTAGCCCTCCCAGTACTAGAACCTACTGAAGTGTTCATCCCTGCAAGAGCCCTAAGTCTGACCTTAAAACCCCCATGCAGTCTTTAGCCCTAACCATAGCACTCCTGCCATGTTCCCAAACCCTCAAGTCTCTAAACCTAAAACTCTCTAGTTCATAGGTTCATAGTTGTTTACTAGGATAACGACCACAAGTGCCATTTTAAGCCTAGCCATGCATCCCAAATATCTGACAAGTTCAGATACCCTGCATATGTGTATGAAGAGGATTGGGAGATGAGACATTTACAAGCAGGGGCCTGGGAGATGAACCATTTACAGGTCGCCCGTGTCCATAGGTGTCAAATCAGGGATGAAGTTCCTATTCCCCATCCAGTTGTCCAAGTTGCATTTGAATTGAGTTAGGGAGGAACTCTGCTTCACATGGATGGGCAGCCTGTTTCATAGATGGGGTAGTCTCTGGGATACATACCTGTCTCTCCAGCAAGTCGTATTTATGTCACAGACAAGGTTTAAGTCTTTATAACGGGTAATTCTGGTACTCTTTGTTTTGTGGATATGCAGGAGATCCATCCGAGTAGGGTCTGACAATGCCCTATATGCCAGGCACAGATCTCCCCTTAAAAGCCTGTAGGAGACAGAATACAGGGATAGGGCCTTGAGGTGGTGTGCATAGGACATTTTACTTACACCCTGTATTCCTTTGGTGAAGAATCTCTGTGGACGTTCTAGTTGTTGGATATGCCTGGTTAGGTACATACCAAAGGGGGCATTGTACTCAATGATAGGTCTGATGAATGCCAAATACAGTGGAACAATGACTTTCATGGACTTAGATACCATACCTTTGTTTATAAGTTGCGCAACGTAGAATGATTTCCTCACTGTTGTAGACATGTGATGGTCAAAGGCTAAATTACTATCTATGTGTGACCCTAAGTCCCTGACTACTGGGTCAGCAGTAAGGGGTGTGTTGTCAATATGATAGCTACCAGGGGTGGATAACTTCCTGAAGGATACTATTATGCATTTCTTGGCATTTAGCTTTAGTCCGTGGTTCTGACACCAGCTGTCTGTCTGTGTCAGCTTCTCCTGGAGAACATTTGTGTCAGTGTGAGATTCAATGACAGTTCCTAATTTGCAATCATCTGCAAATTTAGTCTGCCAGAGACCATTGACATTGGCCTTGACTTCAGAGTAGTAAATGCCAAAAAGGAGCAGTCCAAGGACTGATTTCTGAGGGACTCCACTTGTGACTGGTCTTTTTGTAGAGGTGGACTCCCCATTTCTAACTTCCTGGGTCCTGTCTGTTAGCCAGTTTTCTATCCACTGGGTGACATATGAGTTTGTATCTAACCTCTTGAGTTTATCAACAATGCCTGAGTGGGGTACTGTGTCAAATGCCTTGTCCAAGTCAAGGTAGGTAGTGTGAACCATTTTGCCCTCATCCATTGCTTTGGTTAACTTCTCAAAAAAGTCCACCAGGTTGAGTAGGCATGATCTGCCCTTGACGAAACCAAACTAGGCTAGGCCCAGTGTCTGGAGGTTTACTATATCACTATTGATCATTTCCATGATAATTCTTTCCATGGCTTTACATATAAAACTAGTGAAGCTTATGGGA
This sequence comes from Protopterus annectens, assembly GCF_019279795.1. Taxonomy (NCBI): domain Eukaryota; kingdom Metazoa; phylum Chordata; order Ceratodontiformes; family Protopteridae; genus Protopterus; species Protopterus annectens. Next base: position 475,250,204 of record NC_056731.1, read on the forward strand.
CTGTAGTTTCCAGGGTCTGTAGATGGCCCACCTTTGTGCAGAAGGATGACTGTTGCTGTTCTCCATTCATGAGGCAGGAAGCCTGTTTGGAGGCTACAGTTAAATAGTAATTCCAAAAGTGATGATAGGTCATGTTTCATGCTATTTAGAATGTATACTGGGATATTGTCTGGGCCCATTGATGCAGTGTTCTTGGCCTTGTTCCCTAGTGACAGCAGGGGGAGTTATATTTGATGGTATTTCCTGAGGGAAGGTTGAGGGAGAGTGAGGGGGTAAAGTTGGAGCTGAATTTATTTGACAGTAGATTTGCTATATCTTCTGGCTTAGTATAGGGGGCTCCATTTAAAATGAGCTCTGCACACAATTGTGTATTGCTTTTGAGCTTGCAGACATAGCTAAAGAATGCCTTGCGGTTATCCTTGGCCTGGGGGACCAAATTTACCTAAAATTTGGCTTTGGTAGACTTTATTTCTCCTTTGAGTTGTTTGTTAAATTTGATGAGAGTGGTTTTATCCTGCTGGGTGCTGCATACCCTAATTTGTGTGATTCCACCAAGGTGGGATTTTTTTTTTGAGTTAGTTCTGTACTTTTTCCTGGTGGGTACAGCTGCCTCTATGCAGCTACTAACATGCTTGTAGAGGGTCTCTGTGAACAGTTCTGCATAGGCAGCATTGTTCTCATGGTTTATGGGGACTTGAAATTTTTCCAGGTTATAACTTAATAGCAGGAGATTAATCTTAGAGTAGTTCCTGAATATTTCAGGTTTAGCTAGGGGTCCCAGTTTTATTTTTACTTCAAAGGAGACCATTTTGGGGTCTGATCTTACCAGTGAAGACATTACAGTGGGGGGGGGTTGCAGAACTCTCCCATATTAGTGAGGACCAGATCTAGTATGTTTGCACCGTTGGTTGGTGTATTGACTCTCTGGTCCAGGGAGTTTGTGTTTACAAAATCCAGGAATCTCTGTGCTTGTATGTTTGTTGTCATATAGGATTCCCAGTTAATAGTGGGGTAATTAAAGTCACCCATGAATATGGTATTGGGTTGGATGGTTAGTGTTTCTAATAAGTTTAAGTACATGGTATGGGTTTCCTGGGTCATAGAGGGGGATCTATAGCTTGCAAGGAAATGGTATTGGATTTCACCTAAAGTGATTTGAACATGGATCAGCTCAAATGCATTGTCCTGTTTGACCAGCCTTGAGGTATATTTATTTTTGATGTAAATAGAGACACCTCCACCTTTAGTCCCTGCCTGTGTAATAGCTGGTCTAAATATGTGGAAAGCTATTATAACCTTGCACTGTTGGTGTGCTATCCATGGCTTTAAACCATGTCTCAGTGACAGCACAGACATCAGCATTCTCTAGGATGAAGAAAGCTTCTAGGGAGTGGAGGTTTTTGTTTAAACTCCTAGTATTGAGCAGTAATACTTTTAGATTTTCTTGGTTTTGATTTATGTTAGAAGTACTTTCAGTTTGGCATTGCCTAAAAAAGGCACTATGTGGGGAAGACAATGTTTTAGCTAATATTCGAAAGCCTAGAGGGGAGAGGTGCAGACCATCCCTGGCAAAGCACCGTGGTCTGTTGACCATTTCCTTTTATGCTGACCAATATTGTACTCCATTAGAATGACACCAGAAACTAAGCCAATTATTAAAGTTAATCATCTTTTGTTCATATTGTGGCATCATGCTTGGAGAAGGTAAAATGCTGCTCATTGCTAGGCTCATACCAGGCTGAGACACATATTCCAAGAACTCAGTGATGTCTCTATTCATATAGTCTGGGGAGGTACATCTTAGGTCATTTACTCCCACATGGGCTATGACTGATTCATACTGGTACTTATCGTCCAATGACCTGAGTCTGTGCGTAATGTGGCAGATCCTATCCCCTGATAAGCAACTGACTGTGACTTTCTCCTTGGCCTGGTGAGAGGGACATCAGTGTGCCCCACGATGGAGTCTCCAATGACTAGAATGTTGGATTGTGTGGTGGCTTGCCTTATGGGCTTAGAGGTAGAGGCTCTATGAGTTGTAACTCTATGTGCTGATGTGGGTGTTGTTTTGAAAGAGTGCATTTGGGGCTGCTGAGGGTATTTGCTATGTGTACTTCATCTAGGAGTTCTTTGTGGTTTAGGAAGTTACATTTCAGTGTGCTTCAGCATATGTGGGTCTATATGTTTGCTTTGAACTGTGTGTGATGGGTGCAGCGTGTGTACTGCTGACAACCTTATTGACGTTAGAAGTACTTTTATGTGACACCTTTGCCTCCATTGACATTGTGTAAGTACATCTCACATATCATATCAGTTTGTTTGAGAATTAACTGCTTATCAGTAAACATGAAGCAATTTCTACATTGCCTCAGGATGACCATATCCACCAAGCTGGTAATGGAGATAGAGGAAAAGCTAATTTCCATGGCAACAGACACACTTTTTATTGATTAGACAGTTGGAGTGAGAATATAAAGCAATGTTAGAAGTATCTAGTTTATAACTAAGGGGACAGTGCTTGTCGCTGCAACTAGGTGTCCCTGTGTGCAACTAGGTATTGGAGAAATTTCAATAGTGCTTTTACAGGAAAAATGTCACTCAAGGTGTCTGAGTCTGTACAGGTTACTGGCAAACACTTCAGGGGAAATTAATATGTAGATCCTGAAAATTTAAGGATGAAGTATTTAGGCAGATATTCTGAAGTTACAAACAAACCAAGCAGTACTTACTGAAAACAAAGAATTAGCTTGTCAAAAATTATGAAAAGAGAGGAGTCACATGAATGGCTACTGCCTGGCTACTACTAGTACGGTTTTCACCACAGCCTCACTCTGCTGGGATACAGTGTTCCTTTGCTTCTTGACAAAAACACAGCAACAGCGAAAATGATAGCAGCAACACACCAAACAGCCAATGCCTTTCTTCACTTTATTTTAGACCTGGTACCTCGGCAGTTCGCCTTCAAGGATCACAATAATTTACTGCACACTGTTAGCTTTTATAGTGCATATCCAAACAATTAAGCAATGATTCAATTAATGCAAAAATTCTTTTAAAGTGACCTTGTGAATAACAATATTAAATTCTCCAAATCTCATGAAAAACATACAAATAGCAAAATGCAATGCCTTATACATCATTATTAATTCATTTTTTAGTGAAAATTCATTCTTTAATAAAAAATTCATTCTTTAGTAAAAAAATTCATTCTTTAGTAAGAAAATTTTATATAATAAAACATTATACTTCTATATGCATACATATAATTCAAAAATATTTATTAAAGATATTTATGTACTTTTTATTATTTTTTTGTTGTTTTAAATTAATTTTAGTATGTTTTTATTTTATTCTTACTTCTTTTATGTCTCCTAAATCCATCATGTGCCCAATTCTAAATTTAAACCGTGTGGCCTTAAGGTATTGAACTTGAGAATCATTTTTGTCTCTAATTCTAAAAGTTTATTAGTAATATTATCACCATTACAAACAAATGGTCTCCCCAAAACTCCATATCTTAGACTATCACTATTGCCATTATGAATATCCAAAAAATGTTTGGCTACTGGACTGAGTAAATTTGAATTCCGAATGTCTCTCAGATGTTCCAAAATTCTAACTCTGACCATCCTCTTGGTCTGGCCAATGTACCAAGTATTAGCGCAACTACAAGTCAAGGCATATACTACCCCAATAGATTTACAATTAAAATGATATCTAGGGGTATGAATGATATCATTGATGGAATTAATATTGACAACCCTGTCACAAAGACTACAAGAATTACATTTAAATGTACCTATATTAGTCAACTGTATAACTGTTGCGTTACAACAGTTATTATTCAAAATATTCTTCAAATTTTTTCCTTTTTTAAAAGAAAAAATGACATGATGGGGAAACAGTTCACCTATGCTTTCATCCTCACTTACCAGATACCAAAACCTTCTAACTATACTAACTAATCTATTGGAGAAGGTGGTATACTTTGTAACAAAAAATAAGTCCTCCACATTCTTCTCTTTTAATGAAGGTCTACAGGTACCATGTTCAAATTTCATGATATCTTTGTCATTCTTATTGTTTTTGACCTTTACCATTATGTTTCTTAAGTGTTTTGTGTCATATCCTCTGTCCCTTAATCTCAAAAAAACTTCATTTAATTCATGATCAACATCTTTCTTTATGCTAGTATGAGAATAAATTCTTTTAAATTCTCCAAAAGGTAGTGCGCTTAACAAATGGGGTGGATGCATGCTGGAAGCGTGCAAAAACATGTTAACTGACGTACTTTTTCTATAAGGTCTAAATTCAATAACATTATCTCTTATGAACAAAGTCAAATCCAAATAATTAATTTCATTCCTGTCAATTTCATAAGAGAAAGAGAGTCCATGTGCATTATTATTCAAACTTTCAAAAAAATCATAAAATTCATGCATTTCCCCTTTACAAATAAAAATTAAATCATCAATAAAGCGCTTATATAAAACTACCCTATTCTTGAAATATTCAGTGGGATATATGAAACTTCTTTCAAAAAAATCCATATATACAACAGCATATGTAGGGGCAAAGGCCGCCCCCATAGCTGTTCCCTTGATCTGTAGAAAATATTCTTTGTTGAACATGAAATAATTATGTGTTAAACAATATTCTAATAATAAAATCAAAAAGTTAGTTCTGGGTCCCTCACCCAACATATTATTAATAGCCTCTAATCCCCATCTCTTATCTATGCTTGTATACAGTGACTTCACGTCAATGGTCACCCAATAGTACTCAGAATTCCAACTTAACTTGGAAATAACCTTGATTAAATCTTGAGTGTTACTAATGTGAGCACTTACTTTATCCAAATGCACCTTTAACTGGGAATCCAAAAAAATGTTAACATTCTCCATGTAGGAGCCTATTCCCGAAACTATAGGTCTCCCAGGAGGGTCAACCATGTCTTTATGAATTTTGGGTAGGGCATATAATATGGGTGCAATAGGATCTTTAACGTACATTTTTTTGATGTCACCATGTGAGAAGAAACCCAATCGTTCACCCTTTTCCAATAAAAATAACAAACCTTCATTGTAAGTTTTAAGTGGATCACATTCAAGTTTTTTATATTCTTCAGCGTTAGTAAGCAATTTGTAAACCATATTACAATAATTGGATTTACTTAAAATCACCCAATTTCCCCCTTTATCAGCACACTTGAAAATGTATTGGTCTTTGACATCTTTTAAGTTTTTTAAGGCTTGCCATTCCTGCCTATTAAGGTTAAATTGTTTCTTTTCCCCACAAAATTCCTTAAATGATGCCTCAACTTCTTTCAAAATCACCTTTTGAAATAATGTTATTGCTGGTACAACAATAGCTGGAATAAAATTACTTTTAACATTCTTAAATTTAGGCATTTCCAATCTGCCATACCCAGTCCTGTAGTTTACATTACATTCATTTTCAATTTGAGAACTTGCTGACAATTCAACATTTTCTTCTAAAAAACATTCATCATATTCATAGTTGTATATCGATACATTCATAAGACTTTCATCCAGTTCTATTTGTCCATTTTGTTCAAAATATTCTGTACCTGGAAGTTTCCTTTTTCATGAGATTTGGAGAATTTAATATTGTTATTCACAAGGTCACTTTAAAAGAATTTTTGCATTAATTGAATCATTGCTTAATTGTTTGGATATGCACTATAAAAGCTAACAGTGTGCAGTAAATTATTGTGATCCTTGAAGGCGAACTGCCGAGGTACCAGGTCTAAAATAAAGTGAAGAAAGGCATTGGCTGTTTGGTGTGTTCCTTTGCTTCTTCTCTTACCAGAAGCAAAATATTAGCACCACTCCCAGGATGAGAAGCAGGCCACAGCCTATTTGGTGATCCACACTCTTTTCCCAGATGATGCAAGGGTCTGTAGGCTTGTTGTGACCTTTTCTTGTTAGATGCCTTGAATAGCAACCAGACCAATCAGGAACATTAAGTAAACCTCATTAAAGTACTATGTACCAGCCTTATTGTCAGTTCATAGATTAGTACTAGGCTAACTGTCCTTGTGGACCACTTTTAGCCTAGCCAGTTACCCCATGTGAGAATCAAACCCTGCACCTTTTGTTTGTAAAGTAAACACCTTAACCATTATGGCAACCTCCCACCACAGACACTATCCAACCAGAAACAGTCAGGAGTTAAGGCACTCTGCTCCTTCTCTTACCAGGAACAGAATATAAGCACAAATTTCAAGCGGTCACATATAAAGCAGTTATTAGGCTTTCTGGTGATCAGCTCTCCAGGAAATAATGCCCCTGTGCTCCTTCTCTCACCAAGAGACAACAGAAGCACTAATCCCAAGATGACTACTAAGAGGCAGAATGTGGGCTCTCCAACAATTAGTTGTCTTGCAATAGATGCTTAAAGATAAGATGAAAAAATGGGTTAATATCCTAAACACTGCAGTGTGCACTAAGTAGTTAGATATGAAAGGGGGAAACTTACGTTTTAGCTGTGTAAGTGGAGAGTCACTAATTTTAAAAGATCAAGATAGATTGAAAGGGGTGGGCACTTTTGTATTCTAGTTCAATGGAGTACAGTGGGATGGCCAATCAATTTAAATAGCTGAAGGGGAGTGATTTCACAAAATGGCAATTTTGTGCTTACTCACACCAGCCAGTGAAAGGGGAGAGGGAAGGAGATATGTGGTCAAATTAAAATAAGAGTCAGGCAACTACAAAGACAGTTGTGTTTAAGAACACAAAAATGACAGAGTAGGAGGGTGGGGAAAATTTTAAAAATTCTGTGTGACTCACAAGAGAGACAGCTGTGGTCTCTTTCCAAGTTATAATATGCAACTAAAACTAAATACAAGTAAAACACAGTGTAAAGAAAACAAATCACAGTATATAAAATAGAAAAAGGCAATAAAGTAATATAAGATACAATAAATCAAAAGCAAACTAACCGTTCCTTCACAGCAAGCTGTGGCAGAGTCTGGGTGAGCTTTTCCAGTAAAGCTTTGAAATGTTTTGTTTTACCCCTTAAATAGAAGGTTTAGTTCCTAGCTCCACCCCCTCAGTTCACAGATGATTAACCTTAACTGACCTGTTCTAACTTCTGTGTGACTCCTTAACTGATGTGTTCTAATTTCTGTGTGACTCACAAGAGACACAGCTGTGGTCTCTTTCCAAGTTATAATATGCAATTAAAAGCAGTATACAAGTACAACACAGTGTAAATAAAGCAAATTACAGTATACAAAATAGAAAAAGGCAATAAAGTAATACAAAATACAAGAAATCAAAAGCAAACTAACCTTTCCCTCACAGCACACTGTGGCAGAGTCTGGGTGAGCTTTTCCACCTCCTTAAACCTAAAGTCACTGATTGCTGTAAACCTAAAACTCCCATCCTGCTACCTAACCTTAAATGTCATTCTCATTCTTTAAGGCTAAAGCTCTCCTCCTGCTCCCTAAACCTAAATCTCTTGTTCTGCTCTATAATCCTTACATCCCTGATTGCATCCTAGCCCTAAACTTCCATCCTGCTAACTCAGATACTGCCTCCCCTTAAAACAATAGATACTTAAAGCCTAACCTGCACTTCCACCCCTTCCCACTCCTCCTCTCTCTCTCTCTCCTTGCAGCTGCCATATCTACCTTTCTCTATCTCAGGAACTGTGTTTGGGAGAGGTGCAGCATGTCCACGCTCTCTCCATATCGCTGCCTTACTCAAACATGTAGTTGAGTTTGAGCATGAGCGACAGTCTGTGTGAGGTATGACACATGAATCTCTGGCTTCAAGGCAGTGGTCATCTAGCACTTGGGACCTGGGCAATTGTAGTAGACCATTAATTTCTTTTTTTTACCTACTTTCTTAATGTATCTCTTTAGGTGAACCAGTCATATCAAGCCCCCTGTGCACACACATGGATGACTCAATAGTCCTAACTTCTTAGAGCATTTGATTAATAAAGTTAGTTCATGTTCTGATCTGTAAACTGAAATGTCCTGTCTTGATGATATTTTTTATTTTCTGGGTTGTACATAAAATGTTTAGCTGTCAAATATAATAACTTAGTTAACTTCAGTTCTCTTAGCTGGTGTGATGCAAGCAGCTGCATTATTTAGAAGATTCCAGTCTTTCTAGTGTATGGTTAAACCTTCTAGCAGAGCAGCCAACATAGTGCTACTACTACTTGCCCTCAAATACAGTATGCCCAGCTGTGAACATTAGTGGTGAAAAAGAAAAGATGTAGAATTACATTCTTTCAAAATCATTATTAAATGCAATTGCTCCTTAATGTATAACTGATTGAGATGTGCTTCTGAATATGTATATTCTGTAGCAGAATATGCATTGCTAAATCTACTTCCAATAGACTAAAAGTTTCTAAGCATGGAAAAAAGCTAATGTTAAGAAATTACAGCCAGGAACCAGTGAATATCTTTGACTGCTTCCAGATCTTCTTTTTCCTATATTATATTAAAATGCATCTTCAATTGTACTGACTTGGTTTAAATTGCAGTACTTCTGCAAGGTAGGTTCCTAAGACTTTGAAATTGAATTCCTGAAGTTGCACTGTTATTGCTAGTCAGAAAATTTTAAGATAAGATCTGTTACTTGTGGTTGATAATCTGCTGTTGTGGCTTTGCAGTAATACAAGTTATTTCTTGTGTTGATTAAAGTGATATCTGCCTTGCTATTAAAATGATATGGAAGTGTTATATGTTTGTTTTTTATAATATATATGTTTTCTTGTTTTGCTAAATATTAGATAATTTCTTTGAAAAATATTGGTGGTTGTCAGCTGATTTAATCTATCTTATTTATATTTTGTGGTATTAGATGTCTACATGCTTTCATACATTATTAAATTGAAACATATAGGTACACAACAGCAAAATGTGTAAACATCTTTTACCTGAAAACACTGTACTTCTATTCCCAACTTCTAACTTAATTCATAGAGAACAGCCACCTCAAATAAATGGATGTATCAGCAGGACAGAGTTTACAAATCATTACATTAATAGAAAGCATTACACTAATGCGTTTAATTCACAGTGTATGTTGATATCTTTCCTGGGATCTGATTAAATTGCTTAGCTGGCTCTCAAATAACATGGAGTGGATCTCATTGTCCCATTTCACAATAGAATAGTAGGGTTACCACCAGTCTCACTTTTCGCAGCACAGTCCCTATTTGGGCTGCAAAAACAAACAAACAAACAAACAAACAAAATGGCAAATGCCCTGAGATTTTAATACAAAAATGTTTCCTATTTTTCCATAAATAGCTGCACTGAACAATTATTGTCCATCTGAAACACCTTAATATATTATGAAACAACAGAAACTCAAATTCTATAAAAAGTGAACTTTATTTTGGCAACAAAGTGAAATACATTCCTTTGCACTCATTATGAGTATTGTTTTTCTTTCAAAATTATACACTTCCATAAAAAAATATTCATAGGTTTATAGGTTCATAGAAGGTTATTAGGCTAACTGCCCTAGAGCCCTTACAAGCCTAACCATATTTATCAGGAGTTGCCCCAATTGTTGGTGGTTAGGTGAGTGAAGTTCACAGAGGTAAGGGTCTATAGTAGTAAATACCACCTTCCTCTGTCCAGAAGGGACATGGGTGCCACCCCAGGAGTGAATTTAAAGTTATCCATCCATTGATCTAGGTTGCATTTGAAGAGGGTCAGGGAAGGTCTCTCTTTTATGTGAATTGGAAACTTGTTCCAGAGAAGTCCCAGTCTCGGGGAGATGTAACTGTCTTTTCAGCATGACCTGTTCATGTCAGAGGCTAGATTAATATCTCTGGAGCAAATGACTGTTGTGCAGTCTGATTTATGAATGTGTAGCATTTCCATCAGGGCCAGGTCAGAGACTGCCCTGTAAGCCAGGCACAGGTCACCCCTTAGCAACTTATAGGAGACAGAATACAGTGACAGGGCATTCAGTGTTTCTGTATGTCTTATTTTGTATACCCAGTAATTTCTTGGTGAGAAACATCTGTGGTCTGTCCAGTTGTTGCAGGTGTCTGGTAAGGTGCATGCAAAAGGGAGCATTGTACTCAATTATTGGTCTCATGAGGGCCGAGTATAATAGAATTATAACATCCGTAGATCTAAATGCTTTACATGTAAAATCTGCCACATAGAAGAATTTCCTTCTTACTGTCAGTATGTGATTGTCAAAGTTCAGATTGCCATCAATTTGAGTACTCAGCTCACGTACCACTGGGTCTACACTTAGGGGGGTGTCTTTAATGTAATTAGCAGGGATGTCAGCTTTCCCAAAGGGAATAATAATGCATTTTTTTGCATTTATCTTTAATCCATGGTTTTGGCACAAATCATTTGTCTGAGTTAACCCTGTCTGCAGTATATTACATCACTGGGGGACTCAATGACTGCTCCCAATTTGCTGTCATCAGCAAACTTGGTCAGCCACAGGCTTTCCAAATTTACCTGGACCTTTGAGAAGTAAATTCCAAACAGTAAGAGGCCACTGGTGGCTGGTCTTTTGCTAGAGGTGAAGTCACTCACTTTGACAGTATGTGTCCTGTCAGTGAACCAGTTGGCTACCCATCTGGTAATGTAGAGGTTAATTCTCAATTGGAAGAGTTCCTGTATAATACCTGAGTGGTGGATTGTTTCAAATGCCTTGGTTATTTCAAGATAGGTGGTATGCACTGTCTTTCCCTCGTCCAGGGCCTTGGTAACTTTCTCAAAGAAGTCAACTGTGTTTAACAGGCATGATCTACCTTTAACAAATCCAAACTCGGTTGGTTCCAGAGTTTGGAGATTACCTACGCCCTTGTTAATATGGTCTATAATGATTTTTTCTACGGTCTTGCAGATGATGCTAGTCATGATTATGGACCTACAATTCCCAGGGTCAGTTGAAAGTCTTCCTTTGTGCAGGGGGATTACTGCTGCTGTCCTCCACTCTGCCAGAACATAGCTAGTTCTCAGGCTGTGGTTTAACAGGGATCCAAGTGGGTCTGCTAGGCCATGTTTTAAGTTGTTTAAAAGGCAACCTGAGATGTTGTCTGGTCCCATTGATGCCATGTTTTTGGCCTTGGAGAGTGCCAACGTGACTTGGTCTCTTGAGATAATAGGATGAGGAACTGTGGCAGGTATACTTTGGGGGATGACTGGAGTTGACAGGAAGGTGAAGTTAGCTCCAAATCTGTCAGCTAGCAGGTTGGTTATTACCTCCACTTGAGTATGGATGGTGCCATCCACAACCAGTTCATAGCGGAGTATGCCCTTTTACAGTTCGAAGTAGTTAAAGAATGTCTTGTGATTATCCTTAGCTAGGGAGGCTATTTTTACTTCATAATTAGCATTGGAGGACTTGACAGGATCTCTAACTTGTTTGTTTAAGCTAGAGAAGGATTTTTTCCTCTACTGATCAAGTTCCATCTTGTTCTTGGACATTAGTTTCTTTCTCTTGTTGTATAGCCAGTTTATACAAGGGGTCCACCAATGTGGCTTTTTTTTTTGGCAAGACCTGGTTTTAATCCAGTCAGGTACAGCCAATTCTATACAACTGCTTAAGTTGTTATACAGGGCATTGTGTACACCTGTGCATAGGAATCCATGTTATCTGGGTTTGAGGGGGCTTTGAAACTTCTTATACCATCACTTAGTAGGAGATAAATTGCTGTTGAAAAATTCTTAAGTGTTTTTGAGCTTGATGGGGTATCTGGTCTTATAATAACATGGAACAAGACTGATTTACGGTCCAATCTTACCAGGTAGGACATCACATGTGGGGAGAGGTGTAATACTCTCCTATGTTAGTGAGTAGTGTGTCCAGGACATTTGAGCTTCTTTGGGTGTGCTGACTAGCTGTTGCAGAGCATTTGTATTGAGAAAGTCCAAGAACCTCTGAACCAGCATGTTTGTGGTCATGTATGTTTCCCAGTTGATGGTAAGATAATTAAAATCACCCATGAGTAAGGTGTTGGGCTGTATGGCAAGGGATTCTAATAAGTCCAGGTATGTGGTATGCTTTTCCTGTTTCACGGTGGGGGAACTATAGCTAACTATGATGTGGTAGGGGGCTTTGCCTATACCTAATTGGACAGGAAGTAGCTCAAGACAGAGTCAGACTGTTTGACCGGTCTAGAGGTGTACTTATCCTTAATGAAGATGGATACATCTTTTGTTCTTTCATGCTCAGTTTGTGGTTTGAATGTATGGAAGTCACTGTAGCCCTGCATGGCTGGGGTGCTTTCTGAGCCTTTGCTCCATGTCTCCGTGACTATACAGACATCATCATCTTCCAAAGTAAAGGGTGCTTCCAGGGATTGCAGTTTCTTGTTTAGACTCCTAGCATTAAGCAGCAGTACAGTGGCTTTATCTAGAGATGATTTTAATATGTTGGGAGGTTGGTTATTTTGACACTGCCTGAAAAAGGCACAGTAGGAGTGGCTAATGTTTTTACCAGTATCCAAAAGCCTAGAGGAGACAGATGCAGACCATCTCTGACAAATCAGAGTGGCCTGTCGACAATGTTTTCCCAGGTTGACAGATATTGGATCCCCTTGGACTGACACCAAAAACTAAACCAATCATTAAAGTCAATAATTTTTTGTTTGTATTGTGGAATCATCCTTGGAGAAGGCAGAATGCTGCTTAAGGCTAGGCTTATACCTACCTGTGACACATAATCTGAGAGTTCACTCACATCTCTCTTCATATAGTCCAGTGAGGTACTTTCCAGGCATTCACCCCCCACATGGACTATGACAGAGTCATGTCAATACTTGTGCTTGAGTTCTTGAGTAACTTGACTGATCCTGGCACCTGACGGGCAGCTAACTGTAACCCACTCCTTATCCAGCCTGGTGAGCCGAACAGCTGTATGTCTCACAATGGAGTCAACTATGACCAGTACATTAAGTTTTGTGGTGCTACATCTTATGGGCTTATTTGTTGAGACACTGGTGTGTGTGTGTATGTGTGTGTGTGTGTGTGTGTGTGTGTGTGTGTGTGTGTGTGTGTGTGTGTGTGTGTCTGTGTGTTGTGGCTGTTTTTGCATTGTTATATGTGTAAGTGGTTTCCATTTGGGAGACCTCTGATCTTTTGGTAAGTTACTAGTGAGTACCTCCACATATGTGGCTTTATGTCTCATGTCCTTATTTAGTGTGGAAAGTGTGTGTGTGCTGACAACCTGTTTGGCATCCAGTTTGTCATCCAAGTCAAACATCTGTAAATGTAAAGGCAAGTTGTGATGCTCAGAGTTAATGCAGTTTGGAGACATGCATACAATACTTAGCAGTGAATTACATTAAACCCATTTCATAATTTTATATCTATGAGAAGCTTGCAGAATGACAATACATGCATGCGCGCGTACACACACACACACACACACACACACACACACACACACACACACCACACACACACACACACACACACACACACGCACACACACGCACACACACACACACACACACACACACACACACACACACACACACACACACACACACACACACACACACACACACACCAGTGTCTCAATAAGTAAGCCCATAAGATGTAGCACCACAAAACGTAATGTACTGATCATAGCTGACTCCATTGTGCGACATACAGCTGTTTGGCTCACCAGGCTGGATAAGAAGTGGGTTACAGTTAGCTGTCTGTCAGGTGCCAGGATCAGTCAAGTTACTCAATTGTAATTAGCCAGTTTATCTTTTTGATATTGTAAACTTTACCTGGTCAGAATTTGACAGTTGTTTTGACAGCTGTCAAACTAGCTGTTCTGTGACACAGTTTAATAGCTGTTTTGTCAGCCATAATATGGGGGCTCCTGACTGGGAGTGGAACTTTTTGCATTGCACTTCAGACCACAGGGCACATAACATTCAAACACAGACAATCACCCACCCACACACACACACACACACACACACACACTTACACAAACACAAACATAAGCATATGCATGTGTTCACATAACACAAACATACCTAATAACAAACACATTTACAAATGCACACATACCTGTGCACACGGCAATCTGCCCAGGCCACAGTTATTCTACTTCATCATGTTCAGAGTCTCCCTTTGGAATGCATAGGTACAATGCACATTACAGCTGTATAATCATAACATTTATTAGTATACAAGTTTAATTAAAGTGTTCAGGCTATATGGCCATCAAGGAACGCTGTCTCCTAGATATTATTTTATTTAATTTTTGTTGATCAGGTTAGTCCCACTAGGCTAGTGGCCTATTTTCAGAGGAAACTCAAGGTGGTATTTATGCTACTAGGGGAAACTTTGCCAGCACTCTAGGGAACTTCCCCTACTTATCATTATTGCGAGTGAGACCCATTTTGTAGGAGCACTTTCTGTTTCTGTTCAAGGTGCAGAGGTGGTCTAGAGAAATGAGAAGGCAGATGGAGAGAGAAGAAGATAATGGAGTGGTGAGAGAAATGGAGGAGAAAGCAAATATTGACACCAGAAAATGTGTGCAGGATTCTGCGGAGATGTTTCAAAGACATCTGTTTGATAGAGAGGAGTCAATAAATGAGTGATGTATAATTACAACCCTTTAGTCGGGAGGGTTGCCGGATGATTTACTTAAAGAAATGGTGAGTCAGAAAATGAAGGGGATTTTCCTGGGTGGACATTATAGAGAAAATACAAAAGGGGGATGTAGAGACAATTCTGAAAAATAGTGGTGAGAGGGAAAATAAAACACATGCAGAGAAAATAAAAAAGGCTAAATGGGAGTAGCAGAAAAGAAAGCAGGAGAAAATGAAAAATGGTAGCACATTGTAAGTCTTCAAATTAAAGAAAACAAAAAACTGGACAGGTATGAAGTGTGGGATAATTTAGTAATAATTTAATACGTCCATTGAGTATAAAAGACATGAGGTAAGAGAATTTATTCTTATTAACTATGAGACATTTTGTGACATATCTGAGACAATATTTTCAATGAAAAAATTTCTTGGAAAATATGAAAAAAAAAGAAAGACTGTAACCCATGGAATCTTTATGTGATAAAAGCATTTAACAGGGGAAAAAAAAGAAAATTCATATACTATTTCAAAAAAGGCAGAATGAGAGGCTTTGAAAGAATATTTGAAAGCTTTATGTAAAGAAGAACTGGACATTGCAAAAGTTTATGACAAAAGGGGACTGGTGAATGGGATTGTAATATTGTATTAAAAATAGAAAGAGAAAATATTAGGTAGAAGGAAGATAAAACACAATTAAAAATGGAGAGCTTTATGAAAACACTACAAAAGAGATTTGAAACTAAAATGGAAAATATTATGTAAGACAGTATATATAATATAATATAAAGGGGAAGGGCTGTCAAGAATTATTAATGATGGAGACATTTTAAATACAATCTACTTTATAAAAAGAATACAAGGCATAACAAACCTGACTTATGCAGAGAAACACCACCATAAATACAAAGTCTAGTGACCTAAATTTTCTCTGTGACTTAAACAGAATATGTTGGAGAGTGAGAGGTATGTGTCCCAGAGACTGAACCTCCTATGGAACATGTTTCCCATCCATGTGGACCTGAGTTCATCTATTACTCAGTTTAAGTGCAACTTAGACCAGTGGATGGGGAGAAGGAAATTTACACTGGGCCTGGCACCCATGTCCCTTATGGACAGAGGGAGCTTATAAATGCTTGGCCATCAATGTCCTATTTGGATACAGGGTGCCATTATTCTTTCAGGAAAACTTGTCTAGGCTTAGAAAGCCCCACTGGGTTGTTAGCATAGTAACAGTCTATGAATCTATAGATCTATATTATGACTAGAAAAGAAGAAGCAAAAATCATGATAGGAGACCTTAATAAGGCATTTGATACAAATGGACCTGAAATCTTATGGGTAATAATGGAAGACATGAGAAAGTTAGGAAATTATGTATGTCAGTGTACAGTAATAATAAAGTAAAAATATTTGTAAATGGCTGGTTAACTGAGGGACATATGAAGAGTGGTATAAGACAGGGATGGCCAGTGACCTGTAAACTCTTTGCATTAGGTATGAGAGTGATAGTATGTGAAATAAATTTCAAAATGAAAGAGGCAGAAGAGAAAATAACACCTGAAGTGTTAAGAATTCCAGTTTTATTAACACAGGCAGATGAGATTATAATAATTGAAAAAAACAAAATCTGGATAAAAGAAGCAATAATTTGTACAAATGAGTGGCTGGAGGTGATAGGAATGGCTTTAAATAAAGAGAAAAGTAAGGGTTCAGGTGACACAGTAAGGATGGGGGTATGTATTTTACAATAATTGAAATTTCTGTGTTAGGTATAACATTTAGGAATAAAGATGTAAGTAGACTTCAATGGGAAAAAAATAAAAGAAGAAATAAAACAAATTTGTCTTTTCTGGTGAACATATAAATTATCATTCCAGAAAAAAGGCTTATCTGATAAATTCAGTACTGATGGGAAAAATAGCATACTTAACAAGTGTATTTATGTTGCCAACAATATTTGAAAAAGAATTATTGCAGATATTTTTTTTTTCATTTATATGGGGTTCTAGATTAAACCTTGTAAAAAGAGGAGTTTTATATGTAAATAAAGAGAAAGAAAGTTTAGGGTTAATTAACCCAGTGGTATTTGCTGCTTCATTAAATTTGTACAAAGTGTTAAAGTGGATAAATGAAAAGATGAGAGATTAGTAGTAAAAGTGTAGAAATATAAGTATGATACATTTGGGGGGATGGTAAAAAAGAGTAAAAGATAAAATAGTGTATAAATGAAGAAATAAAATATTACCAAGAAAAATGTAAGAATTGATAAGACTGTAGTATACTGTCATTAACTGGAAACAACTGAAATAAGATTAAAACAAAAGTCTTTATCTGTTAATTAGCCAAACTCGTGCTGATCAGGTGCCAGTCTCTACTTTATGGGCCAAGCCTTGTGTACTTTTCAGAATGGATTTTCTAAACACTGTAGTTCATTCAAAAAGGCTTTATTAAATGTTCACATTATCTGAATACTATCTTCATTAACAGGACTGATAAACAATAACAGTCTGTAAAAATGCTGGGATGCTGCTTAGTAATAACAGTGCTGCTAAATATATCCAAAGTTTCTGCGCATTATTCTGTTTGTCCTGAATAATGCAAACTGAAACGGTCTTTATTTGACATGTCTTCTGTACTCAGGCTCGAGTGTCTGTATTGTAGCTTAATCTTTTCTGTATGTCAGGTCAAAACTACCTGACTGACTGACTTCCCTAACTGTATCTGAAGTATATTTAATAATACCAAAATCTTGTAAAGCTTTACATGCCTTCTTAGCCTTGGTTCTTAGGCCGTGTCTTGTTTTGCAGCCTTGTCTTGTTTTGCAGGTGCCTAGCTGTCTTGTTATATAACATTTTCTGGATTCTTCCCTTGAGAAAGAGAAGAAAGAACAATCTGTAGCCTTCCCTTGGGAACTGTTATCTCTCATGCTTGACCAGCAATGTTATTCTTTCTTTCTGCTTAACTGTCTTTTATGCATTAATGAAAAACATTTCTAAGCATATTTTACCCTTTAGCCTGTCTAATGTCTATTAATTACTTTAAAATGGAAGTTCCTAATCTAACAAAAAATATTTTTGTGGAAAATAAAAATTTACGGTATAGAAAAAAGATAGAAAAGCATGTAATAAGAATGCAATGATAAAAACATTATTACGTAAAACAATGGGAAAATCTAACTGATGAAAAAGTTAAACCTATAAAACTATGAAGCAAATGATGTAATCAGAAAGTAGCATGTCAAGATCTGTGTGGAGACTGGTAATAGATAAATTGCCAGTAAAAGGAAATATGCCATGTAAAAATAAAAGTGATAGATTATGTTTATGTGTTTTTGAAATTAAAAGTGTAAAAAAGTTATGGGGAAAACTACGTAAAGAAGATTTTTTTTGAAGATATAAAAGAGGTAGATAAAATAAACACAGATATGATTAAATATGGATATTATAGGAATAGAAGTAAAGAATATGTGAAAATAATAGATAAAAAGTTATTTTATATGTTATATGGAATGAAAGAATAAATGAAATTATGTTTAATGCTAAATGGATTTTAGCAATAATATTAGGTAAAATCAGATGGTGGTTGTGGAAAAAGTAGTGGGGGCATAATAAGGATGAAAGTTTAGTACAATTGTAAAGGAAATTATGAATATTTGTAAATAGATTTATGTGTGTGTGTGTGTGTGTATATATATATATATATATATATATATATATATATATATATATATATATACACATTTGTACATTTATAAATATTTCTAAATATGTTGAAAATAAGAGGTTTTTTTGTATATAAATAAAGGACCCCTGTTCTTTTCCATAGATGCTATGGGATCTTTTGTATCTACCTGAGCTACAACCAATTCAAGCAGATGGGGTCTTGGTTTAACATCTCATCTGAAGGATGGCCTACTCAGGAGTGCAGTACCACCTTTATGCTGTACTACAGTGTCAGCAATTGATATACCTGGTGTGAGAATAGAACATATAGCCTTCTGCACCACAATAATAAACTTTATCTCTAGCTCATATGTCCAACAATTTCTTAAAGGAATCAATATTTTTATCATTTTCACTGAATCAGGGATCTTATTCCATAAAAGTACAATTCATCCGGTTTTGTAACAGTTGCTAAGTTTTGTCTGAGATGCAGGGAAAGAAAATGTTAAATCATTATATTTTTATGTTTTCAAATTAACATAACTTGTGTGTCAAATAAAACCTGTAATAAGTTGTCATGAAATGCCTTATAAGCAAATAGCAACCTTTTGGAAATGTTTCCTTAGTGTATTGAATATCAGTTCAAAACTCTACATCTGTTCATATAGTCCAAACCTTTACTTGTTGGTGTCATTTAGTAAATATCCTTTGAACCTGCTCTGTGCAAAAGATATTATATTAAAGGAATGGTCTGACTTGTACCTTGTATAATGTAATTAAACATTTGTCATCCCCAGTGGTAATACTTTTGTGTATTACATCCAATTGCTTTAGTTTTTTGCATCGAATAGACTCAATATGAGCCTCAAAGGAAATTTTAACAGTCATTGTAATTCCCCAGGAATTTATAGAAACTAACTTGTGATAATGCAAATGATAAAATAGTTATTGGCTTCCTTATGTGTGTTTTCCCCAAAGAACATAATATTGCACTAATTCCTACTGTGCTATAACCTCATCCTGTTTGCCCAGTTAGCTGTCTTTGACATAAAATCATTAATGACTAAAGAATCATCTTCATTACTCCTGAAGAAACCAGTCTTGCAATCATCAGTTTATTTACAAATTTAGCAGTGTTTATCTACAGGTCTGGTTCCAAATACTGCATTAAATAATACAAGGCCCAGAAACAATTCCTAAGGTATCCATGATGCAATTTTAACAGGACTGGATTTTGTTCCCTGAATCATTACTGCCTGACACCCACCAGATGGCCAAGTTATCATTAAATAGGGGTTCATTTATAACTCTTTTAGTTTTCTATGAATCAAAGAGTGAGAAAGTAAGTCAAAAGCTTTTTTATATGTAAATTGATCACTCCTCTGCTTAATCCTAATCCTAATCCAGGTATTGCATAGTAAGGATATCTGTTAATTGCCAGACTACCCAAAAGTCTTACAGTGCATACACTGGGATTATACCTCTGAATTGTCCAGATTTTTGCTCAAAGTCTAGATTTTTGCCTCATATTGTTGGTCTGTTACTTATAAAATTTATTAATTCATTTACTTTTCAGACTTCATATCCTTCAGAAAATGTCTGATAATGTAAAACCTGTTATTCTATCAAATTTCTAAGTTTAAAACTGCAGTAATTAAAAATTTTCCATATTTTTGGGCCTTTGTACCCGTTATTTTTCTGTGCTGTACATCTTTCTTGATCTAAGCAGTTGAGAGTTATGACTGGGATGCATAAGGGCCTAATTTCCCTAGGCCATGCAAACAGCTACCACATTTACACACAGCCCCAAAATACCTCACTGCTCAGCAGAGCAAAGCTGTACTGCTAAACAGTAAGGCTTCTATGAATCCCAGATCCCTTGGCTAATACTCGAAGCTATTTGCTGCACTTTGTGTAATATGCAGGCTGACTATGGAGTCCATCCTTAGTTTAAATAGCAACAGTTATCTTTGCTAGTGTGTAGCAAACAGCTCTACCGATCTGAAATGTCCTGCCATTTTAGTGTTTCTTCCCATCTGGTGCTGCTGTCCATCTAATTAGTATCATTACTACAAATAACTGTTAACTTTGTATTTCAAAATGTGTTGTTAAATAAGAAAGGCTGTGGTAATGTAATTATTATAGAAATGGTACTTGTGAAATATATTTTTATGTTAAAGCATAAACAGCTACAAAAAGCTTCTGAATATAGTCATTCTGTAACATGAGTTGCATTAAAATGGGCACTACAAGGTGGAGAAAGCTACTAAGTAAAGATAAATAATTAATACTTAGAAAGTGAGCACAGTGTGTTTGTTGGTCTTGAAACCACTCCATCCCTAATTGCTCAAGTAATATCTAAATTTATAGTTGCTTAGCCATGCACGTTTCTCATTGTTTGTTATCCTCTTAATGCTGTATGCTGTGTTTTTAGTCATCATTGCAGTCTACAGTGACCGATATTAGTATTTCCATGTTGTATGGCAGAAGGTAGTCAATGTTTAGTGTTATAGTCTGTCCATGCACTAGTAATGAGATAGCTGGGATATCTGAGTTTGCATATGACCTGCATTAACACGTGCTTGTTTTCGGCTACATGGTTACAGTTCTTACTGCCTGCATTGGATGTTTTACCCTGTCTAGCTAAGAAGGGTCTCAAATTGTTTCAATGAGGTCTTTAACGTCCCTGTGATCTACTGTTATTGTATACCTGCTTTTGCTGGGATTTTGTTACATCTCTTTCTTTTTATGCAAATTAAAACTTTGCACTTATTTTACTTTATTTTAAATCTCATCCTGGTCATCCCCCCATTCTCACCCACCCCCACTTTCCTTAGGTTTATACTTCTCCAAGCCACTCCTGCTACTTCATCCTCCAATCACCATTCTTTATACTCACACCCACACCCTTCATACTTTTCCCCTTAAACGCTTCTAGCTCTACCTAAATATCCTACTGTAAACAATCTCCCATTCATCTTCTAACTTGTAACCTATCTCATATCCAATTACTCTTTCTATAAAATGTCCAACACCTTGCAGCTAACACTTTTCTTTCTGTCTCTGAGTATGTCCCTTCTTATATTAACCCAAACCACCTATCTTCACTATATGAAAGGCTCATTTCCACCTACTCTTGTTATAACAACACAGCTCAATGTTACAAGTTTCTCAAACATCTCACCAACAATTTTCAACTGTTGCTATAAACTCAAACTTCTCCCCACTAAAAACAAACTCAAACTACATCACAGTATTTTACCCAAGTCTTTTCTGAACTCCACCTACTTTACACACATAATATTCCACCTCCAGTTATTATCTCAAACTGGTGATGTTCACCCAAACCCCGGCCCTTCCCTCTTTCCCAGTAAAATCCATTCCCCCACTCCTTCCTCAAATACAACCACAAATACTCAAAACCTTGTTCTGATAACAATCAACATTAGGAGTATCTGTAATAAAATTACTGAATTTCATGGCTGCTCTCTCTATACACCCCTGATATAGTAGCCATTAAAGAAACATGGCTAAAGCCACATATATTATATACTGAAATAGTTGCAACTGGCTATAATATTATTCGGAATGATAGACTCTCAAAGAAAGGTTGTGGTGTAGCTATAATATATTCCAAGTCTTCAACTATTACATCCCATCCCAAGCCTGCTCCAACTTTTGGCAATATGGAATGCCTATTAGCATCTTTACAAATAAACAAAAATAAAAATTTATGCATGGCAGTAATTTATATTCCCCCAGGCCAAAACATATCTACTCTTGAAAATTTCCTAGCATGAAAAACTTCAAATGTACCAAATGAAACCATCATTCTAGGATATATTAACATTAACTGGTCAAATCTAACTTCAGACTCCCCAGCAAACTGTATTAACCTGTATAGGTTTACACAACTGGTCAGATCCGCCACATGAATACTAAACAATCAACCAGAAGCCATTCTAGATTGGATCCTTGTTTCAGATCCACAAAAATACTCCAACACAAGTACCCTCCCTAACACTCTCAGTGACCATCTACCGGCCCTTACATATAGAGCCAATAATCATGTGCCAAAATCCCACTTATATAGAGCATCTAGGAACCTAACTAATTTTAGCCAAACAGCCTTTATCGATGCACTAAATGCTCACAACTGGACCCCTCTAAAATTCCTACTACTAGAAGAGGCAGTTCACTATTTTAATAATATCTTCCTTAACTCCCTAAGCGCCTTAGCCCCACTGAGATACAAAAGAACAAAACTCAATCATACTCCCTGGCTTACCAAAACAACTAAACAAGTGCTCCGGACAAGAGACTAAGCCTGGAAAGAATGGAGTAAAAATAAAACTCAAGCAAAAGACATAAATTTTAAACAACTTTGTAACAAAGCAAAGAAATTAGTCCAGAATGATAAAAAAACTATTTCTCACAACAATTATCTAGTGCAAGTAACAACCCACAAAAATTCTGGAAATCAGTCTCTTCTCTCTTTAATCCTGGAACGCCACAAAACTCATCACCCTTTCCGGACAAAGGCCCTCAACAAATACCCTATATCTTCAACTCTCACTTCATAGATAACATTGCCTAACCTTGTTAACAAACTCCTACCCAACACCCCCAGTAACATTTCAACCAGCATAAACTCAAATCTTAATGTTTACCAATAAGCACACTGCTGGAGAAAAAGTCAAACGCCAGATTCCCAAACCGTATCCAATACTTTATTGTATAACAACCAACATAAACCATAAAATGCTTAATGAATCACTGTGTTTTTCATCTATTACACAGACTTCATCAGGCAAACAGATAATTAATTACATTACTTTTATACTATCAATTATGTTTGAATTGTCCAATCTTAATGTTTCTTACTCACGTCCCTCACACTATAATGAAATAAATAACACCACAACAATTCAAGTTTTTACCCTAAAACCTGTGCCCACCTCCTTAGTACTCAAGTCACTAAATAAACTAAAACCTTATTCATTATCTGCTAATAACCTGCTCTCCGAATATCTGAAACTCAGTGCCAAAGCAATAGTTTACTCTGTCAATATTCTGATTAATAGCTCTATCACTGACTCCATAATTCCTGAAACTTGGAAAAAGTCCATTGTTACCTCATTGCACAAAGGCAGAACTACAGATGACTTAACCTATTACTGTCCCATCTCCATCCTCTCTCCATTATCAAAAATATGAAAAAAGTGTATATAAAAGTCAGCTACTAAAACACTTCTGTGATAACAATCTCCTTGGCCCAACCCAACATGGTTTCTGACCAGCACACAGTACTATAACTGCTCTCCTGTCCTGCAGTGATGCTGCAAACAAGGCTTTGGACACTGGTCTACGTACATCAGTGCTACAACTACATTTGTCCAAAGCATTTGATATATTATCTCATGCTAAACTAATTCAACAACTTGCAGCTCTAGGCTACTCTCAACAATCCCCTACCTGGTTCTCAAACTAGCTAAACAACATACAGCAATCAGTTAAATGGCAAAATAGACAATCTGGATATATAGTCAATAAAACAGGTGTCCCACAAGGGTCAATTCTGGGATCTTTGCTATTTAATGTATTTATAAATGATCTTCACTTAGTCACCTTGCAAAGTTCAATCATTCAATATGCCGATGATTCTATTATATCCTCTTCCAATAACTTTTCTGACCTCCAAAAAATAACACAAATTGCCTTTACAAACATAGAAATGTGGCTAAATGATGCACTTCTTTTAAATCCTACAAAGTCAAAGATCCTATTGTTCTCATCCAAACCTCCTCCACACAACTTTATAATCTACTCTCAAAACAGGACAAAAATTGAAATAGTGAAGTCAGAAAAATTACTGGGCATCACTATTTATGACAAACTATCCTATGAGTAACATATTCTAAATACAATAAAAAAACACACTTCAAATTAGGCAAACTCTATAGACAGAAGTCATACATGGACAAACCTACAAAAATAAAGTGGCTAATGCCCTCTTACTCCCATCCCTTCTATACGGTTACCCATTTTTATTAATCTACATATATCCCTTAGCAACAAACTACAATCATGCTACCATGAAATGGCAAAATTTGTCACTGGACTGCCATATAAGACTCACCATTGTCTAGCTATTAAGGAATTGAACTGGTTTGAATTCCCCCATTTCATTCACTACACCCAATTAACGTTAGCTCATAAACTAATATACAACAAAGATAACTGGCCCTCTTTCCTTTCTATCCTTCACTCCTACACCCCCTCCAGAAAAATCAGATCCACTAATAAACAACTCCTAAAGGTTTCCAAACCGAATAAAAGGGCTGGACAAAGCCTGCACTCACACTCTGTATCTAAGGTATTGAACACCCTATTTCCCTCCATCACACAATTAGATTCTTTAAAAAAAATGTAAATGTACATTAAAACATTATTTTCTCAATAAATCAATATGCCCCTACTTACAAAATTACAGACCACCTTAAGCTATTAGTATGTCTTCCATCAACGTCAATAAAATCCTTTCGTGTGAATTGATCCAAAGTATATATTTTATTCATTATCTGGCCATGGGGTCACTGTGCTGACTGTGCTGACATGCAACATAATTTGTGTAAACAAAATATGCTCAACACCAACTCTAAATAACTTACACAAATCTTTTCACACTATATCATTAATCTTTAGAAAATCCTCCAGGCCACAAAACTGTAAAGAAATGTTATTTCTTGATGTATTTGCATTGAAACTTTACATGTTTTTGGTATATGTAATAGTGTCTTTGTATACTTTTGGATGTGTATACCACATTAGTAATGTATGGAAAAATCCCCAAAAAAGAATAATTATGCAATGAAACTTTGAATGTTACTGTCATAATTATATTTGGTATAATCTGAATCGGTAATTGCAGCTTTAATCTCCGGGCCTCCACTGAAAATGGGTTCTGGACCCAGTAGAGTTTCCCAGTCAACAAACGTCAATAAATAAATAAATAAATCTTCACCCCCCCCCCCGAACCTAACCTTTTTCCATTTTGTCTTTACCCTTTAGAAAAAACAGTGACCTCACACAATCGGTGCCCCCCCCCAAAAAAAAAAAAAAAACTGAAAGTGCTCTCCTGGACAGTCTTCCAGTGGATTGTGCTGCAACTGATTTTATTACAACATTGACAGGACACTACTTTACTTTACAAGTGAGTGTAGGTGCCTCTTTCATGGCGAACATGCTCCTAAACTTTTACACTTATAAGCTACTGTGTACTTTATTCAGATAATTTGTCAGTACCTGTATAGCTTCCTAGCACTCACTAAGCTGCATATGACCCTCTCATAGCCCCTTCTCATTTTTTCAGGCTTCCCTTCAATAATTCTTGTAGTCTGGTGACCCTGTTCATCAGAAGGATATTTGGACCCAGGGCTTATAATTCCTAACAAAGGGATGTCTTCAACCCTCTATCTCACTACCAGGCGTTTCCCTTGGACTTTCACAGACTAGTGCATGGAACTCTTATTTGACTTTCAAATGCTAGTGCAAGTACTTTCTTTAATTCATCTTTATTGTAAACCAATCCTATACTATTTTCATCTCCTCATGACTTACCTGGTTAGTGTCTACACTGATACTGATAGTTTTTATTCTGCAGGCTCATTTCTGCTGTCACTTTGCTAGCTCCAGATGCTGCTAGCTCCATTTGCCCTCTCTGTGCTCGGGCTCACTCTGCTCCACTACCCTACCCCCATTCCCACACACCTCAGGATCAATTTCCTTTATTCCTAGACAGGCTCCTCCCCTTCTCTCTATCCTCCAATCAGCACTCCACCTACACTTTTCAGTCTCACTTCATCCATTATCTCATCAAATTATGTATCCACACACAACACCATTGCTCTTCCCAATCTTCATTGCTTTTCTTACCCTTCTGCACTTAACTTCCATCCACATAATACACAACAATTTAAAACCTTTACCTGTTTCTTCAACCATAAGTCCACTTACACCCAGCTATCACCTAATTCAAACCACTCTGCTACCAGATTTAAACTAGTAACTGAAGCAAATACTAAACTTAGCCTAACAACTCTATACAAACATCCCACACTTAAAAGAAAACTAATACCGCAAACCTACCTATCAATAAAGCAAACCTTAAATCCCACAACCCAACAAACCAATAAATCTCTCACCATTGCAACCATTAACCTGCAAAGTATCAGGAATAAAATTCCAGACGTCCATGCCTGGTTTTCACACAGTAGGCCAGGTGTAATAACAACCACAGAAACCTGGCTTAAACCATATATAAAAATCTCAGAATTTCTACTACCTGGCTACTCCTGCTTAAGATACAACAGACCCCATAAAAAGGTGGAGTGTTGCATTAATTTACCCAAGTCATTTTACATTAGTACCATATACCAATCCTACTCCACAATTCACATCTGCCAAAATTGTTGTAGCTTACCTATAAGTGAATACCAACAAAATGTTTTGCATCATTGGAATCTATATCCCACCAGGCAATAATATACCCATCCCATCCTAGAAAAAATATTGCCTGGACTTCAAAAACCTTTACCAATGAGACAATTATCCATGGAGATGTCAACACAGATTGGATAGAAGTCACAAAAAGTCAACCCTCAATAAATATAAATCTATTCAATTATACCCAGCTTTTCAATGAAGTAACTTCACCCAACAAAACAACAACTAGTGATTCCATCATAGACTGGATACTAGTCTCACACCCAAAGTAGCTTCAGCAGGGACTCTACCTCAAACCATAAGTGTTCACCTCCCAGCACACCTAATACATAAATCCACCCTAGCCCCCAGCCAGCAGCAGTACAGACTAACTAGAAATATCCCCAATTTTGACCAAAACAACTGTAAATGACACTCTGGCACAAGTAAGCTGGAGCATTCTCAAAGTCCTCCCACTAGATGAAGCTGTTGAATTCTTTAATTCAACCTCCTTAGATATCGTAAACAATTTAGCCTCCATACGGCAAAAAAGAATTAAAAACAACAATGCTACATAGCTTACTCATCCCACAAAACAACTGATGTCTAAAAGAGACAACTGTTGGAAGCTTTGGCAAAAAAAAAAACAAAGACCCCCAATACCTCCTACAATTCAGACAACTTTGTAATCAAGCAAATCGTACAGTAGTAAAAGACAACAAATAATTCTATCTAACCAAAAATGCCATAAACAAAACCCTAAGAAATTCTGGACTACAATCTCAACCCTACTTAACCCAGGATCCAGTAACAACCCCTGTCCTGACCCAGACAAATCCCCCCACAGAAATTGCCATAATATTCAACTCACATTTTATAGACTCCATTGCTAAACTTACAGGAAGCTTCCCTCAAATAAATATCACAGCACACTCTCCAAATATAAACTCTATACCAAACGTCACCTTCTCCCCCATCCCTACCTCAACTATCTTGCAACTACTCCTTAAACTCAAACCATGTACTAATGCACCTGATAATCTACCCCCAACATACCTACAGATATCAGCAAAGTCTATAGCTTATCTAGTTAGCATACTTATCAATAGATCTGCCCAAGAACAGCAAGTACCCACTACCTGGAAAAAAGCTTATATTCTCCCACTACATAAAGGCGGCCAAAACATAAATTTCACCAGTTTCTGACCCATAGCAATCCCTTCCCCTCTATCCAAAATTCTAGAAAAATGTGTCCATAATCAACTCCCAAAGCACCTCCTAGACAATAAAATCTTGTCCACCACCCAACATGGTTTCATACCTGGACACAGTACCACCACTGCCCTTATATCATTTTTGGACACTGTAAACCGTGCAAAAGACACAGGGAAAATTGTGCCCTCTTTATTCCTCAGCCTATCAATGTCACATGATACCATCTCACATCCTCTACTACTCACTAAATTATCTAACTTAGGAATCTCACCCCCTACCTTAGATGGGTTCTCTACCTACCTTACAAATAGACAACAAGCAACAAAATGGGATCAGCACTTCTCACCTTATCTCCTGATATCAACAGGAGTTCCCCAAGGCTCTATACTTGGCCCCCTCCTTTTCAGCATATTTGTTAATGACTTTCACTCTTCCCTGCCCCAAACCTCACTTATTCAATGCACAGATGATTCCGCCATCATCAGCTCTGCCTATTCCACCAGTGAACTCCAAAAACTAACTCAAATCGCCTTCTCAGAAACATGGATGAACAATAATCACCTATCCCTAAATGCTAACAAAACCAAACTCCTTCTATTCACCCCTTAAAGTTCCACCCCCATAAACAACACATAAATTACCTCAGCCACTCATCCCAAAAACCCTAACATCCTCTTTTTTTACCATGTCTGCTATATGGTGCTCCCCTACTCACAGGCATTCAACTCTGTCTAAAAAACAAACTTGAATCTTTTTACAATAAAGTAGCAAAGTTTGTCAACAGTGCTACACATAACCTTCCATCACTGTACATCCCTTCAAAAATTCAGTTGGCTGGAACTACCTCACTTCCTAATTTACCTACAACTCTGCACTGCACATACAATCATAACTAAACCAGAAGATTGCCCATCCCTAGCCTCACTAATGTCCTCTACAACCCCGCTGGATACCTCAGATCAGAAAATAAATGGTTTTAAGGTAGAATTACCCAACCTTACAGCTGGCCAAGGTCTTTACTCTGTTGCTATAACCAAGGTGTGGAATTCCTTACCCACCACAATCAGAACCACTCCTAACCACACCAATTTCAAGAAGTCTCTGCAAGAATACCTCTCCATACTATGGCTCTATACATGCTCAAATAATTCTTCCAGCATTACATGAAACTAGATACCTTAACACTTTGAAATAGCTATCTTCACTTAAACTCCCTCTCAGTTTTATGCATCCTCAGCTACAAGATGAAATTTAAAGAAAAGAAAGCCTAATTATAATTGTATGCCAACATGTATATATTGTACCTGGATGTAAATCATTGTTATTTTTGTATTTTGTATAATGTTGCTTACTAGTAACTTGAATCTGGTAACAGTCATTATGTAACTTTATCTCATCAATGTATATTAATATCTGGAGCTTTTCTCTCTGGGCCTCCACTGAAAATGGGCACCCCTAGATCCAGTGGATTATCCCGGAAAACAAATGCAAATAAATAAAATAATAAATAGAAAATAACACCAAATCTATAGAGCTAAACTCTTGCTGTTCCCCATTATTTACCACAGATACAATCCAAACTTGATAGATTTCTATGTAATGTGTAATCTATACACTGATTCCCCCATTATTTACCACAGATACAATCCAAACTTGATAGATTTCTATGTAATGTGTAATCTATACACTGATTCCCCCATTATTTACCACAGATACAATCCAAACTTGATAGATTTCTATGTAATGTGTAATCTATACACTGATTCCCCCATTATTTACCACAGATACAATCCAAACTTGATAGATTTCTATGTAATATGTAATCTATACACTGATTCCCACCATAAAACCATCTACAAACTACCCTAAGACTTGGGTCTGACAAGTAAGTTAGACTATAGCAATAGAAGACTCAGCAACAGCAGCCTTGAGACTATTGGTGGACTTATCTCTGAGCAAACTCTTCAGTCAGTAGAAACTAGAAAGCCACATAAGTATAAGACAAGTAGCACCACAACAAACATTCAGCACACATACAATTCACAGCTTTGGGTGTCCCAGATAACATATGGCTATGTGGGACCTCAAAAGGCTGCATACATTTAGCTATTAAAAATAACAGCAATATGAATTTTTTAACAACTTTTGAAGCTGTTAATTCATCAGTGGTTAATTTAGCTTTATAGGTAGCTACTAGAAATGAGGTCCAGGAGACCATTGATGAGGCCAGTCCATTTGTGCTGAGTACCCCGAAGCACAGTCTGGTTAGGTGAACTGCTTAGAGTCACACAGTAGCCAGATGGAGGCTGAAGGAGTCAAACTCTGCACTACAGGGAATATCTTGTCCATAGTTCATAGCCTTAATCATCAGTGCTAACTGCTATTTAGCTTCTGTCCCGAGTGTGAGGCAATGTTAAGTGTGTCACAGCTTTCAAAGCTGTAAAGCAGTTCCCATCCCTGCATTTTTTTAACCTAAATTGTAGTAAGTATTACATGGAGCTCTAAATGTCCGGTTAAAGAATTCATAATTACTTGCTAATGTCTTCTCAAAATGGCTTCAAACATTTTGCTCTCAGTGTGAATTACTTGAATAAATCTCCCAGACACATTAATAAACTAGTTATGACTGGTGGGCTGAAAGCAATCCTCTGTATTACTGCACCAGACAGGATTTGTTCATTCGCATTCGAAGCTAGATGGAAGTGACAAAGGCAGTGTTGTCATCTGTCATGCAAATGATCTGTGATCAGCTAGTAACTGAAGTGACTGTAAGCTAACCAAGAGGGAGGAACATCAAGTAGCCAGAGTCAGGCACTCAGAGTGGTGATGAGTGGGGCAATTCTGGTGTCTGGCAGGACTCCTCTCGTATGCCCTTAAGGGGTCATTTGCATATATCCCATGGTTTTCCATTACAGGAGGTTTAAGGTATCACACAGTGAAGGCTCTGCCTTGGCTGTGTCTTTCTTGCAGTTCTTGAAGATATATATATATATATATAAAGAGAGAGAGTGAGCGAGACAGGGAGAGGGAGGGAGAGATGAAGAAAGAGATAGGGATGGATATAAATATATGTAGATATATTTAGTATTGGCAATACAGTTTCCAAATACAGCAGAAAAAATTATATCAAATATTATTCTGAAGACTTATTACAAAGTACTGTAACAGATTCAATTGAGATAATTGCTTCATATGGTCAACATGTATTATTATTATTTTAATTTATTCATCAGTCATTCATTTGGTAGAAGTGTACAGAAAAGTCACTTATGGAGTGTTTGGAGGCAGATCCTGCCAATAATTTTTGTTTGATTAGATTATGTCAACTTCTAGCTGATTTACACTACAAGAATATTTCATACTACAAGCAAGTATAACACTGCTTGTGATGTTTCAAATGGTTATATTTGGAATATTAGAAAGTAATTCATATAGAAACTGATTTTTATTCCACATTTAGGTGATACATTTAGTAGCTGCACTGTGAGCACTGGACACAACACCTCTACAACTTATGCATCACCTAAAATGTGGCAATGCCCACATAATGGAAAATAGCCAGTGTTTGGCCTATTCCCAAAACTAGCAACCCAGATTATTTTAAAAAATTCTGGCCTTTAAGAAGATTCTCTAAAAACTTATCTACATGCAACTAACTTACCAACTACAGTCCTACTGGACAATCCTCCACATCAACATAGATTCCAGGGTGGGTGAAATCCTTTAAAGAAAACATTCTACTGGACAGAGATAAAGGCCTTCTTATGGATGCAATCTTCATAGACCTCTCCAAGGACTTTGACACTGTCAATTACCACCTTCTACTAGCCTCCCTTCTCTCTGCAAGCATAAGCCCCCAACATCATTATGGTTCAAGGACTATCTTACTAACAGATTATTCAAGGTATAAATAAGCCCCACCAGCCCTCCCAAAGCAGCCATCACACAGAGTGCTCCCCAAGGATCCATACTTCCACCTGTTCTCTTTGTCTACTTTGCTAACAATCTTCCACAAGACACCCACCCAAATGGACCTATTTCAGTCTCAGCCCAGACAAATATAAATGACAGTAGACAAACAAGTTAATGAGACGTATTATGAATACAAACAAAATGTTGTGTGCAGATAACAATGAATCAATAACAGCAATAATAATGAAGTCCACAGTACAGAGGACAATTGGAAGGGGTGGTTTGAGTAAGACGGGAAGGTGAAGAAGAAGAGAGTTAAATAATGAAGGAACAGAGCCAATGTATAAAAGATAGCAAAAGTAAGGCCACACGGAAATTAACTATATATAATATATATAATGTGGAAGATATCTCAGATGTTAGTGTAGGAAAATAATGTGAGAAAGACAAAAGTGATTTACTGGTGAAGTGAAGGGTGAGGTATTAGGTAATGTGTCAAGAGGGAAAGCAATTGCAAATTGACTGGTACTTGAGAAGATCTTTAAGCTGAGCATGAAATGATGAGTATGATGTTAGGGTTTTAAGATTAGTTGGGAGGGATTCCCAGAGTTTAGGACCTAGGATGGAGAGGGCATGTTTCATGCAATGAAGTCTGATTCTGGGACATTGAAGAAGTTGACCAGTGTGATTAAGACTTCTTAGAGTATAACTGGGAGGTAGGTAGGTTGGAAGGGAGGGAAGGGGAGGAGTGTTCCTTGAGGAGCTTGTAGAGTTGGGATCCAAGAAGCAGGTTGGCATGTTGTTGGACAGGTAACCAACTGGCTTTATTAAACATGATACAATGATAGTCATTCCTAGGGGAGAGGGTAAGGAAATGGCAGATGGAGTTGCTTATAGTTTGGAGGTGTTTTTCTTGGATGTTGCTACAATCACTAGAAGTCCATGTAAAAGCTGGGCTAGTAAAATGCATTTGCCTATGTCATTCCTGGTTGGTCTGAAGAAAAAGGGAGAACATTTATAGGACTAAACTAGGAGGGAATTAATTTTTCTCCACATTTGTTCTAGGTGAAGGTAAAAGTTCACTGTGGAATCAAGACACATACCAGTGTATTTGAAAGAGATGACTTGATCAGTGGGGTTGTCAAGATGGTTATGGATAAGTGATTGAGAGTTTTTCAAGCCATTTAAGGTAGTACTAAACAACATTACCTTACATTAGGAAGTGTTCAACATTACCTTTTTGCTACTAACAATAAAGTTTAAAAAGTTCAGGTTATTTATGTTATTAAATCCTTACTAGCATTTTCAGTGGTGTTTTAATGTGGATTGTGTAGTTTCCTTACACCCTGCAATTTTTGTCAGAGTTGCCTGGTTCTATGCTTCTTGGAGCTGTTTTTGTTATTAAGTCATTTGATAAGAGAAAAGAAGTCCAGCTGTGGTAGTTGTATGGCCGAGGAGATCAGGTTTGAGTAAAATAAGACCATGTCATCAGCATAAAGTAAGAGAGAGAGAGAGAGAGAGAGAGAGGTGAGGTTGATCAAGTGGTAGTTTATTAATGACAATGCAAAGAAGGGGAACCAGAATTAAGGGACTCCTTTAAGGAGAAGGGTGGAAGCAGAGAGGGTGTTCACAAAATGAACAGAGAAATATTGATTGGAAAGATAATTTTTAAACCAGGGAGCTGTAGCCAGGCTAATTCAAGTTTCAGTTAGGTGATCTAACAGAATGGTATTGTCAAGCAGATCGAGAGCTTTGATCATTCAATAAAGATGACTCCAGTGAGGAGGCCTTTGTCCATAGGTTAATAGATTAATAGATTCATACTAAGCTAACTGCCCTTGCGAGCCATTTTAAGCCTAGCCAATTATCCCTTGTGAGACTCAAACCCTGCACCTTGTGTTTGTAAGGCAAACACCTTAAACATTAGGCCACCCTCCCAACCCTAATAGCCAAGAAGATGTTATAAGTAAGAGTCCAGAGTCTGTAGAAGTACTCCTACAAGTCCAAAACCTATGCAGTTTTGGTGATAATAGAGTATACTGGGAGATGTAATGGGTGACTTGATTGTAAACTAATTTTTCACAGATTTTACCAAGTATGGGAAGAATGGAGATGGGACAGAAGTCAGTGGTGTGAGATGGGTTAGTTTTTTGGATGAAGGTTTTAAAATTGGTTGCTTTCCAGATATCAGACATTATATTTTGAGTTAAGCAGAGATTATAATTATTAAGAAGTGGTGAGACTATGAAGTCCTTACACAGGAATAAGAACCATGGGAGAAGATTGTCTGGACCAACAGGCGAATCAATTTTTAGTTCTTCAAGTAGTGGTACTATGTGTTTAGGTTTGATTGCTTTGAAATGGAAAGTGGGCATATGGGGGGGTAGAGAGGTTAGAGGGAAAGGAGGGGTTATTAATAGAATCAGGGATGGGCATTGTACTGAAGTGAAAGTTCAAATCAGCTGCTGTGAGGTGAGATGAGGAGGATGAATGCATGTTAGCTGGATTAGTACGGCCTGTCAGCTGGTTGACATCTGCTCAGAATTTTTTTAGGGGAGTTGAGAAGAGATGACTGATACTTTTTCATAATGTGACTTTTATGTAACAAGATTGCCTGTTTAGCTATATTTCTTAGCTTAGTATAGTGTTGCCTGTAGGTTTAGGATGGTTGTTTTTCCAGGTTTGCCAGGCAAACCTAACTGGTAACTGTTAAAAAAAAAAAAAAAAAAAAAAAACTAAAGCTGTGCTGCTTGGAATCCCTCAAACAAACTTGCTACAATCAGCCCAGTCTGGTCCATATGCCACAACTGATCCTACACATTGTGAATAATTCCCAACTACAGATACCTCGGCATCTGTCTGGATCCCTACCTCAGCTTTAAACACCATATCCAAGTCACTAAGTCCAAAGTCAATAAACTCCTCTTTTGACTTGGAAAATCTCCCACTTCCTCAGCCCTGCTGCCAGAGTAGCTATCAGGAAAGGTGTTCTCCTTCAATGTCTAGAGTAAGGCATCCAACTAACCTCAACATTCTCTATGAAAATTCTGTCCACCCTACAAGCAACCCTAAGTAGCATCTGTAGATTTATCACTTTATCTCCCAAAAGAGAACACCACTGCCTTACCTTTGCAAAAGCTAAATGGTTTCCCATCCCTCTCAGTAATACACTTCTATTCAAACTCATTTTTGAGCAAACCTTCCCATAGTTTGCACTTAGACTCCATGAGGGATGCTCACCCACTTATAATAAGAAGCATGGCTTGCTCAACCAGAGCATTGGCTGGTACTATTCAAGCGACGAGCAAAAAAAAAAAAAAAAAACTGATGTTCCTTCTACTGGCACACCAACCAGATGGCCAGATGCATGAAATGCCCCCCCCCCCCCACTCCTGCCCCAGCCATTCAGGTCCCATTTCTGTGCACTGCTCCCAACCCTCCTTCAACATATTTTGTTAAAAAAAATAATTAATTTTTTTTTAAACTGTAGCAGACAGTTTCTAAAGTTCATACCCTGCCTGCAAGTAGCTCTACAGCACTCATGTTTTAGTCAAAAAATTCTTTTTTTTTCATCTGTAGCAAACTGTCTGATACACAGTTACTACAGTTTCGACTACACACAGGGAAATACATCACTTAGGCCCGACCCTTAATGCAATACCTGTTTTTAAAAGTCAGTATTCTGTTAATGAGAGATCAGGATCAGTTGATCACTCCCTTCCAACACGTTGCACCCAGGGTAGCTACCCCTCTCACCCTATCCTGGCTCCGCTACTGCTTATAATATATATATATTTATTTGTTTATTGCATTTTTTACCAGGATAGCCCAACTGGGCAATAAGCTACCTCTTTTCAATGGAGGTCTAGGGAGAAAAGCTCCAGAAAAATTCCAGCATTATATAAAGAACATAGTAAACAGATATATACAAATAATCAACAAATATGCAACATTTAAACAGAATACCATTAATTAATAGCAGCATCATGTAAAGAGCTATGAAACATTTGAAAATTAACCTGATAGAGGAAAAGAAAAGGAGAAAAATGGAGGATTAGTATTAAGAGGTGAGAATCTTTTAGGATACGTAGAAGAAAGAAGAGAGAGAGAGTCAGAAGACAAAGAGATGACTTTGGACCAGTAATTAAGGGAATAGTGCTTGGTAAGAAAAGGAGAAAGTAAGGGGCAGGACATTAATTATTCAGGGGTTGTGTATGTATAGAACCAGGAATATTTTAGTTACTCTCTTATCTGTGCCTTGGAAAAGTTGGCGTTTGCTGTGTATCTTAGAGTGAGAAGAAGTAAGTTCAAAATTTAGACCAGGAAAGACAAATGCAAAGAGTCACCAGTTGAGTTGTTAGCATTTTTAGCAGTTAATAATATTTTGTCAGTGGATTTCAGCTGTCTACTTGGGTTATATAGTTGGAGAATAATTTTCAAACTAGGGCGTTTGTCAGGATAATAGATGAATTTACGGGAAGTGCCTAGTTAGGAAGGTGTAAGGCAATGCCTCAGCTCTAACCACTGAAGATTTTTGAAGGCCAGACAATGATGTATCCAGTAGTGATGACTGATGGCTATTATAGCGCTCTTCCAAGACTGAGGGATGAGTGGATTGTAGGTTAATCAAGCTGGGAGCAGGGTAAGGTAGTGTATGCATGAGAATGGATTGCGCAATTTTTTTTTTATTTATTTAACATTTGTTTACAGGGAATGTCCAACTGACAGCAGTACTTTTTCTGGCATTATCTATAATATTGATCTTTATATATGTATCTATCTATACTATAGGTATTGTTTGAGTCTATACAGAGCACCTAGCTTTTGGTCAATGTTTTTTATTGCTCGTTTTATAGGATCATATGATCATTGGAAGTTACTAGACTATTGGCCCTGAGGCTCTTACAAGCCTAACCAAGAATTTAGCCCATGTTCCAACATGTCAGCACCTGATTCCCCTGTCCAG
This sequence comes from Protopterus annectens, assembly GCF_019279795.1. Taxonomy (NCBI): domain Eukaryota; kingdom Metazoa; phylum Chordata; order Ceratodontiformes; family Protopteridae; genus Protopterus; species Protopterus annectens. The sequence continues at coordinate 475,287,008 of NC_056731.1, forward strand.
CAAGGACACAGGTGGAATCCCAGGGATGTATTTTCTGTTCCCACAAAAGGAGGAGTCTCTGGGACACAAATCTGTCCCTCCAACAAGTCCTTTTGATGTGACAGACCAGGTTGAGGCCATTTGTGTGGGTTACTCGAGTGGAACTTGATTTACGGATATGCAGCAGTCCCATCAAGGCGGGGTCTGAGATTGCTTTGTATTTCAGACAGAGATCACCTCTCAGGAGTCTGCTTGAGACTGAGTAGAGGGACAGGGCCTTTAGCCTATCTGTTTAGGGTAGATGCTTGAGGCCCCTGGATTCTCCTGGTGAAGAACCTCTGTGGTCTCTGCAGCCGTGGTCTCTCCAGCTGCTGCATGTGCTTTGTGAGGCACATGCCGAAAGAGGCATTGTACTCAATAATGGGTCTTATAAGGTAAGAATGCAGGGATGTTATGACCACCTTGTCCCTGGATTAGATACCCTTACTAATGAGGTTGCCATGTAAAAAACTTTGCATTCAGTGGAGGCAATATGATGGTCAAAAGTCAGTTTGCTATCAACCTGTGTGCCCAAGTCCCTCATGACTGATTGCGTGCTTAGGACCTTATTATTAATGTGATAATTTGTGTGGGCACCACTCTCCCCAAAGGGGACGATGATGCATTTTAAAAGCATTCAGTTTGAGGCCATGTTTCTGACATCAGTAATTTGTTTGTGTGAGACCCTGTTGGAGGATGTCCACATCACTAGGGGAATTGATGACAGCACCCAGCTTACAGTCATCTGCAAACTTGGTCAGCCATAGCCCACTGCTTTTGGCCTGCACCTCAGAAAAGTATATCCCAAACAAAAGAGGCCCCAAGACTGATCCCTGGGGTACAACACTAATTATTGATCTACTGCTTGAGGTGGCTTCCATTATTTTGACTAGGTAGGTTATAACAGTGAGCCAGTTTGCTACCCATCTGGTAACATATGGATTGATGCCTAGTTGAGAGAGTTTATCTATTATACCTGAATGGGGAATAGTATCAAAGGCTCTGGCCATGTCAAGGTACGTGGTGTGTACCATCTTCCCCTTGTTCGTGGCTTTAGTGACTGTCTCAAAGAAGTTGATCAAATTTAACAGACATGACCTAACCCGGACAAAACCAAACTGTGTGGGATCAAGTGTTTGGAGGTGTCCTTGATAAAGAGGTCCATGATAACCCGCGCCATGGCCTAGCAGATCAGGCTAATTAGACTGATGAGTGTATCATTTCCTGCATCAGTAGACGCTCCACCTTTGTGTAAAGGAATGACAATGGATGTTCCCATGGAGGCTGTATTTTTTGCCTTTGAGAGGGCAGTGATGACTTGCAACCTAGAGGTAAGAGGAGGGGGGCAGGTGCTGGGGATGTCCTGATTTACTGATGGGGGGCAGAGGAGTGAAGGTCTCAATGAAACTGTCTGCCAGCAAGTTGGCTATATCTACATCATTCGTGTATGTGGTGTTCTTGACCACCAGTTCTGAGCAGAACTGGGTGCTTCCTTTGAGACTGTGGACATATGTGAAGAAGGCCTTATGATTTTCTTTAGTATATGTGGCCAGATTGGACTCAAACTTTGCTTTGGAGGATTTCACAAGTGCTCTTATTTGCTTGTTCAGGCCAAGGAGAGATTTCTTCCAATTAGGCACCTGCTCTTTCTTGATCCTGGACAGCATTTTTTTCCTTTTATTATAGAGTTTAATTATTGCAGATGTCCACCAGACAGGTTTACTCTTCCTTGAGGAGGATGATTTTGTCATATCGGGTATTCCTGATTCCATTCAGCTACATAAATGCTTGTATAGTACTTTGGTGTAGGTTTGGACATATGTGCCAGTTCCTGTGGAGGGGGGGGGAGGGGGCTGTGAAGCTGTTCATACCTTCCCTTAGGAGGTTGTAATCAGCTTTGGAAAAGTTTTTTTGTTAGACCCTAGGCTGGGGGGGGGGGGGTCAGGGGAGATGGTGACTTTGAAAGTGACCACTTTGTAGTCGGATATTACCAGGGATGATTACACTGTAGGACTGCTGCAGTGGTTACTCATGTTGGTTAATACCAAGTCCAAGATATTTTCACCTGTTGTGGGGGTGTTAACCAGCTGGTCCAAGGCATTTGCATTGACGAAATCAAGGAATCTCTAGGCATTTGTATTTTGCCATGAGTCACCCAGGATCAGGCTAAAGGATTGAATCTTGATAGATTCGAAGAGGTCCAGATAGGTGGAGTCGGCATCTTGAGTCAAAGTTGGGAGCGTGTAGCTAGCTATGATTTGAATAGGGGTCTTGTCAATGGTTAACTGTGCCTGGAGTGTCTTCTGTGCATCATACTGTTTGACCAGCTATGTCTGTTAAATATATATATATATATATATATATATATATATATATATATATATATATATATATTGCAACTCCACCTCCTTTTGCTTTGCTACCCACAGATTGGGGTCTGAATTTGGGCCTGGTTTGGCTGGGGTGCTCTCCACAGCTTTGAACCAGGTTTCTGTGACTGATTACACAAATGTCAAATTGTAAACTTTCATCAATAGTGACGCCTAGAAGTTTAGCTGGACTTATTAGTTCTATTATGGTGTTGTTAGAGAAGGTGATAATGAAATCATTTTTTATTCAGTAATAACCTCAGATCATTACCTCACTTTTAAAAACAATTACTAACCCCTTCTCTAAACTAAAAAGCACTGACCACACTATATCCATAACTTTACCAAAAACATGGGACTCTTTCCCAGATGAAATAAAATCTACCCAAGAATTCTTCAACTTCTGTAAAGAAATGAGATCTTTTGAAACAGGCTAATTTTACATGCTTCCAAAAGAACTCTATCACCTATTTGCACCACCCTGTACTTCTTAACTCCTGCTACCACTATGTGAGCCTGTTATCGCCCACTGTTAACCTTTCGACACCCTCAAAATCAGTCTTCAGTAATTGAAATAACGGTTCACTAGAAATGCACTTCTTGTTCATATTTTCATTCATATATTTGTGTTGATTTGTTGTACAGATGTTATGTTATGTGAATGTATATATTTATAAAAAATATCACCCATAGACGATGCCACTACAGGAAAGAAAAACTTGAATTAATTTACTGCTTTTGTCTATCACAGGACTTCCCATAGGGAATCCTTAAAGTCTGCCAACTCACTACACTCCCAGAAAATATGTTCCCAATTATCTCTTTCTTCCACATCACGCCTCCACCATTTGCTATCTACCTGAGGAAAAATTCCCAGCAGTCTACTTGGGCTATAAAAATATTTATGTAAACATTTCCAAGCAAAAATCCTAAATCTTCTAGATTTTGTGGCATATTTGGGAGACATATATATCTCTTCCCATTGTTTTTTTTTTTTGTGTGAATTGCTTATCCAGTCTGTCTTCCTAATCCTTTCAAACCTCCTCTGATATTTCTTATAGTTATCATGGAATACTTTATATGCTCTACTAATTATTCCTTTTTAATTGGCAGCTTCTGTTCTAGATTTTACTGAAAGCTCTACCAGTGCTGGTCTTTCATTTAGGATCCCTCTATGTCTTTTTCTTTGCCTGTACTGTGATATCAATCCTTGATAGGGAATGCAACCTTTAACCTGCAGTACAAATAAATTTCATTACTGATTTCCTGACTATCTGCAAAGGATGATGTACGGTAGCAGGAAAAAACACTGCTTAGCCTTGCAGAAATCAAATGCATGTTGATAAAACAGATTCTAGCTTGCAATGAAAATAGCATTGCAGTGAAAATGTTAGTATCCTATACACTGCTAAGAGGTGACCTGTGTCTACCATAAAAGGCATCCTCTGACCCATTACTGATGGATTTAATGCACCACAGCAAGTCAAATGGCATAAGAAATACTTGGTTTAGGGATCTAAACCTCTTCTGAAACATCAACAGAATGTTTTCAAGGGCCAGGTATATTTCCTAGAGGATACTACTGCTAATGAACAGACCCCCCCCCCCCATCGACATAAAACAAAGTTTATCCCTGTCCATTTTCAAGTACAACTTAGATTTATGGATGGGAAACAGAACATTTATCCCATGACTGCCCTCTGTACTACTGATGGACAGATGCAACTCCTAAATGCTTTATCCCATGCATGGGTCCCCTCAAATTATCTATGGTATGATCCCAGTTATTCTCATTAGGTGTAATATATAATTATTGACTACAGGATGGGTAAGGCCAGTATCTAATCAAAAGGGATAGGTTATTTTGAGCACAAAAAGGGAAATTAGCTAGGCTTAAAATGGTCCGCAATGGAAGCTAGCCTAGTACTTAAATATGAACCTATGAGCCTATGATACAGTTCAAATGTCCCTGAAATGAAATGGTATAATGCCTGTTTTATAATAAAAGTGTTTAGTGTGCAGTATAGATGTGCATATGCAGATTTCAGTATACTTCTGTCATCTGCAGACATTTTATTTTATTTAACATTTGTTGACCGGGAATGTCTGACTAAGTTCCACAGAGCCTGTTTTTAGCGGAGGCCCGGGGAGAAACGCTCCAGATTGGAAATATGCAGACATTGATTAAATGGCTTTATATACATTAATAAGTATTCAGTGCCATTTATGATTCATCCAAAAGAGTACCATTGCATCCTTGTGCTTAATGTACCATCCCAGGGATTCAGAAAAAGATTTTGCATCATAGTAGGTGATTTTGCATGAAAAGCAGTCATACTCTGTATGGGGGTGATTCAGAGACACAATGAGTGCGATTTCAGAAACTGAACAAAATGTCATGGTTTGTGTAATAAGCAAATGGTGGTATAATGAGATGGAGATTAATTAAGCATTGTGTTCATTAAAGGTAATGTCCTGAGTTCTGCTCTCAGTGTTGTCAGTTTTAGTGTCCAGCAGGTAGTAAAGAGGATTAAGGCTATGAACTGTTAATGATCGGTGATCAATGATCATTTGATTGGTTCAGTGGTGGTTTGGTTGGCAGACACCACCCATGGCCATCTGTTCCTGTGTCAGGTGGACTATCCTATTTCTTCAGCACTGATCATAGCAGTAATCCATCATCTAATCTAATTAGAGTTTCTGTTTTGACCACAGACAATGTTTTTGAATTTTATCATGTTCTGCCAGGCAAACTCAAAGAAGGCCTGTTCAGATTTTCATGACTGATCATCACTGTACAGATACAGACCCATTAAGTAGGATCTCATTCTCTGCGTGGAATAACTTGTACTTTCTCTGCTTCCTACATTATAGTATGACAGTCTGATACTGAGAAGAAATGCTCCTGTGAGAAATCTTATGGTCATAGTTGAAATATCCCTGCACAGCTACAAAATCTGCAGTGTAGAAGTGGCAAGAAACATGTTCCACTGATGTATGTAAGGGTGACTAGACACACGTAAACCTGGGATTCCTGGAAAGGTGTGATGAGTTCACAGTCAGGATTTGTTACCTACATGATGCAAGGGTCACAGGTACCCTGGAGGATGATACAGGGTGCACACATTCCATTATGTGGGACAGCTCCAGGCATCTGTTGGTGCATAAACCACACAGTCAAGCATAAGGCTGTCAGTCAATCTTTAGAAGACTTCAGCAGTTGATATTGGCAGATTTACATACCCACTGTATGTGACACAGGTCCCCAGCAGTATCTGAGTGATACTGTTGAATAGCATTTCTGCAAATAAAATACCAAATGGCTATGTGGTTCACTGTATGTAGGGACCCTACCCATTCGTCCAGGTAGGACATCAGACAATATGTGTATGCATGTCTCAGTTCACCTTGGTCCTACAACATCACATCCAACAGGCAACAAATGGAATTGCCTTAGAGATTACTGAGATGCTCCTGTATGTGGATATGTGCATTTCAGCCTTACAATACCTACACACATCCCAGCCCAAAACATCAATTTGAAGTAGCACAGGACTTGCATATAATGACCTGTCATACTACGAAAAGAACATCCCCTCAAACAATTCCTCACTGAGTCCACTGCAGAATGTACATAAAGGAGATTTTGTAATATTGTAATATTTTGTAATTTTGTAATAGAGTAAAACACAAGTGACTCACTGCAAACGCGGGCTGATAACTCCCAACACCCTAGACACTTCAGCATATGTGGTACATGCAAGCTGAAGGGCATGGATCCTGTAGGGAAACAACCTGTAAGCAGAGAAGGCCTATATGGCTGTTGGATAAAGATCCAAAGTGTATCATCTACTTTTCACACACACACACACACACACACACACACACACACACACACACACACACACACACACACATACGTTCGCACATACATATAGCATATAACAGGTGTTACTGAATAATATACACATAACCTTCTATTTAAAAGACAGTAACCTATCCAACATTGATCGACTATAAGCTTAAATATAGATCCATGAAGGATCAGAAAAAAAATTTTTGTTTGCAGAGAGGCAAGCCCACCTGCACCATCCCCACATACTCTTTGCTAATTCTATATAAAAAAAACCTCTGAGATAGTACTTCAGTGGGGAAAGGGCATATATCCCAGTCTCCAGTGTATTATGATCTTTTAGTGAAAGAGAGGGTGTTTCTCAGTGAGCTGATTTTCTATCCACTGTACGTTCATAGGTTCATAGGTAGGTACTAGGCTAGCTGCCTGAAGGTATTTATAAGCCTAGCCAGAATGTGTTGGCTTTCACCGCCCCCTTAGAGTAGTTCCCTGTGCCTCTGTCCAGCAGAGCCATTGAAGTGATCCCCGGGTAAACCTTCTGTTTCCCATCCACTTGTCAAGGTTTCTCTTGAAGAGGGTTAGTGAGAAGCTCTGCCTAATGTAGGTTGGAATCTTGTCCAAGAGCAGGGGGAGTCTCTGGGACAGGAATCTATCCCTCCAGCACATCCTATTTATTGTTGTGGTGAGGTTTAGATCCCTAGAGCGTGTGGCTCGAGGGGATTTGGTTTTCTTTAGGTGGAGCATGTCCATCAATTCTGGGTTGGACATGGCCTTGTATGTCAGGTAGAGATCACCTCTGAGTAGGCAGTATGTAACCGAGTACAGCTGGAGTTTCTTCAGTCGAGCTGCATAGGGCATCTGTTTGAGGCCAGTGATCCTCTTGGTGAGGTACTTCTGTGGTCTTTACAGCTGTTGCAGGTGTCTTGTAAGGTACATCCCAAATGGGGTGTTGTACTCTATGATGGGTCTGATGAGTGATGCGTAGAGGGGCACAATGACCTTTTTGATCTGGATGCAAACCCTTTTGTGATTAGGTGGGCCACATAGAAGGATTTTCTAACCACTTTGGCAATGTGATTATCAGAGGAGAGGTTACTATCTACTTGGGTCCCCAGATCCCTTATTACGTCTTCCGTATTTAGGGGGCCACCACCTATGTGGTAGTTTGTGCGTACTTTGTTTTTTTCCAAAGGGGAGGACTATGCATTTTTTGGCATTTAGCTTGAGGCCATGGTTTTGACACCAGGTATCTGTCTCAGTGAGACCCTTTTGGAGGATGTCTGTGTCAGCCAGAGAGTCAGTTATAGCCCCTAGTTTGCAGTCATCTGCGAACTTGGTCAGCCATAGTCCTCCTGTGCTTGCCTGCACCTCTGCAAAGTATATGCCGAACAGGAGGGGTCCTAGGACTGAGAGCAAACAGCATACAACAAGGAACCAACTGCTTCACCACAAAACGAAACCACAAAGACCAGTAAAAACAAAGAATTTATTTCTCTAGCCCCTCGGCCACAGTAAGCCTTCCAGGAGTAACATACTGCTTGTGAAAGTCAATATTTATAGCAACAGCTACAATCAATGAGTGATTAAACAATTAATTAAACAATTAAAACTAAATGACACTATACATTTAAAATAACACAATGCATTTAAATCACACATTTCCAACAACAGTCTGTATTCAGACCCTTTGGTATCAAAGTACCATATTTCAAAATAAAAATGGTTTCCTTTTTTAAAAGTGCCTTCTTAATTTTATTATTATCCAATTCATACATAGGCATCTGTTCTAAAATTGTGGCTTTTAAAGTATCAACCCCCCCCCCATGACATTGATGAAAATGTTGAGCCAAAGGACTGAGCCCTGGGGAATGCCACTTGTAACTGGTTTAGAGTCAAACCTAGCTCCTGCAACTCTTACCATGTGGGTTCTGTCCGTGAGCCAGTTGGAAACCCATCTCATGATGTAGGGGTTTATGTTCAGGCTGGTGAGCTTGTCTATAATACCTGAATGGGGAGTGGTATCGAAGGCTTTTGCGAGGTCTAGGTAGGCAGTGTGGACCACCTTTCCCTCATCTATAGCCTTCGTAACTGTCTCAAAGAAGTCCATCAGGTTTAGGAGGCATGATCTGCCCTTAACAAGGCTGAACTGGGTAGGGTCCAGCATTTGGAGGTTTCCAGTGTCTCTGTTAATGAGATCCATGATGATGCGCTCCATAGCCTTTCAGACCAAGCTAGTCAGGCTTATAGGTCGATAGCTCCCAGGGTCTGTTGTGGCTCCACCTTTGTGGACCAGAATAACCGTTGCTGTATGCCACTCTATGGGCACATAGCCTGTGGAGAGGCTGAGTTTGAACAGTGTGTTTAGGTGAGGGGTTAGTTCATCTTTGAGCTCGTGTAGGATGCAGCCTGGGACACCGTCTGGTCCCACTGATGCTTTGTTTTTGTCTTTGGATAGGGCTGTTTTAACCTGAGTGTCTGTGATTTCAGGGGCACTACATTCTTCTGGTATAGTTATGGTCCCTTTTGGGGATGAGAGGGGGGGTGAAGTTTGCACTGAACCTGTCTGCCAGGATGTTGGCTATATCGGTCGGTTCAGTATATTTTGTGCCATTCTGTACTAACTCTGAGCAGATCTGAGGATTGCCACTTAGATTCTTGACATAGCTAAAGACTGACTTGTGGTTATCTTTGGAGTCCTTAGCAATTTTTCTTTCGAAGCTAGCCTTGTATGATTTTATGAGGGTCATAGTTTCTTGCTGATACTTATCAGGGATGTCTTCCCTTCTTGGGATTTTACTCTTTTCTGAACTTGTTTCCTCCTTCTATTGTATAGCTTGTTTATGGCAGTGGTCCACCAGACTGGTTTCTTTGTCTTGGAGGAGTGAGTCTTGGTTTTGCTTGGGATAGCACAATCCATGCATTCTTGTAGGTGCCCATAGAGTGCATTAGTAAAGGATTTTGCAGCTTGGGCAGCGTTATCCTTTAGCATGGGGGCTTTGAAACTTTCCACCTTGGTCTTAAGTAACGTGAAGTTTGCTTTTGAAAATTTTTTCACGGTGGTTTCTTTGACTGGAGGTGGGGGCGGAATGTGGATATCCAGAGTGATTAGTTTATGGTCAGATCTAACCAGAGAGGGGTTGACCTCCAGTGTGGAACACCAGTCGTCCATGTTGGTGATAACCTGGTCCAATATGTTGTCACCTTTGGTGGAGATGTTGACCAGTTGATCCAGAGCGTTTGAGTTTATAAATTCTAGGAAATATTGGGCAAGGGAGTTAGTACTTGAGTCGTTCTCCCAGTTAATGTTTGGGTAATTGAAATCACCCAAAATCAGGGTGTTTGGCAGGAGCTTTATGTTTCCCAAAGTTTCCAGACATGTGGAGTGGGGGTCCTGGGACATGGTGGGTGATCTGTAGCAAGCTATCATTTGAATTGCAGTTTTGCCCATTGTTAGTTGCACGTGGATGATCTCTGAAGCATCGTGCTGTGCCACTAACCTGGAGGTGTGGGTATTCTTAACGAATATGGATACGCCCCCGCCTTTTGTATTTCGGTCCGGGTTTTGTGGCCAAAATGTATGGTATGAGTTGTAGCCTGGTAGTGCTGGGGTGCTCTCTGGAGCCTTAAACCAGGTTTCTCTTGCTGCACATATATCGATTTTCTCCATACTGAGAAGTGCCTCGAGTGTGTGCATTTTGAGGTTTAGACTTCTGGCATTGAGTAGCATTACCCTCAGTTTTTTGTTACTTGTGCTATTTAAGGTGGTGGGTTTGTCTTTTGAGCCTTGCCTAAAAAATGTATTATGGGGGTGGCAAGAGCCTTTGCCAGTGTTCAAAAGCCTGAGGGTGACAGGTGCAAGCAATATCTAGCAAGCAGCGTGGCTTGTCGAGCATGTCATTCTAGGCTGACAGACACTGGATCCCCTTTGAATGACACCAGAAGCTTAGCCAATTTTTGAAATTGATAATTTTTTCTTTATACCTTGGTATCATTCTTGGTGAGGGCAGGATGCTACTCAGGGTCAGGGTCATACCAGCCTAGGCTACGTGATCAGAGAGCTTCTCCATGTCTTTCTTCATGTAGTCCATGGAGGTACAGCTCAGGTAATTCACAGCAATATGACAGAGTTGTATTTGTACTTGTTTTGGAGTGACCTGAGTGCTTGTGTTATGTGGTGGATCCTGGCATTCGACAGGCAGCTAACAGTAACCTTCTCCTTGTTCAGCCTAGTGAGTGGGACGTCAGTGTGCCTGTCTATAGAGTCACCTATTACTAGTGTGTTGGGTATGTTATTTTGCCTTAAGGGCTGTGATTGCGTGGCACACTGGTTTTGTGAAGTATGTGTTTCATGGTTTGTGTTGGGGGTGGAGGTTGCTTGGATGTCTGCTTTGGATGTCTCTGTTGCTTTTGCAGATTTTTATTTAGAGCCTCCGAGTATGTTTTCCTGTATTTATGTGTGTTTTTTGCCAGTGCTGGTTTCATAGGTCTATGTGAGACTGGTGGTGTGAAGCAAGTAATTCCCTTCTCCTCTTGACTGCCTGGTCCAGTCTTGGGTTGAGAGAGCTTAGCCTCCTTGGCTGTATAATTGCATCTCTCACATGTATTAGTGTTTGGTGGTAGGAGGAGAGGGTTGTCTGTGTACGTGAGGCAGTTGTAACATTGCCTCAAAATGCCCAGATTCACCAGTTGGTCCGGAGAGTACACCTGAAACTGCCCTTTGGACATGCCTGGATAGGTACAGTGAACTGTTTTACTGATTGGCTGGTAAGATCAAATAGAGAGCCTTGTTCTTGTCTACAGTATAGGGGGGGGGGGTCTAGTGCTAAGGTTTACTAGTGCTTCCTATGAGTTTTGCGCAAGTGCTGGGCTGAGAAGTGAATGGTTTGAGTGCTTAAGTTAAAAGTTTGTCTAGTTCCTTCGAAAAAACTGAAGAGTAGACTTTGTGGAGCCAGGAATATTTATACCCTAGTTAACCGGAGCACAAAACCATGCTCATACGGGTTTTATAGCAGGGAAATGAAAGAGAGAGAAATTAACCCAAAATGGCCAATAAACTACTAATTTCTGGGCTGAAACCACTCCTCCAGGGACAGATAGGCTACTCAAAGCTCTCCTCTCTCACAGGTGAACAGAGAAACTTCCTTCTATCCAAGAAAGGTATGGACAAACACAGAGACTTGTAACACAACCCTGAATTCAGCACTAACCTGAAAACTGGACTATACTGGCTTAGAAAGACGGGAAAACAAGTATTTTTTTGTTTGTTTTTTGTTTTTGTTTTTTCAGAAAATAAAGCAGATACAATAAAAAACACTTTAAATGTACAGAAATGGCTATCATACTTGAGTGTGCAGCCTACAACAATTAAACAGGTAACGTAAACACAAAAACGACTTTGTTAAAGTGCAGGCAGTAAAATAAGTACAATATGTAGCTGAAACAAGCTTTTTAAATCACAGAAACTCTAAAAAATCAGCATTTTAGGCAGAATTAGCTAAAGGCAGCAAGAAAATGCAGAAAAATGATACTTAATCACTCCAAAGTCTCTCTTATGTCTCTCTGCTGCTGTAGAACTCTGCAGGGCACCAGGCAGGAGCTTGCTGAGCTGTATACTAGTGCAAAAACCTTGCAAATGTGGGTTTTATAGCTTGGAAATGAAAGAGATAGAAATTAGCCCAAAATGGCCAATAAACTACTAATTTCTGGGCAGAAACCACTCCTCCAGGGACAGATAGGCTGCTCAAAGCTCCCCTCTTTCACAGGTGAACAGAGAAACTTCCTTCTATCCAAGTAAGGTATAGGCAAACACAGAAACTTGTAACACGGCCCTGAATTCAGCACTAACCTGAAAACTGGACTATACTAGCTTAGAAAGGTGGGAAAATACGTTTTTTTTGTTTGTTTTTTTTTTTTCAAAAAATAAAGCAGATGCAATCAAAAAAACACTTTAAATGCATTGAAATGGCTATCACACTTGAGTGTGTAGCCTACAACAGTTAAACAGGTAATGTAAACAAAAAAAAAACAACTTTGTTAAAGTGCAGGCAGTAAAATAAGTACAATATGTAGCTGAAACAAACTTTTTAAATCACAGAAACTCTAAAAAATTGGTGTTTTAGGTGGAATTAGCTAAAGGCAGGAAGAAAATGTATAAAAATGATACTTAATCACTCCAAAGTCTCTCTTTTGTCTCTCTGCTGCTGAAGAACTCTGCAGGGCACCAGGCAGGAACTTGCTGAGCTGTATACTAGCACAAAAACCTTCCAAATGCGGGTTTTATAACAGGGAAATGAAAGAGATAGAAATTAGCTCAAAATGGCCAATAAACTATTAATTTCTTGGCTGAAACCACCACTCCAGAGACAGGCTGCTCAAAGATCCCCTCTTTCACAGGTGAACAGAGAAACTTCCTTCTATCCAAGTAAGGTATGGGCAAACACAGAAACTTGTAACACAACCCTGAATTCAGCACTAACCTGAAAACTGGACTATACTAGCTTAGAAAGGCAAGAAAACAAATATTTTTTTTTTTTTTTCAGAAAATAAAGCAGATAAAAAACACTTTAAATGCACAGGAATGGCTATCACACTTGAATGCATAGCCTACCACAGTTAAACAGGTAATTTAAATGCAAAACGACTTTGTTAAAGTGCAGGCAGCAAAATAAGTACAATATGTAGCTGAAACAAGCTTTTTAAATCACAGAAATTCTAAAAAAATCACCGTTTTAGGCGAAATTAGCTAAAGGCAGGAAGAAAATGCAGAAAAATGATACCTAATCACTCCAAAGTCTCTCTTTTGTTTCTCTGCTGCTGTAGATCTCTGTAAAGCACCAGGCAGTTTTGTGTCCCCCACCCACAACAATATAACACAAGCAGTAGTAGCTTCTGTTGTAATTATTCTGCTGAAAGCTGTCATATCAGAAGGCATTAGGTTGAACACTCATTTCTTTCCTGCAGGTATGCATAAAGTATAACAACATACAGAATACTCATAAATGAAGTGGAATTCACCCTGACATGTAAGCAAGCCCTCACTGAAGGTAACAGACTACTCAGAATCGTGGCAACTTTGCTGTACTTTGAAAATGCAACATAAACAAATACTACAGTAGCAGTATGTCAATGATTATTTATCTATTTGTTTATTTATTTTACATTGGTTTACCAGGAAACTCCAGCTGTGCAGGACCCATTTTCAGTGGAGGCCGGGGAGAAAAGCTCCACATAGGAACATTACATAGATAATGAAATAGACATAACTGAAATATTTCATAAGAAGATAGACATAAAAACAGCTTGATATAACATTGAAGATACACAATAGGGAATCTTAATTACAGTACTTACAAACAAAATGGTATAGAGGTAGTACTAGTTGAATTAGTCACCAGTTACAGTAGTACTGTTGTACAAAATATAGAGAGCATGAAGTCCAGTGTTATATTGTGTGCCCTGTTGCATGCAATTGGTGGAAGAGTGTTGAAGTAATTAATTATAGAGTCGCTTATATAGTTAGTGATGATTGAGGAGGCAGAGATTGTATCAAATCACTTATAGTCTGATTATATAGTGGTAGATGCTAGAAAGCTGAAAAGCGTAAGGAAGAGGATACTGTAGGTAAGTAGCACCTGTTAGTACAAATAGTTAGTCAGTGTAAAATATGGTTCAGAGTACTTGATAAGGGAATGGATATATGATGATGTACTCGGGTAGGAAGCAGAAAACGAGGCTGGTGTAGTAACGACTTACTGAGATTGTTCTGGATTTGGAGGAGGTAATTAGTTGTTCAGAATTAGCCTGGGCTTTGGCATTAGCAGACCCATGAAATAGGGTTTTTAAGTAGTTTATTTATTTATTTTTTTTCTTTAATTAAGTTGTTAGTTATTATAATAGCGTGAGGAAGTGTATACCATTTTTTTGAGATATGGCATGAGTATAGCGAGTTCCCTGCAGTGTTTGTAGTTTTGGTAACTTGTAATAATGATTTATTTGTTAAACGAAGCATGTGACTGTTCAAGTAAGGTTGTATTAAGTTTAGGAGTGTAGGAGTTTTCAAAGGTTGGTTGAGTAGTTCCTGGGCCATATTTAGTTGATTACATGTCAGAAGTTGTGATAGTTCTAGCCAACAGAGTTTTTTTAGAGTGACGCAGTGGCGAGTCCTATGTGTAGAGTCTGTGGCAAATCTTGCTATTTTATTATAGCATATCTCTAGTTTTATCAAGGTCAGCCTTTTTAAGGTTGGTAAGTATGGGTGAGGCATAGAGGAAGGTTAATAGGAGGTGGGTTATGGCAATGGCTACCCAAGAACTTTCTGTTAGAAAGCTTTTGTTTCTATAAAGGGTTCCCATTTTTTTGTGTACATTTTTGATTGTGTGAAATATGTGTATATCAAATCTCAACTTATTACTGATTGTATCTCCTAGCAGTTTAATCTGTGGTTTGGGAGTAATTTTTGTGTTATCAGTAGTGGTGATATAGGTTCATAGGTTCATAGGTAGGTACTAGGATGTCGACTCTAGGGCCTATACAAGCCTAACCATAACAATTCCCTGGCTATTTCTTCCCACAGTATTTACTTCCCTGGACTCCTGTCTAGCAGGATGACTGACATGATCCCCGAGGTAAATTTCCTATCTCCCATCCAATCATCAAGATTCCTTTTGAAGAGGGCCAAAGAGGCGCTCTGCTTGACATGTATTGGCAGTCTATTCCAGAGTCTGGGGAGTCTCTGGATCAGGAACCTATCCCTCCAGCATGTTTTGCTCATTGTGATGACAAGGTTTAGATCCCTGGAGCTTGTGTCCCTCAGGGATTAGGATTTCTTTAAGTGTAGCATGTCCAACAGAACTGGGTTTGACATGGCCTTGCATGTTAAGCAGAGATCACCTCTGAGTAGACGATATGCAACAGAGTATAGGTGGAGTTTTTTTAGATGGTCAGCAGAGGGCATCTGCTTTAGGCCTGTGATTCTTTTAGTGAGGCATTTCTGCGGCCTTTCCAGTTGTTATAGATGTCTTGAGAGGTATATACGAAATGGGGCGTTGTATTCTATAATGGGTCTAATGAGGGATGAGTACAGTGGGACAATGACCTCCTTTTTTCTGGATGAAAAGCCCTTAGTGATGAGGTGTGCCACATAGAAGGATTTCCTGACTGTTGTGGCAATGTGGTTATCGAAGGTGAGACCACTGTCCACCTGTGTCCCTAAGTCTCTCATCACACTTTCGATGTTTAGTGTACTACCACCTATGTGGTAATTCATGGGTACATGTTTTTTCCCAAAGGGGATAACTATACATTTCTTGGTAGTGAGCTTGAGACCATGGCTCTGGCACCAAGCATCTGTTTCTTTAAGGCCCTTTTGTAGACTATCCACATCATTTGGGGATCCAGTAATGGCTCACAGTTTGCAGTCATCTGCAAACTTTGTTAGCCAGAGTCCCTTAGTGTTGGCCTGTACTTCAGAGAAGTAGATGCCAAACAAGAGCAGTCCCAGGACTGAACCCTGAGGTACTCCACTTGTCACTTGTCTGCAACTGGATTTGGAGTCGGCTACTTTTACATTGTAGGTTCTGTCAGTAAGCCAGCTGGCAACCCATCGAGTGCTGTAGGGATTAATGCTCAGGTTAGTAAGTTTATCTATGATTCCAGAGTGGGGGATGGTGTCAAAGGCCTTGGCGAAGTCCAGATAGGCTGTGTGGACCACCTTACCCTTGTCCACGGGTCTGGAGACTGATTCGAAGAGGTCAATCAAGTTCAGGAGACAAGATTGGCCCTTCACGAACCCAAACTGCATGGGGTCCAGTGTTTGAAGGTTGCCAATGTCTTTGTTTATAAGTTCCGTGATAATACGTTCCATGGCCTTGCAGATCAGGCTCGTCAGATGGATGGGGTGGTAGTTCCCGGGATCCAAGATGGATACCCCCTTGTGGAGAGGGATAACTGTAGCTGTGCGCCACTCAGTGGGCACGAAGTCCTGAGGTGAGACTATGATTAAACATGACACTTAGGTGAGGTGCCAGTTCATTTTATAGTTCATGTAGTACACAGCCTGGGATGTCTTCTGGTCCCAAGGATGCTGTATTCTTAGCTTTGGAGAGTGCATTTTTTACCTGTGTGGCCATTATTACCGGAATTTGGCAGTCTTTCAGTATTGAGATGGGCCCTTTAGGGGGTGAGAGGGGGGTGAAGTTCGCACTGAATCGATCTGCCAGGATATTGGCAATATCCTTGGGATCAGTATATTTAATGCCATTCTGTTGTAGCTCAGAGCAGATCTGAGCATTGCCATTTAGATAGAATGCCTTGTGGTTGTCTTTGGAATCTTTGGCAATTTTATTTTCGTAACTAGCTTTGGAGGATTTTATGAGGGATCTCAGCTTCTTACTGAGGCTGGTGAGGGAGATTTAATTGCATCCTGGGATTTTCCTCCTTTCTGCAACAGTTTCATCCTTTTGTTGTAAAGTTTGTTTATGGCAAGAGACCACCAGATTGGCCTCCTTTTTTTGGAGGATAGTGTCTTGGTTCTATTGGGGATGGCACGATTCATGAACGAGTGGATGTGCTCGTACAGTGCCTTAGTGTAGGATTCAGCAGTCAAACTTTTAGTTCCAGTCTGCATGGGTGTCATTTAGTTTATCACTTATGACTTGAGTAGCATGAAGTTGGCTTTGGAGAAGTTTTTTGTGGAGGTTTCCTTACACACAGCTTCTTACTGAGGCTGTTAAGGGAGTTTTAACTGCATCCTGAGATTTTCCTCTTTTCTGCAACAGTTTCATCCTTTTGTGGTAAAGTTTGTTTATGGCAAGGGACCACCAGATTGGCTTCCTTTTTTTGGAGGAGAGCATCTTGGTTCTGTTGGGGATGGCACGATTCATGCACAAGTGGATGTGCTCGTACAGTGCCTTAGTGTAGGATTCAGCAGTCGAACTTTCAGTTCCAGTCTGCATGGGTGTCATGAAGTTTGTCACTTCTGACTTGAGTAGCATGAAGTTGGCTTTGCTGAAGTTTTTTTACGGAGGTTTCCTTACTGGGGGGTGGGGGTGGGATGTGGCTGTCAAGGGTGATTAGCTTATGGTCAGACCTAACCAATGAGGGGGTGACCATAGGTGTGGAGCACCGATTTCCCATGTTGGTAATGACCAGGTCTAGGATATTGGAGCCCCTGGTGGGACTAAGGATTAGTTGATCCAGGGCGTTGGAATTTATGAATTCCAAGAACCGCTGGACAAAGGTGTTGGTACACGAGTAGTTTTCCCAGTTAATGGCAGGGTAGTTGAAATCACCCAGTATTAGGGTGTTTGGTTGTATCTTAACATTTTCCAGTATGTTTAGAAAGGTGTAGTGAGAATCTTGGGGCATGGTGGGGGATCTGTAGCAAGCTACAATTTGGATTACAGTCTTACCTACTGTTAGTTGCACCTGGAGAATTTCAGATGCATTGTGTTGGGCAACTAGCCTGGTGTTGGAAGGTGGGAAGGAGATTGGTGCGTTAGGTTGGATGGAAGATCATAAGTTTAGTTTTGTTGGGGCTGAGGATGAGCTGCGAGTCAAGACAGTCATGATTCTATTTGAGTGAAGGACTTTTGTATTTTATCATGAAGCTGTTGGATGGTTGATGCTGTGCATATATGGGTGGAATCATCTGCATATTGTATTATTGATGCTAGTGGGGTGGAAGTATTAAAGTCATTGGTAAATATACTGAAGAGAAGTGGTCCAAGAATGGAACCCTGTGGGATACCTAGTGTAACTGGGAGTAAGGGAGAGAGGTTTTCCAACCATTTCACTGTCTGATAACTTTGCAACCAGGAAACAGCAGAAGGCTAAGATTTAGTTTTTTCAGGACAATTAGTAGCTTGCAGTGGGAAACAGTGTCAAAGGCATTGGACATATCTAGAAAGACTGCTGAGACTATATAGCCTTCATTTCTGAACTGGTTAATGGTTTTGGTAAAGCTGAGAGGTTTAAATAGTGAGGATAGTATAGCAGTGGGTCAATAGTTTGTGAGTTCGGTTGATTGTCCCCATTTGTGCAAGTGAATTATATCAGAGATTTTTCCATATAGATGGGACTTGTTTAGTGATAGATCAATTAATCAATATTAATGCGAGGTAGGAGATATCTTCTGCTGCAATTTTGAGAAATTCACTTGGTTGTCAGCTGTTAAAGTGGTAGGTTTGAGGTTTTTAGGAGTTTTTCTGTAGTTTTAGTGGAGGTGGGTTGGAATGAGAGGGTGTCATGGTTGCTATTGTATGTAGTGTGAGATGGTGCTTGATAGCCCTGATTATGTTTGGTTAGAGAGTGGATAGTTTCGGTGAAATACTTGTTGAAATTTTCAGCAATTATTACTGTGATGTTTGGTATATTGGGGGTGGGGGTTGTGGCTTGTCCATGGTGGAGGATTTTTTTATTGTAGCCCAGAATTTTTGTGGATTTTTTTGGTGTTTCAATTGTATATTGGTGTAATATTTTTTTTGTTTGCATTAATTTGAATGTTGACCTTGTTCCTGATTTGTTGATATGCTAAGCGATTGGGGTGAATTTTGTTGGAAAGCTATAAGGCCCAATGCAACACAAAAGTACTTGAACAACAAGTGATAATAATACCATCTCCCACAAATGTACCTTTCAAAAACAGGTACTGCTTATAGAAATCTACTTGGCAATTTCCAACACTGCTTGTCTTCTTGCTGTGAAGCAATCTTCCTTAGCACAGTGAGATCCAAGGCAGAGTTTGTATCAAGCATTTTCAATGGTTCTCAAGTGGCCCTTATTTGAATGCAGTACAATGCAATTAATTTCCTGAATCACATGGTTTTCTCACTATGGCAATAACAAATGCTGCCAAAGAGGCTCAGCTGCCTGTGTGCACTTGGTTGAGCACCAGTGTGGGCATGCATGGTCAGGAGAGGCTCAGTCACCTATGTACACTTGCTTGAGCACCAGCATGGGCATGCATGGTTAGGTCAGTAAGCCCTCCAAAGCCAACTTCATGCTTCTTATGACAGAAGTGGTGAACTTCATGACACCCATGCAGATAGACAATACAGTTACAAGTGCTGAATCCTACACAGAAGCACTCTATAAGCACTTACACGAGTGCATGGATCGTGCTATCCCAAATAGAACCAAGACGCTATCCTCCAAAAAAAGGAAGCCAATCTGGTGGTCCCCTGCCATAAACAAACTGTACAACAGAAAGAAGAAACTGTTGCAAAAGAGAGTAAAATCCCATGCGTGGAGGAGCTCCCTGGTCAGCCTCAGTAAGAATCTGAGATCCCTTATAAGATCCTCCAAAGCTAGCTACAAAAACAAAATTGCCATTAATTCTAAGGACAACCACAAAGCATTCTATAGCTATGTCAAGAAGCTCGATGGCAACACCAAATCTGCTCTGAGTTACAGCACAACAGCACAAAAATTACTGAACCAACAGATATTGCCAGCATCCTGGCAGATAGGTTCAGTGCTAACTTTACCCCCCTCTCACCCCCTAAAGGGCCCATATCTATACAGGAAGGATGCAGAGTCCCTGTAATCACAACTACGCAGGTAAAAGCTGCACTCTCTAAAGCCAAAAACACAGCATTCATGGGACCGGACCACATCCTAGGCTGCGTTTTACACGAAATTCAGAATGAACTGGCTCCCCACCTAAGCACATTGTTCAATAATAGCCTCGCATCAGGCTTTGTGCCCACTGAATGGTGCACAGCAAAAGTTATCCCACTCCACAAAGGGGGAGCCACCACTGATCCCAGGAACTATCGCCCTATTAGCCTGAAGAGCCTGGTCTGCAAGGCCATGGAACTTATCATCATGGAACTCATAAGCAAAGACATTGGTAACCTCCAAACTCTGGATCTCACCCAGTTCAGGTTTGTGAAAGACGGATCATGCCTCCTGAACTTGATTGACTTCTTTGATGCAGTCTCCAAAGCCATAGATGATGGTAAGGTGGTTCACACAGCCTATCTTGACCTCGCCAAGGCTTTCGACACCATCCCCCATTCTGGAATTATAGCTAAACTCACTAAACTAGGTATAAATCCCTACGTCACAAGATGGGTTGCCAACTGGCTCACTGACAGAACACACACTGCAAAAGTTGCAGACTCCAAATCTGACCTCAAACCAGTGACAAATGGAGTACCACAGGGTCCAGTCCTGGGACCTCTTTTGTTTGGTATCTACTTCTCTGAAGTACAGGCTAACACAGAAGGCCTCTGGCTAATGAAGTTTGCAGATGACTGCAAACTAGGAGCCATAATCAAGTCCCCAAATGATGTGGACATCCTACAGAAGGGCCTCGCTGAGACAGATGCCTGGTGTCAGAGCCATGGCCTCTAGCTCAATGCCAAAAAGCGTAGTGTCATCCCCTTTAGTAAAAACGTTGTACCCATGAACTACCACATAGGCAGCAATCTACTTAACACCGAATGTGTGATAAGAGACCTTGGGACCCAGGTGGACAGTAGTCTCTCCTTTGATAGTCACATCGCCACAGTAGTCAGGAAGTCCTTCTACGTGGCACACTTCATCATAAAAGGGTTCTCATCCAGGAAAAAAGAGGCCATTGTTCCCCTCTACTTGACACTCATTAGACCCATTATAGAGTACAAAGCCCCTTTTGGAATGTACCTCACAAGACATCTGCAACAGCTGGAAAAGCCACAAAATTACCTCACAAAGAGGATTACTGGCCTCAAACAAATGCCCTCCACTGACCGCCTCATAAAACTCCAGCTTTACTCCATAGCATATCGCGTACTCCGAGGTGATCTCTGCCTAACATATAAAATTATGTCAAACCCAGAGCTGTTGGACATGCTACACTTAAAGAAATCCCAATCCCTCCAAGCTACATGCTCTAGGGACCTAAACTTTGTCACCACAATAAACAGGACATGCTGGGGGGATAGATTCCTGTCCCAGAGACTTCCCATACTCTGGAACAGGCTACCCATCTATGTCAAGCAAAGTTCTTCATTAGCACTCTTCAAGAAAAATCTTGATGAGTGGATGGGAAATAGGAAGTACACCCCGGGGATCACTTCTGTATCTCTGCTCAACAGTGGCACAGGAAAATAAGTTTCTTGGGTGGCATAAGCCAGGGAACCTTGTTGGCTAGGCTTACGTAGGCCCTTGGGCCAATAGCCTAGTACCTACGTATGAACCTATGAACATATGTAGAGATGTTAGGAAACATATTTTACTTCAGTAGCCAGTAGAGGCACTAAAGAACAAAAATGCTCACACTGACATCCTGAAGCTTGTACACATTTTGCACACCAGTGTTCATACGCTAACACCACCATGCTATCACTCAGCAATGGTAGCACCGTGGCTGGCCACAGTATCTGCCTAATGTTGTATGTCATGTACAGACAACACCAGTGCATGAAAGGGCTACCATAGTTCTCTGAAATATGACCTAGTGAATGACCATGACTTCCAAAGGAACTGCTGTTGGCAGGGCTCCCAGGTGGTAAAGCAAGGAAAGTACAATCCTTCTCTAGCTGTTGCACAGGGAGCACCAGGATTTCCCCCACCCAAGAACTCTTAAGTCTTCAGTATAATGTCATTGCCTGGCACAGTCTTGCTAGAGTGATGACTGATTTCAGTGCAATAGCCAGCTCTGGTTACTAGTGCAGACACCTCTATAGTGGCTTCCAGAGGCACCATTCTGACCTTCTAATCTGGTGGAAAGCAGGTGTCAGAGCAGGCTGCTTCTGAGATAAATTTTAAGTATTCTGTTATTCTGAGTGTCCTTTTAATTATCTTATAAGTATATCTGCTGCTACTGGACGTTTAACAAAGGAGTGCTGAAGCTTTTTCCTTGTTTTGCAGCTAATGCAGAGATCTAGGAGAACTCCTTCCTGTACCAGAGGAGAATGAAGCAGGTTTTCAAGCACATGGGTGACTGTGCTTTATCCTTGTGTTATGTAGGACTATAATATTGCAGCCAGTTATGGGTGCACAGTACCAAGAGTGTATATGTGAAGAGATTATATTATGTAACAGTAATGTCTTTTTGTTTCCCTGCTTTTCCCTTTCTTTGCTGCTAACATTTGTTTTTACATTTGATTTGATGTTTGGTATTTTATACCTATCCATTTATAGTTTCCATTTTCTTTTTCGTCTGCCATGAATGTGCCACTGGCATGGCATAGGTCCCAACATTATACTCAACTACCTGGCTCCAGGCCTACCTCCCCATCAGGTGTGGTGTGGGGAGGCCTGTTGGCCTGGTGGCATCAATTGTAGATTCTGGTAGTCACTCAGTTGAAGGGAGTCACATGGTGGGAGTTATGGGAGTTAGTGGACTGGAATCTGGAACCCACACTTGCAACCTGGAGAGGGTCTATAGGCAGTTTCAGGAGTTGCACCATTACCTGGGTAAACCCAGTGAAAAAGATGGTCAGGCCACTGGCTGATCTCTTCCTGGATCAGGGTCAGGCATTGTGGAGCCAGAAAAGTTATGCTCATCCTATCCCCCACCATTGTCTTCAGTTCCTTGCATGTCACCTCCTTCCCCTCTTTGTTGTCCAATTTTTTCCCAACACCACTGCCTTGACTTTGTCTGTATATCTGTAATTCCACTGTCAGTCCCACCTATTTGTACTAGTACCTCTCCTGTTAGTCTTTGCTTTGTGTTTTATATTTTTGGTACCTCTGCTACCAAATCTCTATCCCCTTTCCATCCCTTTTATATTTTTGGTACCTCTGCTACCAAATCTCTATCCCCTTTCCATCCCCTGCCTTGCACTTGCATCATTCCCATCTCTCCTTCTCCAAATTAAAGAACACTGTGTATGTTCCTCTTCTTGCACTACCCCTATTCCTACCTTCCTAGACACCCCTTTTAAAGTGAAAAATAGATATAAACATTACTGAAGGACATGTATTGCGGCTTCCAACCATTTTCATACCATCACTATGTAGAATTATGTTCACCATGCACTTTAGAGTGAACCTGATACCTGCTCACTACATCTCTTAGCCACATTTGCAGAGAACAATCTATCTACTAAACCTTCCAGTTCCATAAGTGCTTTTTTTAATTAGTATCAGAAAGGATACTAAATCAGATGAAATTGCCCTGACAGCCAAGTGAATTTCTTAAAATTGCAGCAGAAGGTATCTCCTACCTCATATCAGTATTGATTAATTGATCTATCACTGAACAAGTCTCAGCTATATGGAAAAATCTCTCATATAATTCACCTGCACAAAGGGGACAATCAACTGAACTCACAAACTATAGACCCACTGCTATACTATCCTCACTATTTAAACCTGTCAGCTTTACCAACACCATTAACCAGTTCAAAAATGAAGGCTATATAGTCTCAGCAGTATTTCTAGATATGTCCAATGCCTTTGACACTGTTTCCCACTGCAGCTGCTAACTGTCCCTAAAAACCTAAATCTTAGCCTTCTGCTTTTTCCTGGTTCAAAAGTTATCAAACAGGCTGACTGCAGACAGTGAAATGGTTGTAAGACCTCTCTCCCTTACTCCAGTTACACTAGGTATTCCACAGGGTTCCATTCTTGGATCATGTGGCCCAGGCAGGTATGACCCTAGCCCTGAGTAGCATCCTGCCTTCACCCAGAATGATACCACAGTATAAGGACAAAATGATTGACTTCAACAACTGGCTAAGCTTCTGGTGTCATTCAAAGGGGATACAGTATCTGTCTGTGTGGGATGACATGATCAACAGACCACGATGCTTTGCCAGAGATGGTATGCACCTGTTGCCCTTGGGATTCAGGTTATTGGCTAAGGCTCTTGCCACCCCTATAGTGCCTTTTTTAGGCAAAGTTCAAAGAATAAAACCACCACCGTAACAGGTACAAGCATGCAAAATCTGAAGGTAATGCTACTCAATGCTAGAAGTCTAAACTTCAAAATGCACTCTCTCGAGGCACTCCTAAAAATGGAGAACATCGATATCTGTGCAGTAACTGAGACCTGATACAAGGCTCCAGGGAGCACCCCTGCAATACCAGGCTACAACTCTTACCACACTTTTCGGCCGCCAAACCAGGACTGAAACACTAAAGGTGGAGGAGTGTCCATATTCACCAAGGATATTCACACCACCAGGCTAGTTGCCCAACACAATGCGTCTGAAATTCTCCAGGTGCAAGTAACACTAGGTAAGACTGCAATCCAAACTGTAGCTTGCTACAGATCCCCCACCATGCCCCAAGATTCTCACTACACCTTTCTAAACATACTGGAAAATATTAAGATACAGCCAAACACCATAATACTGGGTGATTTCAACTACCCTGACATTAACTGGGAAAACTACTAGTGTACCAACACCTTTGCCCAACAGTTCTTGGAATTCATAAATTCCAGTGCGTTGGATCAGCTAATCCAGTCCCACCAGAGGCTCCAATATCCTAGACCTGGTCATTACCAACATGGGAAATCGATGCTCCACACCTATGGTCACCCCCTCATTGGTCAGGTCTGACCATAAGCTAATCACCCTTGACATCCACGTCCCTCCTCCACCCCCCCCCCCAGTAAGGAAACCTCCGTAAAAAACTTCTCCAAAACCAACTTCATGCTACTCAAGTTAGAAGTGACAAATGTCATGACACCCATGCAGACGGGAACTGAAAGTTCAACTGCTAAATCCTACACTAAGGCACTGTACGAGCACATCCACTCTTGCATGAATCATGCCATCCCAAATAGAACCAAGATTTTCTCCTCCAAAAAAAGGAAGCCAATCTGGTGGTTTCCTGCCATAAACAAACTTTACAGCAAAGAAAGAAACAGTTGCAGAAAAGAGGAAAATCCCAGGATGCAAAAAACTCCCTTACCAGCCTCAGTAAGCAATTGAGATCCCTCATAAAATCCTCCACAGCTAGTTATGAAAATAAAATTGCCAAAGATTCCAAAGACAACCACAAGGCATTCTATAGCTATGTCAAGAATCTAAATGGCACTGCTCAGATCTGCTCTGAACTAAAACAGAATGGCATTAAATATACTGATCCCAAGGATATTGCCAATATCCTGGCAGTTTGATTCAGTGCCAACTTCACCCCCTCTCACCCCCTAAAGGGCCCATCTCAATTCCAAAAGATTGCCAAATTCCGATAATAACGGCCACACAGGTAAAAAACGTACTCTCCAAAGCTAAGAATACAGCATCCATGGGACCAGACAACATCCGGGGCTGTGTACTACATGAACTACTGGCATCTCACCTAAGTGTCATGTTTAATCATAGCCTCACCTCAGGCTTTGTGCCCACCGAGTGGTGCACAGCTACAGTTATCCCACTCCACAAGGTGGAATCCACCTTGGATCCTGGGAACTACTGCCCCATCAGTCTGATGAGTTTGATCTGCAAGGCCATGGAACGTTTTATCATGGAACTTATAAACAAAGACATTGGCAACCTCTGAACACTGGACCTCACCCAGTTTGGGTTCATGAAGAGCCAATCTTGTCTCCTGAACCTGATTGACTTCTTCGAATTAGTCTCCAGAGATGAGGACAAGGGTAAGGCGATCCGCAAAGCCTATCTGGACCTCACCAAAGCCTTCAACACCATCCCCCACTCTGGAATCATAGATAAACTTACTAACCTGGGCATTAATCCCTACATCACTCAGTGGGGTTGCCAACTGGCTTACTGACAAAACCCACACTGTAAAAGTAGCCGATTCCAAATCCAGCTACAGACAAGTGACAAGTGACAAGTGGAGTACCTCAGGGTTCAGTCCTGGGTCCACTCTTGTTTGGCATCTACTTCTCTGAAGTACAGGCCAACACTAAGGGACTCTGGCTAACAAAGTTCACAGATGACTGCAAACTGGGAGCCATTATTGAATCCCCAAATGATGTGAATAATTCTACAAAAGGACCTTACAGAAACAGATGCTTGGTGCCACAGCCATGGGCTCAAGCTCAATGCCAAGAAATGTATAGTTATCTCCTTCAGGAAAAAAACATGTACCTGTGAATTACCATATAGGTGGCAGTTCACTAAACACTGAAAGTGTGACAAGAGACTTTGGGACACAGGTGGACAGTGGTCTTACCTTCGATAACCACATCGCCACGACAGTCAGGAAATCCTTCTATGTGGCACACCTAAGGACTTTTCATCCAGAAAAATGAAGATCATTGTCTCACTGTACTCATCCCTCATTAGACCCATTATAGAATACAACACCCCATTTGGTATGGACCATTCAAGACATCTGCAACAACTGGAAAGGTCGCAGAAATACCTCACTAACAGAATCACATGGCCTAAAGCAGATGCCCTATGCTGACCATCTAAAAAAAATCCAAATATACTCTGTCGCATATCGCCTACTCAGAGACGATCTTTGCTTAACATACAAGGCCATGTCAAACCCAGAGCTGTTGGACATGCTACACTTAAAGAAATCCCAATCCCTCAGATCCACATGCTCCAGGGATCTAAACCTTGTCATCACAATGAACAAAACATGCTGGAGGGATAGGTTCCTGACCAAGAGACTCCCCATACATGTCAAGCAGAGCGCCTCTTTGGCCCTCTTCAAAAGGAACTTTGATGATTGGATGGGAGATAGGAAATTCACCCCAGGGAGCACGTCAGTCACCCTGCTAGACACGGGACTAGGGAAGTAAATATTGTGGGAAGAAATAGCCAGGGAATTGTTATGGTTAGGCTTGTATAGGCCCTAGGGCCAATAGCCTAGTACCAACCTATGAACCTATTTAATTATTAATTACCTTCAGGCTGCATCATGCTACCTGCAAGAGCTGCAATGTGATCACAGTAGGCATGTTTATGAGTCCTAGGGAGTGTGACAAAAAGACTGGTCTGGTAAGTAAAGGTATTTAAGAGCAGACCTGCTAAACTGTGCATGACCTGCTTATTTTATTTTAGTTTATTTCCTTCTTGTTAAACATGCAAGTGAACTTCAAACACAACCAAAGCCAGAAGATGTATAAAATTATTTAAATGATACAATATGGAGTTAAAAATGAATAAATAAAATAAGTATATTTAGTTTGAGAGAAGCACTATACATAAGTTTGGTTCAAATGCAATCAAATTTAATTTAGGATCCATAACTCTGCAAGAGTAATGGCATTTTGGTGTTATGTAACATATTTTATTTTATTAAATTATTTCTAACATAACTAACAAGGCACATAACCTCTTCTTGGAAATGCCTGCATCATAACCACTGGCCTGTCATTAACCAAGTAACAATCCCTACAATTACCCATACTACCGCTTCTCTTACAAGTTTATGAAGCTTCATTAAGTGCCATTGTGCGCACACACACAGCTACTTCAGAAGACTGAGAAACCAAAAGACTGAATCTCAAAATACTAACAACATTTCTAATGCAGGAGGCTGTGCCCCCTTCCACCCCTCGTTGGGAATTGCACCAATCACAACCCCTGCAAATTATATATACCAACTCCAAGATCGCACAACAGTGGGGAAGAGGCAAATTCCATCATTCAGTATTTTGAGTTTTTAGCATTTTGAGATTCAATATTTTGGTTTTTCAAGTTTTCTGAAGTATACCCATATATATGTGTGTATATGTATATATGTGTAGCTGTGTGTGTATATATATATATATATATATATATATATATATATATATATATATATAAGCCATTATACACATTTTATATGCCAGTATACACGTTTATCAAAAGTCAAAAAGTAACTTTATTGTCATTTAGATCTACACAAGTGTAGATTAAATGAGATTTTGTGCAATCAATTCATGATGGGACAGACAAAAAAAGAAATCACATACATAGAAAGACAATTTAAAACAGCATATAATAATACTACCACCATCTTATAAATCAACTCTGCACTTAAGTATATAGCCAGATATATTCCTAGAAACACACACATTTAGCAGCAAAGTTCAAGTTATAGCATTGCACATGAACCATGTATCTCATTATGGGTGAACAAGCACATGACAGTAGCAGCTGAAGAAAAGAAAATATATTGCACCTTGGTTAGTAGTATAAATTATAATGGGTGGCTAGGCTTAATAAATAACAGATAATATCGCCCTCTCTCTCTCTGTATATATATATATATATATATATATATATATATATATATATATATATATATATATATATACATACACACACACACACACACACACACATATATATATATATATATATATATGTGTGTGTGTGTATTTATTTATCTTTGTTGACCAGGAAAGTCCAACCTGGGATAGATACCCTTTTTCGGTGGAGGCTTAGGGAAAAAACTCCAATATTCACATACATCTTTTTTGGGGGTGATGGGGTGGAGCTCCAGTATTCACATACAAGGGTGGCACAGAAGATAGTGTTGTTGCCTCACATGAAGAGGTTCCCCAGTTCAATTCTAGCTGGGGTGCCTTCTGTGTGGAGTCTGCATGTCCTCCCTGTGTTCATGTGGGTTTCCTCCAGGTGATCTGGTTTCCTCCCACATTCCATGGTGGACTGGACACTCTAAATTGGCCATAGGTGTCAATGTGCATGTGAGTGTATAATATGAAAGAAGTACCACAGCAAGGCTAGCCACCTGGAAGTGTAAACCCTGGCTCTATATGATTGTTACTGGTGAAGTGCTACCCCGACCGCATGTGAAAATGGGAAAAAGGGATTGTGGATGGATGGATTCACATACAAAGGCAATATAAAGTATATTTTTATGTTCACATTGTATATAATATTTTCATCTTGGTTACACAGTATATGGATTTTTGCATTTATAATTAGGTGTAACAGATAATTATTGCTAACCTTGTATCATACAATTTGTGATTATAGCAAGAGGAGAAAAGAAGAGGTTACATGTGCATTTGTATAAGGTTAAAGCACACAGGAATACAAAGAAAATCAAGAGGCGGTAAATACTGACATTTGGGTTGAAAATTAGTAAGAAATGATATGAGGAGGGAGAACTAGGCCTAAGCAGAAGTAGGTAGTTAAGAAATATAATCAGTTAAATGTTTACAGTAGTTTTTAGAAGGGAAAGTGTAATAAGCACCATATGAAAATTTAGTACAGAGCAGCTATCACTTTGTCAGAGGTATTGCAGGTAGTATTTTCTTCAGGACAGGAAATTATCTGAATGTAAAGGAAAAGTAAAACCACATGCCCTGCAGATGTTGTTTTAGCAGACGTCTAAAGCATTTGTTGTTTTATGTAAGGTTTAATTTTATTTTTATTTATTTTATTTTACATTTGATGACCGGGTATGTCCAACTGAGCTGAAGAACCCTTTTTCAATGGAGACCCAGGGAGAAAAGTTCCATAAATTTACACATTTAATACATGACTAACTCTAATGGGATGGAGTTCCACAGTTTTGAGTTCTAGTGAGAATAGAATGAGTTTTCGGCAGTTGTGATGCCCCACCACTGGACCAGTAATCAAGGATCCTCAGTCCTCACCACTGTACCAGTGGGGGACTTACATTGGCAGCATGACAAGTACACACACACAGTATTTCCAGACGCAGCTCACTGCATCAAGTGCAATTGCCCTTAAGAGCCCATAGAGACCACAGTCAGTCCGGGGCTGATTTCTCCTTCTTTCTCCAGATCCCCATTAACACTCCCCACTGCTACAGCCTTAGAGTTAAGTCCTTAGCTAGGGTTCCAAGCCAAGTCTCCAACACTCTCTCTGTCCAACCAATGCTTCGTGTCCCTGCTGAAGTAGCTGACACACACATTCTTGGAGATTTGTTTTACACACACACACACACACACACACACACACACACACACACACACACACACACACACACACACACACACACCTGGGAAAGGCTGCCACAGGTTTGCTAGCTATCCCTTCTGCCCAGACTATAAGATAGTTATCACTGCCACCAGAACCCCTTATCAGCTCAGCTAGTTTAAGGCTCTTAACAAAAGGTGTCCAATCTTACTGTGTAATGTTACTATTAATACAAATGGTAGTTTGACCAAGAGCAAGGCTATTAGGAGTGGCCCACAGTGTCACGAAATAAATATGCAAGTACTCAGAACATAAATAGGATTATGTCTACAGTGCCAAGCCAGATTTGACAGATGAGAAAGACTCTTGTGTGATTTCCTGGAGGATTTGTAGTTTTGGGGCAGAGCAAATAAGGGTTGAATTATCTGCACACCTAATTATACTTGATTTCTGTGACAGTCTGGAGTTTGTTTACAAATATTTTAAATAAAAGGGAGACCAGTATTGATCCCTGTAGGACTCTAACTGTGACAGGAAGGAAAGAGAATTCTTGTTTCCATTTTACAGCTCGTTGTCTGTTTGTGAAATAGCTATGAATCCAGGTAAGAGACGATTTATTTCGACCTACAGAGGAGAGTTCACTGAGACGATTTTGATGGGGAAACTGTGTCAAAGGCCTTTAACAGGTGCAAGAAGAGTGCTGATACATGGCTGCCATTATTTATATTGTAAACCAGCAGCAAAACCAAAGGCATCCACAGGAACTAAAACACGGCCGATAACATTCACAGGCACAGGTCGCCACCAGAAACTTCAAATGTTACTGTATCCAAACACAGACTTCAGAACGATGGTGAAAAATATAAAAATAATTTATTGGCCAGAGAATACAAAGTTAGCGCTTTCACCATAAGGCTTCATCAGACTATAAAAATCACGAGACAACAGACGTTTAAAAAATGAAGCAGATAAAGCGATTGGTTGAACCAACCTCTGACATCATTTAAAACTGATTAAACAAAATATCACATATAAATGAAGACATAAAACTCTAACAAAACATACCTATAAAACTGTCTAAACACAGTAATTTAACAATATACCTCAAAATTAACTACCAAAAATGCATTAACAAAAATATATATAAAACATAAAAGTTCCTACTGCATGGAATATCATTAACAGTTCAACCCTCCCACTAAAAACAAAAATCCCATATGTGTCAAAAACTGATACACGGGACACATGTATAAAAATCATACAACAACGAATAAAATATGAGAATAATAATTATAAAAATTCAAAAACCAATCCTTCAATAAAAAATTTTTGCTAGCTATATTCATACTTGTGACAAAAATAGCACAAAGAAAAAAGAAATTAATTCATTTGGGCTTGGTTAGTCTTCTATTTCTAAGGGTAGATCTTAAATTGACTTTATCATTCAGTCCAGGTGTTTTATCTGCTTTACAACGAATAATCCATCGTAGCTCACATTCCTCAGTGAAATTTTCTAAGTCACCCCCTCGCAAACTGGGTAGAACAATTTGCATCACACAGAACTTGAATGTATGTGTTACCCGTAGTTGTCTATTGTGTTTAGCCAGGGCATTGAACTCTGAGCCCAAGTGTATATGATAAACATGTTCCCTAATACGCTCCCTAAGCTTCCTATTGGTTTTGCCAATATAAAATGCCTCACAGGACACACATCTAGCAAGATAAATGACATTGATACTCTGACAATTGGTCCTAGTATGGAAAGAGAACTCATGTCCAGTGGTAGGTTGTATAAATGTGCATCTAGTATCAATGTATTGGCATTGTTTACAATGATTACAAGGTGTAGTATTGCCTACAACTGAAGCCGGGGCAGTGTCAGGGGTGCTCAGAGAATAACGACACAAAATTTGTTTCAAGCTCTTTCTATTTTTATATAAAAACTTAGGTCCCTGACCTACTATGCTACTAATATCATCATCTAGTAGAAGAGTATCCCAATGTCTCTCAACAATCTTTTTGATACTACCAACATCTGTGGTAAAAAACATGGGTATTTTAAGTTCACTTGCTCTTCCTTGTTGTACATGGTTAACCATGGTACCATGGTCAGAGAAATAAGGACTCGCTCTGGACGTCCTTAGTTGACTAACGTCCATGACTGTCCTATCTACTTTTGAATGGCTATAATGCCTATCCAGGAATCTGGATCTAAGATCAGCCAATTCCTGTTCATACCCTGCCTCAGTGGGATTAAGTCTAGAAGCTGTCATAATCTGACCTTTCACCATATTTTCCTTGTTTTGTCTCTCTGAAGAAGAATTTGCCTGCTGTCTTTTGTTAACTAGGTTGCAGAGTTTGACCTGACTCTCTCATTTCTGAGTTGGGTGGCTATTAAGGATGTTTAGGGAGGTATTATTGAAATGGGTTACAGCATCCTGTAGTGACATGGTCTTTGTGATATTCCAGTTGTAGACCTTGACTGCGGAGATGAAGTTGTTTGAATTAAAGTATTTTATATTTCACACCCATTTGTAGGCTACCTGTTTGTCTATGTCAGGATGGTTTCTGACAGCATAAATTGGTAGATGGTCATTGATACTGTCAGGCAGGCAGCCAGGGGAATTTGTTATTTGGTTTGTATGTAAGAATCCAGTTTACATTGGATTACTTGTTTGTATTTATGTACCCTGGTTGTATTTTTTGTTATCTGTGAGAAACCAAATAGATTAATTGATGGGGCATTTGTGTTTTATGGTCCCAATTTATGTTAATATCATACATTATAATGGTTGCATGGGGTATATTGATATATAGCCAGTGCAGAAGTTGTTCTGCTGTGTTACTATTTTGTCCTAGTGAGGTATAAAGGCCGGTGATGCAGATGACTCTGCTGTTGTTAAGTTTGAGATGTGCTATGAGGTATTCTACATTGTTAAATGTGGGTAAAAGCCAAGTTCTAAGGAGTTTTTGTATATAATTGTTACTCCTCTACATTGTTCGTTTGTTCTAAGTCTGAAAATGTTATAATCTGGCAGTAGTGTTTCATCGTCTTTTATATGAGGTTTTAGCCAGGTTTCTGTGATTACAGCTATATCAGGGTTGTAAAATGCTAGACATGCTTGGAATGCTTCTTAGTTTAATATTCAGCAATATTTTGTCAGATGTGTTTGTAGCTAGAAGTACTGAGCTTGGTGAGGATACTGATGCAGTTTGTGACACAGCAGTAGGGCCTGGGTTTAGATTAACGTTTCCTGTTAGTTTCACATGCATGACTGAGGGATAGAGATGGAAGTACCATTTAGATTTGGATTTATTTATATGGAGGTGATGCATTGTTTCCAGGATAGATTTTACATACTTGTAGCTAAAGAGGTTGGAGGGGTGTGGTAGGTTTATTTGTGGTTAAATGATGAAGGAGGGTGC
Organism: Protopterus annectens; assembly: GCF_019279795.1. Taxonomy (NCBI): domain Eukaryota; kingdom Metazoa; phylum Chordata; order Ceratodontiformes; family Protopteridae; genus Protopterus; species Protopterus annectens. Next base: position 475,320,436 of record NC_056731.1, read on the forward strand.
TGTTGTGAGGGGTGTAAGGGGTGTGGGTTGGTGTGTGATTTGCTCCTTGGAGATATAGCTAGTCTTATGTATAAATGAGATGAGGAGTAGTAGAGAGATTAGGAGTAGGTATATCATTGTTGTGTGGTGTACTGTGTGTAAGGTTTGTTGGAGTTTTTTTGTGAGTGATTGATGGGTGAAAGTATCTAGAAGTTGTTTTTGTTTTGTTTTAAGAAAGTTCTAGAAGGTAATCAAAATCTAATGTTCATTTTTTTTATTCTTTGAGTTGTTTTTATCAGACTGGTTACAGGGTTTCTGCTTGCTATGTTTCTACAGATCTGCTTAGTTTTAAGGAGAAATAGATTGCAATGCAATTTATGTCTCAATTGTGACACAGGAGAATAGTTGTAGGGGACAGCTGCTCAGCTGAAGACTGAGTAACCTGTTCCAAGATATAACAACACACTGTTTTGCAGTAAGGTAAGACCAGCTGGATGTGGGTGACAACTTACTCTACTGGCTTTTCCTAGTAGCAGTTGGACATAAGCCAGTATTTTCTTGCTTTATTAATGCCTTTGTTCAAACTTTTCCAAGAGGTAGAATAAGTGGGATGGACAAATTTCAACTAAGAGGTGTCTAGGAAAGATAGTCAGACTCCTAGCACTAATGGGAGATGGTTAGTTTTCCTGTGTTGAGCAGCTGAACTCCTGGGGGGGGGGGGTTCTAGATGCATGCTGTAGGATATTGGATAGTGAGCAATATGGATTTAAGTAGGCAATACTATTGTGATGGATGGTATAAGATGGAAGAATGCATGGAAATGGTTCTTATATGAAGCTGTGTCTTTAAGCAGATTTGTGATGTCATGTTATTTTTTTACACATTATTACATTACATGTTTTATTATATACATACATTTTGTAGTATTCGCTTTTATTGAATTAACATAGATGTACAGTGATTAGAATGTAGGATCCTTATATTAATTTTTATTTTTTATTATTATTTTACTTTTAACATGGTTTTATTTTTGATGATGGTCACTAGAGGGAGTAAGTTTGTTGGACTTAACCCCATTTGACGTAATTAATAGTAATATTTTTCATTATGATTTATTTCCTTAGAATTATTTTGATGAGACCATTCTGAGCTAAATAAGGTACTTTTGGTATTGGTATTTGTATTGTATTGTAAACTTTTTATACATATTAAGTTTTATTTTGTTTATTGAGTCTTAAGATTGGATAGGGAATATTTTTGGAGGTAATAGTTTGATTAATTGAATTTGTTTGTTATTCAATTAATTAATTAATTAACAAATGTGTATTTAAAGACTTTGGAGGGTGTACATGACTACTAGTACTGAAGAAGTCTCAGTTTTCTGAGATGAAAAACGTGGTGATCCAGTTATGCGTTTATTGTATGTTTTTTGTTTTATTTTTGTAATAAAATCGTTCTGCTGGAGTATGTGGCTGGTCCTGCCTCTGAGTGCTACATTTGAGACTGTTTTTGTTGGCATTTTTGTGCTGTTGGTACCACTTTGATTCTCCTTTTGGCTTGTTAGATTTGTGATGTCATTAAAAAGTAGGAGGAGAGTAGTGGAATTAAATGTATGGCTCTGGGGATGGCTGGGGAATTGGAGGTGGGAGGGAGCAAAGTAGGCCACACCTCCCTCTAATGTGGGAGACAGTCTGGGCCAGCTCAGACTGACTGGTTCTGCACACCCAACCCAACAAAGGTAAATAAATGGCATGAGGCAGAGTTATGCTGTGGCTGTTAAAAGACAGAAACTAAAAGTGAAGGTACACCACTGTAAACTGGTGATAGAGCAAACCCTAGCAGAATGTGGAGCACTACAACTACAATGATGTATCACTGAATGCTCAAGGATGCTTAAAGGAGAACCACACCCACAGACTGAAAAAAACATGTTTATTTTATCAAGTCTTGATGTTTTCTACATTTTAACACTAATTGCGGACTCTGTATATTTTTTTATATTTTAAATGTAATTCCATAGTCTGTCCACAGGCAATCCAGTATCTTGATTCTTTTAGTCTACCCCCAGGTATCCTACAATGCGGTGCATGGCTTTAAAATATTACATCATAGCCCCTAAGCTCCTGTCAGTGCACTGACTTTACATGTGTCTTCACATATACTCCACTTTCTTTTAGTCAGTCAGGTTTAATTACCATTTCTTGCTTTTCAGTGACTACTTAAAAACAAACAGGGATAATCACACAGAACAGTATTCTCAGCACATGAACTTTGTCTCCTGCTGTGAGCTATCAATCACACCAGCAAACTGCTGAAATTTGACACTTTGAGAGATATGAAGGGGAGGTGTTTAGGGGAGGCAAGATGAGTTTAAGGACTACAACCCAGGCATAACAGAAGAATGAAAATTGGCCACTTTAGAAAGAAAAAGAAGAAACAGGATGTGAATACTGTTCTGTGTGATTATCCCTGCTTGTCTTCAAAGACACCACAATATCCATAGCTACCCTCTGAAATGGCTTGTCAATCACAGGCCAGGGCATCAAAGGAGTCTTGACCTTGTTTCCTGCCTTGTCTACTTTTTGGCACTCCTCACAGGTCTTGCAATAAACTGTTGCATACCTTGCAATCCCAGGACAATAAAAGTTCTGCATAATACGTGTCTTGGTACATTTTATACCCATATGAACAGTAAAAGGAATGTCATGGGTTATGGGTAGAAGTACTAGATAGTAGGCTCTGGGCACTACCAATTGATGTATTACCTCTCCCTCTAGCAGTCACCCTTTCCTAGGGAACATCAATACCTATCAGCAGCTGTGGCTCACCTTCAGGCACACTGCTACAGGGTAGCTCCCTCCCTGAAATAGCCACATCACCAGCCCCAGCTTCAGGTGTGTGGTCTGTCTCTGTCTCCCCAGACTACCAGACCCACATGCCTGTCTCCAACCCTGACTGTGTGTACCTGCTTGCACAAAAGGTACTGCATTATCAAAATCATTCCCTATCAAGACATCTGCAGGGATATCCTCAAACACACCTACTTGCTTGCTTCCTTTTCCACCCTTCCAGTCAAGGTGAACCCTGGCTAAAAGTATCTGTAATGGGGTCCCTCCTAAAGCTCTGACTGGATTGGACTGCTCAAGCAAGTACTGTTCCTCTTTAGCCACAGCAGGCTTCACAGTGATGATGTCAGATGCTGTTTCTCTCTCTTGGCAGTGGCCTGTTTTCCATACACCAAGATAGGATACAAACTCCTGGGATAGTTTGGTACCCCTGTTGTCTCCAGACAACTTACCACTGGTATCTTTACACTTGCTGGCTTCCTCACCTTTTTTTCCCCACCTTACTTCAGTGGACATTTGTATGTTGTATGGCCTCTCTGGTTACATTTAAAACATCTAAACATTGATCCTGGCTGTGTTCCTGAGCTAGTGGCTTCCCCTGTTACTGGTGATCTTAGTTGGGGTGGATTAGGCTGCCCACCATGGGTTCCTTTATATCCATGTGCAGCAGTGGGTATCTTCTCCCCAGCTCATCTGCATAGTTACATTCCCAGTCTGCCAACCAGATTCTTATGTCCTCAAAGTGCTGAGTGCTTGTTCCCTCACCAAAAGATGTTTCAGTCTTTCTAAAGTGGTAACTTGACACCCACTCACTCACCTATGAAAAGAAGTGCATAGCTCAGCAATATGATCATGTATACTTTCATCTGCCTTGCGTCTATGCTCACAAAACTTTTTTCTGTAAGCTTCAGATGTTACCTTATAACATTCCAATAAACATTGTTTAACCTTGCCATACTTTAAACAATCAGTATCAGGCAATTTAGAAACAGCAGTTGCAGCTTTACCGTGGAGTAAGAGGGTCAGGAACTGAACCCAGAGCCCTTGATCAAGATTATAGTGTTTACATATTCTTTCAACTATATGAATAAAACTATCAAACTTATCATCTTCTTTATAGTGTGGAAGAAATTTACTGCCCTTTGTTGCTTCTGGGATTTGGTTATTCCCTTCCCCTTTACCTCCATGTTCCTGTTGAAGAGTTAGCATGTCCATCTCATGTTGATGCTGCTTCTTATTTTCTTTGGCCTCCAAATGCAGTTGTCTCTCATTTTCTTCAAAAGTGTGTTGCTGGGCAGCCATGCACAAAGAAAGATAGGGTGGAGCTGCAGAACAAAAGTGTGGAACTGGAAACTCATGCAGAAAGAAGTGTGGAGCTGGGTAGCCATGCAGAAAGAAAACGTGGAGGTGGGTTCTTATGTGGAAAGACAGTGTGGAGCTGGTAATCCATGTGGAAAGAAAGGTGTGGAATTTGGCAGCCATGCACAAAGAAAGTGTAGAGCTAGCAGCCATGCACAAAGAAAGAAAGTGAGAGCTGGCAGCCCTGCAGAAAGAAAGCATGGCGCTGAAAAGTCATGCAGAAAGAAAGAATGAAGCTGGGCAGCCATGCAGAAAGAAAGAATGGAGGTGGGCAGCTATCCAGAAAGAAAAAGTTGAGTTGGGCAGCCATGCAGAAAGAATGTGCAAGATTGGGCAATCATGCAAAAAAAAAGAAAGCATGGAGGTGGGAAGTCATGCAGAAAGAAAGTGTGGACCTGTGTAGCCATGCAGAAAGAAAATCTGGAAATGGGCAGCAATGCAGAAAAAATGAAAGAAAGTATGGACATGTGTATGCAGAAGGAAAGAAAGAAACTGAGGATCTGGGCAATCATGCAGAAAGAAAGTGTACAGCTGGGCAGCCATGCAGACAGACAGTGTGGACCAGGGCAACCATGAAGAAAAAAAACAAGGAGCTGGACAGCCATGCACAAAGGAATATTGGAGCTGGGCAGCCATGCAGAGAGAAACTGTGGAGCTGGCAGCCATGCAGAGAGAAAGCAGTGAGCTGGACAGCCACAGAGAAGAAAGTTTGGAACTAGGAGCTGGGAAGCCATGTATAAAGAAAGTGTGGAGCTGGGCAGTCATGCAGAAACAGAAAATGGAGCTAGGCAGCCATGCAGAAAAAAGTGTGGAGCTAGGCAGTCATGCAGAAAGAAAGTGTGGTGCTCACAAGCCATACATAAAGGATGAAAGCTGGGCAGCCATGCAAAAAGAAAGTGTGGAGCTGGGCAGCCATGCAAAAAGAAAGTGTGGAGGTAGACTCTCATCTGTAAAGAAAGTGTGCAGCTTGGCATCCATGCACAAAAAGGTGTGAAATTTGGCAACCATGCACAAAGAAAGTGTAGAGCTAGCAGCCATCCACAAAGGAACAAAGGGTGGAGGAGGGCAGCCATGCAAAAAGAAAATGTGGAACTGGGCAGCAATGCAGGAAAAAAAGAAAGTGTGGGCATGGGCAGCCATGCATAAAGAAAAAGTGTGAAGCTGGGCAACCATTCAGAAAGAAAATGTAGAGCTATTCAGTCATGCAGAAAGACAGTGTGGACCAGGACAGCCATGAAGAAAAAAACTGTGGAGTGGCAGCCATGCACAAAGAAAAAGTGCAGCTGGGCACCCATTCAGAGAGAAACTACTGAGCTGGGCAGCCATACAGAAAGAAACTATTGAGCTGGGCAGCCATACAGAAAGAACATGTGGAGCTGGGCAGCCATGCAGAGAGAAAGTGTGGAACTGGGCAGCCACATAGAAGAAAGTTTGGAGCTGGGAGCTGGAGCTGGGAAGCCATGTAGAAAGAAAGTGTGAAGGTGGGCTCTCATGTGGAAAGAAAGTGAGGAGTTGGGCATCAGTGTGGAAAGAAAGGTGTGGAATTTGGAAGCCATACAGAAAGTGTAGAGCTAGCAGCCATGCACAAAGAAACAAGAAGCTGGGCAGCCTTGCACAACGAAAGCATGGAGCTGGGTAGTCACACACAAAGAAAGTGTGAAGATGGGCAGTCTTGCAAAAAGAAAGTATGGAGGTGGGAAGTCATGAAGAAAAAAAGTGTGCAGCTGGGTAGCCATGGAGAAGAAAAGTGTGGAATGGGACAGCAATGCAGAAAAAAAGAAAGAAATGAAGTGTGGACATGCATAGCCATGCAGAAAGAAAGAAAGAAACTGTGGATCTGGGCAATCATGCAGAAAGAAAGTGTAGAGCTGGGCAGTAAAGCAGACAGACAGTGTAGACAAGGGCAATCATGAAGAAGAATTGAGGCGCTGGGCAGCCATACACAATGGAAGATTGGAGCTGGGCACCCATGCAGAAAGAAAGTGTGAAACTGGGCAGTCAAGCAGAGGGGAAGTGTGTGGCTGGGCAACCATACAGATAGAAAGTGTGGAGCTGGAAAGCCACACAGAGTAAAGAGTGGAACTGGGAGCTGTGGAGCCATGTATAAAGAAACTGTGGAGGTGGGCAGCCATGCAGAAAGAGAGAATGGAGGTAGGCAGCCATGCAGAAAGAAGGTGTGGAGCTGCACATCCAAACAGAAATAAATAAAGAAAGAAAGAAAAAAAGTGTGAAGCTGGGCAACCATGCAGAAAGACACTGTGGACCAGGGCAGCCATGAAGAAAAAACTGTGGAATGGCAGACATGCACAAAGAAAGAATGGAAATGGGTGCCCATTCAGAAAGAAACTGTGGAGCTGGGCAACCATGCAATAAGAAAATGTGGTGTTGGGCAGTCATGCAGGGTCTTTATTAGATAATCGAACTTTCAAAAGTTCAACTGTCATATGGTCGACACCAGATGATCGAACTTTTAAAAGTGCGAACATCTAATAAAAAAATAAATTTACACAAATAACCTACCTGACTGTTTTAAGCAGGAGGGCCAGCCCCCCACACCCCACACTTATTAAATATACCAACTCCGAGATCGCACTTCAGTGCAGAAAAAGGAAATCTTCCCATTTTGCACTGTATAGAGAGCTCCATTAAAATGTTCGAATTTTCAAAAATTTGATCATATGGTGTCGACCTTATGACAATCGAACTTTTGAAAGTTCGATCATCTAATATAGACCCGTCATGCAGAAAGTGTGGAGCTGGGCAGCCATGCCAAAAGAAAGAAACTGGGCAGCCATGCAGAAAGAAAGTGTGGATGTGCGAGTTGGACAGCCACACAGAAAGAAAGCATGAAGGTGGGCTCTCATGTGGAAAGAAAGGTGTGGAATTTGGCAGCTATACACAAAGAAAGTGTAGAGCTAGCAGCTATGCAGAAAGAAAGAAAGTATGGAGCTGGGAAGTCATGCAGAAAGAAAGTGTGGAGCTAGGAAACCATGCAGAAAGATAGAATGGAGCTGGGCAGCTCTGCAGAAAAAAATGTTGAGCTGGGCAGCCATGCAGAAAGAAAGTGTGAAGCTGGGCAGTCTTTCAAAAAGAAAGCATGGAGGTGGGAAGTCATGCATAAAAAAAAGTGTGCACTTGGGTAGCTATGGAGAAAGAAAGGGTGGAACTGGTCAACAATGCAGAAAAAAAGAAAGAAAGTGTGGACATGGGCAGCCATGAGGAAAGAAAAAAAAAGAAAGTGCAGAGCTGGGTAACCATGCAGAAAGAAAGCGTAGACCTGGGCAGTCATGCAGAAAGACAGTGTGGACCAAGGCAGCCATGAAGAAAAAAAAATGTGGATCTAGGCAGCCATGCACAAATAAAGAACTGGGCACCCATTCAGAAAGAAACTGTGGAGCTGGGCAAGCATGCAGAAATAAAGTTTGGACATGGGCAGCCACACAGAAATAAAGAAAGAACAAAGGTGTGGAGGTGGGCAACCATGGAGAAAAAGTGAGGACCTAGGAAGCCATGCTGACACAAAGGGTTGGGCTGTGCAGCCATTCAGAAAGAAAGTGTGGAGCTGGAAGCCATGTAAAATGAAAGTGAGGAGCTGGCCAGTCCTTTTGAAAGAAATTGTAGTGCTGGACAGACATGCAGAAAGAAAGTGTGCAGTTGGGAATTCATGCAGAAGGAAAGTGTGAAGCTGGGAAATCTTGCAGAAAGAAAGTTTGGAACTGAGCAGCCACATAGAAAGAAACTGTGGAGCTGGGCAGTCAAGCAGAGGGGGAGTGTGGAGCTGGTAGACATGCACAAAGAAAGAGTAGATCTGGTCACCCATTCAGAAAGAAACTGTGGAGCTAGGCAACCATACAGAAAGAAACTCTGGAGTTGGGAAGTCATGCAGAAAGTAAGCGTGGAGCTGGGCAGCCATGCAGAAAGAAAGTGTGAGGCTGGGCAGCCATGCAATGAGAAAGTGTGGAGCTGGGCAGCCTCACAGAAGAAAGTTTGGAGCTGGGAGCTGGGAAGTCATGTAGAAAGAAAGCATGGAGCTGGGCAGCCATGCAGAAAGAAAGTGTGGATCTGTGAGCTTCGCAGCCATGCAGGAAGAAAATGTGGAGGTGGGTTCTCATGTGGAAAGAAAGTGAGGAGATGGGCATCCATGTGGAAAAAGTTGCAGACTTTGGCAGCCATACACAAAGAAAGTGTAGAATTAGCAGCCATGTGCAAAGAAAGAAAGAGTGGAGCTGGGTAGGCATGCATAAAGTCATTGTGGAGCTGGGCAGCCATGCAGAAAGTAAGTATGGATCTGGGCAATCACAGTGAAAGAAAGTGGGAACCTGGGAATCCATGTGGAAAGAAAGAGTGGAGCATGGCAGCTATCCAGAAAGAAAATGTCAAGCTGGGCAGCCATGCAGAAAGAAAGTGTGAAGCTGGGCAGTCATGCAAAAAGAAAGCATGGAAGGAAGTCATGCAGAAAGAGAATATGGAGCTGGGCAGCCTTGCAGAAAGAAAGTGTGGTTGTGGGCTCTCATGTGAAAAGACAGTGTGCAGCTGGTAATCCACGTGGAATGAAAGGTGTGGAATTTGGCAGCCATCCACAAAGAAAGTGTAGAGTTAGCAGCCATGCACAAAGAAAGAAAGAGTGCAGCTGAGTGGGCATGCAGAAAGGAAGTGTGTAGCTGGCAGCCCTGCAGAAAGAAAGTGTGGAACTGTGAAGTCATACAGAAAGAAATAATGGAGCTGGGCAGCTATGCAGAAAGAAAAATAATTGAGTGGGCAGCCATGCAGAAAGAAAGTGTGAAGCCGGGCAGTCCTGCAAAAAGAAAGCATGGAGGTGGGATGTCATGCAGAAAGAAAGAAAAAAAGTATGGACCTGAGCAGCCATGCAGAAAGAAATTGGGACCAGGGTAGCCATACAGAAAGAAATTTGGAAATGGGCAGCAATCCAGAAAAAAAGAAAGTAAGTGTGTAAATGCGTAGCCATGCAGAAAGAAAAAAAGAAACTGTGGAGCTGGGCAACCTTGCAGAAAGAAAGTGTAGAGCTGGGCAACAAAACAGACAGACATTGTGGACCAGGGCAACCATGAAGAAAAAAATGCGGAACTGGGCAGTCATGCAGAAAGAAAGAGTGGAGCTGAGCACTCAAGCAGAAAGAAAGTGTGGGGCTGGGGAGCCATGCAGAAAGAGAGACTGGAGCTAGGGAGCCATGCAGAAAGAAAGTGTGGAGCTGGGGACCCATGCAGAAGGAAAATGTGGAGTTGGGCAGTAAAGCAGAATGAAAGTGTGAGGCTGGGGAGCCATGCAGAGAGAAAGTGTGGAGCTGGACAGCCACACAGAAGAGAGTTTGGAACTGGGAGCTGGGAAGCCACGTATAAAGAAACTGTGGAGCTGGGCAGCCATGCAGCAAGAAAGTGTAGATGAGAGAAGCTGTGCAAAAAGGAAGAAAGCTGAGCTGCCATGCAGAAACAAAGTGCAGAGCTCGGCAGCCATGCAGAAAAAGTGTGGAGGTGGGCTCTCATCAGGAAAGAAAGTGTGCAGCTTGGTATCTGTGAAAAAAAGTTGTTAAATTTGGCAACCATGCACAAAGAAAAGGAAGAGCTTGCAGCTATGCACAAAGAAACAAAGGGGGGCGCTCGGAAGTCATTCAGAAAGAAAGTGTTGAGCTGGGTAGCCCTGCAAAAAGAAAGTGTGGAGCTTCACAACCAATGCAGAAAAAAAGGGTGGAGATGAGCAGCTATGCAGAAAGAAAATGTTGAGCAAGGTAGCCATGCAGAAAGAAAATGTGGAATGTTTATTGCTATGAACTAATCTACTGCAATTGTCTGCCTTACTGGGCCTGTTAAATCACTTTTGTTACTGACTCACTTTTTGTAAAACTGTTTTACCTAGTTTCACCGTGTGAAAGGTATTAATTGGAAATGTTCTCTATTTGTTAAGCATCTGTTTGTTCTGATTTTCCTGCCAAGGAGTGTATCATATAACTGAGTTGTTTGCAGGTAAAAGCATTCTCTAGAGTCTCCTTGCATCTTTTCCTGTTTAAAACATTTATTTAGTGTCTCACTGCTGTTTTTCTGCTGTGATAAACATTTCTGTAGTGATTTCTGCCTAAAATAGTGTAGCTAGTAGCTGTAGCATTGTCTAGTTTTAGGATTGCTGTCTGCGGACCTAGTTGTTTGTTTGCAGTGACTGTTCTGAGCACATTTTCCAGGCCATCTTGGATTAGCAGAAGTCATTTTTTACTTTAGTCAGAGTACACTGTTGATTGGCCACTGGCTGGTAAAGGTTGGCTGGTCTAGGGCTTGGAGTAAGCACCGCTTTGGTTCTTTTGAGCTTTTTTTGAAGTTGTTTCAGGTTTAAACCTTCTGGTACTTAAAGGACCACTACGGGCAAATGATGAAGAAAACCTATATTTTTTATCTTGCCATGATTTACTACACCTCCCAAAGCTGCCTTCAGCAAAATAAGTACTCATTCCTAATTTTATTTTGTTTTTACTCTTGTCTGCCCTCATGGGGGCAGACATGGTGATTCCTTTGGAAAGCTAAATCTGTCCTATAATGCAGACTGTGAGGACAAATAGCCCTACCATTTGTTGTCAGACTAGACTTCCATTCACTTAGAATGGAACTCCTGAAAAAAACTGCCAAGTTTGAGAGTCTGCAGCTCATGTGTCATTGACTGGTATGCACTCAGTTTTACAAATGTTGTTCCTACTGATGCGCTACACATTCACTGAAAGAAACTTGCAAAAGTGTCAACAAATTACTGAGATAAAAAAGACTTTTCACAAGGAGCAGTTTTGCAAGTTTCAGTTCCTGGCCAGGTTACTCCTCCCATCTCCCCTCCTTCAGTGGGCTACAGTCTCACATTTCCAGCTTTGCTAGATTTAACTATTTAGGGGGAAGCAAGATGGCCGCTGTCCTGTAGGGAGTGCTGAAACTCAGGAGAGCATCACTTAAAAATCTATCTGCTTTTTTTACATGTAAGACATCATTTTTCTCATCAAAAACACGGATTAATTACTACTACACTCTGTTTCACTTAACAGTAGGAAAGAAAATCTGGAAACTCTTACCCTTCAGGTTGGATTCATGCTGATTATTTGGACATCTGGGGACCGCATGTAAATCCTGCACAGTGAGGAGCTAGGCCAAAGAACCTGAAATTAAATCAGAAAAAGAACTCTGCTAACTTTCTGCTTGCTACAATCAATAATCAACAATCAAAATGCCACTGACATCAGAGGATATGGAAAGCCAAATTACAAAAACTAAATTTACAGCTATTAACTCTCCAGAGAAAGACTCTACTTCCACTTCTAAAGGAGCCAGATTCCAAAAGGCTTCGGATACTAACAAAAATGCTAATATACCTAAAGGTAAAACAGAAAGCTCTAATCTGGATGACCTAAAGGCTGCACTTCAACCATTACAAGATGCTATACTAACTCTTACTGATCAGACAAAGGCTATTGGTTCATCTACAGACAAGATATTAACGAGGTTAGACAAGATTGAGTCCAAAATAATGGATCAGGACATTAAAATAGACTCCATGCAGGATGAGATGAAAGTAAATAAAAAAGCAATTCAGGAACTTCATACAAAAATACTGGATCTAGAAGCTAGGTCCAGAAGAAACAATCTTATCATAAGAGGTATCCATGAAAGCGTTGAACATAACAAACTAACAGAGGTACTAACATCCATATTCAAACTTTTACTTGATGATGAGAAAGAAGTTAAACAGATCACAATAGAAAGAGCACACAGAGCGTTAAGAGCTCCCTCGGTGGCTACCAACCCCAGAATTGTTTATGCTAAAATACTGAACGTCTACCATGTGAACAAGCTGTTAGCTGCAGCCAAAATCAAAAAAACAATAACGTGGCAAGGAATGAAAATATCCATATCGCAAGACCTACCCCAACAAATCAAGTTGGCAAGACAACAATTAGCTCCTTACTGTGCCTACCTTATTAACAGTAACATAAGATTTCAAATGAAGTACCCCAACTCTTTATCATTCACAACCCAAGAACAGAAATACACAATCACCAATAAAGAAGAGGCTACAACTCTATTCACTAAACTGTTCGGAACTAATCCTGGTAAGGAATCGAAATAAGCTGATCATATCAACGTCTCACCTCTACAAGTTGGAACAAGCAGCAATTTAAAGGTCTTTTTTCTTTTTATATCTAAGCTCCCCTAGTCCCAGAAAGGATCGCTTACCATAGCGTAACTCCTCGACTTGGAAGTTCCAGATCGGAGATGGGCCTGTCCTTCTCAGTCTTGCCTTCAGGGTTTAGTTTTATGGCCCTTGATCCTCGCAGCCCCATGAAGCCTTAAAACGACAAACGCTGCCTCGTGGATGTAAGGTTCCAATCTTCCTAACTGTAACTACATTTCCCAGCAGACACCCTAACATGTCCTCAACATGCCTGCTAACTTCCCAGGATGCAATCCATCCTTAAAGCGACAGGATGAGCTAATGAATTATTGCCATTGCTACTGCTTTATACTCTTGTACATATTGCTCAAAGGTAACTGTTTAATGATCATAGTGTAGCACCTTAATAGATAAAGAAGGGAAAAAAAAGGAAAAAAAGAAAAGTAAGGGATGTGCGTAGCTACATACCATGTTGCTAGGAGGTGATCCATTAGCTTACATCGCGAACTTTGAACTTGAATTTAAGAATAAGAAAGCATTGCATCAAACACTCTGCATTAATGAAATATCATTGCATCAACTAATCGCGCTGCAGTTGCTGATCTATCCCCTTGTACTGGTTGAGCAAAGGTAACTTTTTGCGGGAACATAGGAAGGCATAACATCATTTACTCGGCGTTAATAAAATAGCATGGCATCAAATATACGCCTTAAGTTTCAGTAAACTTAAACTACAGACCATGCCACTAAGATGAGATCCGTAACTTAGATCTCATCATAAACTATACTACACTGCAAAATTTGCGATGCTGTATTTTACCATCTATCTGTCATATGATTGTATGGTTTTGTCTATCTTAGTAATTTATAGGTAAAGCTGCTATGGCTTGTTTTGGATTTCTGTAAGAAAACTGTATTGTACTGTCCTCCATTTCTGGTTTATCTGTCTGGTATATGGTGCATTGGATATTAAAAGTACGTTATTAGTACGGTACAAGAAGGATTTGCTGGTGATTTGCAAAAATGTTCTGATGGCGTACTCTCCCGAGTTCTTTTATCTGGAAAATGTAATACATGGTCTACACTTTATGTGGTACAAGAACGATTTTCTTGTTTATGTGTCTGTTACCTGATATTTGGTGCTTTACTTTACGGCAGTGAATGATGAATAATTGCTTGTTTGTTATGGGCGTGTTTAAGGGATTAGACAGTTACAGGCGTGATTGGGGACTTAAGGGCAATCAGGAGCGGTGTTTGCTGCTATACATCCTACTAGGCAGAGCAATGTAATATATCCGAGGGAACAGCCACTGTTAACCTGGTACGGCGCCCTGATCTTTGCAGATGAGTGGCGTTCGACTCCCCTAACTGATTACTGCACTAAAATTCTGTATCGTTGTTTACAGGTGCACTTTTTGTTTTTGGATGGTCACACGCTAAGGGCAAAATTTTTATTCATAGCTCTTAATGTAAGATGATGACTAATACACACTAAAAGGAATAAAGATGTAAATTGGAATAGAGGTATACAGGGACATACACTTTGCATAGACCTATGTTGACAAGATTGATTTGTTCAAAAGTACCTTTTTTTTTTTTTTTTTTTGGGGGGGGGATAGAACTTGGGTTTTTACTAACAGGATTCTGAACATGTTAAATAAATTTGTGAAGTCTTACTAACCATTATAAACAAGTATTTGCATTGTTTCTTTACAATTAAGATATGCTCTGAATGAGTTAGTCAGTACTGTAATTCGAGACAGCGTAGCTCTCTAGCCGTTGTATAACTGAGGTCTGTAAACTGGGATACATATTTCTTATATTGTAATTGTGTTTTATCTTAGTAGTTAGAAAGTTTTTGTTTCAAATGTTTGCAACTCGTTCAAATAGTATATGTATTCCAGCCTCTCCCAGGGTGAAGGAGAAAGTGGTTAAGCACGGGAGGAATGCTGGGGGAGTCGCCCATCTATTGCTATATGATATATTGTACTTTATTATGCCCTCTGTGTTACACTTTTATACCATAGAAAGGATTAACCTCTACTGTTACCTACAAATGTTAGGAATGCTATGTGGAAGATAGCCTCATGGAATGTCAAAGGTTTACAATCTGATAGCAAAAGAAAATTAATTCTTCATCTGTTGTTTAAATCCAATTTAGACTACATTTTATTACAGGAAACACATTTGTTAAAAGAACAATGGAACACCATAAATAATAAAAAATGGATTAAGGAAATTATTGCCGCGGGGAATAGAACTAATAAAGTGGGGGTAGCTATCATTATTAAAAACTCCTTTACTCACACTATCTTAAAACAAGACTTTGACCCTGAAGGTAGATGGTGTTACTTTATAACTAAAATGGACAACTTGGATAAACCTGTTTTGATTTTAAACCTATATGCCCCTTGTACGCTCCAACACAAATTCATAATGAACTTATATAACATCCTTCACAACTTCCCAGGGCACTACTTTATAGTGGGGGGAGATTGGAATTCTATCCAGGACCCGATTCTGGACAGATCTAATAAGCTGTCCTCAATTAATTCACAGACCTTCTCCGCTATTTCAGAATTTAAAAATGACTTTAATCTATTTGATCCCTACCGTAATAATCCCAATAACCTGAATAACAAAGGCTATACCTTTTTCTCACAATGTCATAAGTCCTGGTCCAGGCTGGACTTTTTTCTAATCTCAGACATATTTCGAAAATTTACAACTACTGTCTGCACCGAACCGAGATCAATTTCTGATCACTGAAAGATTACATTAACTATAGAGCGATCCCGCCCTTCCCCCCCCTAATAATTTGTTGAGATGCTGGAAACTTAACCCTAATCTTCTAGGAAAGGCCGATATTAAGAAAGAAATTAATACCTTATTAGACCAATGTATACTTGCCATTAAAGATACCAACACTCCGTATGATATAACATGGGCTACCACTAAGGTTTTGATCAGAGGGTTGTTAATTAATAAATCCGCCTATTACAGGAATATTTTTATCTCTGAAGAGAGGAGTATACAGGAAGAATTAAAATCCCTAGAAACACGAATTCAACAAAACCACTCATCAAATTTAGAGAAAGAGATCAACCAATTACAGTTAAAGTTAATATCCCTACAGGCTGAATACCTGTCATTCTACGAGATCAAAACCCTGGCTAACTATTCACACTGGGCTCAGCTTCCCTCTAGGTTTTTGGTGAGATTAATAAATCAGCATAGTAACACTCCCCCTATTTCAAAAATTAAGGTTCATCAAAACTATATATGTAACACACAAGACATTATAAAAATATTTGAAGAAATATATGAAGAAGTATACAATCCTATCCCTAGTACTATAGACGAGCATGAACTAAGTTTATTCCTTGACAAACTAACAATTCCAAATATTGACGAACATCATCAATCTTTATTGGCAGCCGATATCACTCATAGGGATACTATGACTGCGATTAATAACCTTAAAAATAATAAAGCACCAGGACCAGATGGTTTCACAGCGGAATTTTATAAAGCCTTTGGTCATAAACTAACAACTATTCTATGTCATCTCTTTAATTTCATTATCCAGAAAGATGTCTGCGACCCCCATCTAAACGCATCCCGAACTATCCTAATTCCCAAACCAAATAAAGACAATACCAATCCTAATAACTATAGACCCATCTCTATCATTAATATAGACATTAAAATTTTGGCAGCTATTTTAGCAAGTAGGTTGAAAGCTGTGATTAATAAAATCATTTCTCCTGAACAATCAGGGTTTATAAACCAAAGACAAACCTTTGACCAGACTCTCACCCTAAATGCTATGTCCTCTTTATCATTGATTAAACATACTCCTATATACGCCCTTGCTATCGATGCATCCAAAGCATTCGACAGAATAAACAAAAAATTCTTGTTCTCGGTTCTACAAAAATTTAAATTCCCTGCACAGTTTATACACATTCTTAACACCCTTTATAAAAATGCTTATACCACCTTACAAATAAACTAGCATAGCTCAAAGAGGATAATGATTAATAATGGAATCAGACAGGGATGCCCTTTATCACCATTGTTATTTAACCTTTATATAGAACCTCTGCTTTTACTAATTAAACAGAGAACATTCCACTATATTCCAAGATTATTTAATACCGAAATACCTTTATCAGCTTACGCGGACGATTTAAATATTTACTACTCCCTTCCCAACTCGGATATTAACAAAATTAATAATACTTTACAAGCTTTCTCCAAATTCTCGAATTATAAGGTGAATATAGATAAGACAACGATCTTCCCAATTAATATTTACTCGCAGTTACCTAGTGAAAGATCCTTACCTAATATAAAAGTCAATGACCATCTCCAATACCTAGGAATACCCTTCCAAACAGATGGAAAGATACAGCACCAAGAGGGTTTATCTAGATGTTGGGGCTTGATACAAAAAGACCTGGAAAGATGGACTCAACTAAAACTCCCAGTGCTTTCGAGAGTAGCCATTATCAAAATGAATATTCTACCGAGACTATTGTATGTTCTAAATGCTGCCAACACCCTGATACATAATAAAGTCTTTAATAATATACACTCATCTCTCTCGAAATTTATATGGCACCCAAGACCCATCAGGATAAGCTATCAAAAACTTGTTTACCCTAAAGATAAAGGTGGGCTAGGCCTTCCAGATTTTAGACTAATGTATGAAATAAATAGAAGCAGTAGAATAATTAATGTTGCGACCTTCAGAGAAGAATTAAATGCTTGGTGTCCATCTTGGGTCAGGCTTTATCACAATTATATCAAAACTCTTTCCATTAATCCCATGGCCCTTCCATTCTTAGATATCTCTGCCAAAAGAAAGTACAAAATTCAAAATGATTTATGGTCCCAAATCAGATGTACACAAAATCTGTTTAAATCCCTAAATCTACATTTTGCTTTTCACCTTCTCCAACCTATACACCTTAATCCTAACATTAAACTAAACGAGAATCTGGTCAATTTGAATACATTCCCACTAATCAAAAGTAAAACGGTTCTGGACTTTTTTTCAGTCAAGATGGAGCATATTTCTTCCATCAGAAATAATTTTAAGCTTCCGATCAAGTACACTATCATGATTAGACAACTAAAGGACATTTGCAGCAAATTCTGGAGGGATATTGATATTCCTGAACCCCAAATAGAGCTGTGTAAGGTATTATGGAATCTACTAACCCATAAAAAAAATGGTCTCTCACACTTATAAATTAATCTCTGCAATCAGATGCTCGAAAGAAGCTATCCATTCAGATTTTTGGATAAAACAAGACCCCTCGATTTCCACTACGTCCATTGCCCAAGCCATTCAAAAATTTTCCAAAGCCATCCCTCTGCTAAAATTCAGGTATACCCAACTTATGATAGTAAATAACGCATACTACACCCCAACTTTACTAAACAAAATGTACAACGAAGTCCCACCTTTTTGCCAATTTTGCCCTATGATTGAAGCTGATATCATTCACATCTTTTGGAGTTGCAAATGCTCGTATAGGCTTTGGTGTGCCCTTAGAGTTAAATTAGAAAAAATGGGCTATGAAAAATCTACGCTCTCCTGGCAATTCGCTCTACTTCATATACCCCCGGTAGGCATGGACATTAAGAATATTCATTTTCTAATAACGTCTTTTATGCTGATAAAATACTATATCACCCTAAATTGGAAGGATAGATCAGCTCTTTCATGGGAAGGACTCAAACAGATAGCTGGGAAGCATATTTCTGCGCACAAATATTTGTGGTATTCCATGAGGCTAAATCCTTCACAGAGGGATACATGGAAAATGGTGTATGAGTTTATACTATCATAAACACACAGTATTTTAACCTCCTTCTTAGGTACGTTGCTTAGATGGGCTTTGTATATAGTTAGTTTATTGTAGAGAAATTTTTTGTTTGTACATACCTTTTTGTATTGCTGTTGGATATGATTTGTTATGATATGTTTAAAACTCAATAAAAAGAAATTAAAAAAAAAAAAAAAAGATTTAACTATTTAGTCAGCTTTGCATGACAATAGACATAAAAAATAGCCCGGTGTGCCACTAAAACTGTTCCCTTGTATGTCTCTTCACTTCTGAATAGCAATTCCCAATAATTAAAAAAAAAAAAAAAAGCAAACTCATCAGTCCAGAGTTTAGGCTAGTCTATCCATTTTTTAAAATGTGCACAGTAAAATATTCAACTTGTAATGCATTTTGGCTGCTGACATGGTTATCTTTACATAGTTATTCTCTTATAGTATAACCTGAACTTATGGTATTTAATGATACATTTTACAACAGTTCTCAGTTTCTTAACAATGACCTCCCAAGCCTCTGATGTGACCTAGTACTTCCTTACTATTGCTTTATGTAGTTTGTCTTAGTTGTATACTTGTAGTGTGTTTCGCATCCTCTCAGCAACAGACTCCTGGAGAAGCATATACTTGTATTGAAAGAGTACCAGCAGCTGTAGCAGTGATACCACACTCCAAAACAATGCACTCAAACATAGTACTGAAACACAAGGGAATGTATATGTCTGAATCAAGCAGTGATGAAATTGCTAGGGACTTCACTGAGCAAAATTTTACTCTTAATTTCTCCATTTCATAATGCATAACATTTGCACCACACTTACAAAGGCACACCTCTACCTTCCACAAACACAGCAACCCACACCCACACAACTGCTACGGTTTCTCCCTTTAATTATTGCAAGCCAAGAATAACACTTTTTAATAGGGATACCTACCAGACAAGTCTGCATAGTGCAGTTGGTCTACCTGCATCATCGCAGCTCAGCCCCCCCCCCCCCCAGCAACTGCAACATTGCCAGATAAAGCCACTGCTATGGTCCGGTTTCTCCCTACCATTATTGCAAGCCAAGAATAGCACTTTTTAATAAGGATACCTACCAGACAAGTCTGCATAGCGCACTTGGTCTACCTGCATCATCGCAGTTTGGGCCCCCCCCACCAGCAACTGCAGCATTGCCAGATAAAGCCACTGCTACGGTCCGGTTTCTCCCTACCATTATTGCAAGCCAAGAATAACACTTTTTAATAAGGATACCTACCAGACAAGTCTGCATAGCACACTTGGTCTACCTGCATCATTGCAGCTCAGCCCCAGCAACTGCAACATTGCCAGATAAAACCACTGCTACGGTCCGGTTTCTCCCTACAGTTATTGCAAGCAAAGAATAACACTTTTTAATAAGGATATCTACCAGACAATTCTTTATAGGTGACTGGACAGTTACAGTTCTTGTTATTAGCAGATGTGGTCCTTAACAGTTATGTTTTAAACATTGTGACTGGTTATTTACATTTCCTTTTACAGCACATTTGTTACTTTTACTAGTTATTTTTTAAACATTGTTTTGGCCGGCATGCACACCTGCAAGCCCCCCCCCCAGGCAACTATAGCTTTGTCTATTGCCACTGGGTGGTATAACTTAACAATATACTTGCTGTATCTTAACCCAAATAGATCTGCCTCCACATTGAATACTTGTAAATTAAGGCAAGTACCATTTACTTGGTGTACTTTGCCCCTAGATAGATTTACCTTCCTTTGTATTACTTGCACACCAAGGCCTTAAAGTAGTGTTTCTGCAACTAACTGCTTACACTCCTAATTTCCTGCTTCAACCTCTTCCTTGCTTACACTTACATTACAGCTCCAAGGCTTCCACTTCTTATGCTGATTACTTTTCTTTGCAGATGTTCATCGTGTTACCCTGCTGCAGTCATCACACTTGGGTTATCCTGCCGTCAGGCGGTCCCGCAGTCGGCCAGAATTCCAAAGTCTTGGTCCGGCGTCAGTTGCTGTCGCTTCTTCCCTGACGTCAGAGCGCCAGGGGTATATCAGAGGCATCCGACGCCATTTTCTTCAGTCTTTCTTGCCTCGCGGTGCCCGAAGCAGAAGCAGTTCGCAAGTGCCGGTTGGCCGACACCTGAGATTTTCGAATCGAGTTTCAGTCTGAAGTCTTCAAAGCTAAGTACCCAGTTGGGGAACCTTTTCTTGCCTCAGTCCGATGTCAGAAAATGTTAACAATTGCATTTCTTGTGGGAAGTAAATACCTCATAAGGACTTTCATTCTTTTTGTATACCTTGCCTAGGCCCAGACCATGACGTCACTGGTTGTCGGTTTTGTGCTAGGTTCAATAAGCGAACTATAAAGCGTCGCTTTGATTTCGCACGACACTACTTCGGTAGAAAATTTAATTACACTATGCCTTCGGAGCAACCGACTGTCGGCATGCATAAAAAATGCAAGGATAGGGACAAGCAGCTTAGATCCAAGCCAGACTCTTAGGCCTCGGCTGGCCCAGTCGCCGGTTCTCCGGTTTTCAGTGAGGCGCCTACGCAGCCCCTAGCTACCACTGAAATGGATCCCCAGGCCACATTGGATCCCCCAGCAGAGATTTCTAGGCCGACGCAGCCTTTTTCCTTAGGCCCTACCGATGACATCGCAGTAGGGGAAGCCGGTGCTGCAGAAACACCTTCGGTTTCTGAAGGTGTCTTAAGACCGACTGCCCTCACCATAAAATCTTATGCTAAGCTTAAGACTCCTCTAAAACCAAAAAAGCCTACACTTCAGTCTTCAGGTCAAGGCCCTATGCCTAAGAAACAGATGCTTAAAATGGCTGAAGATTTGATTTCTTTGATCAGGGGTTCCCACCACCCCCCCCCGACAAAAGGCCTAGACAAGAGGAGGATTATGCCTCCTCTGATCAGGTGTCTGTTTCCTCAGGCTCCTCTGAGGAACAGATTACTCTTTTCCCCCTTATGAAGTTTCTGATGCTGAAGACTCAATTCCCTCAGCTTCTCCCCCTGAAGACTACTCCTTTGGGGAAAACTTACACACCATGAGGGAACATTTCCACTGGGAAGGTCAGGACTACTCTGACTCAAAGAAAAGGCTCCGGGAGTTTCTTTTACTTCCCCAGCACAGACCTCTTGCTATCCCCCCAGTTTTGGACATAGTAAATGATGTTTTCTTAGAATCTAGTTTAAATCCAGATTCTCTGCCTCCTGCTCCAGCCAAACCAGACAGATACTATAGAGTGCCTGACTCTCAAAAATTCCTTTACAAAAGCCCTGCTGCTGATCCAGAGACAATCTCCCAGGGTCCCAAAGGGGCTAAGGCTTCTATGGCTAAAAATCCTGTACCTTTGGAAAGGGACTCCGGAGCACTAGACAGGTGGGGGAAGAAGGTTTACACCTCAACTACTCTAGCTATGAGAGCACTAAATTGTCAATTTCACATGCTTAAATACCAGCAATTCCTTATGTCTCAAATAAAACAAAAGATGGGTACGCTCCCTCAACAGTCTGAACTCAAGGAAATGCAAGATCTGTTGCATGCAGCTGAACAGGTGGGCAAACATACTTTACAATGTGGTTTTGATGCCTTGGAAGCTTCTTCCAGAGCAGCTGTGACTGGGTCTGTTATACGTAGGCATGCTTGGTTAAAGGAACAATCTCTGCCTGATAATGTTAAAGCAAAGTTACTGGATGCGCCCTTACAGCAGGATGCTTTATTTGGGGTTAAAGCAAAGGAGGTTTTAAAGAAAATGGAGGATAAGGCAAAATCTATGCAGACGGTCAAAGATTTCTTACAGGTACAGCCCTCACGCTTCAGCAGAAATTGGCCAACAAAAAAATTGGTCCTTTCCAGCTTCTGACAGGCCACAGAGGGGTAAATACAGGTGCCCAAGGGGCAAAGGACAAGCACAAATCCCTTACAAACCTCGCCAATGGGGCACTTCAACACAGAAGGGAGGAGAAGACAGGTCTCAAACCACTAGAAGGCAAACACAATGACTTAAACCTCAAACTGCCAAGCAAAACCCTGTTGGCAGCTCCCTTGGGAGGAAAATTAACACTTTTTGCAGACAACTGGCACATCGTCACAAAGGACAAATGGGTCCTAGACATTATCTCACACGGATACAGATTCCATTTCCACACCTTGCCAAGGATAAAAGGAATGCCAAACCTGCTACAAAATCAATGGGCAGAGGCACAAAAACAAATTACAGCTCTCATGGACATGAGAGCCATCCAACTGGTACCTACACAGGAGCAAGGCCAAGGATTTTACTCAAGGCTCTTTCTAGTCCCCAGAAAGGACAATGCTTGGAGACCCATTCTGGACCTTTTAATTTTAAACACCTTCTTGCAAGTACCCAAATTCAAGATGCTAACACTACAGCAGCTTCTTCCCATGTTGGGCAAGAAAGCTTGGCTAGTAATGTTGGACCTCAAGGAGGCATACCTGCATGTCCCTATCAGACAAAATTGCAGAAGATACCTCCGTTTCATTGCAGGTTCAACCCATTACCAATTCTCTGCACTGCCCTTTGGCTTATCTACTGCGCCCAGGGTCTTCACAAAATGGCTGGCACCAGTAATTGAATACTGCAGACAGAGGAGAATTCAAATATACCCATACCTGGACGACTGTCTCATACAAGCAGAAAGCAAGGACAAACACCTGGCTTTTGTAAAACATCTTCTAAGTTGCCTAGGCTACACAGTAAACGAACAGAAATCAAAACTAGTGCCCTCACAAACTATGACATTCCTGGGTGCCAGCTTGAATACAATGGCCCAGATGGCTTATCTGACGCCAGACAAACAACTACAATTAACTCAATACTTCAGAACAATGGCAACAAAGACCCAACTCCCTGCAAGAAAAATTCTGCAGGCCTTGGGCTTCATGGCATCTTGCATACTACTAATACCATTTGCAAAACTGCATATGACAAAATTACAGTGGTACCTAAAAAGCGTACGGACTCAACACAGCCACAGCTTAGAAACAATGATAACTCTCATTCCCTACCTTCAACAGGAGTTTCTATGGTGGTCACAGGCTTGTCACCTCAACAAGGGTCAGCCTTTCACCCCACCCCCAGCCAGGCAAACTATGACAACAGATGCATCGGACGATGCCTGGGGGGCACACATGGCAGGACGGTGCGTTCATGGCTTATGGACAGCAGATCAAATGAATCTGCACAACAATCAAAAAGAAATGCTAGCTGTACAAAATGCTCTGACAGCCTTCAAGGACCTCTTGCATCCAGGACAGCTTATCATAAGGACAGACAACACCACAGTAATGTGGTACATAAACAAGGGGGCACACACTCCTACCCTCTATGCAGGCAAGCAATGACCTTGTGGAACACAGCACTGGCTTACCAAGTTCAATTACAAGCTCAATTCCTGCCAGGAAAAAAGAACATATTGGCAGACGACCTAAGCAGAAACATCATGGATCCCCACGAATGGAAACTGGATCCACAAGTATTTGCAATGATAACTCAAGAGTGGGGGCTCCCAGACATAGACCTGTTTGCCAGCCTTCAAAACTATCAGCTAACAAAGTTTTGCACAAGGACTTTTCACCATCAAGCTTGGAAAGTGGATGCACTCTCATTCAGTTGGAAAATGCTAACAGTATATGCCTTTCCTCCACTACCCCTTCTCACAAAGGTGCTACTGAAAGTCAGGATGGAGAGACCCCGAATGATACTCATTGCTCCAGACTGGCCACTCCAGCACTGGTACCCACTATTAAGGAATATGGCCCAGGGCCCACCATGGATTCTACCACAAATTACCCACCTGCTCACACAGCAAGACAATCAGATTCTACACAGCCAGCTCAAAACCTTAAACTTGGCTGCATGGCAAATCACCTAGGCAACCAGCCAGCTCCTCTCTCACAAGCTGTTATGGAAGTTATTCTGGAGGCCAGGAGGCCCAGCACCAGGAAAGCCTACTCAGACAAATGGAAAAGGTTTTGCACCTGGAACCAAGCTAAAGGCCAAAATACTCTTCAGCCTGACATTCCTCAGATTCTGCAATATCTAACTGAGATGTTATACAAAGGGCTTTCTTTTTCATCTATTAAAATCCACACCTCAGCCATTTCTGCTCACTACAACACGGATCCTCCCTTATTTTCACATCCACTCTTAAGGCAGTTTCTCAGAGGGGCCAGGAACATTAGGCCTCCCAGGAGAGCACCAACACCTACTTGGGACCTCAATTTTGTTGTTGAAAAACTCAAGCTACCTCCTTTTGAACCAGCGTTCTCAGCTGACTTTAAGTTTATATCATGGAAGACTGCCCTGCTGCTAGCAATCACTTCAGCTAGAAGAGTTTCAGAGCTTCAGGCACTAATGGCAGTAGAGCCTTTCCTCATTTTTCATCAAGACAGGGTTTTTCTATGGACTAACCCCTCCTTTATGCCTAAGGTGGTATCCAGTGTGGCCCTAAATCAAACCATCCATTTACCCACCTTCTTTCCAAATCCACAGAACAAAGGAGAAAGACTCCTGCATTCCTTGGACATTCACAGACAGCTACGTTACTACTTGGATAAAACTAAAGTTTTCAGGAAATCTGACCAGTTTCTTGCATCCTATGCTACAGCATCACAAGGAAAGGCTATCTCAAAACAAACCATTTCCAAATGGATAGACATTGCATACGTTTCTGCTACACCCACCATGGAAAACCAGTTCCTGCTACCATAAGGCCCCACTCTACCAGGGCAGCAGCTACATCTACAGCCTTCCTCAGTGGGGTACCAACCAAGGATATTCTGGAAGCTGCAACTTGGAGTTCAGTACACACCTTCACCAAACATTATCACTTACCACTTTACTCTAAGACTAGAGCGGGCTTCGCCACTGCAGTTTTGCAGGGCCTTCTAGCCCCCTCTAACCCTGTTTGACTCCTCCGCCCACCCTTGGCTTTGGGATTCTACCCAAGTGTGATGACTGCAGCAGGGTAACATGATGAACATAGTACAGTTTTGTATCTACCATAAATGTAGATGTTCGAGTGTATACCCTGCTGCGGTCCAGGTTGCCCTCCCTCCATCCCCTCTAAAACTAGCTGAGCTTATCTGTATTCTATAATACCTCTGTGGTGTATTTGCTTGTGCCTAAGGGTTTTGTTTTACTTTTTTCAAGATAGCTATATATATATATATATATATATATATATATATATATATTTTTTTTTTTTTTTTTTTTTTGCCTACCTATTAGGGGCACCTGACATCTGGGGCATGAAAAACTGAAGAAAATGGTGTTGGATGCCTCTGATATACTCCTGGCGCTCTGACGTCGGGGAAGAAGTGACAGCAACCGACGCCGGACCAAGACTTTGGAATTCTGGCCGACTGCGGGACCGTCTGACGGCAGGATAACCCAAGTGTGATGACTGTAGCAGGGTATACACTCGAACATCTACATTTATGGTAGGTACAAAATTTTACTTTTTCTGTGAGGGGGCAGGCCAGATCTCTACCGGCTTTTTCTGGTTATACCCTCCCCAATTTTGTATCTCCCTCCTCTAACCCCCTCCTCCCCCATGCACATTAACTAGTCTATATTAGTGGGTCTCCTTGAGCGGCGCCCTTTTGAAAGTTATCTTTTGGCCTGCTTGTGGTGAGGAAGCTTCCCCAGACCTTTTTCCAGTGTGACTGCATCAATGTAAGTAAATTTAACTAGTACAATACAGCCAGACACATTTGATGTAAACAGAAACAAGTGGAACGATACATTAGGTATACAAAGAAAAGAAACATGTAAGCCCATTGATATAATTGGAGTTAGTGTTAGCCCCGCTGCTCTCAGGTTCACTCCGCTCCCCTCCCTGCTTCCACATCTGTTAATAACAAGAACAGTAAATATCCAGCCACCTATGCAGACTTGTCTGGTAGGTATCCTTATTAAAAAGTGTTACTCTTGGCTTGCAGTAACTGTAGGGAGAAACCAGACCGTAGCAGTGGTTTTATCTGGCAATGTTGCAGTTGCTGGGGGGGGGGGGCAAGCTGCGATGATGCGCTATGCAAACTTGTCTGGTAGTGTTGTTCTTGGCTTGCAATAACTGAAGGGAGAAACCGTACCAGTTGTGTGGGTGTGGGTTGCTGTGTTTGTGGAAGGTGGAGATGTGCCTTTGTAAGTGTGGTGCGAATGTTATGCATTATGAAATGGAGAAATTAAGAGTAAAATTTTGCTCAGTGAAGTCCCTAGCAATTTCATCACTGCTTGATTCAGACATATACATTCCCTTGTGTTTGTCAGTACTATGTTTGAGTGCATTGTTTTGGAGTGTGGTATCACTGCTACAGCTGCTGGTACTCTTTCTATACAAGTATATGCTTCTCCAGGAGTTTGTTGCTGAGAGGATGAGAAACACACTACAAATATACAACTAAGACAAACTACATAAA
Organism: Protopterus annectens; assembly: GCF_019279795.1. NCBI lineage: Eukaryota > Metazoa > Chordata > Ceratodontiformes > Protopteridae > Protopterus > Protopterus annectens. Next base: position 475,347,084 of record NC_056731.1, read on the forward strand.
TCAATAGTAAGAAAGTATTAGGTCACATCAGAGGCTTGGGAGGTCATTGTTAAGAAACTGAGAACTGTTGTAAAATTTATCATGAAATACCATAAGTTCAGGTTACACTACAAGAGAATAACTATGTAAAGATTACCATGTCAGCAGCCAAAATGCATTACAAGTTGAATATTTTACTGTGCACATTTTAAAAAATGGATAGACTAGCCTAAACTCTGGACTGATGAGTTTGCTTTTTTTTTTTATTCTTGGGAATTGCTATTCAGAAGTGAAGAGACATACAAGGGAACAGTTTTAGTGGCACACCAGGCTATTTTTTATGTCTATTGTCATGCAAAGCTGACTAAATAGCTGAATCTAGCAAAGCTGGAAATGTGAGACTGTAGCCTACTGAAGGAGGGGAGATGGGAGGAGTAACCTGGCCAGGAACTGAAACTTGCAAAACTGCTCCTTGTGAAAAGTCTTTTTTATCTCAGTAATTTGTTGACACTTCTGCAAGTTTCTTTCAGTGAATGTGTAGTACATCAGTAGGAACAACATTTGTAAAACTCAGCGCATACCAGTCAATGACACATGAGCTGCAGACTCTCAAACTTGGCATTTTTTTTCAGGAGTTCCATTGTAAGTGAATGGAAGTCTAGTCTGACAACAAATGGTAGGGTTATTTGTCCTCACAGTCTGCATTATAGGACAGATTTAGCTTTCCAAAGGAATCACCATGTCTGCCCCCATGAGGGCAGACAAGAGTAAAAACAAAATCAAATTAGGAATGAGTACTTATTTTGCTGAAGGCAGCTTTGGGAGGTGTAGTAAATCATGGCAAGATAAAAAAATATATGTTTTCTTCATCATTTGCCCATAGTGGTCCTTTAAGTCCTACTATTGTGAGGATTTCTGCTATATTTCACACTGAACTGAACAGAGAAGGGACACTGACCATAACTCTGATCTGTGATATATAACAATAAGTATCCTGTTTTCTTGCTTATTTGTACTAGTTATTGCTTATTGTAACCATTTATTGCACTTTTTATTGTCTGCTGCCTACTTTTTATTGCACTTTTTATTGTCTGCTGCCTACTTTTTACTGTATTTTATTGCTATAAACTAATCTACTGAAATTGCCTACCTTACTGGGCCTGTTAAATCACTTTTGTTACTGCCTCACTTTTTGTAAAACTTTTTTAGCTTGTTTCACTGTGTAAAAGGTATTAATAGTTTCTTAGGTTCATAGGTTGGTACTAGGCTATCAGCCCTAGGGCCTATACAAGCCTAGCCATAACAATTCCCTGGCTATTTCTTCCCACATTATTTACTTTCCTGGACCCCTGTCTAGCAGGGCGACTGACGTGATCCCTGGGGTGAATTTCCTTTCTCCCATCCAATCGTCAAGGTTCCTCTTGAAGAGGTCCAAAGAGGAACTCTGCTTGACATGTATGGGCAATCTATTGCAGAGTCTGGGGAGTCTCTGGGTCAGGAACCTATAATTGTACATTTTCTCCATTCGTTAAGCATCATTTTCCTGCCAAGGAGTGTATCATATGACTGATTTGTTTGCAGTTAAAGGCATTCTCTAAAGTTTCATTGCTCCTTTTTCGGTTTGCAACTTTCATTTAGTGTCTCACTGCTGTTTTTCTGCTGTGATAAACATTTCTGTAGTGATTTATGCCTAAAATAGTGTAGCTAGTAGCTGAAGCATAGTTCCCCACTGTCCCTCCCCATTGTCTTGTTCTTAAACTTGGTGGCTTTGCAGTTGCCTACCCTTACTGTAAATTTGATCTGGGACACTCCTCCCAGTCCAGTCTCATTAGCTCATTCTACTTAATACAGAAAGAACATTTGGGAAGGCCAACCCCCTTAGTTTCTCAACCTTGAATTATCTTCTGTTCCTGCTTTCTCCCTTTCCACTCTTAAAAAAAAAAAAAAAAAAAAACATTTATTCAGCTGCTTTTACAGTTTTTGTGTTTCCTCCTCCTACTCTATTACTTCGTCTTGCTTTTTCGGCTACTTGTTCCATCTTTTCTGCTGCATTTATTACTGCTTGATTTTAGCCTGTTTAAATTGTAATTGTTATTCTAAGCCTCTTAGTTTTGGTTTAATCACTTGGCTTTAGCCTAAACCTTAGCTCTCCATGGCCTCTGTCCCTCAGAGTCGGGCAAATAGTAATGGACAATTTCCTACAGTTTCTCCTTCCAGCCTGGTTGATATGGGCATCCTGAGACAGTGTAGTAACTGCCTCAAGTACATGGACAACCATCTACTATTACCACCTTGGAACACAATCTGTGAGAGATGTAATTACATTAAGAACCTAGAGTCTATGCTCTCTCCCTCACAAGCCAGTATATCTGTCACTGAGAAGGTTATCAACACAATCACTACACCTCAAACACCACCCACAACTACACAACACACACCCACATATGTGGAGGTTCTCAGAAAAAAACATACCCAAACAAAGGAGGCATCATAGGCAAAAACACACGCGAACTCCACAACCCTCCACACCACATAGCGTGCATAGTCCACACACCTGTGTCTCATAACCACAAAGGCCTAACCATAAACCCAACATATTAGTCATAGGAGACTACATTGTGAGACACACAGATGTGCCTCTCACCAGGCTGGATAAGGAGAAAGTCATGGTTAGTTGTCTGTCAGGTGCCAGAATCCGCCATATCACAAACACACTCAAGTCTCTCAATAACAGGTACTGTTATGACTCTGTCATGGTCTATACTGGGGTGAACGACTTGAGAAATACCTCCCTGGACTATATGAAGAGAGACATGATTGAGCTCCCTGAATATGAGTCACAGGCAGCTAAGCAGCATTTTTACCGTCACCCAGAATGATGCCTTTATACAAACAAAAAAATGACTGATTTTAACAAATGGCTTAGTTTCTGGTATCATTCCAGGGGGATTCAGTACCTGACAGCCTGGGGAGATATGATTGACAGACCACGATGCTTTGCCAGAGATGGCCTGCATCTGTCTCACTTGGGCTTCAGGCTTCTGGCAAAGGCCCTTGCCTCCTCCATAGTGCCTTTTTAGGAAAAGTTCTGAGGTCGATAAAACCAACATAAAAATTTCAATAAAAAGCAAATTAAAAGTCAGGTTGCTAAAGACTAGGAGTCTAAACATAAAACTGCACCCATTGCAAGCATTCTTAACCCTGGAAGATGCTGACATTTGTGCAGTCACAGCAACCTGGTTCAAAGCTGCGGTTAGCAACCCAGCCTTACCTGGTTACTCATCCTATCATACATTCACACCCCAAACGGTGGGCAGCAAAGCCAAAAGAGGTGGAGTTTCAATATATATTAAAGACACACACACCTCCAGGCTGGTCAAACTGTATGACGCACAGCAGACACTCCAGGTGTAGTTAACCATTGACAAGACCCCTATCCAAATCATAGCTAGCTACAGGCCCCCAAATTTGAGTCAAGATGCCCACTCCACCTGTCTGAATCTCTTCATATTTATCAAGATTCAACCCTTTACCCTGATCTGGGGTGACTTTAACTACCCAACCATAGATTGGAAAAACTAACCGTGCCAGAATGCAAATGTCCAAAGATTCCTCAATTTTATCAATGCAAATGCCTAAAAACAGCTAGTCGATACCCCCACAAGAGGTGATAATATCTTGGACTTGGTATTAACCAACATTTGTAACCACTGCAGCACCCCTAAAGTGTCATTCTCCCTGGTAAGATCTGACCATAAAACAGTCACTTTTGAAGGCAGCATCTCCCCTGACCCCCTGTAGCTAGGGTCAAACAAAAAAACTTCTCCAGAGCTGATTACAACATCCTGAGGGATGGTATAAACAGCTTTGCAGCCTCTTCTCCCACTGTAGGAACTGGCACCAATGTCCAACTCTACACCAAAGTACTATATGAGCACTTATATAGATGCATGGATTCAGGAATACCTGACAGGACAAAATTATCCTCTGCAAGGAAGAGTAAACTGTCTGGTGGACATCTGCAATAAATAAACTACATAGCAAAAGGAAATAATTGCTGTGCAGGACCAAGAAGGAGCAGGTGCCCAGTTGGGAGCAATCTCTCCTGAGCCAGAACAAGCAAATAAGAGCACTAGTGAAATCCTCTAAAGCTAACTTCAGGTCCAAATTGGCCACATCTACTTGAGATAATCATAAGGCCTTCTTCACATATGTCCACAATCTCAAAAGGAAGCACCCAGATCTCTTCAGAACTGGTGGTCAAGGACACCACATGCGCAAATGCTGTAGATATAGCCAACCTACTGGCTGAGAGATTCAATGAAAACTTCACCCCTCTGTCCCCCCATCAGGAAATCAGGACATCCCCAGTACCTGCCCCCCTCCCCTTATCTCTAGGGAACAAGTCATCACTGACCACTCAAAGGGAAAAAAATCAGCCTCCATGGGACCTGATAACATCCCAGGCTGCATCCTACATGAACTCAGACATGAACTTGCAACACCATTAAGCACCCTATTCAACCAAAGCCTGAGTACTGCTTTGCCCAGCTGAGTGGAGGACAGCCACTGTTATCTTTATACAAAGGTGGAGCATCCACCAATCTGGGAAATTATAGACCCATCAGCCTAAGTAGCCTGATCTGCAAAGCCATGGAATGGATTATCATGGACATCATTAACAGGAACATTGACAACCTCCAAACACTCAACCCCACACAGTTTGGCTTTGTCAAGGGGAGATCATGTCTGTTAAATCTGGTCAACTTCTTTGCGACAGTCGCCAAAGCCATGGACGAGGGGAAGACAGTGCACACCACCTACCTTGACCTGGCCAAAGCCTTCAATAGTATTCCTCACTTGGGCATACTAGATAAACTCTCTCATCTAGGCATCAATCCATATGTTACCAGATGGGTAGTAAACTGGCTCACTGACAGAACCCACCTAATCAAAATAGGGGAAGCCACCTCAAGCAGTAGAGCCGTAACGAGTGGCATACCCCAGGGATCAGTCTTGGGGCCTGTGTTATTTGAAATATACTTCTCTGAGGTGCAAGCCAAAACCAGTGGGCTATGGCTGACCAAGTTGGCAGATGACTGCAAGCTGGGCATGGTCATCAATTCCCCAAGTGATGTTGACATCCTCCAAGAGGGTCTCACCCAAACAAATGACCAGTGCCAGAAACATGGCCTCAAGCTGAATGACAAAAAATGCATTATCATCCTCTTTGGGGAAAGTGACATCCCCACATATTATCACATTAATAATGTCCTAAGCTTGCAATCAGTCATGAGGGATTTGGGCACCCAGGTTGATAGCAACCTGACATTTAACCACCATGTTGCTTTCATTGTATGGAAAGCTTTCTACATGGCTCACCTCATAAGTAAGGGTAGCTAATCCATGGACAAGAAGGGTATACCATCCCTGTAGTCTTCCCTTATAAGGCCAATTACTGACTAAAAACAAAACACGTGCAACACATACCTCACAAAGCCAGTGTGCCGAACAGTCACAGCCCTTAAGGCTAAACAACACACCTGATACACGTGTAATAGGTGACTCTATCGTCAGGCACACTAATGTCCCGCTCACCAGGCTGAACAAGGAGAAGGTCACGGTGAGCTGCCTGTCGGGCGCTAGGATCTGCCACATAACACATGCACTCAGGTCACTCCAAGGCAAGTACAAATATGACTCAGCCATTGTCCATGCTGGTGTGAATGACCTGAGATGTACCTCCCTGGACTACATGAAAAGAGATATAGAGGAGCTCTCTGAGCATGTAGCCCAGGCCAGTATGACCCTGACCTTGAGTAGCATCTTACCCTCACCAAGAATGATGCCACAATATGAAGACAAGATGATCAATTTCAACAATTGGCTTAAGTATTGGTGTCATTCAAAGGGGATCCAATGCCTGTCAGCCTGGGATGACATGCTCGACAAGCCACGATGCTTTGCTAGGGATGGCTTGCACCTGTCACCCCTGGGCTTTCAGATATTGGCAAAGGCTCTTGCTATCCCCATAGTGCCTTTTTTAGGCAAGGCTCAAAAGACAAACCCACCTCCATAGGTATCACAAGGGATAAGTAACTAAGAGTAATGCTACTCAACACCAGAAGTCTAAACCTCAAGATGCACGTACTCGAAACTCTCCTTAGCATGGAGAACATCGATATCTGTGCAGTAACAGAAACCTGGTTCAAGGCTCCCGAGAGCACCCCAGCACTACCAGGTTATACCTCATACCATGCTTTTTGGCCCCAAAACCTGGACCGAACCACAAAAGGAGAAGGAGTATCAATATTCGTCAAAGATACCCACACCTCCAGGTTGGTGGCACAGCACGAAGCATCAGAGACTATCCATGTGCAACTAACAGTGGGTAAAACTGCCTTCCAGTTTATAGCCTGCTACAGACCACCCTCCCAAACCCTGGAATCCCACTCGGCCTTCCTGCGAACACTGGGAAATATGAAGGTCTCTCCAAACACCATTATATTGGGTGACTTTCACTACCCAAACATAGACTGGGAGCATTACTCTAGCTCCAACACCCTAGCCCAAAGGTTCCTAGAATTTATAAACTCAAATGCTATGGAACAACTTGTTACCACTCCCACAAGAGGGGAAAACATACTGGACCTGATCATCACCAACATGGGGACTCTATGCTCCAGACCAGAAGTGTATTCCTCACTGGTAAGATCAGACCATAAACTAATCTCACTGGATATTCACATCCTGACCCCACCCCCTGCCCAGAAAACCACAGTGAAAAACTTCTCTAAAGCAAATTTCACACTCCTCAAAACCGAGGTGGAATCCTTCAAGGCCCCCGGGCCTGTGGAAAATACGGCCCAGACCACAGAAACCTTTATAAACGCATTCTATGAACACCTTTAGGAATGCATGGATCATGCAATCCCAAATAAAACCAAGACCCAATCCTCCAAAGGCAGACGTCCTGTCTGGTGGACCCCAGCCATAAACAAATTATACAATAGAAGGAGGAAGCTAGTACATGATAGAGCAAAATCCCAAAAAGGGAAGGCATCTCTGATCAGTATTAGCAAAAAACTACGGGCACTCATAAAATCGTCTAAGGCCAGCTTCGAGAGAAAAATTGCACAGGACACTAAGGATAATCACAAGGCTTTCTTTAGTTATGTTAGGAACCCGGGTGGGAATTCCCAGATATGCTCAGAATTAGTCTAAAATGACAAAAAATACACCGAATCCACAGACATTGCCAACATCCTAGCTGACAGGTTCAGCGCAAACTTCTCCCCCCCTCCCCACCAAAAGGGCGAATATCTATCCCAGCAGAGTGCTGCCCCCCTGACATCTCAGATGCTCAGGTAAGAGCCGCCCTCTCCAAAGCATAAAACACAGCATCAATAGTACCAGACGGTGTCCCAGGCTGCGTCCTACATGAACTCCAAGAAGAGCTAAATCCAAACATAAAACTACTGTTCAATCTCAGCCTTACTACAGGATATGTACCCAAAGAGTGGCGTACAGCAACAGTGGTCCCTCTCCACAAAGGTGGTGCCTCAACGGATCCTGGAAATTATCGCCCCATAAGCCTGACTAGCTTGGTCTGCAAAGCTATGGAAAGGATCATCATGGACCTCATAAATAAAGATATTGGGGACCTACAGACACTGGATCCTACCCAGCTCGGCTTTGTTAAGGGCAGATCCTGCCTCTTAAACCTGGTTGATTTCTTTGAAACAGTCACCAAGGCCATTGACGAGGGGAAGGTGGTCCACACAGCCTACCTGGTCCTCGCAAAAGCCTTCGATACCATACCCCACTTGGGCATTATAGATAAGCTCACCAGCTTAAATATAAACCCCTATGTCACTAGATGGGTTGCAAACTGGCTCAAGGACAGAACCCACATGGTTAGAATTGCTGGAGCCATGTCAGACTCCAAACCAGTTCCAAGTGGCATCCCACAAGGCTCAGTCCTGGGACCTCTCTTGTTCGGTATATATTTCTCGGAGGTACAGGCAAACACGGAAGGACTGTGGCTGACCAAGTTCGCAGATGACTGCAAACTGGGTGCCATAATCGACTCCCCAGCTGACACAAGCATCCTCTAAAAGGGCCTCATAGAAACAGACAACTGGTGCCAAAGCCATGACCTCAAGCTAAATGCCAAAAAGTGTATAGTCATCCCCTTTGGCAAAAACAAAGTGCCCACAAATTACCACATAGGTGGTAATCCATTAAGTACAGAAGAAGTAATTAGGGACCTGGGGACCCAAGTTGATAGCAATCTCTCATTTGACAACCACGTGGCCAAAGTGGTTAGAAAAACATTTTATATAGCCCACCTAATCATGAAGGGATTCACATCTAGATCAGGGGAGGTCATCGTGCCTCTTTACTCATCCCTCATCAGGCCCATAATTGAGTACAATGCCTCTTTTGGGATGTACCTTACCAGACACCTGCAGCAACTGGAAAGACCCCAAAAGTACCTCACCAAGAGGATCAAAGGGCTCAAACAGATGCCATATGCTGCCCGGTTAAAGAAACTCCAGCTCTACTCAGTGGCATACCGCCTGCTCAGAGGTGATCTGTGCCTGACGTATAAAGCCATGTCCAACCCGGAATTAATGGACATGCTGCACCTCAGAAAATCCAAATCCCATTTGAAAAAATATTTTGAGATTTACTTGCTTACTGCTTGCTGCTTCTTGCTGTGGGATGGATTTGAAGTGTTCTTAAGACACTCAGTCTTGCTGGCTGGATTCTGCTAAAATTCAAAGTCTAGTTATATTTGCATTCACAGTCTGTTGCATACAGAAACTTGCAGAATATACACTGATGAGAGAATATACTTTGCAGCATCAACTTTAGAGAGCAGTAACAAATAACTTTTTATAATAAACCAAACGGAAACACGTTGCAGCTTAAAAGTACTGTTCCAACTTTACTTCTCATATAGTACAGATGATGTGAGAGATATAACATTTACCTTAGGACTTGTGTCCCTACCATACCTCTAACATAGCTGGATTTATACAGCTCTTTATATACACTTTTTAGTCATGCATAAACATATTTTTGAGGAAACACATTGTTCTGTATTCTATTTTGGAGAATTGCTTATCCTGTAGAAACAATACTAAGCTTCCTTGTTTAACAATGTCTTGTAAGAGACCAGCTTTTCTGACAGTGTGAATATCCTGTAACAGTGTCCTGATGTCCATGTAGAAAAACATATTTTTGAGAAAACACATTGTCAGAGATCAGCTTTTCTGACAGTGTGAACATCCTGTATTTTATTTGGATCTTTGTATAAAAAAGCATCTGTTCTTGTGCCATATCCTGTTTTTCATGCTGAAAAACATATTTTTGAGAAAACACATTGTCACAGTGTCATAAACATATCCTGTTGTTTTAGGAAACATATTGTGTCCATTTTTTATATGCAGAATAACATGTCAGTGTTCTTTAAAAGCAGATTTTGCATTTTTGCTCTTGCATACATCCTGTTTCTGAGTCTGTAAGGGAAAAATGTCCATTCAGCAGATTCCTTTTCCAAGCCATGGTCATTTAGTATGACTGCTGATCACATATTACTAAACTCTGTTTCTGCATTTAAGCAAGCCTTTTCTTTCAGCATATTTACAACATAATTAATTTCAGACTAATATTAATAAAATCTAACACCATTGAGCTATGCGCTCGAGAGACTTGAACCTCAGCATTGAAATAAATAGGACATGCTGGAGGGACAGATTCATAACCCAGAGGCTCCCTTCACTCTGGAATAAAATCCCAGTCCATGTTAGGCAGAGTCCCTCATTCACTCTCTTCAAGTGGAATCTTGATGAGTGGATGGGAGATCATAGGTTTATCCTGAGTATCACTTATGTGTCACTGTTAGACAGAGGCACAATATACTAACCTCGAAAAAGGGTATAGCAAAATTAATTTAAAATGGGTGGCGAAAGCCAAACACACTCTGGCTAGGCTTATAAATGCCCTAGGGCAGATAGCCTAGTATGAGTACAATGCCCCCTTCGCCATGTATCTCATAAAGCATAGGCAGCAGCTGGAAAGACCATAGAGTTCCTCATGAGAAGAATCCAGGGCCTCAAACATCTACCCTACACAGATAGGCTAAAAAGTCCTGTCCCTCTGCTCAGTTTCATACACACTCCTCAGAGGTAACCTCTGTCTGGCATACAAAGCAATTTCATACCCCGCCTTGATGGGACTGTTGCATATCCATAAATCAAGCTCCACTCAAGTAACCCTCATGTGCGACCTCATCCTCATCTGTGATATCAGTAGAACTTGTTGGCATAACAGATTTGTGTCCCAGAGATTCCATCTGTGAAATAGACTCCCTCTCTGCATCAAGCAGAGTACCTACCCCATTATCCCTTTTCAAGCGCAACCTGGATAACTGGATGGGAAACAGAAAATACACCCCTGGGATTCCACCTGTGTCCCTGCTGGAGAGGGGCTTTGGGTGTTGACTTGTCTAAACATGGGCTAAACTCTTGGCTAAGCTTATAAGGGCTCAGAGCCAATAGCCTAGTAACTTCCTATGATCCTATGACCTGGGCAGCAATGCAGAAAAAAAGAAAGAAAGTGTGGACATGGGCAGCCATGCAAGAAAGAAAGAAAGAGTGAGTGTGAAGCTGGGCAACCATGCAGAAAGAAATTGTAGAGCTGGGCAATGCAGAAAGGCAGTGTGGACCAGGGCAGCCATGAAGAAAAAAAAAATTCAGTGGCAGCTATGCACAAAGAAAGAGTGGAGCTGGGCACCCATTCAGAAACAACTGTGGAGTTCAGCAGCCACACAGAAAGAAAGTGTGGAGTTGGGCAGTCATGCAGAGAGAAACTGTGGAGATGGGTAGCCACACAGAAGACAGTTTGGAGCTGGGAGCTGGGAAGCTATGTAGAAAGAAAGCTTTGGAGCTGGACAGTCATGCAGAAAGAAACAAGGAGTTGGGCAGCCATGCAGAAAGAAAGAAAGAGAGGAGGTGGGCAGCCATGCCAAAAGAAAGAAACTGGGCAGCCATACAGAAAGAAAGTGTGAAGGTGGGCTCTCAAGTGGAAAGAAAGTGAAGAGCTGGGCATCAGTGTGGAAAGAAAGGCATGGAATTTGGCAGGCATACACGAAAAACGTCTAGAGCTAGCAGCCATGCACAAAGAAATGAGGAGCTGGACTGCCATGCAGAAAGAAAGTACGGAGCTGGACGGTCTTGCAAAAAGAAAGCATGGAGGTGGGAAGTCCTGCAGAAAAAAGTGTGCAGTTGGGTAGCAATGGAGAAAGAAAGTGTGGAACTGGACAGCAATGCAGAAAAAAAAAGAAAGAAAGTGTGGACATGGGCAGCCATGGGGAAGGAAAGAAAGTGCAGAGCTGGGAAACTATACAGAAAGAAAGAGTAGATCTGGGCAGTCATGCAGAAAGACAGTGTGGACCAAGGCAGCCATGAAGAAAAAAAAGTGGAGCTGTGCAGCCATGCACAAAGAAAGAGTGGAGCTGGGGATCCATGCACAAAGAAAGAGTGGAGCTGGGCATCCATTCAGAAAGAAACTATGGAGCTGTGCAGCCATGCAGATAGAAAGTGTGGACCTGGGCATTCATACAGAAAGAAAGAAAGAACAAAAGCGTGGAGGTGAGCAGCCATGCAGAAAAAAAGTGAGGAGCTAGGAAGCCATGCTGACACAAAGGGTTGGGCTCTGAAGCCATCCATAAAGAAAATGTGGAACTGGGAGCCATTCAGAAAGAAAGTGTGGATCTGGGAGCTTAGCAGCCATGCAGAAAGAAAGTGTGGAGCTGGGCAACCATGCAGAAAGAAAGTATTGAGCTAGGGAGCTATGCAGAATGAAAGTGTTGTGCTTGGAAGCCATGTAGAAAGGTAGTGTGAAGCTGGGGTGTTATGCAGAAAAAAAAGTGAAACTGGACAGCCATGTAGAAAGAAAATGTGTAGCTATCTAGTCTTTTTGAAAGAAAGTGTGGAGCTGGGCAGCCATGCAAAAAGAAAGTGTGCAGTTGAGAACTCATGCAGAAAGTGTGGACCCTGGCAGTCATGTAGAAAGAAACTGTGGAGCTGGGAAGTCAAGCAGAATGGAAGTGCAGAGCTGGACAGCCATGCAGAGAGAAACTGTGGAGCTGGCGGCCATGCACAAAGAAAGAGTGGAGCTGGGCACCCATTCAGAAAGAAACTGTGGAGCTGGGCAGCCATGCAGAAAGAAAATCTGGAAATTTGCAGCAATGCAGAAAAAAGAAAGTGTGGACATGCATGGAGCTGTGCTGTCATTTACAAGTAATAGTGGAACTGGACTGTCATGTAGAAAGAAAGTGCGGAGCTGTCATGTCCTTTTGAAAAAGGGTGAGGAGGTGGGCAGCCATGCAGAAAGAAAGCGTGGGGTTGGGAATTTATAGCTAAAGAAAATGTGGTGCTGGGCAGACATGCAGAAAGAAAATGTGAAGCTGGGCAGCCATGCAGAAACAAATAGTAAGTGTGCAGCTAAATAGCTATGCACAAATAAACTGTGGAGCTGGGCAGTAATGCAAAAAGAAAGTGTGGAGCTAGCAACCATGTGGAATGAAAAAAAGAAAGGAAGAAAGAAAGAAAGAAAAAGAAAGTCTGGAGCTAGGCAGCCCTGTTGTCCCAAAGTGTGGGTCTCAGCAGCCATTCAGAAAGAACGTGAGGAGCTGGGCAGTCTGCCAGAAGGAAAGTGTGGAGCTGAGCACCCATGCAAAAAGAAAATGTGCAGCTAAGCAGCTATTCAGAAAGAAAGTGTGAAGCTGGGCAATCATGGAAAAAGAAAGTGTGGAGTGGGCAGCCATACGGAAAGAAAGAGAAAGAAAGAAAGTGTGGAGCTGGGCAGTCATGCAGAAAAAAAGTGTGGAACTAGGCAGCCATGCTGACACAAAATGTGGGTCTTGGCAGCCATTCAGAAAGAAAGTGTGGAGCTGGGCACTCATGCAGAAAGAATATGTACATCTTGGAGTTGAGCAGCCTTGCAGAAAAAAGGTATGGAGATGAGCAGCTATGCAGAAAGAAAGTGTGGAGCTGGGCAGCCATGCAGAAAGAAAGTGTGGAGCTGGGCAGCCATGCAGAAAGAAAGTGTGGAGCTGGGCAGCCATGCAGAAAGAAAGTGTGGAGCTGGGCAGCCATGCAGAAAGAAAGTGTGGAGCTGGGCAGCCATGTGAAAAGAAAGGTGTGGAATTTGGCAGCCATGCACAATGAAAGTGTAGAGCTAGCAGCCATGCACAAAGAAAGAAAGTGTGGAGCTGGGCAGTCATGCAGAAAAAAAGTGTGGAACTAGGCAGCCATGCTGACACAACATGTGGGTCTTGGCAGCCATTCAGAAAGAAAGTGTGGAGCTGGGCACTCATGCAGAAAGAATATGTACATCTTGGAGTTGAGCAGCCTTGCAGAAAAAAGGTATGGAGATGAGCAGCTATGCAGAAAGAAAGTGTGGAGCTGGGCAGCCATGCAGAAAGAAAGTGTGGAGCTGGGCAGCCATGCAGAAAGAAAGTGTGGAGCTGGGCAGCCATGCAGAAAGAAAGTGTGGAGCTGGGCAGCCATGTGAAAAGAAAGGTGTGGAATTTGGCAGCCATGCACAATGAAAGTGTAGAGCTAGCAGCCATGCACAAAGAAAGAAAGTGAGAAGCTGGGCAGCCATGCAAAAAACAAGTATGGAGCTGGGCAGCTATTCAGAATGAAAAAGTGAAGCTGGGCAGCCATACAGAAAGAAAGTGTGGAGTTGGGTGACCATGCCAAAAGTGTGATGCTTGGCAACCGTGCTGAAAGATAATGTGGAGCTGGACAGCCATGCAGAATGAAAGATGGTGAGGTGGGCAGCCATGCTGAAAAAAAGTGCGGAGCTGGGGAGCCATGGTGAAAGAAAGTGTTGGGCTGGACAGCCATGGAGAAAGAATATGTGAAGCTGTGCAGCCATGCATCCTAGAATTTGCATGTTGTATTCTTCTAGCATTTTCTCTTGAAATGAGTTTGGCATAACTTTCATTTGATATATACAGTAGACTTCACCCACAGTTGATCTTATCGTGATATATGTGATCACCTACATCTGCACCTGTACTGTTTTCTTTTTGTCTGGTCACATTGATAATATGATGTATCTCAGCAATTGCAATTCATATTACTCTTACACTTCAAAAACACTTGTAGGATTTCTTCTCTTTCTGTTCACATCACCTCTAAGTCTTGACTCAGCATTTCTTCTCTACAGTCTTTCAAATACGTTCCATCGAATACATCCAAAATGTGCATTTCTTGGTTCTAGGTTTCTACACAATTTTCAGTTCATAACTTTGTAACCCCAGTACTTTTCTCTAAATGTATAAAGGTGCTTTATGCAGAGGTCAGGGAAATATGCAGTCACACACACATTCAGAAAGCATTTTCATATCCATCTATAACAGCACAAAGCTCTTTTTCAATCAGAGTATGTCTTCATGACTTGTTTTGTCCTGCAGTCACTGCTCTGGACCCACAGACAATTGATAGTACCACTTGCAGAAGTGTATCTATAACAGACTGTATTTTGAATACCACTCTGTGTGCGTTTCATTCTTTTCAAAGACATAAACACTTCCAATAAGATTAGACTAAAAGTTAAAAACTACTGAACCGCGCTAAAAAATATTAGCAGTACATATTAAGAGCTTGTGTTGTTCACCCTTAAGTATTGATTTTAAAATTTGCCTTGTTTTTTTAGCTACAGTTGATATAACTGTTTTTTACAGCTTGTGTGCTATCTAACTCAAGGATCACTTGCATAAAATTAGACCTGTTAGTAACAGCCTGCATTTAATTGCTGGAACCTGTGTTCTGAGAGAGTGCCTTCCAGACTATCTGCAAATATACAGAGCTGAGTTTATTTTTTTTGGTTTTAGAGTTTGTTAATTGTTGCTTAGATCTCTATTGAAACTGTTGTCTCCTTGTTCTGAGAGACTGCTTTCCAATCTGCCTGCAAATATACAGAGATAAGTTTATTTTTTTGGTTTTAGAGTTTGTACTGTTAGTTGTTGCTTAGATCTCTGTTGAAACTGTTCTACCCACCCTCCCTATTTTTGGCTTGTAGTTTAAATTTGGTGGCTTTTGCAGTTGCCCACCACACTGTAGATTTGATCTGGGACAATCCCCCAGTCCCATCTCTTTACCACATTCTACCTAATAAACTCTTTCTGCACTTGCTTTTAGTCCTTTTTAATTTAATTGCATTTTTTAAACTGTGTTTGGTCTAATATTGCTACATACTCAAGTGTGCTAGCTTGCACTGCATGTGAATTGTTTTTACTACTGTTTTTGCTACTTTTCTGTAAAAAAAAAAAACTGTAAGCCTGTTTCCTACCTTTCCTGTAACTAGTGTTCCAGATACAGATTTGCTGTATCCAGGACTGTATGTAAGCTTCTGAGCCCCCTAAATCCTTTCTGTGTTGGAGGGAAGCCTTCTAGCTTATCAGTGAGAGTGGTAAGGACTAGGTAGCCTGTCTACCACATAAGGAGTGGTTCTGGCCCAGAAATTGTAGTCATTGGCCGTTTGGGCAATCTCTTCCATCTCTCTCAACTTTCTGATTCGAAAGCCTGCATTTGCACTTGTTTCTGTCCTGTAACTCGTCTAGTGCAGATACAGATTCTTAGTTTTAGCACTTAAATTTGCTTATTTGTGCTCAGCACTTGTTCAGAACTTGTAAGCACTAAATAAGCTACTAATTACTATAGCACTCAAACTTCCTCATTACGTAGAGGAAAACAGTTGTTGTACTTACTTTTCTCACTTGCTTAGAGAAAAACAGTTATTGTACTCACTTTCCTCACTTATCTATAGGAAAATAGTTTTTTATTCAGGCATGTCCAAGGGTCAGCTCCCAGTGTTCTCTCCTGTCAATCTGATGAATCTGGCCATCTTGAGGCAATGTAGAAATTGCCTAATGTACACAGACAACCCTCTCCTCATACCACCCAACACTACAACCTGTGAGAGATGCACTTATCTATCCAAACTGGAGGTAAAGCTCTCTCCAACCAAGACTGAACTTGACAGTCATGAGGAGGAGGTAAAACATTTGCACCACACCACACTCATCACATAGTCTCACAAAATCTACACCACCAAAATCCACACATAGTAACACAAAAACATTCGCAGAGGCTCTCAATAATAATCTGTCTAAGCAACAGAGACTTCCAAAGCAGAAACGCAAGCAACCTCCATCCCCCAACACAACCCAAATGACACATAGCCTACAGACTCAGTGTGCCACTCAGTCACAGCCAATAACGCAAAACAACGTACCCAACACACTAGTCATAGGTGACTCTATAGTCAGGCACACTGATGTCCCACTCACCAGGCTAAACAAGGAGAATCAGCTGCCTGTCAGGTGCCAGGATCCGCCACATAACCCACGCACTCAGGTCACTCCACAACAAGTACAAATATGACTCTGTCATTGTCCATGTTGGTGTGAATGACTTGAGATGTACCTCCTTGGACTACGTGAAAAGAGACATAGAGGAGCTCTCCGATCTTGTAGCCCAGGCAGGTATAACCCTAGCCCTGAGTAGCATTCCGCCATCGCCCAGAATGACACCGCAGTACAAGGAGAAAATGATTGACTTCAACAATTGGTTAAGCTTCTGGTGTCATTCTATCTCTCTGCTTGGGATGACATGGTCAACAGACCACGATGCTTTGCCACAGATGACCTGCACCTGTCATCCCTGGGATTCTGGATACTGGCTAAGGATCTTGCTGCCCCTATAGTGCCTTTTTTAGGCAAGGTTCAAATAACAAATTCACCACCGTAACAGGAACAGGCAAGAAAAAACTGAGGGTAATGCTACTCAGTGCTAGAAGTCTAAATCTCAAAATGCACTCACTCGAGGCACTCCTTAAAATGAAGAACATCGATATCTGTGCAGTGACTGAGACCTGGTTGAAGGCTCCAGAGAGCACCTCTGCACTACCAGGCTATAACTCATACCACACTTTTCGGCCATGTAACCTGGACCAAAACACCAAAGGTGGAGGTGTGTGCATATTCATTAAGGATATCCACACCTCCAAGCTAGTTGCTCAGCATAATGCATCCGAGGTTATCCAAGTGCAACTAACTCTGGGCAAAACTGCAATCCAAATTGTAGCTTGCTACAGATCCCCCACCATGCCCCAGGATTCCCACTCCTCGTTTCTTGATGTACTGGAAAATATTAGGGTTCAACCAGACACCCTAATAATAGGTGACATTTCAACTACCCCACCATTAACTGGGAAAACTACTCATGTACCAACTCCTTAGCTCAACGCTTTCTGGAATTCATAAACTCCAATGCCCTGGATCAGCTTATCCACACCCCCACCAGGGGCAACAATATCCTAGACCTAGTCATTACCAACATGAGTGACCCGTGTTCCACACCTGAAGTCCGATCCGACCATAAGCTAATCATCCTTGATATCCACATCCCGCCCCCACCCCCCATTAAGGAAACCATGGTAAAAAATTTCCCCAAAGCCAACTTCATGCTTCTTAAGACAGAAGTGGTGAACTTCATGACACCCATGCAGATGGACAATACAGTTACAACTGCTGAATCCTACACAAATGCACTCTATAAGCACTTACACGAGTGCATGGATCGTACTATCCCAAACAGAACCAAGATACTATCCTCCAAAAAAAGGAAGCCAATCTGGCGGTCCCCTGCCATAAACAAACTGTACAACAGAAGGAAGAAACTGTTGCAAAAGAGAGTAAAATCCCATGAGTGGAGGAGATCCCTGGTCAGTCTCAGTAAGAAGTTGAGATCCCTTATAAGATCCTCCAAAGCTAGCTACGAAAACAAAATCACCACTAATTCTAAGGACAACCAAAAAGCATTCTATAATTATGTCAAGAATCTCGATGGCAACACCCAGATCTGCTCTAAGTTACAGCACAATGGCACGAAAATTACAGAACCAACTGATATTGCCAACATCCTGGCAAATAGGTTCAGTGCTAACTTTACCCCCCACCCCCACCCCCTAAAGGGCCCATATCTATACAGGAAGAATGCAGAGTCCCTGTAATCACAACTATGCAGGTAAAAGCTGCACTCTCTAAAGCCAAAAACGCAGCATCCATGGGACCAGACAACATCCCAGGCTGTGTTTTACACGAACTTCAGAATGAACTGTCTCCCCACTTAAGCACCATGTTCAATAATAGCCTTGCATCAGGCTTTGTGCCCACTGAATGGCGCACAGCAACAGTTATCCCACTTCACAAAGGGGGAGCCACCACTGATCCCGGGAACTATCGCCCTATTAGCCTGATGAGCCTGGTCTGCAAGGCCATGGAACGTATCATCATGGAACTCATAAACAAAGACATTGGTAACCTCCAAACTCTGGATCCCACCCAGTTCGGGTCTGTGAAAGGCAGATCATGCCTCCTGAACCTGATCGACTTCTTTGAGGCAGTCACCAAAGCCGTAGATAAGGGTAAGGTGGTTCACACAGCCTATCTTGACCTTGCCAAGGCTTTCCACACCATCCCCCATTCTGGAATTATAGCTAAACTCACTAAACTAGGTATAAATCCCTACATCCCAAGATTGGTTGCCAACTGGCTCACTGACAAAACCTACACTGTAAAAGTTGCAGACTCCAAATCTGACCTCAAAGCAGTGACAAGTGGAGTACCACAGGGTTCCGTCCTGGGACCTCTCCTGTTTGGTATCTACTTCTCTGAAGTACAGGCTAACACAGGAGGCCTCTGGCTAACAAAGTTCGCAGATGACTGCAAACTAGGAGCCATAGTCATCTCCCCAAATGATGTGGACATCCTACAGAAGGGCCTCACTGAGACAGATGCCTGGTGTCAGAGCCATGGCCTCAAGCTCAATGCCAAAAAGTGCAGTGTCATCCCCTTTGGTAAAAACTCTGTACCCATAAACTACCACATAGGTAGCAATCTACTTAAAACTGAATGTGTGATAAGAGACCTTGGGACCCAGGTAGACAGTAGTCTCTCCTTTGATAGTCACATCGCCACAGTAGTCAGGAAGTCCTTCTACATGGCACACCTCATCATAAAAGGGTTCTCATCCAGGAAAAAAGAGGTAATTGTTCCTCTCTACTCAGCACTCATTAGACCCATTATAGAGTACAATATAATGTACCTCACAAGACATCTGCAGCAGCTGGAAAGGCCACAAAAGTACCTCACAAAGAGGATTACTGGCCTCAAACAAATGCCCTACACTGACCACCTCAAAAAACTCCAGCTTTTACTCTGCAGCATATCGCCTACTCCGAGGTGATCTCTGCCTAACTTATAAAGCTATGTCAAACCCAGAGCTGTTGGACATGCTACACCTAAAGAAATCTCAATCCCTTCAAGCTACATGCTCTAGGGACCTATACCTTGTCACCACAATAAACAGGACATGCTGGGGGGATAGATTCCTGTCCCAGAGATTTCCCATACTCTGGAACAGGCTACCCATCTATGTCAAGCAAAGTTCTTCATTAGCACTCTTCAAGAAAAATTTTGATGAGTGGATGGGAAATAGGAAATACAACCCAGGATCACTTCTGTGTCTCTGCTCGACAGTGGCACAGGAAAATAACTTTATTGGGTGGCATAAGCCAGGGAACCTTGTTGGCTAGGCTTACGTAGGCCCTTGGGCCGATAGCCTAGTACCCACCTATGAACCTATGAATCTATGAACTGTCTCAGGCTCTCTTTTTGTTTGAGTCTGGTTTTACCAAATCAGTATACTGGTTATTGGTGCTTCCAAACCCACAATAATCTATGCAATGGCTCTGTAAAAAAACTCAGGTGCAGAAGAAATACGAAACAACATCTTTGACCATCTGTATATGCTCAATGGTGTATTGAATGTACAGTGTTGCATAGTCTGGACCAAGTCTGATTTGCCATAAGCCCTGACTAGTATCAATCAATGAGAAATACTTAGCACTCCACATCATGGACACAGTTTCTTCAAGTATCTTAAGTAGATACGCTCCTTTAGAATTGTTTTGTTTAAGTTTTGTGGATCTGTGCATATTCTAATTGTAAATGCATTGTTTACCCCTGGAATAAGATCCTTTTGTCTCACTACTAACCTCCAGCTCTTCCAGACCCTTCAGTTAATTTTCAATTCTTTTTCCTTAATGCCACTGAACTGTGGTGGTGGTGTTGCGGTAGCATTGTCATCTCACAGTAAGATGCTGTCCCCTTCGATTCTCAGCTAGAGCGTCTTCTGCATGGAGACATGAGTGAATGGGCGTACCTTCGTTGAAGGTTGTGCATCAGGGCTGGCAACTCGGCACGTAAAAATCTACTGCCAATCATTAGCGGACCGGAGTTCCACTGTGGCGACCCCTAACCGGGAAAAGCTGAAAGACACAACACAACAACCTTAATGCCACTAAGACCTCATCTTGGAACATGTCCAACAGGTGATATCTCTTGATTTAACTTAATGCAGTATCAACCCAGAATACAGCCAAAACTGGTGAACAAATCAGTATTACTTTTTTACTTTCAAAATATTATTTTTGATTCTGACAACTTAACTTTCTTTATATCAGCCTTTACTATGACTTGGTATGCCAAATTTCTAATTAAATCAGTGTGAGACTGCAATGAAATACTGCATGAACATACAAACTATCTGTGTACATGCAGGTGATGTTCGGCATGAGTGTGTGTATATTTTCCCTCATAATCACATGAATTATATTCTGCAGAAATGTACAAATGTTCAGCTTTGTAAACATGAAGTTTCACCCTCAATAAAAGCATGCCGTCCTTTGGCACACTGTGATTTCACACATACGGTGTGTGTGCTTAATCCTGCCCAGCTATTCATAAGCGAAATACATTCACTTGATTGAAAACTCACAACAATAAATAGTTCAAAATGTTGAAACTCAAAATATTGAAAACCTGTTTAATACAGGGGAGGAAAGCCCCTTTGCATTCCCACACCCTGTTCTAATTATATAAACCAACTCAGTTTACACAGTTGTGGAGAAATGGAATATTCCCATTTTCAATATTTTGAGTTTTCAACGGGATGATTCATGTGCCATTAGCTGACTTACTGAAAGTGATCATCCCTTGTAGATGACTATTTATTGCATCTTTCTGTTTTATTACACTCTGTGCCAAGTCCTATACACTTTTCTCTGAATCTTATCCTCTTCCATTTTGCTTTTGTTACGCTTACTTAAATATAACTGAATTTACTTATTTATTTATGTTTTGTTTGAGTGACTGATTCATTGTTTTTTTTTCATTCTGGGCTGGATTCTAAGAGGGCTTGAGTGTGGAGCCTCATGCCACAGCAAGCAGTTTCTTCATGCTTGAGTCCAAAAGATAGGGCTCCACCAGTGTCCTGTGCTCCATTCCAAAAAGGGAATTGGGCTTGCATTACCAAATAATTTGACATTTTATGCAGCAAGGGAAGAATGCCTCATCCAGCCGCAGCACTCGCACAGCCCCACCTCACACTCAAGCATGACGTTACGGATCTGACTCAGATTTTTTTTTTACTTAAGATGGAGAGCTTGGAACTTCAATTATGCATGTTACAGTGTAGTATGTGTGTCATCCTGCAAACTCCTGCACGAATAGCTTACTTTGCTCTATTTTAAAAAATAGATTTAATTATCTGTTGTCCAAGTGACCCCCTCACAAGCTTGTCCATCATTTGGACAGGGAGAATGCAAGCATGATGAACAAGCTGGCCATCAAGCATGCATTCACTAGTCTTCCTACAGGTGTAGCTCCAACACCAGACAGGCTTATGACTGTGCACTTCCACCTGCATGTCACACTTGGTGTTGTATGCTGATGCCTTCCCTCCAATGGTATAGAGGAGGTGCTGTTGCACCAAAGAACTTTGGCCAGATTTAGTGGCCTTGCTGAGTCATCTGGTTTGCTTGAACTACAGTCACAATAGGTAATGGTATTTGTTAACATAGATTGTTACAGAATCTCATTACCTGCTCCCTGCATACTGGGACTAGAATTCAATACCACAGCTTTGTGAAGTATTGAAAAGGGCAATTTCCCCCAGGATGATATCATCCTGGGGGGTGGAATTCACAGTTTGGAGTAGCAAAAGTGGGATGGCAGATGCTGCCCAGTCTCACTACTTCATTTTTTAGATCTTTGTGTCAGTTATGTGTTAACTCTGCTGCAGAATGGTGAAAACATGCCTACAAATCTTCTTCTTCTTCTTTCAGCTTTTCCTGGTTAGGGGTCACCACAGCTGATCACCTGTCTGCTCATGATTGGCAGTGGAGTTTTACAATGTTGAGTTGCCAGCCTGACACCCAACCTTCCACAGAAGGCACACACATGCACTCACTCATGTCTAGGGCCAATTTAGAGTACCCAATCCACCTACAGCATGTTTTTGGGATGCGGGAGGAAACCGGAGCACCCGGAGAAAACCCACACGACCACAGGGAAAGCATGCAGACACTGCACAGAAGGCACCTCAGCCAAGGATCAAACCAGAGAACCTCTTGCTGTGAGGCGACAACGCTAACCGTTGCACCACTGCGGCTGCCCAAAACATGCCTACCCATGACACTATTTTTCCCCAATTACATCATCAAAAGGTGTTGTCTGATGGCTCAGAATCAGGAAGTAATTGGATAGCTTCTTAACATACAATAAATTCAAACAAGAATTTATTAAACTTAATACTGCTGAAATCACTAAAGCAACACTACATATCACAAAGCCCACGTTATAAGATGTGAACAAAATTACAGCAAAATGAAGTAGTGAAAAACTTTAACTCATTTGTTTTACATGAATTTATAGCACATTTAACTTGGAACCACATTTCCCTCAAATTACTTTTGCTTAACATGCAACCTATCTTTAGTTTCTTTCAGATCCACCACTAACCTATATCAGGTATTGTAATAAAGGCACAAAATAGCTAAACTGAAGCATTTGAACTCTTTACTCCCATGGATAATTGAATGCCGCGGTGGTGCAGCAGTAGCATTGTTGCCTCACAACAAGAGGTTCTCATAGGTTCATAGGTTTAGGTTCATAGGTTGGTACTAGGCTATCAGCCCTAGGGCCTATACAAGCCTAGCCATAACAATTCCCTGGCTGTTTCTTCCCACACTATTTACTTCCCTGGACCCCTGTCTAGCAGGGCGACTGTCGTGATCCCCGGGGTGAATTTCCTTTCTCCCATCCAGTCGTGAGGGCCAAAGAGGCACTCTGCTTGACATGTATGGGCATTCTATTCCAGAGTCTGGGGAGTCTCTTGGTCAGGAACCTATCCCTCCAGCATGTTTTGTTTATCTAATATGATGTCATTCTAACATGATTCTCATGATCATGGCATAGCATTTGCTATGATAGTGACTATTGCATTGATATTGATCTGTTTCGTACATCTTGATCTTTATTTTCTCATTCTTGAGTTATAGTCTAGTAGTGATTTGGCTGTCCTAAATTTTGTCTTATTCTAAGGGAGATTATCTCTTAGTAATAGTTTTGTACTATATAAATAAGATGAGCTGTTATATGTTTTGTATAATTCACTTTTAGAGAAACGCAATGTTTTTCATTGTATGCTTATTAATTATATAATAGAAAGAAGCTATTTGTCTTATTATAGCCTCGCTGGCGGCACTTAGTGTGACCACTACGTGTCAGCCAGCATACTAAAACGAGGCTACTTTATATTTTATATTTTATATTTTGTATTTAGTCTTGTATTTAGTTTTGTTATGTTGCGTTTATATGACAATATGTTTTATCAAAGCAACATTTAGATAGTCTCTTACATGACTAAGATGCGTTTCCTTATGCTTTATATAACCATTTTTAGATGCACGCAATGACATCATTATGTACCTACTAACTATATAACAGAAAGAAGCTATTTGTTCATTGCAATTTCGTATTGCGATACGTAGTGTGTCTACTTTGTATCAACCATTATATACAAGAACAAAGCTATTCTGTTATTTTGTATTTTGACTTGTTTCGTTGTTTGTATATTGCAATGCATTTTATAATAATAACATCTTGGCCTCACCATTTGCCATATATGGGCAGCATTTCCTTACCAATGGTGTTTAGGTGATTTGTCTATTAATTCTAAATTACCTAACTATATCCTTGTAAACCTAGGAAATGAAAATAAGCTTAATGTGAGTTTTCTAAATATGGGCATGGTTTCTTGTAAATATATATATGAAAATATATTGTTACCACGATGATATCGTTGTTAATATTTGATGACAGCTTGCTCCTGAAGCTTATTTGATTATGAAGCCATCTTTATATATTAACATTACCATGTCTTAGTAAATTTTAAATTTTAATCGTGTTTCTTTTCAAGTGGCTTTCAGGTTAATGGATATACCTAGCCTGATCGTTCACGATGCTGCTGTGGAATTTTTACTAATTATGAAATTAGGTATCTGGTTAATATATTGCTTGATCTAATTGTATAATTGGAAGCTAATGTTTTAGTATAAAAGTACCCATTTAGCTTTTGTAATTTGTAACCTGAGGAAGCGCAATTTATATTGCGTGAAAGCGCTTGTTTCTGTTTATACAAATAAATTCATTTTATTTTATTTTATTTCGTGGTGGTCTCTACATTTCTTCAGTTTTTCACTCTGCTTGACATGTATGGGCATTCTATTCCAGAGTCTGGGGAGTCTCTTGGTCAGGAACCTATCCCTCCAGCATGTTTTGTTTATTGTGATGACAAGGTTTAGATCCCTGGAGCGTATGGCTCTGAGGGATTGGGATTTCTTTAAGTGTAACATGTTTAACAGCTCTGGGTTTGACATGGCCTTGTATGTTAAGCAGAGATCGCCTCTGAGTAGACAATATGCGACAGAGTATAGTTGGAGTTTTTTAAGGCGGTCAGCATACGGCATCTGCTTTAGGCCTGTGATTCTTTTAGTGAGGTATTTCTGCGGCCTTTCCAGTTGTTGCAGATGTCTTGAGAGGTACATACCAAACGGGGCATTGTATTCTATAATGGGTTTAATGAGGGATGAGTACAGTGGGACAATGACCTCCTTTTTTCTGGATGAAAAGCCCTTAGTGATGAGGTGTGCCACATAGAAGGATTTCCTGACTGTTGTCCCGTTTGATTCTCGGCTGGAGTGCGGTGAGTGCCTTCTGTGTGGAGTCTGCATGTCCTCCCTGCGGTTGGGTGGCATTTTAAAGACATGCGTAAATGGGAGTGCCTTTGTTGAAGGTTGGACATCAAGCTGTCACCTCTGCGTTCGTGAAAATCTACTACCAATCATTAGCGGACCGGAGTTCCACTGTGGCGACCCCTAACCGGGAAAAGCCGAAAGACAAAAAACAACTCCCATAGTAGATAACTGGCTGAAGATTGGGTGTCGTGACAAACATCATGCACTAGCCATATGGTAGTCTTATCACTGTTCTGAATGGATACTAATTATGTACCTGTTATTTAGGAAATAAATATTAGCAGACGTGGGCTTTATGTACTGAGAGCATGACTCTTTTTAATACATACTGTAACCAGCCATCTCTACCTCATACAGTTGATTCCCATAACTTGTTTATACACTTCAGGACTTTCACATGTAATTTGAAGGGCTTTTTTGGTAGGAGTTCCACAAATGTAATGCTAAATCCTGAATAAGCAGTAACAAATACTGTAGTGAGCTGTATCCTAGTATGAGTAGCTATGCTGACAGATTTGATGAAACTATTATCATGATTTGATAGCTATCTAATGGTATTTAAAGGACCATACCAAATATGTTATTGTCTGTACTGCAACAATAAATAATTTAACAAACCTCGAATTTCTTAAAACATTGCATGAAAGTTATGATAAAGCATTATGATGATATGATTCAACATCACAATGATGTGGAGTGCTGTGACATTATGATTTGATATCATAATGATGCAGAGTGCTTTGACATTATGATTAATATCACAATAATGCAGATTGCTGTGACATTATGATTTGGTATGACAATGATGCAGATTGCTGTGACTTTATGATTTGATATCACAATGATGCAGGTTGCTATGATGTTATGATTTCATATCACAATGATGCAGATTGCTGTGACATTATGATATCACAACGATGACGATTGATATGATGTTATGATTCAGCATCATGATGATGTAGATTGCTGTGATGTTATAATTTAGCATCATAATGATGGGAAGTGTTGTAATTTTATGATTTAGCGTCCATTGATGTTATGATTTAGCATCATGGTTGTCTAAGGTGTGTAATCATCTGGATTTGCTCACAGAAGCACAATATAATATTATTTTACAGGTAGTATTGCTGTAGCTGGGAGGACAGAACAGTAAGCAAGGGTGGGAAATGGAAGAAAATAAAGTGCAAATTCACAGTAGCCTTCAGAAACCTCACTCAGCAAGATATGATAAGCACACCTTACAATGTCACTGAACAATTACAAGAACCCTTTTTATGGCAAGTTTATCTGTGGATATTACAGTAGTGTTTTAGGGAAGAAGGCTATTTCTTATACAGCCTTATTTCTCCCAGCTTGTTTTGCCTGGATAACTCCTGGAAGATACACTGACCTAGGAATCAGTTATGGTTCACAAATTCATAATGGTCTTTTTTTACAGGCAACTTAGTCAGAGGCCAACTGCAGAAGAACTGGAACAAAGGAACATTCTAAAATGTAAGTGTTGAGAATAAACATCTGAATTGTTTTTCATTTTGCTGTTTATTTTTAATGCAAAACTGGGAGAAGGTATAGAACCAGCAACATTTGAGATTGGAGTCAGTTATCAGCAACTTTTTGTACAAAGTCAGGAATTTTTTAAAGTGTTTTGTTTACAAGACACTAATATGGTTTGCACCTGTACAGCTTACATCTTGTATAGTGTAACTGTGATATTATGTAGTGCCGTCTTCTAGACCAGTGCTTTCTCTATCGTTGTATTCTGAAAATTATCTTGTCTCTTTTATTTTAGTGTAAAATGTCAGTGCTAAAACAAATATAAGCAAGAATATAGCTTGAAAATGTTCTAGAGGTGAAATGAAAAACTCAAAGTAACATATGAACCCATGCACACATGTTCATTTTGCTATGCATATGTTTTTCTGAACAGAGTTATGGCTGCTGTTTGACCAAAATCTGTACGCAGTGAAGAAGGTAACCCTTTATGCTGTTTTTGAGACCCCTCTGCCACCTGTAGCCACAGCTGTATTTAGAAGGAAATAAAAGGTACACTAAACTGAAACTTCAGCTTTCTTTATTATTTTGAACCACTTATATGTGTGTGTTACCCAAACAAGCAGTTCTGGTTTTATTTTATTTGCTTTTCCTACCAGTCCAACTGATCATCACCTGGTAGATGTAGCTCTAGCTTCTCCTACAGCCTAAAGTAGTTCTATTTCATGGTCCACTTTTTCAGTTCCTCATTTGTCCATTTTGGTGGGTAAATGTCTCCCATCTCCTTCACAGCAGGGACATTAGAACACTCCCTGTATAATGTTGAAATCCATGTGCACCATCTTCAGTTCATCTTTCCTACAGTTAATTTTTCACATGAATCACAACTGTAGTCCATCAGTCAGCCCAGGTGAACACAGTATGCAGACTTGGGACCCTGTCTTTTTATTTCTTGATATTGTGGTAATATTATTGTTGTATTTTGTGGTCAGACATTAAGTTATGTCCAGCACAGATAAAATATTTAACTGTACATGAGACAGCAAGTCCCACAGGGACTTTCACATGCAGTGTCTTTACTGTTTGTGCCTAGATCATGACATCACCTCCTAGTGGCATCTGTGATAGGTTTAGTAGGAAGCCAGAAGGATGAAGGCAGCTAGTATCCCAAAATTACCTAAAAGAGAAGATGCTTCAGGCATTTTCCAAGGCTGCCATATTTGGCTTGCAACAGCTGTTGTTTGAGGACACCTACTCTAGAAAGAAAAAGGCTGGAGGATGCCAGCTTGGTGAGGGGTTCACACAGTCCCTATCCCTAGTGCTACTTAGTACCTGAGATCTCAGTGATGCTGATCAGCCAAAGCATCTCTGCATGGACATATGGCTCTGATACCCTTACAGTGACGGGAAAGACAGGATAACTTCTGTTTTAGTCTTAAAGAACATATGGAGAAATTAGATAGAGATCTGGAAGGCCTGTACTCAGACCTCATAGATAGTCATGCCAAAATCTATTTAGGACTCATGTTTCCAGATCAAAGGATGCCTGCCCCCCCCCAGCCTGCTTATGACCAAGCCACAGGTGAATTCAGTCATCCAACCCCATTCAAGTTGCTGCCCAAGACTGGTTCGTTATCAAACAAAGTCTTCAGCCAAGACTGGATCAGTTGTCATTTTCAGGCATCCATCCTCAAAAGAGGAAAAGGGAATTCTCCCCTTATCAGAAGTCAGAGTCTGTGTTACAGAAAGCCAGCCAGCTGAATGAATGGAAATATGGATCTGAGTTCTAACTCAAAAGAAGTAAATGGTTTGATAAAGAGACTTTTATACAAAGGAACAAACCCATTATTACAAATGGTATCTAATTCATCTACAATGTCAACAAATGTGGGTCAACATATGGAGGAGTATGAAAAGGCGTTGGAAGTCCTACAAAAGAAAGTACAAACATATAAGCAATTTCAATGGCAGCTTTTAAGCTTCCAGGCTTATTTAGAGCTGGGAATAGTGCCACGAGGACTTAGGATACAAAAAAATGCCTTCATATGCTAATACATACCCAGATTTGCTTGGACAATGGCAACAATTAAATTTAAAATTGAGTGCGGATTATATGCAACTAATGAATAATTTCTTTAAACCTATTGAAAATCAATTGGAAGAGGAAATAGTAAGATTGGAAAGTGAACTTCTAACTATGACTTCTCATTCTGCAGCATTACATTTATATCAGAATATGCTTGATCGTTTGCATCTATTAGATGTGAATCTAGAATCCAAAAAGAAGCACAAAATACAACGTGATGTTGCCGATTTTAAGAATGGCCACATCTTCTCATGGCCTAGAAATGAAATAAGATGTAACAATGTAAATAAAAATAATAAACTTGTTAAAGAAAAAAAATCAAATAAAACAAACAAGTTCAGATGCTGCTCCTTTAATACCAGAACAGCAATCATCCAATCGAGAAGTGGCTGTAGAGATTCATTCATCAGTACTTTCCAATCAACAAGCACCAAAAAATTCAGATGACATCACAACAGAGACTGCGTTGAATTCAGAAAATAAAGAGAGAGTCAACAGAAACAGCTCAGTACGTCCAAAAGTATCAAAGGAGCAACAGCAGAACCAGAAAACTCCAGTAAACAATGGAGGTACATTGAATTT
This sequence comes from Protopterus annectens, assembly GCF_019279795.1. NCBI lineage: Eukaryota > Metazoa > Chordata > Ceratodontiformes > Protopteridae > Protopterus > Protopterus annectens. Next base: position 475,376,470 of record NC_056731.1, read on the forward strand.
AACCATAACCCCTTTTTCCCCCTTTCAACTAAAGCTTCCTGAAAAGGTACCTATGCAACAGGTAGCTCAATGGAGAGGCCGCTCGACGCAAAGGGAAGAGCAACAGGCAGCGGGCGGCGTAAAAAGGGAAAGCAACAGCCCAGTGTACTTCAACAAACTAGTACAGCAATAATACAAACGGGAAAAGGTACTGTTAATCTCTCTTCTATAACATTAACTGCAATGCAAATAGAAGTCCTTAATAAAGAACATAAATTTATTCCTACATCAGGAGATAACTTCGTACAGGCAATAACTGACTTAAAACTATTTATTCGAACTGTAAGCCTTAAATTAATTTTTAACTATATGAATGTAGAAACTCTTGCTTGTAAAAAATCGATAGATTACCCTTAAAGAAAAGAAGAGACAAATAACTCGATATCTTACTACTTTTAATAAGAATACTGAAATTGTAAAAAATATTATTGGAAAAAAATGGATTATTTTGATGGCTATGCCAGAAATAAAGATCATAGTTGGAGAAAAAACATTTTTCTCCTATAGAAACTCAGAAACACTGAAACTGAAATTATGTTACAAAGATTTTAAGGGGGGAATGGAAGAAAGATAAAATAAGTAAAGTAGGAACGAAGAAATGTTATAATTGTATTTTTTTGTAATGATATTTATGAAGGAATAAATATTTATGAACACCCAACAACAGGTAAAGAGTATTTCTTTAATATCACTGCAACATGCAACACAATTCAACTGGTTTATTTAGCAACATGTGTTCCATGCCCTGGATTTTATGTCAGTAAAATCACTTGGAAATTGAAGGAACGAATAGGAGAACATAAGTCAGAAATTAGAAGGAAAGTATTGAAGAATGCTTTAAGTGAGCATATTTCTGACAATGGCCCAGAACATCAACTTAAATGTAGAGTAATTGACGTGATAGTAATGGGTAATAGAGGTGGTGATATGAATAATTCTTTGGAGTTAAAAGAATATGAGTGGATTATTAGATTACAAGCCGACAATAGTCCAGGTTTAAATAAAGCAGTGAGCTTAAAGCCAATACTCTAAAAAAAACAGAGAGAAAATCTGTAATTGAATAATATAAGGAAATTTCTTCTCTGTTTTTATGAATTTTAATATACCTGCTGCTGGTTATTTATTATATTGTTTATTATATTGTTGCTATATGTTTTATACAATGCATTTAATATATGTTTTTTTTTTAATTTTAAGAGTTCTTTTTTTAAAAACTTTTGTAGAAATGTTTTTTTCTGGATAGGCTGGCTGGAACATGTAATGTTAATTATCTCCTATTTAAAAAGAAGGAAAGTCTTATTTTAACTGTACTGATGAAGCGTGGTTAGCCCAAAAGCTTTATCGTATTAAATTTATTGGCGCTATATATTTCTTGTGAGTTTTGTGGGTTACAGAAAGAAAGCCTGACATATACTTCACAGATCTTCCCTTTAGGGTACAGGGACGCAGATGACACCATGTCCCCTTACTCTTCCTCTGAGAACAATTTATCTGGAGACACTTTATTGAAGTAAAAAGTAACACTTCAAATGGGAGGCCAGTAATGCATACAATGCCCAAAAAAGAGATGCTGACATTTTGTGTCAGGAGACACTTAAAGTTTTGACCATTCCTCCAGTTGTGGTAGCTTTGAAGGATATAGTTTGCAGAGTCATTGGAACCAGACCCCTATCCCCCTTCTTCTAGGTAGCCAGGCCACTTTTACATGTACCCTGAAATCACTGTAAGTATCCTCTTCTGATTCCAACAGTGGTGTCCCCAGAGCCTAAAAAGGGAGGGTCCAAACTTGTTCCATTCTCTAGCACTCTTCCTAATAGCTGGGAAAACTGCATCTTAGACCACTTTGGAATTACATATACAAGCCAGAACCCCTTGTTTTCAGAACTCTTAATTGTCAGATGCATGTAGTCAAATACAAGGTTAGTGACCTAAGGAAATTAAAGTTGAATGGATAACTTATGCTACTTTAAAGTAGAAACCATGCAACAGGCCCAGCTGGCTTTAAATGTTGGTAGATGTTCTATCAAGAATGGGTATGATCTTGTGGACACAGCATCCAGGGCAGCTGTTTTGTGTCCCATCCTTCATAAACATACCTAACTATAGTTATAGCCCCTTCCATAGGATGTTGACATGCAGATCCCAAATGCCATTCATAACAAGGATCTGTTCTTTTTACCCTCAGTCCATAAAATACTTAAGAGACTAGATGAGAAGGGTAAAAACATCCAGTTGGCACTGCAACGTTTTCACCCACCTATACTTGGGTATGTCAAGAAATATATAAGTAGAGAAGCAATCCAAAATACTGGTGGAAAGTGTTCACATCCAATAAAGACACAAGTATCCTAATGAAAAACAAGGACGCAGAGCTCACTTGAGATATAACAATTTTAATAAAATAGCAAACTAAATAAAAGATAATAAAACAACTGTAAGAAACAAAAGAGCATTTTCAGGTAAAACACTTTTTCAGGACTAAAGCACTAAAACACATAAATCCTTAAAAAGAACCTCACAACCAATCAATTTCAAAATGTAAATTAAGCATAACTCTACAAAAACTCATTATTGGTCAAGATAAAACCTATCCTCCAGTCATTCTTTAGATATGTCATACATACCATTGGTTAAAAGAAGACACTGAACAACCAATAAACAACACAGAGAGTTTGTAGAAGCATGCTGTGGGCCAGCATACTGTGTAAGGTAAAGCACATCCATAATGTGACTATAAATTAAGCTGTCCATATTTAATATGCAACTTCTTGCCCCCATTGATCAAAACATGTATCAAACAGCCAGACAAACACTGAAGACAGAATATCATCAAGGTCTTAAGCCTAAAGTATATAACTTGAGTAACTCCTTGCAGCACAAATGTGTTTTAATAAAAATCAAAGACACAGTGCTGTAACACTGTCTGCTTAATGTAAAACATCATAGGTAATATATCTAAAAATCCATGTATGTGTGTGCGTGTGTGTGTGTGTGTGTGTGTGTGTGTGTGTGTGTGTGTGTATGAAGCAATACAGAAAACAGAAATAAGATAAATTATATGCAAAAACCATGCTCGAAAAAATTGCCTATCAAGAACTATCCATGTAAACGTTTGTCCTTGTATTAACACCAGTGAAAAGGTAAGCAGCTAAAGGGTAATTGGTAATCTGTAAAAGAAAATACAAAGGGTGAGAAAAGGAATCCTTAATGCCCACCACACTCAGCACATAGTCCCTCAAAACCTACACCACCAAAACACAAAACACACACCTACATTCGTAGAGGCTCTCAAAAAAAATCTACCCAAGCAACAGGGACCTCCAAAGCAGAAACACAAGCAACCTCCACCCCCCAACCCAACCCAAATGACACATAGCCCACAAACTCAGTGTGCCACTCAACTACAGCCTATAAGTGATAACAACGTACCTAACACCGTAGTCGTAGGTGACTCTATAGTCAGGCACACTGATGTTCCACTCACCAGGCTAAACAAGGAGAAAGTTACTGTCAGTTGCCTGTCGGGTGCCAGGATCCGCCACATAACACACGCACTCAGGTCACTCCACAACATGTACAAATATGACTCTGTCATTGTTCATGTTGGTGTGAATGACCTGAGACATACCTCCCTGGACTACATGAAAAGAGACATGGAGGAGCTGTCCGATCTTGTAGCCCAGGCAGGTATGACCCTAGCCCTGAGTACCATCCTGCCATCACCCAGAATACCACAGTACAAGGACAAAATGATTGACTTCAACAATTGGCTAAGCCTCTGGTGTCATTCTAAGGGGATCCAGTATCTGTCTGCCTGGGATGACATGATCGGCAAACCACAATGCTTTGCCAGAGATGTCCTGTACCTGTCGCCCTTGGGATTCCAGATACTGGCTAAGGCTCTTGCCACCCCTATAGTGCCTTTTTTAGGCAAGATTCAAATGACAAATTCACCATTGTAACAGGTACAAGCAAGCAAAATCTGAGGGTAATGCTACTCAATGCTAGAAGTCTAAACCTCAAAATGCACTCACTCGAGGCACTTCTTACAATGGAGAACATTGACATCTGTGCAGTGACAGAGACCTGGTTCAAGGCTCCAGAGAGCACCCCTGCATTACCAGGCTATAATTCATACCACACCTTTCGGCCACTTAACTTGGACGAAGCACTAAAGGCGGAGGCATGTCCGTATTCATTAAGGATATCCACACCTCCAGGCTAGTTACTCAGCATAATGCATCTGAGATTATCCAAGTGCAACTAACCCTGGGCAAGACCGCAATGCAAATTGTAGCTTGCTACAGATCCCCCACCATGCCCCAGGATTCCCACGCCTCATTTCTTGATACACTGGAAAATATTAGGGTGCAACCTAACACCCTACTCATGTACCAACTCTTGTGCTCAACGTTTTCTGGAATTCATAAATTCCAATGCCTTGGATCAACTTATCCACACCCCTACCAGGGGCAGCAGTATCCTAGACCTGGTCATTACCAACATGGGCAACCGGTTTTCCACACCAGAGGTCAATTCCTCGTTGGTTAGTTCCGACCATAAGCAAATCACCCTAGGCATCCACATCCCAGCCCCACCCCACCCCACCCCCCATTAGGGAAACCACCGTAAAAAATTTCTCCTAAGCCAACTTCACGCTTCTTAAGATAGAAGTGGCAAACTTCATGACACCCATGCTGATGGCCAATAGAGATATGACTGCTGAATCCTATACAATTGCACTTTATAAGCACTTACATGAGTGCATGGATCGTGCAATCCCTAACAGAACCAAGATGCTATCCTCCAAAAAAAGGAAGCCAATCTGGTGGTCTCCTGATATAAACAAACTCTACAACAGAAGAAAGAAACTGTTGCAAAAAAGAGTAAAATTACATGATTAGAGGAACTCCGTGGTCAGCCTCAGTAAGAAGCTGAGATCCCTCATAAAATCCTCCAAAGCTAGTTACGAAAACAAAATTGCCACTGATTCTAAAGACAGCCACAAAGCATTCTATAGCTATGTCAAGAATCTCAATGGCAACACTCAGATCTGCTCTGAGTTACAGCACAATGGCACTAAATATACAGAACCAACTGATATTGCAACATCCTGGCAGATAGGTTCAGTGCTAACTTTACCCCTCTCTCATCCCCTAAAGGGCCCATCTCTATACCGGAAGAATGCAAAGTTCCTGTAATCATGGCTGCACAGGTACAAAACACACTCTCCAAAGCCAAGAACACAGCATCCATAGGACCTGACAACATCCCAGGCTGCGTTCTACATGAACTGCAGAATGAACTGGCACCCCACCTAAGTGCCATGTTCAATCATAGCCTCACCTCAGGCTTTGTGCCCACTGAATGGTGCACAGCAACATTTATCCCACTCCACAAATGGGGAGCCACCACGGACCCTGGGAACTACTGCCCCATTAGCCTGACGAGCCTGGTCTGCAAGGCTATGGAACATATCATCATGGAACTTATAAACAATGACAATGGTAATCTCCAAACTCTGGACCCTACCCAGTTCGGGTTTGTAAAAGGCAGATCATGTCTCTTAAACCTGATAGACTTCTTTGAAATGGTCAACAAAGCTGTAGATGAAGGTAAGGTGGTACACACAGCCTATCTAGATCTCGCCAAGGCTTTTGACACCATCCCCCACTCTGGAATTATAGACAAACTCACTAAACTAGGTATAAATCCCTATGTCACAAGATGGGATGCCAACTGGCTCACTGACCGAACCCACACTGTGAAAGTAGCAGACTCTAAATCCAACTTCAGACCAGTGACAAGTGGAGTACCACAGGGTTTAGTCCTAGGTCCCTCTCCTGTTTGGTATCTACTTCTCTGAAGTGCAGGCTAACACAGAAGGTCTTTGGCTAACAAAGTTCACAGATGACTGCAAACTAGTAGCCATAATCAAATCTCCTAACGATGTGGACATCCTACAAAAGGGCTTCACTGAGACAGATGCCTGGTGTCAAAGCCATGGCCTCAAGCTCAATGCCAAAAAGTGCATTGTCATCCCTTTTGGTAAAAACTCTGTACCCATGAACTACCACATAGGCAGTAGTCTACTTAACACCAAAAGTGTGATAAGAGACCTTGGGACATAGGTGGACAGTAGTCTCTCTTTTGATAATCACATCGCCACAGTAGTCAGGAAATCCTTCTACATGGCACACCTCATCACATAAGATTTCTTATCCAGGAAAAAAAGAGGTCATTGTTCCCCTCTATTCATCACTCATTAGACCCATTATAGAGTACAATGCCCCTTTTGGTATATACCTCACAAGACATCTACAACAACTGGAAAGGACACAGAAATACTTCAAAAAGAGGATTACCGGCCTCAAACAGATGCCCTATGCAGACCGTCTCAAAAAACTCCAGCTTTACTCTGTCGCATATCGCCTACTCAGAGGCGATCTCTGCCTAACATACAAAGCTATGTCAAACCCAGAGCTGTTGGACATGCTCCACATAAAGAAATCCTAATCCCTCCGAGCTACACGTTCTAGGGACCTAAACTTGTCACCACAATAAACAGAACATGCTGGAGGGATAGATTCCTGTCTCAGAGACTTCCCATACTCTGGAACAAACTACCTATCTATAGCAAACAAAGCTCCTCACTAGCACTCTTCAAGAAAAATCTTGATGATTGGATAGGAGATAGGAAATTCATCCCGGGGATCACTTCTGTGGCTCTGCTTGATAGGGGCACAGGAAAATAATTTCCTTGGGTGGCAAAAGCCAGGGTACTGTTTGGCTAGGCTTATACAGGCCCTAGGGCCATTAGCTTAGTACCTACCTATGAACCTATGAACCTTAGTGCCACATGCTTCAAGGGGAGCAGCTATATTTTATCAGGTCTCCCTCACCTTCCCTACCCCAAACTTCACAACAGCCCTTATTCTTTCCAAATCCCTCTGTTCACCATTATAAAGAAAACTGGAGATAGTCCAGTTATGTTGGCAGACAGGTGAAGAAACATAACGCAATGCAAGTGAGTCTTACAAGTAGTATCCCTAAGGTACAAGCTTTTATTGTAAAGAAAGTCGAAGTTTCAAGATATAACATCAGTGCTAACCAGACAGCTTGGTACAGCCCCATCTGAAATGAGACGTAGCAAAGTTCTACAGTAAAAAGTCAGAGAAGGATTTTATTCAAGGCATTTCCTTGTTCCATGAAAAGTTGGGTTGTAGAAGCCAATTTTAGATCTTTCCACCATAAACAAATACTGCTGGGTGTACAAGATGAGGATGCTCTTGTACTGCTTCTGTTCTCTCAATCTCTGATGACAACCCTTGGTTTATAAAAAGTCACGTTCTCATCCACTGAGATCATACATGGTTTCTATTAGTTGTGACAGGTTCTGCCACAGTCAGTTTACTTCCTTGCCCTTTGATTTGGCTACTGCACCTGAAGTCTTTCTGAACTAATCGCACCATACCTCTCAACTGTCCATATTTTTCCCTGATATTTTTGGTCTGTTCCTTATAAAATTTGTGCTTTTCAGGCAAATCATTGAGGATTGAAGTCAATAGATCATAAAAAACATTTGAGGTTCAGAGTTCATATTCTTCAGAAAAATGCATGCTAATGAAAAACCTGTTATATTAGTAACTTCAGTATGTTTATAAGAGCAATATTTAAAATCTGTCCCTATTTTTGGCTTTGTCCAGGTTTCATGTATTAAGAGGTTGAAAGGTATGAATCACGCATTTCCAAACCAAGACATTTACCCTTATAAAGATGACTGCCTGTTTCAGGTGCCCACTCAAAAGTATACAGAATGGTCCCTGAACTTCACCCTGGAGTTTTTTTCAGTACTTAGGTCTCATAATCTACCAAACAGAAACCTCAACCCATCAAAGGCTGCAATTTTCCTGGGCATGCAGCTAGAATCTACTCTATAGAAGGCATTTCTGTACTGAAACAAGTTGAAATTTCTGGCTCCCTATTTCTTGAAAATGTCCCAGAGGACCTCATTGCACTTGTGGATCTTGCGGCATATGATATCCATGACATCCACAATTTTTATGGTTGCTGTGGTTATACTGCACATGAAGAAGTTACATTGGTATCTTGAGTGAGTGGTGGCTTGATACCAGCATATTCTGCCATTAGGCTATATGGTTTAGCTCTTCTCACTTGTCAACCAGGATTTGTTGTTATTGATAAATCAGGTACAATTGAATGGGGAGGTTGGGAGGTACCCTTCTAACAGCAAACCCACAATCAGAACTTGAGTACAGATAGCTGAGGCCTATTTTGGATAGCTCACTAAGGAGACCTTAAAGTCCATGGAAAGTGGAGCAACAGCATGGGAAAATATATAAATGTCATGGAACATTTTGTTGGACCACCTGAAAAAGTCAGAAGCAAAACTCCATAAATGGATGCCAGACAATGACATTTTTTTCAACCAGTCATTTATGGGGTGTTCCAGTGATGGACCTTTTGACTTCTCCAGGCAACAGACAGGTAAGGCGATTCTGCAAAAGAGGACCTCACAGAAGATTATTCAGATGGCTTCTGCCTGAACTGGACCATTCTGTTTCTGTGTTCTTTCTTTCTGATCCCCATTATGATCCTAAAGCTAAAGGAAGAGTAGCCAACAGTGATTCTGAGAGCACCATGCTGGTTAAAGCAGCATTTTTTTCTGCCAACTACTGGGATTAGTGAAGAACAGATCCTACCAACTACTGGGACTAGTGAGGAACAGATCCTACCAACTACTGGGACTAGTGAGGAACAGATCCTACCAACTACTGGGACTAGTGAGGAACAGACCCTACCAACTACTGGGACTAGTGAGGAACAGACCCTACCAACTACTGGGACTAGTGAGGAACAGATCCTACCAACTACTGGGACTAGTGATGAACAGATCCTACCAACTACTGGGACTAGTGAGGAACAAATCCTACCAACTACTGGGATTAGTGAAGAACAGATCCTACCAACTACTGGGATTAGTGAAGAACAGATCCTACCAACTACTGGGATTAGTGAGGAACAAATCCTACCAACTACTGGGATTAGTGAGGAACAGATCCTACCAACTACTGGGATTAGTGAGGAACAGATCCTACCAACTACTGGGATTAGTGAGGAACAGATCCTACCAACTACTGGGACTAGTGAGGAACAGATCCTACCAACTACTGGGACTAGTGAGGAACAGATCCTACCAACTACTGGGATTAGTGAGGAACAGATCCTACCAACTACTGGGACTAGTGAGGAACAGATCCTACCAACTACTGGGACTAGTGAGGAACAGATCCTACCAACTACTGGGACTAGTGAGGAACAGATCCTACCAACTACTGGGATTAGTGAGGAACAGATCCTACCAACTACTGGGACTAGTGAGGAACAGATCCTACCAACTACTGGGATTAGTGAGGAACAGATCCTACCAACTACTGGGATTAGTGAGGAACAGATCCTACCAACTACTGGGACTAGTGAGGAACAGATCCTACCAACTACTGGGATTAGTGAGGAACAGATCCTACCAACTACTGGGATTAGTGAGGAACAAATCCTACATGCTGCCTCAGCATGTGAACCTCAGCTCAGAGCAAATGGTCTTTGATACATGCCAACCTAGTAACACTTCAACAAATACTACTTTGCTAGTTTTGCCTTTCTTAAAATTTGCACACCTTTTCTCAGGGTATACTAGGAAACTTGCTACCATAAAATTCTTACTAGTTAGAAGAGATTTTTCCTGTGAGACATAGAAGGAGCTAGTGGACATTCAAACATCCAACCCCTTAGACAAAGAGTGCATTTTGGTTTTCTACAGATACAGAATCAGTCTCCGTGCAGACCCTACCTTTATGCCCAAGGTGGTGACAGAGGTTCCCCTGAATTAATCTATCCAGTTAAAAGTTTTCTTTTCAAGCCTTCTAAAGAAAGGGAAAAGAATCCTGTATTCCTTGGATGTTCATGGGCAACTAAGATCCTAGCTGGACAGGTCTAAAAATGAATGATCTACTGACTAGCTTTTTCTCTTATGCAGCAAAGAAAGAAAGGAAATCAGTGTAAAAGCAAACTATTTTAAAATGGATTGCAGACAGTGTTATACTTTATTTCTATAATGGTAATAAACACTCAAAGGGCACATAGGGGCACATTAAACCAAGCACTGTGCAGCTATCATAGGCTTCCTCAAACCAGTAAGCTATAAGGCTACCATGGAGACGTATACACAATTTTTCAAACGCATGTTGCTGCACAGACTTGCCTTTCTTTTCATACATAAGACAATGGGAGTACAGCAGTTACTTGGAGAATGTTTAGTGTTTGGCTGCTGTTGCTCATCCTTCTGTACATAGGAGATGAAGCAGGTGGGGTAGTTAGTTTAAGATGCTTTATTACATAGAAACACATCAGGATAGATAGCAGCTTCATTAAATATAAAAGAACTAACTAACAAACAGAGCTTACACACATGCATGCTTGCATTTCAACAACTAACTACAAAATGGCACTCTGACTTGCATGTGCTCAGTACTCAATCCACTTGTACATGCCCACAGGAGGCTTCTTAAAGAGATATACACAGTGATCTTCATCCTCCCTTTAAAAAAGATTGTCCTTATCAAAATAACATTGTAGTTAAACATGCATCACTATAGACATTAGAAACAAACACAATGTTCATGCTCAAGTTGCCGTGTATCTGGAACATGGTATGGAGATACGATCAGATCTTGTAACATAACGATCAGGACTGGGCTTAGCAACAGGGACAGTCTTTGGTGAACATCCCATCTCAGGAACTTCAGGATTCATCACAGGAATGGAAACATTCTCTGGAACTGGAACACCGGACAGCTCACTCTGAGATAAAGAGTCTTTCTCACAGGCTAGGTGATGTGGTATAGGCCCGGACACCGGTATCAAATGCTTCCAATTCCACCTAAAAACTGCTATTTGTGATTCCACAATGTACAATCTTGGCTCTGGACAGATGTTATTCATGACTCCAATCCGGTCATAACCTTTGGACATTTGCATCCTTACCAGTTCTCCCTCTCGTAATGGATTGAGCAGTTTGCTGGTCTTATCATAGTAAGACTGCTGGGCTAAACACTTTTCCAACAGATTGGCTTTCACTGACCTGTTGTTCTTGACACATGGAACCAACAATTGACTACTGATTGGTAATGTGGTTCTGGTTGGTCTCGACAAAAGTCTCTGGGCAGGTGAACCAAGATGTTTATCATGAGGAATGTTTGAGATTCAAGAGATTCAGGGAAACATCACTATTGTCTCGTTTCGACTTCCCTAGTAACTGCTTTGCACTTTGAACTGCACATTCTGCCAAACCATTTGACTGCAGATACTATGGGCTACTCATGACATGAGTAAAGTCCCATTCTTCAGCAAATCTTTTGAACTATTGGCTTGTAAACTGCATGCCATTGTAAGAAATAACTTTGTGCGGGGTCGTACATGGTAATCCGCACATCTGATTCAGCTGAAGTGGTTCTTATTGTTGAAGAGGCTTTGTATATACTGAACAAGATGAAAGTGCTCTCCTAATATCTTGTGACATAGAAGGCTAAAATACTAGTCCTCTCACCCTTCTTTTGGTAGATTTGGTTCCTGGGTGACCACGATGCAAGATAGTAATGTATTCTGGTTGCAAGGACTTTGGAACAATTACTTTTGGACCTTTCATGATAATGCCATTGTCTGACAAAATCTCATCTCTGTATGGAAACTAAGGTTGCACTTCTGGAGGCAAACTAGATTGCTTTGACGGCCATCCTTCTTTGAGGAAGTAGTTCAGCTTCTGTAAAACTGGATCTGCAGCTGTCTGATCTTTGAGCACATCAGGACGTACGGAAGAAAATATTCTCACTTCCATGAGTTCAAAATCAAATTGCTCATTGTCATGCTGTTCAGTGGTAATTCTAGGTGATCTGGATAACATATCAGCAAGATAAAGATGTTTACCTTTCTTGTAGACAAGATTGAAATTATACTTTTGCAATCTCAACATCATACTTTGCAGTCTGGCTGGGGCTGTATGCATAGGCTTTTGCAAGATAGTGACGAGAAGCTGATGATCTGTTTCGATCTGAATAGGTCTACCATACACATAATCATGGAACTTGGAACATGCAAACACAATTGAAAAAAAGCTCTTTCTCTATCTGAGCATACTGCATTTCAGCTTGGGTGAGAGTTCTGGATGCATAAGCAACAGGTTGACCCTGTTGTAAAATGACTGCAACAAGACCAAATTTCAAAGCATCACAGAAAGAGTAAGTGGCTTGTGGATGTCACAGTATCTGACAGTAAGTGGACTGGCAGTTCTCTGTTTTAGGACATCAAATGCTCTCTGGTATTGCTCTAACCATGACCAGGATACATGTTTACATGTCAGTTCTCCAAGTGGTGTGGATATTTGACTCAAGTCTGGAATGAACTTGCCTAGGTAGTTAACCATGCCAAGAAAACCTTGCAAGGCTTGAACACTGTCTGGTGCTGGCATATTGAGAATTGTTGTTTGCTTAGAAGGGTCTGGTCATAAGCCTGAACTGGTAAATAAATGATCACCATAAGTGACTTCTCAGCCTGAATTTGCATTTCTGTGGATTGCACTTAAGATTCACTTGACGTGCCCTTTCTAGAAATTTTCTGAGGTTTCTGTCATGCTCAGCTATACCATGACCTCCTACTAGTATGTTGTCTACTATAATAGCACAAGGATACCCAGAAAAAATTAGCTCCATTGCACATTGGAAGACTTCACTTGCAGAATTTATCCCAAATGTCATTGTCAAAAATCTGTACCTTCCAAACGGAGTACTGAAAGTAGTGAGCAACGATGATTTTTTGTTAAGCTGAATTTGTCAAAATGAACTCTTTGTATCTAAGACAGAAAAAAACAGAAGCATGTGGCATCAAGGCTACAACTTCTTTAACTGTGCACATTGGATGATGTATTTTCAGTGCCTTTTTCAAATCTCATGGATGAATACATATTCTGATGTTGTCTGAGCTTTTCTTATGAGAAAAAAAAGACACTTTATTCCGCTACTTATATTTTTCTAATTTGTGTTTTTTTCTACCAATCTGTTACTTCATCTTGCTTTGCTTTTTCCTGCTACTTGCTGCCTGTTCTCTAAAGTGTTCAACTGCATCTTTCCTGTTGCATTTATTACTGCTTGTTTATAGCCTGTCAAAATTGTTAAGTGTTATTCTTAAAGGTTATTCTAAGCTCTTAGTTTTGGTTTAAGCACTTGGGCTTTGGGCCCACCCCTTAGCTCTCCCTGGCCTTTCCCCCTCAGATTCTGACAAATATGGATGGGCAATTTCCTACAGTTTCTCCTGCCAGTCTGGTTGATATGGGCATCCTGAGACAATGTAGGAACTGCCTCATGTACACGGACAACCATCTACTACTACCATCTAGGAAAACAATCTGTGAGAGATGCAATTACATTAGGAACCAAGCTCTCTCCCCCTCAATCTAGTATATATGCCACTGAAAAGGTTGTTAACACAATCGCTACACCTCAACACCACTCACATCTACACAACACACACCTACATGTTTGGAGGTCCTCCACATAAACATACCCAAACAAAGGAGACCTCCGAGGCAAAAACACACACCATCTCCAAAGTCCTCCACACCACATACCATGCATAGTCCACACACCTGTGCCTCACAGCCACTAAAGATTCACCATAAATCCAACATACTAGTCATAGGAGACTCCATTATGAGAGACACAGATGTGCCTCTCACCAGGCTGGATAAGGACAGAGTCACGGTTAGTTAGCTGTCAGGTGCCAGAATCCCTCATATCACACACGCACTCAATTCTCTCAACAACAGGTACTGTTATGACTCTGTCATAGTCCATGTTGGCTTGAATGACTTCAGATGTACCTCTCTGGACTATATGAAGAGATACATGATTGAGCTCGCTGATTATGTGCCCCAGGCAGGTATGTCCCTAGCCTTAAGCAGCATTCTGCCATCACCCAGAATGATGCACCTAAACAAACAGAAAATGATTGACTTTAAATATTGGCTTAGTTTCTGGTGTCATTCCATGGGGATCCAGTACCTGACAGCCTGGGAAGATATGATCGACAGACCACGATGCTTTGCCAGAGATGGCCTGCATCTGTTTCACCTGGGCTTCAGGCTTCTGACAAAGGCTCTTGCCTCCCTTATAGTGCCTTATTTTAGAAAAGTGATGAAGTTAAAACTACCAACATAAAAATTTCAACAAAACACAAATTAAAGGTCATGCTGCTAAATGCTAGGAGTCTAAACATGAAACTGCACTCATTGCAAGTATCCCTAACCCTGGAAAATGCTGACAAATGTGCAGTCACAGAAACCTGGTTCAAAGCTGTGGAGAGCACCCCAGCCTTACCTGGTTACTCATCGTATCATACATTCAGACCCCAGACTGTGGGCAGTAAAACCAAAGGATGTGGAGTTTCAATGTACATTAAAGACATACACACCTCCAGGGTGGTCAAACAGTATGATGCACAGGAGACACTCCAGGTGCAGCTAACAAAGACCCATATTCAAATCATAACTAGCTACTGGCCCCCAAATCTGACTCAAGATGCCCAGTCTGCCTATTTGGACCTGTTCAAATCTATCAAGATTTAACCCTTTACCTTGATCCTGGGTGACATTAACTTCACAACCACAGACTGGAAGAACTACTCATGCCAGAACACAAATGCCCAGAGATTACGTGATTTTGTAAATGCAAATGCCTTGGAACAGGTAGTCGATACCCCCACAAGGGGTGATAATATCTTGGACTTAGTATTAACCAACATGAGTAACCACTGCAGCATCCCTATAATATCATCCTCCCTGGTAAGATCCAACCACAAAGTGGTCACTTTCGAAGTCACCATCTCCCTACAACCACCCTCTAGCTAGGATCAGACATAAAAACTTTTCCAAAGCTGATTACAGCCTCCTGACTGATGGTATAAACAGCTTCACAGCCCCCTCCCCCTCTGTAGGAACTGGCACCAATATCCAAAACTACACCAAAGCACTATATGAGCATTTATACAGATGCATGGAATCAGGAATACCCAACAGGACTAAATCATCCTCCGCAAGGAAGAGTAAACCTTTCTGGTGGACATTTGCAATAAATAAACTCTATAACAAATGGAAAAAATTGCTGTCCAAAACCAAGAAGGAGCAGGTGCCCAGTTGGAAGCAATGTCTGTTTAGCCTGAACAAGCAAATAAGAGCACTAGTGAAATTCTCCAAAGCAAACTTTAAGTCCAAATTGGACACATCTACTAAAGATAATCATAAGGCCTTCTTTTCAGAACTGGTGGTCAAGGGCACCACATTTACAAATGTCATAGATATAGCAAACTTGCTGGCTGACAGATATAGCAAAAATTTTTCCTGTCTGTCCCCCCATCAGTAAATCAGGACATCCCCAGTACCTGCCCCTTCCCCTTATATCTTGGGAACAGGTCATCACTGCTCTCTCAAAGGCAGAAAATACAGCCTCCATGGAACCCGATAACATTCCAGGCTGCATCCTACATGAACTCAGGCAGGAACTTGCAGCACCATTAGGCATCATATTCAACCAAAGCCTGAGTACTGTCTTTGTCCCAGCCAAGTGGAGGACAGCCACTGTCATCCCTTTACACAAAGGTGGAGTGTCCATCGATCTGGGAAATTATAGACCCATCAGCCTAACTTTGCCTTATGGGGAGTTATTACGAATATCTAAGTTGTGTAGTGAAAAAGACATTTTGTTACAGGAAATAAAGCAAACAGTAAATATGTTTCTGAGAAGAGGGTATGATCCAAGTAACATACAAGAGGCCCAAATTAAGATATTAAGTGGACTAGGGAGGAAATTAGAATGGAAGGAAGAGGTATGGGATACCATAGACGTGAGGGAAATAATCAAAACAATCAGTGTACAATAGATCCAGTATACTTTGTATCAGTCTATAATATTAAAAGTAAATAAATTGTAGATCTGATTAAATATTATTGGAGGTATTTAGTACAAGATAAATTTTTGTCAACTATTCTACCGAAACAACCCTTTTTTCATATACTTGAGGTAAAAACATAAGGGGCACGTTGGTACAAGGTACTTTTAGTATGCCAGTAACGGAGATAAGAAGACCCTTGTTAGTTAAGGGAACTTTTAAATGTGGCAAATGTAGTGTGTGTCCACACATTGTTAATACATTTAAAAGTATTAATAATGTTAAATTTGAATCTAGGGGAACATTTTCTTGTGAAAGTAAAGGGGTGATATATGCCCTAAGTTGTCCATGTCATCTGTATTACATAGGGGAGACAAAAAGAAAGTTTCGAGTCAGATTTATGGAACATATGAGAGACATAAGGAAACAGAGAAGACAAAATAATTTCTTCACATTTTAAAATGAATCACAATAGTGATGTTAACTTGTTATATGGCACTATATTGTAACAAATCGAATGTATTGAAGAAAATGAGAAAATGAGAATAGTATAAGGAAAGTATATATATTTTAAAATATAAAATCTTGGTTCCTAAAGGTTTGAATAATTAACTAAATTGGAAATGTTTTCTTTAAACTAGGAACATATTTAATTGATTATTTAATTGATTAATTGAATGTAATTTATTATTAAGTATAAAAGGTTTGGTTTATGTACTTTTTTTATTCCTTGAAGGTGGTAACACCGAGGTGCTAGAATAAAGTGTGTTTGTTTTACTACGTGTCTGTTCTTTGCAACAAAGGTAGAAGTTGGACCCACATTTTCCATTTTGGATCTTGGTTGTGTTTATTGGAGCTAGGTGAAGTGGTTTTTGCCATCAGCCTAACTAGCCTGATCTGCAAGGCCATGGAATGGATTATCATGGACCTCATTAACAAGGACATTGGCAACCTCCAAGCACTTGATCCCACACAGTTTGGCTTCATCAAGGGGAGGTCATGGCTGCTAAATTTGGTTGACTTCTTTGAGACAGTCACCAAAGCCATGGATGAGGGGAAGACTGTGCACATCGCCTACCTTGACCTGGCCAAATCCTTTGACACTATTCCCCACTCAGGCATAATAGATAAACTCTCTCAACTAGGCATCAATCCATATGTTACCAGATGGGTAGCAAACTGGCTCACTGATTGGACCCACGTAGTCAAAATAGGAGAAGCCACCTCAAGCAGTAGACCTGTAACAAGTGGCGTACCCCAGGGTTTGGTCTTAGGGCCTCTATTATTTGGGATATACTTTTCTGTGGTGCAGGCCAAAACCAGATGACTGCAAGCTGGGTAATGTCATCAATTCCCCTAGTAATATGGACATCCTCCAAGAGGGTCTCACTCAGACAAATGACTGGTGCCAGAAACATGGCCTTAAGCTGAATACCAAAAAATGCATCATCCCCTTTGGGGAGAGTGGTATCCCACAAATTATCACAATAATAACAATGTCCTAAGCACTCAATCAGTCATGAGGGATTTGGACACCCAGGTTGATAGCAACCTGACCTTTGACCACCATGTTGCTTTCATGGTACGGAAAGCTTTCTACATGGCCCACCTCATAAGTAAGGGTATCTCATCCAGGAACAAGGAGGCCATAGCATCCCTGTATTCTTCCCTTATAAGGCCCATTATTGAGTACAACTCACCTTTTGGCATGTACCTCACAAAGCACATGCAACAGCTGGAGAGACCACAGAGGTTCCTCACCAGGAGAATCCAGGGCCTCAAACATCTACCATACACAGATAGGCTAAAAGCCCTATCCCTCTACTCAGATTCATACAGACTCCTCAGAGGCGACCTCTGTCTGGCATACAAGGTGATAATGAACCCCACCTTGATGGGATTGCTGCATATCCGCAAGTCAAGCTCCACTCAAGTAACCCGCATGTGTGGCCTCAGTCTGGTCTGTGACATCAACAGGACTTGTTGGTGGGAAAGATTTGTGTCCCAGAGACGCCCTCATCTATGGAATAGACTCCCTCTCCACATCAAGCAGCGTACCTCTTTACCCCTTTTTAAGCGCAACATGGATAACTGGGTGGGAAACAGAAAATATACCCCTGGGATTCCACCCATGTCCCTGATGGACAGGGGCATTGGGTGCTGATTTGTCTAAACATGAGCTAAACTCTTGGCTAGGCTTATCAGGGCCTCAGGGCCAATAGCCTAGGAACCTCCTATAATCCTATGAGCTACTGCCATGGAATATACCCATTCAGTTGGTTCGGTGTGAGGACAGATTACACCTTGTTGTACCATTTTATCTAGTTCAGCTTTGATTCTGGTCTGCATAGCTAATGTAACTTTTCTTGCTGGCCTGATAACTGGAATGAACTCTGGGTCTAGCTTCATGGAGTACACAACTGGAATTTTGCCTAGTTTGTCCTCAAAAAGATCAGCATAGGTAGAAAAAATAGACTGTACGAAATTAGAGTAGTGGTCTTTCAAGCTAACATGGTGAATGCCCTTATTAAACGAAAGCAGTCCCATTTTCAAAATGTCTCTGAGGCCTAATCAGTGGCGGCTGGTGACTTCAAATCAAAGGGGGGCTGCAGGAGACAGCTGAATGGGTGGGGTCAATGGGAAGGGGTGTGGCCAGCTAGAAAGGGGGGGGGCTATGCTCAAAACCACAAAAACATCACTAAATACACTGCCGTGGGTGCCAAACCATCGTTATGAGAGTCCAATCAAGACAAAATGAAGTGTAGAAGAATAAAAATATTTCAATGCATTGGCTGCATGACAGCTTACTTAATATCTAGATGGAAACAAAAAGGTTGTGAGGCATGAAAAAATAAATTACTTTTTTAAATACATTAATGGAATGCCAGTCAAAATCAAGTATAAGAAAAACAAGCAGCACTCAACTCAAACCACTTCTTGCACTGCAGTTCTAATTATAATTTATATTCAGCTTTATTAAAGTACAAAGTAACATGCTAAAAGTAGAAATCTCTGATGCCCCCACTTGTAAAAATGTTCCTAATCCAAAAAAAGACCTGCTGCCTGACATCTACTTGTTTCATGGGGAAAACATGATCAAAGTAAAAAATGAAAAGCAAACAAGAAATAAGCTCAAGATACATTGCTTAAAAGGATTACTGTACAGGTTATGGACCACGCGATTGGCATTCTGTTTAGTTTACAGGTAAAGCCTGCAGAGATGACTCTCTGAAATAAAATGTAATGAGCTTCTTAAAATAATGTAATCCTGTCCTGTATTACAAATACTGTCATATGCATTTCAATACCCAAGGCTTATACATTATCTAGTTATGTATTCTCTACATGGCAACAACAGAAAGGCTTTCAATTTTGGCAATTCTTTAACAGTATGCTTATCAAAGCTTACTTGCATCTTACAATCTCAGCCAAGCTTAGCTGATGGTCATTAAAGTATTGCTACTTAAACACAGAGCAACAGGCACTTTGAGTAATAAGCATAAATCAACAGTACAAAAAATATGACAGAAACCAGACCATTCTGCAAAAATCAAGGACAGATGAAAAGCCACTGCTGTACTTGTGTCTACCTTGGATGGGGGATAACCTGCACATTTACACTGCATAACTGCTCCTTGCCTTGCTTCAACACATCCAGAGTCACTACATGGGGGAGTGGGGTGCAACAAGTATGTCACAATTTGAAATGTCTCTGGCAGACTGTGATGACCCTAACACATTTGTCATACCTCTCAACCTCAGACCAAACAAGAAATCTGGACAAAGCCATACAAAGAAGTGGGACAAAGGCCCAAAAACAAGGATATTTTTTTAAAAATATTGCTCTTATAAACTTAGAAAGATAATAGAATAGGTCTTGCATTAGTATGAATTTTCTGAATGGTATGAAATCTGAAACTCAAATGTCTGTCATTATTTTCTAACTTCAGTCTTTAATGATTTTGTCACTAATTTGCCAAAAAAACACAATTTTATGAAAAATTGACCAAAAATGTGATGTAAAAATATAAAATAGCCACACAATACAGCTGGGAACCTGTCAAAGAAGGGACACTTTAATATTAGTACTGCTAACTTGAGCAGCTGAAAAAATAAAAGAATCTACATGCATTTCTGAAATAAAAGTAATCTATAACTATGATTACAGTTATTTCTTAATTGTAAACCCTCCATGTTTTCTTCCAAAATTGCTATTTTGCGGAGGGATTATTAGGGGAAGAGCAACATTTTGAGCCAAAATCAGGGACAGTTGAGGTTTGGCTATACCTAATTCTATAAAGCAATTTGCATGTATGTACCTCTCAACCTATTAATGCAGTAAATCTGGACAAGGCCAAATATATTGTGGGAACATATAAACAGTACTAAAAAATGCGCTTGTATAAACTGAGACAGTTGATAGAACAACAAGTCTTACTTTAGCATGCATTGGTTATGAAGTCTGAAACTCAGTGTGTCATTATTTAGTGACTTAATTCTTAAATGATTTGCCACAAATTTTATGAGGAACAAACCAAAAATATAAGGCAAAATCTGGGCATTCAGTAAAAATCTGGATAGTTGAGAGGTACTGTTGTGTTCCTTTTAGAAATAGATGCAAGGCTAAAGCATGTTAACAGTCAGTTGTTTGTTGTGTACTTTCTGCTGGCCTGTCTATCATCCTTCCAAAACTAGAACAGTACCCCAAACAATAAACCGCATTTTATATGACTGAATGCCACACAGAAATACCTACACATACACAAACATATGCATCAACACATGCCCATGTGTATACACAGACACAGATAAATGCATGCATATACTTACATACATTGTGTACACACAAAGATACCAACAAACAAACATGCACAAACACACCACAGTGACTTCATGTTGAAGTAATTTTTCCACCACTGCTTACTGAGGTAGGCCTCGTAGCAACACATTCTGTATCATCTGTCCAGTCTGATTTGTTTCTTTCTTGCATCCATGCCTGCTTGTGACATCAGTAGTTATTAACCTTATCATGTGACATATAAAAGGAGTAAGGTGGGTCAATGGCAGACCACATCTAAAAGCTACATCTGTCTCTACATTAAGGACTTCCAAATCCAATTCTTCTTACTGAGTTTTACCATCTGAAGTGACTTTTAAACATATGTGAGGGTTTATTCGTCTGCACAGAGTTATTACTATTAGCACTTCAGACTTCAAAGCCATGAGGAAATGCATGACTGAAGCTATTAAAAGATAACTCACTTAAATGTTTTAATTAAAGTAATCTCTTTGCCTAGTGCATTACATCAACTTTAGTCTATAAAAAGTGAAATTAGTTCTCACATAAGACTTATTTTGTTTCCCCAGTGGCAAATCATTACAAATAAAAATCCTTTTTTTAAATTATCTCCATTTGTTCCTAAATGTTTGTTTTGAAGACTGAGTTAGTTTAACTCTTGGCAGCACATGATGAAGACAAGTATGTGATTTATTTAGAGTAGACTTCAGAATATCATAACAGATTAGACAGTTTAACCAAAAGGCATTGATATCACACTTTACAGATAGGTTTCACAAACTCTTATCATTCTTATTCAGAGTCTAGCATAGTATGAAATGAAGGCCATCAGATGTTCATATCTCATATGATGTACTTTCTTTCATGATCATGAACAGTACAAGTTGCAGAACCTCAAAATAAAACAAAAGTAAAGGTATTTGCGTGCTAAGTCTACAAAGACTACAAAACTGCTAAAAGCAACAAAAATATAGACTCAGAATAGCAGCATCAGGCATATTTATTTCATCAGAACCAGTTCATTTGCGCGCACATTTGTTCCACCCTGTCATACTGAATCTCAGACAAGCAACAACCTAGTCAGAAAACAAAAATACCGGATTAGGTATATGGACAAGAGAAACTGAATACTTGCAAAACATCCTTCATTGCAAGCCAAGGCAACATGGGATACATACATACTGAAACTGAAAGCTAACATAATACTTACTTAATTCTGCAGCACCCGTCTTTGACTCGGTACTTTTCTTCTTCTTTCTTCTTCTTTCTTCTTCTTTCTTCTGCTCTTCTTCTAGCGCTGTCAAAATGAAATCCAATCCACGGTATCCACCCAAAAAAAAAAAAACGATTCCAAAAGACCAAAAAAAAAAATCAGAAATATCAAATGCAAAAAAAAGTAAAATAATGACAAACACAAAAAGGCTAAGCAAAGCTGCTCGATTCCGACCGAAGCTTGACTGACTGATTCTCGCTCTTCTCCCAGCACATAAAGCCCGGGAAGAGAGCGACAACCAATCAGCAGCATTTGCCCAGCAAGCACGTCATGACGTGCCTGCGGACGTCGCAGTCCGAGCCCCTTCCATATCTATGCGGTTTGTGTCTCAACCGCATAGACTTCTGGGAAGTTCTGGGCATCACAATGATGCCTTCTTTGCTCCTCCGGGCTGCAATGAAAACATTGCAGCAAGAATTTAGAAAAAAAAAAAACGCTGTTGCGATTGAAGCGCGCAATGTGCATGCGCGTAATTTCGAGTCGCGGACTCAAAATTTAAAAGTACAAAAACAGATTTTTTTTTTTTTACATAAAAAAAAAAACAAAATAAACTACTCAGCTGTCTAGCTGAGGGGGCTGCAGTCCGGCAGCCCGATGCCACGAGCCGCCCCTGGGCCTAATAATGACTGGATGTGCCTCTTGAACACATAAAATAATAAGTTGTAGCTTCTAACTGCAGAGTAACATGAAAGCATTACTGATCCTTTGGTTTGAATCTCTTCACCACCATATGCAATAAGCTTCGCACATTTTGTCAAATCAAGCCTTTCACTAGCACTTACTCTAGCAAATGTTTCAGCGGGCATAACACTGCACTTTGAGCCAGTATCAGCTTTGAGCTCTATGGGTTTGCCATTTATCTGAACAGTATAAAATACTCCATTCTTGGCCCATAAATCTACTGCACTGACTTTTTCACTAAGCACTGACACACATTCAACATAAAGAGTAGGAGATGCCACATTACTGCTGTCTAACTGATCAACTAATTTCTTGAAATGTTCCCTTTTAGAAAAAGAATGCACACATTCTTTTGATTTACAAACTCTTTTGAAATGATTCCATTTATTACATTTGTGGCTTTGCTGATCAAAAGTTAAGCACTTTTCTCTTTTAGATTCATGATTACTGATGCAATTATAACAGCACTGAAATTAGGTTGGGGCCCATGCTTTGAGTTTGCTGACACATTCTTATGCTTCACTGAGGCTGTGTAAACTTAGGAACTTGCTAGAAAGCTCTATGGTTTACCAGTGGGTGTGGCCAGGACTACAGTTCTTGCCATGTGCCTGGGCCTGTTTCTTTTAACCACGTGCCGCATACTATCTATGTGAGCTTTGCTAGCAGTAACTTCTAAAACTATTCTCATTTGTAAGGATATTTGTGTGCTTTTCTGTTAGCTCATAAATCTGACAAATTCAAAGTTAAATCACTGTCATGAAGCAAAATCTTTCTCACAGCATCATCTTTAATACCACACACAAGTCTGTTCTTTATTAACTCATCTCTTAAATCACTAAATCTGCACGTTTTAGCTTTATTTCTGAAGTCAGTTATATATGCTGCAAAAGTTTTACCAGGCTTTTGATCCCTTGTGTAAAATAAGTGCCATTCCATTGTAACATTTGTCTGGGGGTTACACATTTCTCTAAATGTATGTTTTAAGCACTCAAGGTCCTCCCTTGACTCAGCCTATACAACAGTATGATGGTTTCCCCCTCTCCAGCATAGATAGCAGGTACATGCACAAATGAATGTTACTTTCTGTAGCTTCTGACCCACCTACATTCAGTAGAATAAGTGCCTTTGTACGGTCATCTTTATCAGAAAATGCAGCCTGTATGAAAATGCCATACTCTTGCTCAGACACTCTCCAGTTCTCAGCAATATTATTGTCAAATACTAATGATCTTAGTTTTCGAAATCCTTCAGCCACGCCAACAACGTATGTGCCCAAACACACTGAAAATATGGCCCTTGTAATTATGTACAAACAAGTTGCCTGTCTGCAGCTTGCAGTAACACACAAATGCACAATAAACTCTTTAAAATACTGCACTTTGTGAAATATGCTCTGAAATGGCAGTATTTTGCAAAATAACTTTACTGTACACTGCACACACATGCGAACATTCCATACACTTCTGATAACTCTGATAGTCTCAGTTAATACGAAAAATATGGATTCATAAAACACATTGAAAATGAGGTTGTTTCCCTTTATTTTATTAGTTTTATTTGTTTTATGTAATTCTGACTTTATTTTAAACATTTTCCGTAGTAATTTGAATAATTCTAGCAATATTGGACATTTTGACTTATTTTAATATTATTTAGAGTGGTCTGTATGCTTTGTTTCATATTTTATGAATAAGAAATTGCTTGAGCAAGTTTTAACATTAGAAATTTGTTTCTGACCTGTTTTGCAAATTATACATGTAGCAAGGACGGTCCACTTCTATACATACGACCAAGCATAGTTAAATGCCTCTCAAAGTCAAAGTAGGGAAACTGGAGTTCTTTCTGGCCAGTAGATATGCCGCTTCTGACACCATGTCACTCGTCCATCTGTACATAGGAGATAAAGCAGGAGGGATAGTTCATTTAAGATACTTTATTGCATAGAAACACATCAGGATAGATAGTAGCTTCATTAAATATAAAAGAACTAACTAACAAACAGAGCTTACACACATGCACGCTTACATTTCAACAGCTACACTTGTACATGCCCACAGGAGGTTTCTTTAAGAGATATACACACTGACCTAAATCTGCCTTACCATGGCTAAAGGCTACTGATAATTTGTCTGTTTACTGGATAAATGTAGTCCTCTCCAAAGAGTACTAAAATTACCTATGGACTTCTCACTTATCTATGATCCTTATCTGTTTGTTCTGGGGTTTCAGAAGAATAGAGCAGTTGGGTCAGATGCTTAAATGATGTGTCCAAAAATATTTTTGGCATAAAGGTAGGATTCTTCCTGAGCATGACTCCATTCAGAGGTGAGAGTGAGGGAGGGAAGTGTCTATAGCTGAAACATACACCTTTGTAGAGGAGTACAATAGTTCTGATCTGAATAGATCTGGCAAATAAGCAAAAAAGTTCCAAACGGTTGGCTTAATGTTTAAGATGTTTACATTATAAACACAAGTTGCATGGTTTGATTCTCACCTTGGAAAGAATGCCAAGGCTTAAAAAGGTCCACTGGCATCATTAGTCTAATAATTACTTACAAGATAGGTGGATTTGGTGTAATGGTTAAGGTTTTCACTTCATAGATACAAAGTGCAGATGCCTGATTCTGACCTCAAGGTATTTGCTAGACTCAATAGGTCCCTTCAGGTTAGTTAGTCTAATATTCACCTATGAACTTATGAACAAGTCATACCTCTGATTTAAAAGGGTCCTTCTTCTTCTTGCACAAAACAGAACTTTTTTCCCATTTTGGTAAGTATGATTTCATTGAGTTAGATCTTTCTGGCCTCCTTTACAGTGGTTAAAATTTTCTGAGAGAAAAGGTGCCTGATGGGAATAAACATCATATCTTTCAGGTTGTCTGTCCAGGGGCCTTCAGATTTGGTGGTACCACAGTTCCAGCCTTCTGGGTGAACAAGTTTGTCTTCTGTGGTAGAAAGAACACAGATTACATGGCTCAGAGTGCGGATATATTTTTTTTCATCCCATGGTGATAGCAGTTTCTGTATCCCTTCCTCTTACACTTCTCATCTATAGGTGGTAGAAAAGATACACAGGGAAAACTCAATGTGAATCTCCAAGCTCTGTTCTGTCCCAATCAATACTGATTCTTCATGGTGGTGCAGATGACCAAGGAACCTTTGTTCTTTTTATCACAGCAAAGAGACTTACTTACCCAGAGGAATGGAAACTAATAGAGCCACATCTGAAGAGTGTCGCATTAATGGCTTGGAAGATTGTAACAAACACAGAAACATAGAACCATCCTATAAGATCTCTCCATAACAGCAGATGTTTTAGTACAGGCACTGTTGCAGTACAAGCTACCACCTGCCTTCCTCTCAGGACAACCCTTCTTTCATCTCTCATCTTTCTCTCAAAAGCCCAGCACTATTTGCTTTATTTTATTTTGTTTCCATTTGTTATTTGAAGTAGAACATTGAGCCACATGGACCATTTTCCAAGCTCTACACAGAGAAAAACAGAACAAAAATGCAATAACAGAACAACACAGCAAAAAAAAAAAAAAAAACATAATATAAAACAGTAAAGTAGCATGTAGGCAGTAGTACAAACACATTATACAGGTTATACAAAAGTGAGTACAAATTACAATACATTGACTACAAAATATATGAAAGTTAAAAGGTGTAGTACTTAGGATCAACTCCTTGTAATAAAGCTGGCCCTTCCACACAAGAGCCATGGCCTTTACAGAGTTTGCTGATGAAAAAAAAAACAGAAAATGGCATTAACCAGTGTCCTTTTTATCTGAAATGCAGGAGTGCATTACTGCTTATGACAGACACCAACCTGCACCATGATCTCTGCAGCATACTGTGAGTCAGGACAGTCAGACAGGCGTCAGCCTTTGATTTCTATATGTGATGAATACTGCAACAGCAGTAACCTGACTCAGACACCTTCCACTGAGTCAGTTCCCTGCAGCTCTACTTTCTACATCTGTTTAAAACATTTGGTTTCAGACTAATATGTTTCACACCTCCTGACCATAGTTTTAGGCACATTTTTATATGGCACTTTACTGCACAGTGTTAGTACAGCTAATTTAAGAACTTCAACAAAACGCGTGAAAAGGACTGGAGTTTAGTGACTTCTGAAAAGTGACTACTGCTGTCAAAAAGGATAGGTTATTTCCCAGATGTTGTAATTCCATAATGATAGTCATTAATTATTTTAACAACAGCAGTTACCATTTACCACTGCATCCAGGTAGCTGACTTTGTTGTGACCCATAACAGAATCAAAATGAATTACAAAATCGTAAGGCATGTTGTTACTCCTAGGTATACTTTTTCAAATGGACTTTCTATATTACTATCATGTTTTCTACTAAAAAATTTTCAGAAACGAGATATTGAGGAAGACATTGTGGTTTTTTCATAAAAGATTCTAAGCAGGTTTGTGAAGGCTAGAAATAAATTTGGCTGCATAGGGGGATTAGCATAATGATCGAGGTGTTTACCTCATAACCAGAAGGTGCAAGGTTTGATGCTCACCTTCGAAAGAGAAATTGGCTAGGCTTAAAATGAACTATAAGGGTAGCTAGCCTAATATTTATCTATGAACATAGTAATATTTACAACAGAATGCATCACTGTTTCCCAACCACAACAGCCAGTGTGGGTCTCCCTGATACACCTCTGATTTTCTAGTCTTCCTTAAGCTGCTTCCTATGGAGATATATACAGATATAGATATAGATATAGATGTGAGTTGTCCTTCTACTTGCAGTTTTGATTTGTGAATGCGGTCAAAGCTAATGTGCATCTGACAGAAATGTTTTCAGCAAAATGCTGTATGATGACTTTCCTGTTTCCTGCTACTGATTTCTCCATTAAAGTAGACCAAGCTGAAGATTACATGCTTCTGCAACATCTCCATTTGCAGAAAACTACCATATCCTGCTCACATAGCAGTATACAAATGTAGTATGTAAGACACCTAGATTTCAACAGGAATACAGGAATATATCAAAGCATATATTCCAGAAAAACGAAGTTAAAGAAAATCAAAATTAACCAGAAAATAAATGATTTTAAGGGTTTCTTTCTGTAAGGTTGTACTAGGAAAGTAGCATTTGGTGTTGTTTATTCAGTGACAGTGGTTTAAAAATAACAAACACTTCAAATGGCAAAACAGCAAACTGATCGGGGTTTTATTTCTCTCCATTCTTTTAAAATGCAACTTCCGCTTATAAAAGGTTTCACATCACTGTATGTAGTTATTGACCTGCTCCTCTCTACACCTGATTGCTCAATTTTCTTGTTACATCTTCAGTGTCTCCTTGAAGGAATTATTTTGCGCACCATGGAATTTGTCCAGTCTTGTGGAATAACTGATCATGTTTTACTTTGTTTGAGACACTCATCATTATAAAATCACTTAAGTCCATACAGTGGTCTTCTCATTTAACACCAAGGATTTGTTGTAGTGCTGTTTCTGTCTCTGCAGATGATGTTGTATTAAAAAAAGGTTTCACATGCTTAAAAACAGTGCCCTTTCACAAGTGATGCACCAATGCAACTTCTCAATGTAGGTAACTAGTATGTTGAATCTTTTGATGTTCATTTTTAGGTATTACAACATGGCAATGACATTCAAACATACATACATTTCGGCCATTGCTTCATACATAACGCAAGATACACAACAACTGTGCATTATTGTCTATTATATGAACAGCAATTAGTGCATGAATCTTTTGGTCTGAATTGCTGTACCTATCTGAAGTCGGGGTTGACTTCTGGAAAATAATAGAGTGCTTTCTTCAAGTCATGCCAACACAACTATATTAGTTAGATGTGATTAAGTATTGCAGGGTCCTGTTCACAAGTGAAGAGACAGACATCTGGGAGATTCACTAGAGTATGGGTGCAATGGTGCCAGTACTACAAACATTGCACTGGCTTTTTGATGGTGAAATGTGAGTTGAATCTTAAGACGAAGCTCTCAGATCACCAGTCAATTAGTCTATGCACTCCATTCCCATCTATGGTCATCAAATTTATATAGTGAAAGAAAGCATGATTTCGCAATACAAGCAGTGTAGGAGGATGCTGGAGTAGAACCATTGCTCTTCAAGATTGAGAGGAGCCAGTTAAAATGGTTTAGACTGTCTGTTGACTACTTGGCATGAGAGTAGTACCAGACATGGCCCATTGGGAGAACCAAAGAAAAAGTGTAAAAAGCCTGTAAACATGCTTGGCATCTGTCAGGATGAGCTTGTACTATTGCTAGCAATAGGGAGGTGTGGTCTGCCCTACTCAGCTTGCTACAACCACACCCTCTGTAGTGTAAACAATTGAGAAAATGGATTAATGGATGGATGGTGTTAACTTGTAAAACTGAATACAGATCTATAAAGTAGTTCTAAAGTATCATCCTCCAGTAATGCACATACACAAACAGGAATGGATCCAGAACTAGGTGACCTAGACAGCTGCTTAGACCCTGGTGCTGGCTGGGAGGCCCAGCCTGCCTGGTCTGGCCATAAAACATTAAAAAAAAAAATAACCTGTAGCAGCCAACAGCTATTCAACTTCTAACTCCTCTGTACAATACATAAAAAACTGTTTAAAAATTCCTTCTCTACAGCAGCTGTAACTTTAACTCTTCTGCGTAATTTGTCTCTATTCATCCAGCATTTCTCATTGACAGAGATTTTGAGCCAATGAGAGAACCTTCCTGGAGCTCAAATCAATGTGTGCTTTTTTCGTTTTTTTCCAAGTGCGAGCGGACTGGACTACTTTTGTTGCTTTTATCTTCAGCACAGTAGATCCTGAATGTAGGATAAAACAGGGAGACACACTGGTGGTAAATGAACAAAAGTGTGTGTGTGTGTGTGTGTGTGTGTGTGTGTGTGTGTGTGTGTGTGTGTGTGTGTGTGTGTGTGTGTGTACACACGTGTATAAAAGTATGTGTGAAAAATTCCCTTCTAATTAAGTGTTCTGACAGAGTCAAACCCTGTACTTTCAAGACAGAAAATGTAGACCTAATCCTCAACACCAACTGACAGTCTGCTTATTTATCTCTAGTTTTCCAGAACATCTTACATTTTATCTCAGATTTATGACCTATCCATGATCAAATCAATAGTAAAATAGGAGTATTATCATATCAGCCAAGTTCTTTGGATGTGATAATTTGTTCTTCTTAATGTTGACAGTGTATTTATTTAGTTGCAAATAAATTGGACAGCATGAAGTCTTTTCAACTGTGAATATATTTTTAATTTACCTGTTTTTTGCAGGCACACAGGTGTAAAATGCACTGTGTTTGGGCTACAACAGTTTGTCTAACACTTAGTGCAGAGAAGTAAGGCTATGAGTTGTTATCATTCTTTCCTGCAGTACTTGGTTTGATTCTCTCGGCCTTCATTCATCGTCTATGGGCTCTGCTGAATTACTTCACCAGATAGTACTAAACGACTGCTCCTGAAAAGGGACTCATGTCCAATGGGCTGTCCCAGGCTCCTGTTAGCAAATTTGTTACACATTTGTCTTTCAAATTCCTGCAATGTTCTCTTAGCCGCTTATTAGTACTTCTGTTTCAGGATGGATTCCAGCACATCTCTTGTAGTTAAACGCGTTGCCAGATGCATTTTCACAAAATGTGAATTTTAAGGGCAAATAAGTTTACTGTTTCTCATGCTAAGTCTTTTTTTCTACATGAAAGTGTTTTGTTTTGTTTAGAAAATGGCTGTCAATATTTTTCTGTAAAATTCTGAATAAAGGTTTTAAATGAATCTCTGTGATAATTGAAAAATAAGAAATAAAATAATACGTACACTGACAGGTTTGAACAGTTGTTTATGGTAATTGGGAGAAACAGCAAAGTAATGGGATATTGGTATGGCCTGCAGAGGCCTCGTTCATTTCCTTGCATGGGGCACCATTTGTCCATGATCCGGTTTCATTAACTTTGGAGGAGTATGTTGCAACAGTACGGCATTATCAGCCATTCAAGTTAATCAAACCTTTACTGAGTGATGTCGGAGGGGATTAATGGCACAGAAGACAAAGGGAGGTCAAAAATAAGATGCAGGTGTCTTGCAAGAATGTAACCCCCACTCAGACACACACACACTCAAAAACATTATGTTGTATGCAGTAATATTTCTGATTTTTGTATGACATGTGGACTGATGCAGCATTTGCGTTCTTTAATTGTTTAATAAAAATAATGATAATATCCATTTATTAACCAGGTAGCAATGTCTGGTTAAGTGACTTGCTCAAAGTCACACAGTAGGCAAATGAGGGCTAAGGGAATCAAACCCTGTTCACAGGAACTACAGATCTCCGCCCTCCCTCACATAGTCTAAACATGTTACATTTTAGCAGTCTAAACATGTTGCATTTTATTAATATATTTTTCAGCACCTTCTTTACAGCCTCTAGCAATTGCAAAGGCATTGATTTTTGTTAGATCATATAGTCTGTATTATTTGGAGTAATTATCAGACCTGTCTAATCTTCAGCATCCATTATGTAGTCATCATTGCATATTACTGTGATACAATCTTCAATACAATATCAAATTATAAAGAACTATAAAGAATTTCTGCACTTAGCTAAAAATTGTTACTGTGGTAAAAAGCTCCAGTTCACCAATAAACTGTTTCCTGTGGCAAGGGTTTGAAACTTTTCACCTTCATTAACCTACTGTGCGACACTGAGCAATTCACTTACCCAGACACTGGTTTAAAGCAACTGTTGTTGTTTAAAGGCCATTCAATTATTTCATAGCTGAACTGGTTCAGGGAATGTTTAGCAATATCACCAGCACACCATGTTTGATGCAACATAGCCCATGTGTGTGTGTGTGTGTGTGTGTGTGTGTGTGTGTGTGTGTGTGTGTGTGTGTGTGTGTGTGTGTGTGTCTGTGTGTGTGTGTGTACTTGTGTGCATGCATGTGTGTGTGTGTGTGTGTGTGTGTGTGTGTGTGTGTGTGTGTGTGTGTGTGTGTGTGTGTATGTGTGTGCTTGTGTGTATGTGCATGTGTGTGTGTGCGTGTGTGTGTGTGTGTGTGTGTGTGTGTGTGTATCAAGCAGAAATACTTTGGCTACTGTGTTTTTGTGTGAAACAAATTTGAAATTTGTGACTTTAGTCATTATTATTGTTATTATTTACAGACATTTAAGAAGGATGCAGTCAACAATGTAGCTATAATTGTTAAGTTTGGGAATATCTGTGGAATGATTGGCCCTGCTGAGTTGATAAAGTTAAAAGTCATTAGTCTATCTTTGCAGGACTAGTGTGCATTCGTGTAAAGCAAATTTGAATATTTTACTGTGATCTTTTTTATCACAATCAGACGTGATATGTACACAGTCAATAAAGTGGCTGTAATCATTTAGTATGAATATTGGTGGATAATAATTACAGCTGCTTGAATGGCCCATTACGGATGAA
This sequence comes from Protopterus annectens, assembly GCF_019279795.1. Taxonomy (NCBI): domain Eukaryota; kingdom Metazoa; phylum Chordata; order Ceratodontiformes; family Protopteridae; genus Protopterus; species Protopterus annectens. Next base: position 475,408,731 of record NC_056731.1, read on the forward strand.
ATGTCCTGACATGGGTACTTTTGACATTATTGGTTCAAATATTTTGCTTTACTGCTTACTGGAAGAAAATGTTCAAAAACTAAAAATTTAAAAAACATTCTAACAAATGTTTCTGTATTAGACAAGAAATATAACTTAAAGCAATCAGGATGGTGAATGAAAAAATACATTCACTTATGCATGGTTCCAAAAATGTGTGTAAGGGTAGGAAATTGTTTGAAACCAGCCCAGGCCCAAAGGTACACTTAATCTGCCATTGATCTCACTGTAGTTATGGTGTTAATTAGAGCATCATCATATGAGCCATGCTTTTTGAGTACAACCCTTGGTGTCCTTGTTTTGTTGATTGCCGACTGTGTGTTTATTATTTGGCTTTAAATAAACTGGTCAGTGTGAATTCTGTGAATGTAATGTTAATATGTTATCTACAAATACATTTTAATTTAGCTTTCCTGGTGCAGATACACAAGTATGAAATGCACTACAGCAATCCGTCTGGTACTTAGTTCAATTAGGCTACGAGTTGTTAATGAACTGCTTCTATAGTGCATGATTTGATTTCTTCAGCCTTCGGTTTGCCTACTATGTGACTTCGCCTAAGTCACTTCAACAGACTGTGCTCCTGCATTGCTTGTGAAAAGGGGTGTATGCATCCAGTGGGCTGTCCCAGACTGTTAGCAAATACATTTGTCTTTTCAATACCTGTACCCCTCAAATCATCATTAATTAGTGCTTCACTATATGCTATTTGACTATGAATCCCACCATTTCTGTTATAGTCTAATAGGTCGCCAGATACATTTTCAATAAATGTGAGTTCCAGGGGAAGAGAAATTAAGTGTTACTCATGCTAGGTCTGTTTTCAATTAAACACTGTTTTGTTTAGGAAATGTCTGTCGATGTTTCTGTAGTAAAATATTAAATACAAGATTTAAATATAAAGGTGTGATTATTGTAAAAAGTAAAAATAAGAAAATAGTACGCACATTGACTGGCTTGAACATTTTTTTTTTCCTCGTAACTGGGGAAAGACAACCAAGTAATGGGATAATGCCATGGCTGAGGAGGGGACGTGCAATCCATTACATACCTCCCATCCATACCAAATTACTCAGATTTTACCAGTTTTGTGGTCCAAATAATGGGGTGCCACGATTCTCTAGTGGCACACCTTAATTTCCGAATTTCCCATCTTTTTATTTAAAATTTTTTTTTTTGCTTTTTTGAGCTGACGTCATCATGTACGTGATGATGTCAGCTCTATGCCAGCCTGTCAGAACTGAGCTCACGGGCTCAACAACATAACATGCATGCATTTCTGGAAGCCGCAAGGAAGTTGGAATGTTGAAACGTAACTGCAATTTATGCAGTTACTTCTAGAAATGGAAGCTGGGGCTTGGAAAGGAAGGTAAAGCAAGACTCCTGCTGGTTTATTTATTATGCTGCCAGTTTATTTATTGTGTTGCTGGTTTATGCTGCCGATTTATTTATTGTGCTGCTGGTTTATTTATTGCGCTGCTGGTTTATTTATTGTGCTGCTGTTTTTATTATTGTGCTGCCGATTTATTTATTGTGCTGCCGAGGTGCTGCTGGTTTATTTATTTTGTGTGTGTGTGTGTGTGTGTGTGTGTGTGTGTGTGTGTGTGTGTGTGTGTGTGTGTGTGTGTGTAAGTGTAAGTGTGTATATCTCTGTGCATCACTCTTAATTTCTTCCTCTTCCTCACTCATCTGAGCTTCTGTACTGGTGGCCCATTTATCTTTCCCAAAGTTGTTGATTCACTTTTAATTATGAATGGTTGTTATAAGCACAATACCCTTTTCTAATGCTCTGCACCCAGTAACACTAACCCATAAGGCTACTTTAACCTCTTTAGTAAACATCATGCACTTTCTACATTACCATTCATATACACTGATTCTTACCAGTTTGCAAAGAACACAGATAAACAAGATATAAAATCTTACAGCAGGTATGCTGACTGATAACATACCTGTTGTTTCTAATCTGACTATAAATACACAGATTCAGAATGGACAGTTCACTACCAGAAAATGGCTAATTTAATGTGTAACTGGTTCTCTTCCACAAGCTCAGTTATTATTAGTAAACAGGCATGCTGCTTTTGCAAACTGTTTTATCAATACAGTGTTCTGCAGCTGTATTATAAGGGAGATCACAAGAACTCATGCACCATATTTATTTTTTATCTGCGTTACATATCAGGCCCACATTAATCTTTTATGGACTTCTGACAGACAAATCCAGCTAGTGTTCAGATTCATATTTGTAGTGCTAACAGACTTTTTTGTTATTATTATTGCTGTTATTATTTTATATTACCATGTTAGCAATGGTAAATATAATATATAAATATATATATATCTTTATATATGTATATGTGTGTGTGTGTGTGTGTGTATATATATATATATATATATATATATATATATATATATATATATATATGTATGACTGGTTTAGTGTACCCCAACAAATGGTATATTTGGAGAACTGGGAGGAAATCTGAGTATAGAACGAACACTCTTGCAGAAAGCCAAGCATCCATGCACCACTACACCATACAAGCAGTGACTAGAGCTGGCTTTCAACAGAACATTGAATCCCAGTAGTTTGAGCAAGGGAAAAAACAGAAACAAACAAACAAACTTAGCAAGTGAGATCCACTATGTTGGCCACCTTAAAAAAAGACTGAATTTGGTCACTGATAATCATGTGGAGTTATACCAAGGCAAGCAAAGACTATAACTTTTCCGTCAGCTTAGGATTCCAACTGGGTTATGCTTTTTATTATGATGCATGTATTTAAGAAGCAATGAAAGACTGAAATATGAAAATGTATTTAGATAAGTAATCCAGATGGAATTAGACTTGCAGCGAAAGACTAGTTTTCAGTCATTTCATGAAAGACTATTTTCATTGGTTTTAATTCCAATGTTTTGCTGCTCAGATAATTGACCAGTGGAACTCTGGCCTGGATTCCAGAGCTAATAACACAAGTGTCTGTGTCTAGGACTGGAGACAGGGGGTTATGCAGTACTATATTGTTTATCTCAGCTGTTCTGAATCTTTGCAATATTAGAGATATATTGATGGAACTGTATGTTTGGAACTACAATTAAATACATGTTTTTCTACATACTATTTAAATGCCTCTTTTGACATTGCCTTAGTAAAGTTAAATGTATGTTTAAAAAATGCTTGGTGAGTACATAAGATTCTGTACTACTTCTGACTTGCAGAAAATGCATATTTATAGCAAACTGACCTGTGACACCTTGCAAGCTGAAGTATTATTTCCATAACATTATTAACCATCACAGAACTTCATTTAGTATACACACACTTATACATAGACACACACATGCACACCTTATAAACTTCAGTGTTAACACAACCACAGATACATCAATTTATATTTTGACTGCAATATCAAGTTATCTAATTTTATGTCATGTAGAAAGGTGTTTGATAGCTAAGTCACTTCTGATTTACATTACAAGATATGACACACCTACTTCTATATGGTCCTTGGTTTTCAGACATGTACCGGATGTGACCTCCTATGCTTTTTAATAAAAGGGTACTTTTGTCATAAACTGGTGAAGATGGTCAACATAAAACAAGACCAAATACTAAAGCTTCAGAATGGATCTGTACTAGGCATTCTGTCAGTTTTCCAAATACTGAATTTTAAGACATTGCCTTGATATGAGGCTTTCTGTATGTTTTTAATCAACCTTTTTTATTAGTAAGATGAAAGTCACAACATGTTTGTCCATTTTGTCCTCCAGTATTACATGGTATTATATTCAAGTGGTCCTTATGGCCATATTTTGTTTGTTTTTCAATTTGTGTTTGAAAGTTCATATCCCACAATTCAATTGGAGTGGGTGGGGTTACATAACTATGTATGCAAATGTTATGTTAATCAGCTTACATATTTGTACCTATTTTTCATGGACCTTTGTACAGATTTCTGATGTTTCCAGATTGAGAGGTATGAGGAAGAATAGTACACATCTGCTTACTTCTCAAACTCTTACATCAAGAAATCCAGACAAAACCATAAATAAAGGGGGGGGGTGGGAGACAAAAATGGGACGCATTTGAAATATTGTTCTTATAAACTTACAATAAAATGCTTTGTGTTACCATGAGTTTTCTGGAGGCTATGACATCTGAAACTCAAACGTCTGTCATTATTCAGTGAATTCAATCCTCACTGATTTGCTATAAAAATACAATGTCTATGAGGAACAAACCAAATTATTATGAGGCAAAAATCTAGATATTCTGTGAAAATCTGAATAGTTGAGAGGTATGCATGTCTGTGAAGGTTTACACAGGGAAAATACTATACATCTGCCAAGGTTTACACAGGGAAAAATTCTATGCCTGCCAAGGTTTACACAGGGAAAAATATTATGTCTGTTAAGATTTACATAGGGAAAAATAGTACATGTCTGCCAAGGTTTATACAGGAAAAATATATATGTCTGCCAAGGTTTACACAGGGAAAAATATACATGTCTGTGAAGATTTACATAGGGAAAAATAGTACATGTCTGCCAAGGTTTACACAGGAAAAATATACATGTCTGCCAAGGTTTACACAGGGAAAAATATACATGTCTGTGAAGATTTACATAGGGAAAAATAGTACATGTCTGCCAAGGTTTGTTGGTTTGGTTTTGGTGGATAGGAATTATAATGCAAATTACACTAACACGCACCTCCAAGTTTATGTATGTGCACTAAAATAATTCAGTGTCAGAAGTATTTTCTTTTCTCCATGGTTGTACAACTGTGGAGTTAGTTTATTTAAGTTACGGGTCTGTGGATAAAATCCCCTGTTTTTGGGGATGCAGAGATGCTTGCCCTGCAGCAAATTTTTTTGGGATGTATATTTAGTACATGTGATATTTTCAGTTCAAAAACCTTATTATAACACAGATTTCAGATCTAAGAAAAAGTCCTACTCCCTGCCCAAGTATCTAAATTTTTTTAAACAATTGCAATGACTGTGATTCATGTATGAGTAAAGGCAGTCTGTTTCAGTTATAAACCAACTTTGATAGATATCTAGTTCTCAGAATGGTCCTGCACCTTCCTGCCTTATAGATATAACTGACCCTCTGGTATTTTTACTTGAATTATTTAGTTCTAAATTCAGAAGCAAATGTAACTCTTCATTCATGATAGCTTTATATCGAAGGCATAATTTTCCTTGTAAATACCTATAACTAATAGAAAAAAGTCCCAGATTTTGCAATCTGGAAGTATATGAATTTTCCCTAAGATCTGTGATCCTCTTTGTGAACGTTCACTGTATGCCATCAAGTACTAACAGATCACATTTACCTAACATATTATTTTCAATAACTGGGCTCACACATTTGATAAAAAATGTTTTGTTAAGCATTCCTTATTCTTGGCATCAAAGTTCCTGAAAATTAACCCAATAACTCTAATAGCCTTTACTTTAATAACTTAAACATGCTTCCTATAACTTAAATTGTTACTATTACACCAAAGTCTTTATATTCCGACAATTATTTCAGTTCAGTCTGTCCCAATTTAATGACAATATTAATATTTGATTTGCCAAAATATAAAGTTACACTTTTTCTGTGTTAACTTTCATCCCTTTTTGTTTTAACCGGAACATAATCTGGGTTATGCACTAATTAAAATATTCAACAACTTTTAAGGAATTTACCGTACTTCCCTGGGTTATGCACTAATTAAAATATTCAACAACTTTTAAGGAATTTACCGTACTTCCCTGGGTTATGCACTAATTAAAATATTCAACAACTTTTAAGGAATTTACCGTACTTCCCTGGGTTATGCACTAATTAAAATATTCAACAACTTTTAAGGAATTTACCGTACTTCCCTGGGTTATGCACTAATTAAAATATTCAATAACTTTTAAGGAATTTACCGTACTTCCCTGGGTTATGCACTAATTAAAATATTCAACAACTTTTAAGGAATTTACCGTACTTCCCTGGGTTATGCACTATATTAACCCTTTGTAATCTACCATCTAACCAGTTAGAAAGCAAATGTACCAAACAGGAATTAATGAAATGCTCCTGCATGACTTCAGTAATAATATGAAGTGGTGTGCTATCAAAGGCTTTAGACAAATCCATATAAGCAGCAACTACAGATAATACTAAATCTAATGCCAGTCAGACTGCATCATAAAAATGTACCAAATAAGAAAAAGCAGAGTGATCCTTCATGAAGCCGTGCTGAGATCAATTAATTAAACCACTCTGAAGTACTTCAATAATAATTTATATTGATATTTAAATTTATAAACACCAGTGATAAAAGTAAGGCTCCTAGCATTTGCCTAATACATTTTCAATTTTTTTCTTTAGTATTCCATTGACATTTCTAACTACATAGCTGATGTTGTCCAGTGTCCACAAAAATAGCATAGCTGGAGACCATCATTATCAAATAATTTCTTATATGTCTTAAAATCTTCGTATAGTCTAATAAAATCTGGCCTTATTATACTGATAATCTGTTAAAGCTAAGGAAGGTAGACTTTCAGAAATACAAAAACGAGTCTCATTTTCCCTTAATCTCATAAATTTGTTGTACCAATCCACACATATACTTCAAAGGAGTCTTGCTTAAATCATTTACACCAAGATGTATAATACATTCATAAGAATGCATGCCTTTTTAACATTTGTAAACAAAAATGGATATCCTGTAATTTACTCCCACAGTAAATACCTAAAGTACACAGTGGTCTAATATATTTCCTTATCACAGAATCACTGATTGCTAATACCACTGACCTCTGACCCTTTGTTTGTTCCATATGCTGGTAACTAGTTTTAAAATTTCCACCAACTGCTCTTTTCTTTATCCTGCTATTCGTAGTTATAGTGTCCAAAACTATTTTCCATATGATCACTATTCCTGATAGTTTACTTCTGTTCCTTACACACCGAATCATTTAAACATTCAACACACTCATTTCTTATAACAAAAGCTGGCAGTCTGTTTGTGTCTCTATGTTTGTAAATATTTTTGTACTATGAACTGTCTTCTCCTTACTCCCATCACCTTCCCTCACAGTCCATAAATAATCTGTTTGCACACCCAAGTTTCACATAATTATTAGACATTTTGGTGTCAATGAACTATCCTCTGTTTGAATTACCTGATTGTTGGTCCAGATTTCTTTAGATCACCCTTCCTTAGACCCTGTTTTGAAATTACCTGTGAAAAGTTGATTCATTCTATCATTCTCTGAATAGTCACCAGTCAAGCCAGTCTCCCTTCTAATGCCTTCAATTTCTGCTTCCTAATCTAAATTACTACATTTTATATGCATATTGATGTGACGATCAACAACATTTTGCTTTATAACACTATACATCTTACAGCAATAGCGTTGTAAGACAGCCTTTTCCTCCAAAAGGAAATTGTAACCAAGAACTACCTAACTTATCTGTAGATACACATATAATGTAATATCAAAGAATTACAATTTTGATAACACCCAAACCTGATTAAGATTTTTCTTCCACTTGCACCTATTGGGCCTCGCACATCGCATTTCGATGCTAGGCACGTCTTAATATCACACACAGCATGTGACTGGTCTTTGCTCGTGACTAATTGCACGGAGTTCCATTTTAAATACCCAAAACTGCCTAATGTTTGACAATAGCTGTACAAGCTTCATGCCCTCCCCTTTTAAATGTAAAAAGAAAATGAAAAAATGTACAAAGACTTTCTCTTACAGTTGAGTGTTAAATTCATTTCAGTGTTTTGTGGTTTAGATGAAATGAGTTTTTTGATCAAATGAATCACTGTTTTAGATATATATAACTATATATAGATATATAAATATATACAGATACACACACACACAGTGGGAGAGAGAGAGAGAGAGAGTGTGTGTGTGTGTGTGTGTGTGTGTGTGTGTGTGTGTGTGTGTGTGTGTGTGTGTGTGTGTATGTTTGTGTGTGTCTACGTGCATGTTTACTAAAACTGCTTGACAGATTTATTAAACTTACTTGCTGGTTCAATATTGCAAATCGGAATATCTTTAGACTAATTACATTATTATTTTTTTCCACTGTTCCTTGCACAGTATTACTCAACATCCTAGATATCTGTGAAGACACCTTGGAAGTTCCTAAATCCACTGTAAATAGCCAAGCTGTAGTTTAGCCAAGCTGTAGTTACTACTTGTGAAGTAGCTGCCAAGGGAACACAAATATCTGAGTGCCTCCTTGTATCTTACTTGATGTTGAAGTATGGGGTTAATTCTGCAAGGCCTGAACAGCTGACAGATTATCTTTATGTTATGACTGTTGTGTGATAGATCCTGCTTTTGGCTGTCTTTCACAATAATGCCTAAAAAATGGTGATTAGTATTAATTTTTGCAAGGCAGGCGCACTCATCAGCCTACTGAACATCATGATGGAAGTGTTGGAACATGTTTCTCAAGGCACATGCCAATGTATGAAGAGTACCCTCTCTATTCTGTGTTCTGTGCCTATCTTTAGTAAATAGTAGTATAACTGAGAGGATGATACATAACACAGTTAGAGTAACGGCATACAGTGGATATAAAAAGTGTACACACCCCTGTTGAAATGCCAGGTTTTTGTGATATAAAAAATGAGACCACGATAAATCATTTCAAAACTGTTCCCACCTTTAATGCGACCTATAACCTGTACAATTCAATTGAAAAACAAACCAATCTGTTAGGGGAAAAAATATAAACAATAAAAAATGTACAATAAGTTGGTAGCATAAGTGTGCACACCCTTAAACTAATACTTTGTTGAAGCACCTTTTGATTTAATTACAGCATTCAGTCTTCTTGGTTACACATCTGCCATCAATTAAAGAGACTTTGATTATCCCCAAATAAAGTTCAGCTGTCCTAGTAGGATTTTCCTGAGATTTACTCAGTTGCCTGCTACAGCAAAAGCCATGGTTCGCAGAGATCTTACAAAGCATCAAAGGGATCTCATTGTTAAAGGTATCAGTCAGGAGAAGGGTACAAAAAATTTCCACAGCGTTGGATATACCATGGAACACAGTGAAGACAGTCATCAAAAAGTGGAGAAAATATGGGGCAACAGTGATATTGCAAAGAACTGGATGTCCCTTCAAAACTGATGAAAAGACAAGATGAAAACTGGTCAGGGAGGCTGTCAAGAGACCTACAGTAACACTGAAGGAGCTGCAGGAATTTCTGGCAAGTACTGGTTGTGTACTACATGTGACAACAATCTCCTGTATTCTCTATATGTCCTGACTATGGGGTTTTTGTAAGATGGAAGCCTTTTCTTACACAAAAAAAAATCTAGGCCCAGCTAAAATTTTCAAAACAATACATTAAGTCTCCCAAAAGCATGTGGGAAAATGTTTTATGTCTAAATGAGACCAAGGTTGAACTTTTTGGCCACAATTCCAAAAGGTATGTTTGGCACAAAAACAACACTTTGCATCCCCAAATGAACACCATCCCCACGGTGAAGCATGGTGGTGGCAGTATCATGCTTTGGGGTTGCTTTTCTTCAGCTGGAACTGGGGCTTTAGTCAAGGTGGAGAGAATTATGAACAGTTCCAAATACCAGTCACTTTTGGCCCATAATCTTCAGGCATCTGCTAGAAAGTTGAAGATGAAGAGGAATTTCACTTTTCAGCACAACGATGACCCCAAGAATACATCCAAATCAACAAAAGAATGGCTTCACCAAAAGAAAATTAAAGTTGTGGAATGGCCCAGCCTGAGCCCAGACCTAAATCCAATAGAAAATCTGTGTGGTGACCTAAAGAGGGTTGTGCACAAGAGATTCCCTCGCAATCTGACAGATTTGGAGCACTTTTGCAAAGAAGAGTGGGCAAATATTGCCAAGTCAAGATGTGCCATGCTGATAAACTCCTACCCAAGAAGACTGAGTACTGTAATTAAATCAAAAGATGCTTCAACAAAGTATTAGTTTAAGGGTGTGCACACTTATGCAACCAGCTTATTATATATTTTTTATTTTTTATATGTTTCCCTTAACAGATTTGTTTGTTTTCCAATTGAATTGGACAGGTTATAGGTCACATTAAAGGTGGGGAAAGTTTTGAAATTATTTATTGTGGTCTCGTTTTTTTATCACAAAAACCTGGCATTTTAACAGGGGTGTGTACACTTTTTATATCCACTGTATATTTGCAGCTTGGATGTTACCCAGGTCTGTCTTTGTACCACTACAGAGAATATTGGCAGCTTTATAGGCCTTAAAAATAATAGGTTTCCTTGATGTATTTTGTAGGGTGACCAAGACTTTAAAATATCTCTCACATGGCTTCACAACCAATGGAGTCAAATACATATGGTTGGAATAGCACTTTAGGCACAAAAGAGGGATTAGTTATCAAAGAAACCCTTTCCCTATTGAAAATAAAATAGGGATAACTCTCCATAAGACCCCCTTATATAAATATGTGTGTTGAAAGCCTAATTGAAAATAAACATCTCCTTGACATTTATGTGCTAGCATCTGTCCTTGGTGTCTCACCTTATCCCTCCTGAAACTGTTCTCCAAGGGAAGTCTGAAGTATCTGTGATGACTGATTGCTTTGGAGCAGGGAAGGGGAAGAGGAGACCCGGATTTCCCAGATATCTGTCTCCATCAAATGATTTCTTTTCTGACAAACACCAGCACTGGAATTTTAAAAGATAAAAGGTGTGGATGCTGGGACCATAGACATTTCCAATGCCACTTTATCTTTCTCATGTGGAGTCCTGCCAGGTTTAACATGAGAATTACAGATGCCATGAGAACCAAAGTCCTGAGGTATCCCTTCACACTGACTAAAGTTTCAGTGGAAAACCTAAGAAATAGATCTAGATAAAGATCTATTTTCCTGTGGAAGAAAAGCTCTTCAAACTGAGGTTTCAAGTTGACATAACAGGAACATGTTGGTGAGCATGTTAAAGAGGAGGTGATCAAAGACAATGTCTTTTGGTACACCAATATCCTCCCAAACAAGCTTCATGAAGAATCATTTTACTTTTACTAATTTGGCAATTCCAGCTTGAGTAAGAGATCTCTCACCCAAAAGAGTGATTCCTGACACTTTGAAACAGATTCTGCAAAGATAAGTAAGTTGTCTAAATTGGAAAAATGTGGATAACCTGTAGACTGCAATGAGCTACAACCAGAGCTAGATATTCTTTGAACACTCTTGGTGCAATGGATAATATAAAGGGTAAGGCAGATAACTGATAATGTGATCCAGGCACACAAATCCTTAAGAAATGTCTGAAGTCTAGATGACCAGGGATGTGATGATAAGCATTTTTGAATTCTACAAAATCACCAGAGTTGAATGAAAAGACGAATACTGATTGTACATTGAAAATGAAAACTGCAAAATGATATGTTAAACATATTTGCTTTAAAATGTATTACCATTGTGAAATATATTTAGTATGTTTTGTAATTAAATTGTGTGACCAAAACGTGTTGAATTGCAGAACCTATAACTTGTTATTTTAAAAAGAGGAGTGAATGGAAGTATGTTTATTCTGAAGTTCTAATAAGTGTGCAGACCATACCTCTCAAGCTGGAAACATCAAAAGTCTGGGCAAAGGACAATGAAAAATAGGTACAACGGGCCAAACATCTGTACGCTGATTAATATAAAAGTTGCATACATAATTATGTAACCCCACCCACTCAAATGGAATTGTGAGATACCAACTTTTAAGTGCAAACTGAAGAACAGACAACCAAAATATGATCATGAAACACAAAATAAGCAGAATAACAATAGTGTTTTATTTATATTAATATTTGAACTTGTGCAAAACTAAAATACAGTTTTCTTTTATAAAAATAAAATTAACTGCAGCTCAAGCACCAAAATGAAACATTTCCCCCAGGCTCAGTTTTGATTAGTTTCTCCTTAATTCCCAATGTAAACTAAACTTTAATATAGTCTCGGTAACATGTTATTACTGTTAAAAGTAATTAGAATTTGGATTTGAAGTTAATGAAAATGCAGTCAGGTCAGTAGTGTAATTCATTGGCCATTATATTTTACTAACAGAAAATTAAGTGACACAATAAACTTGTGCATTAGTTTCTTATGATTAAACATTTTATTCTACTCAAATATGTGTCAACAAATCAATCAGTTACAGACAGAAAAAGTACAATTCTGGATGCGGTTTAATTTCTGTAATTACACTGTTCATTATTATTTAATTACCCTGCTTATTATTCTACAGGGGCAGAGCAGCACAAATACATTCTTCTCAAATAAAACTTTGCTAACACTAAATGGTCTTAAAAGTCTTAGAAGGAGACAGGAAAGGGGGATGAAAGTAAAATAAATGCATATGAGATTGTTTAGAGACAGTTATGAAGGTTAACTTAACACCTTTTGTCATTATCCTGGGTAGTAAAACCAGATTGCCTATACCAGGACTTTTTGCGCAACTCTAGCAAAAGACTCTACCATAGCATCACATTGCAAAACTTAAGACAGCAATATTAGAATAGGATATGGACAGCCATTTTAGATGTGGCCCTGATTTTATAAGTAATCTTTCTATATAATGTTTATTTATATAAGGAAACTGTAATATATTGATATAAAATGACTATGTCCCTGTTTCCAGCTTTCAGCTGTCTGATTTCACCCACATCACCAGTAAAGCTAGTTCCCTCTTAATTTACTATACCATTGCCCTTTAAATTGCTTTGATTAGAAACATATAAGTAAACAACTCTTTATTACAAAACTTTTTCCAAATCTGCGTCATTTGTACCCATTTCTTATGTGTGTAATCATTTAATTTGTTGTGGCATTGTTATCTTGTTGACATTACAATAATTGCAATGTGATAGAAAATTAGTTTTAAAATATAAATGACATAATTGTTCAAGTGACATTTCTAAAATGTGTCCTCTGTGTTAACATGGTGTGATTGTAAGCTTTAATATGACATTTTCATTGCTTCTGGGCAATAACTTAAAGGCAAATACACTAAAACTGAATGTTTGTACAAATACATAAACGACCCACTGTATTTGGTCATTTTCACAGATGAATCTCGACCTATCTATATGTAGCTACTAGCATTTCCACAATTCAGTAAATAATGCACTGGATTTGAATCATTCAATGGATACAAAATCCAGCTTTAAGCATTTGTCAGGATCTGACCTAGTCCATGGTTTTCAGAACCGTAACAGAGTGAAGATAAATTGCAGGCATTTTTTTACTTCCTTGGGAAGATCATATTTAAAAAAGAGTCTATAAAAAACACCAACAGTATCCTATAATCTAGTGTTACAACATTCTTAATAGTCAGTTTAAAATGGCCATATTTTGAAGACTGTAGCAAAAATATTCTGTTTCCTGGTAACTGAAATCAAAGACCCTTGGCTCATGACAAATCTCTTTATAGATTATGCAACTTTGTGTAGTGTGCCCAAGTACATACCCCAACTTATTGCTACATCTTGAAATACATACTGTATATAATCAGTCCCATCTCCTACTGCCCTGTTGTTATGTTGCAAAGGCACAGAGCTGCTTTTAACTTATCTCATTTGTACTCCCATGCTGGACAAGAAAAAGGGATAGATTCCTCTCCCACCTCTCCCCCAATGTTGTCATGCCTCCACTACTTGTCTGTTCATATATGACGTCCTTAGGTATCATCCATATCCTTGCTACCACTTTCATAAGGTAATCATATACCTGTACCAAATTCTCATATACACTCTGCATCAGTTCTATGTATTAATTGTGTTCCCTATCTCCCTTCCCACACTGGCAGGTCTCCAGCACTGCTTCTGTATAGCAATGACTCCTTCCAATCATTAAGAGTATCCCGGCCTGCCAGCAGTTCCACACAGCAATGAGTACCTTCCCACCTCTTATGCAACCTCTCTGCTTCGAACGTGCTTCTTTATATCGGGATGTAAATTCATACAAGTAAAGCTTCCAAGATGTTGCAGCTAACTTGGAAATTTGTTCAATACAAAATACATGCCTTTATAGTTATGCAGTTTGCAGTCATCAGTCATGATATACATTCTGAATTCAAGTAGATGTAGCAACATTTAAACTTCACTTGAGAAAAGGATAAAATTGGTTGCTGTTGGCACATAAAACATCGAGTGCCAGCCCAGATGGCCATAAATACATCTCATAATCTCTCTCTCTTAACCTCAAAAAAAAAAAAAAAAGCACTAACAGCTGCATTGCATTGCACTTCTTTTTGTTTTTTAATTCTTTCTTTTATGGTACAGTACCTGAGAGCCGGGGGAAGAGCTGGGTCTGGTGGTGCTGCTGGTGGTGATATGTTTTCATCTTTGACTTTGTGATGACTGCTGCTGCAGACTTGCTGGAATAAGTGCACTGGCTGTCTGTCTGCACTTAAGTACACTAACGTGAGTGAACCATGAACAGCTTGCCTGCAAGTGTACTTGCTTGGTAGGTAAACAAACACAGTAGTACACACACCCCCTCAAGCCCTCAGCCATATTCCGACAGGCTGGCAGTCTGCTCACAACACTGACATCATTGCGCATGCCCTCCACATGATGTCAGCAAAAAATTGAAAAATAAAAAATTCAGAAATTAAAGGGGCCACTCGGGAATTCATGGCACCCCATTATTCTGACCTCAAAACTGGTAAATACCGAGGAATATGGAATCGTTTAGAGGTCTGGTGCGGACAAAAGATGTCAGTCACACTATGCAGTCTGGTTTCTCTTTGTCAGTTCTGAGTGTGACCTTCGGTTTTTGGTTATTATATCTAGAATGCAAGGCTAAATCTTAGGTCAGGAATCCTAGCACCAAGCCTAAATTATAGCAGTTGAGAGGAATGCCATCAGGCTTCAAAGAAAAGGTAAATATCATTATTAACTGAAAAACTATTTAAAGTTTATTCATTTGAAGGCAATGTAATAAATATCTGTTTATTAAATCAGAATACAGAATATACAGACATTAGAGAACTATGCTGAAAAAAGTATTGCTGGAGTAAATGAGCCCTGAGTATGTAACCAATATTTGTAGGACACCATCTTTAATGAAAGTGTCTCATTGCAGCATGATACACGACTTCTACACATTTCCTTGCCTCCTCAAGTGGAAACTGTTGAATTACTTTGGTGACCCACTTCTACCTTAAGATATATGACACATACAAAAAGTGTTTTCTGAAAGAAGGGTGCATATATGTCTTTTAAATGAAGTCAAACTTGATAAATGAAATGCGAGCAACACAGAAACATTTAAGTACTAAAATGTATTTTTCATTTTTTTTTTAGCAAGAAATGAACAAGAAGAGCAGGAAGAGAAATGTGAAATAAAGAGAAGATTAACATGGAAGGTAGGTGCCGATTTTATGTAAACAAAAATTGCTATCCTACAGACAGCTAAGAGGTGACCTGTGTTTCACATACAAGGCATCCTCTGATCCAAAACTAATAGACCTACTGCACATCAACAAGTCAAATGGCATCAGAAATATTCCGTCTACGCATATAAACATCTTCTGCAACATCAACATAATATTTTGGAGGGACAGGTATATCTCGCAGAGGAATTAGCTGCGTTGGAACAGACTCCCCATCCACATAAAACAAAAAGTTTGTCACTGTCCATACTTAAGCACAACTAGGATCTATGGATGGGAAACCACAAATTTACCCCAGGACTGCCCCCATACTACTAACGGGCAGAGGTATCTTCTAAATGCTTTATTTCATGCATGGGTCCCTCAAATTTTCCATAGTATGATCCCAGTTATTCTCATTAGAGGTATTATATAATTATCGACCATGGGATGGGTAAGGTCAGTCCCAAACCAAATGTGATAGGTTAATCTGAGCACAAAAGGGAAATTAGCCAGGCTTAAAATGGCCCACAAGGGCAGCTGACTTGGTACTTACTTATGAAACTATAAAAATGGTTGCATTACAATCTTACACAAGAATTTCAAACATTATCATCAACTGCACTGTGCAATTACTTCACAGCATCTATAATATTAGCTTTTCTGTGTGTGTCTGTGTGTTGTTACTTTTGATGATGCAACCAATAGAACTCTTTAAAAAAGTCATTCTGCAATTCACAACATTCCCTCCCTGAACAGCCTAATAACTGTCTCATCTGTATAGCTAAAACAGAGTTCTTTTCATATAGCATACATAAACAATAACACATACTGTACAGTATGACGTGGTCAAGCAACTACTAAGGTGGTATAAAGAAGCCCCATATCAAATTATGTACTTCATGCATCCTAATATTAGTATTACTATAGTCCAAGAGATGAGTTTCAGATGGCAATGTGGTAAGGGAATCATACATTAACACAATCCAGAAATTCTACAGAGACATCTTTAAATACCGTTGGTAGGGTGAGTACTCAGGAATCATTCAAGATTTATCAACAATGGAAAAAAAGGTGATTATGTTATATGATATTTCATAATAAAGGGAACAAACTCCTATATACCTAGACAGGACAATGTAAAAAGAATAGTTGTGTGGCTCCCATGAAAGAAATTACAGGTATGAAAGATGCTTTTATCAAATTTGGAAAAGCTTTAAATAAGTTTGCAAACATCTTAGCTCATGTTGTGACCAAAGAATATTTTTCTTAATGAATGCTACACTGAAGCAGGGGGAATCACAAATTTGTATTTATTTATTCTATTGTATTATATTTTAGTTTAGTTTGTTTACTGAGGTACAACACTTGGGCCAATTTCAGGCTCATCCCTCAATAACACAAAGAAGAAACAATTTAAAACACAAACAAAAAGTATGAGGAAGAGCTAAGGATATGTAAGCAGTCAGAAAAAGATATATAATTTTATAAAAAAACAAAACAGTAACCGTTAATGTGGCTTATTAGATATGGTTTATCTTTTTATTAAATTAAATCTTTGAGAAAGGAATCATGCCAACTTCTTTGGAAATTATATACAGGAAATGCAAAACGGTATCAGTATCAGAATAGGAGAATGCTAGGGTAAACTCATGAAAATGGAAATGAGAGTCTGGAGCTTCATATGTCCCCCACCTTGGTTATATGGGTATACATGTGTTTCACCCTACCACATATGGCTGCTTACATTTAAGATAACTCTGTGGGTTTGAGGAATGAAGTCCTTATGCCACAGATGACCCGAGTTTGAATCGTGGCTTGGAAATCTGTAGAAGCTGACCAGAGAAGATTGGAGAGGTCAGCTGCTGACGGCTCATCCTGAGGAGGCAGCTCTGGCTCACCACAAGGGTGATGCTTAGTGGGAACACATAGGTGTTACCCTGTAGAGTTTGAACAGTGCTTTGATAGCACGGTTCCAGCATCATCTCACTTCAACACAGAGCAATTGCCGAGCTCAGAGGGGTGCAACTGGAAGGGGGGAGGATAGGCTGCTTCCCAAGGTCCAGCAATCTGACCCACCCCCTGCCATTCAGTTCTCACTGAGGAATGGGGCATGCAGCAAAAAATACACCATAATAATCTCACCTATCCTAGGAATGTCCAGCACCTGTACCCTCACAACAAATGATCTGAACAGCTGGTTGCAATGGAGCTATTGGGAAAGGTCCTGGGAGTGCAAAAATGTAATAGATCGCTTATGTTTATCCCAGGCACAGCAGAAAGGAGGATCACAAGAGATCATAGTAGAAGATTTCCTTCAACATATAATGGAGAAAATATTTTTTTTTACAAAATGCTCATATCAGTGTTAATCAAGTCATAAGTGATAAGTACATAAACATTTTGGTAACTTACTCTGAAGAATGAAGAAAAAAGTTTTGCTCTGAAAGAAATGCTAATGTCAAGTACCAAAGCTATAGCAGTTATTAATGAAATCTGGCAAGGAGATTTTGACTTGGCTCCTTTATTGAAACATGACCTATCAGGAACACTTGTGTCACATTTCAACTATAGCCTCAAAACAGGTTTGGTACTACGGCAATGGAGGGCTGCAATGGTTATCCCACTTCACAAGTGTGGACCATCAACTGACCCTGGAAACTACAGGCCTATTTGTCTGACTAGTCTAATATGCAAAGCCATGGAATGAATTATTGTATAAATGGTCAACAAAGTCATAAGCAAAATTCAGACACTGGATCCAACCCAGTTCTTTTCTTTGTCAAGGGAAGGACATGCCTACTAAATCTGGTGGACTTCTTTGAGAAGGTTACCAAGGCAATGGATGAGGGGAAAATGGTGCATAGTGCCTACCTGGACCTGGCTAAGGTGGTCTTTGACACAATAATCCACTCAGGTTTAGTTGACAAACTCATCAAACTGGGCATAAACCCCTACATAACTTGTTGAATTGCCAGCTGACTGACAGACAGAACCCAGGAAGTCAGGATTGGTGATACCACCTCCATTAAGAGGCTGGTTGCCACCAGGGTACATCAAGGCTCCATGCTGAGACCCCTCCTATTTGGCATCTACTTCTTAGAGGTAAAGGCTAATGTCAGGGGCATTTGACCGACCAAGTTCACAAATGACTGCAAATTTGAAGCTATTGTAGATACCTGTCATGACACAAATGTCATACAAGAAGGTCTAACACAGAGAAGTGACTGGTGCCAAAGTCTTGGACTAATACTCAATGACAAGAAATGCCTTATAGTGCCTGTAGAGAAAACTGCCACGCAAGCTAATTACTCCATTGGCAAAACACCTGTTAAGAGTTGACATGGTAGTCAGGGATCTGAGGACATATGTAGAAAATAGTCTGGCCTTTGACTAATATGTGGCTAAGGTAGTAAGAAAATTATTCTATGTTGTCCAACTTATAAGTAAGGGCATCACATCCAGGCCCAAAGAAGTCATAGTGCCACTTTATTCAATGCTTATCAGACCCATCATTGAATATAATGTCCCCTTCAGCATGGACCTGACCAGACATATGCAACAGTTGGAATGCCCACAAAAGGTTCCTCACCAGGAGAATCCAGGGTTTAAACATAGTGTCCTGTGCAGATCACCTTAAAGTCCTGTCTCTATACTCTGTCTCCTACAGGTTACTGAGGGTCTATGTTACATGAACGAACAATCAAAATGTCGAGTACAACATACTCGACAACCTTTGATCCATCGTTCATGTAATCGGAGACTCCAAATGCCGAAATTTGGAGTTCCAAAATGTTTTGGTCGGCCATCCTAGTCAGTGTAGTGTGTAATGTAGACATGCTACACTGTTCGGAATGGCTAGGTAAGAGGCTGCTTTGTTTAATATACCAACTCTGAGATCGCTGTACATTGGGGAAAGGGCAATTTCCCAGTAATCGCTTGTTTGTGTATGTGTGTAAGTGTTTGAATGACGTGAGTGTGTAGGGGTTTGTATGTATTGGTTGTATGTGTGTGTTTTGTATGTTAGTGTAGGGAAGGTGTGGGACAAACAAAATCTTTCAATTTTGTTTGTTTCAGGCTTTTAAGGTTTCGAGGTTTTGAACTTACGATCATAGTATGTCGAGTATGTTGTACTGATCGTTCGTTCATTTAACATAGACCTGTTACTGAGAGGCAGTCTATGCTTGGCACACAAGGCATCCTCAGATCCAGATCGGATGGACCTTTTGCACATATGCAAAATAAACAGCATCAGAACCACTAGATCCAAGGATTTAAGTTTTACTTGTGACATAAGAAAGACATGTTGGTGAGACAGATGAGAGTCTGAGAGGATCTCTGTACTCTGGAATAGGCTCCCTATCCATGTGAAACTTAGTCCATCCCTAACCTTATTTAAGTGTAACCTTGACAGGTGGATGGGAAGTTGGAAATTCTTCCCAGGTCTGGCCTCTATGTCTCTGATGGACAGAGGCAGGCAGTAATGCCCAATCTAACATAACCACACACACATAACCTCTAGAAATTTCGTAATTAACATATCCCCTCCTAATGAACACCCATGATATATAGGGACACAATTGGGTTGAATTGTATAACTATTATTATAATGGCCTTGTTGGTCCTTAGTCTAGTATATATCTCTGAACCTATAGGTTCATAGGTTGGTACTAGGCTATCAGCCCTAGGGCCTATACAAGCCTAGCCATAACAATTCCCTGGCTATTTCTTCCCACACTATTTACTTCCCCGGACCCCTGTCTAGCAGGGCGACTGAAGTGATCCCTGGGATGAACTTCCTTTCTCCCATCCAATCATCAAGGTTCCTTTTGAAGAACTTTATTTTGAAGACTACAATACCTATTTCTATAACAGGCATTACAAAATAGGCCATGGTGGAGCTGCCATGATTTTACTCAAGGAACTGTTATTCATAAAGAGCATAACACTTGTTAATGACATAAATCAATAAACATTCAAGTATAGGATTAAACTGTGTTCAAAATAAAGGCACTCAAGCTGACCATTTTTCTTTAAACATCAATGAAGAAGAAATGTAGCTTGCATTTGTGGAAGTTTATAGACCCTAAAAGTCCAACTTGTTTGAAGTGGAAGAGGTAATGAGTCACATCTATTCCATCCACACATAATTCAGATAACAGCACATCGGAATCAAACCTTCCTTGCAGCTGCTGGGGAATACTATGTACTTTCAGCAACCTGAAGAAACAGCTGACTACCTCAGCAGAGAAGAATAAGTTAGAATGACTTTTAGGGAACTTTCTAGGAACAGTTAACACTTTTGAAATAATGTATAATCCTGACTGTCAGGGTATTAACTTCTGTCATATATTATCCCCTTTAACTGGCTGTGATCACTTTGTCATTGTATCTAACTGGTGACCTTGTTTAAATTCTAAATATAATAATTTTTCAGAGGTGCTGGTAACATATTACAAAGGAGGCAGACATTATTTCAACACGATAAACTGGCCTAATGCCTTTAGGGGAACAGATGTGTTAAATATATGTGAATATTTAAGAAACTGTATTCATAAATTTAGGAAAACTAAGAAAGCAATAACTGAAGGAAGAAGGTATGCTATACTGTATTGTGGAATCAGTGCTGGGACTAAAATACTAATTAAACTAAGGCATGAGAAGTTCAAGAAATGGAGGACAGGAATACATAGAGTATTAAAAAGGCAAATAAAAAAATCCTGCTACGCAGATAAAATCATGTGTAAAGCTGTATCAACAAGACGTGGCACGATACCTACACAGCTGCGAAAGTTTTTACATTCACTAAGCAGCACTTACTGGTGCTCACGCACGCATGAGCAAGGAAAGTTTCGTGGAATGCAAATTTCCACTTAAGTAAGTGAATATCATGCAAATGAGATAGGTGCAGAGATTCAACAGCCAGAGAAGCATCTGTGTAGACTCCGTGTTGGTGTCTGTACTGTTCACAGAAATTTTCCATGTACAGGAATCTACACAGAAACAAGGGGATGTAAAAGTCCAGAAATATGGACATAACTCCCCTGAAAATGTAAGATGGGAATTTATGATGTGCAAAGCATACATTGTTGATGTTTGGAAAAAAAAAGGGAATATGCAAAATTAATAAATATTTTTTTATAATCTCCACTTGTTTGCGCTATACTCTGCTGTGCTCCCCATTTTGCAAACATGTTTAATAAAAAAATAAATAAATAACTGAAACAACATTTTTAATGTACTTTACAGAAATGCTCTGTAAGACCATGCATCGGGTTCCTACAATGGTGCACTCAGGCTGTTACCTAGCTTACACAGCGATGAGCAGTGTAGTTTCCAGGCTGTCAGCATGAATACATATGCAAATGAGGGGAAGTTTTTGAATCGGTAAAAGGAGCAACTGTGTCCGCAGATCCCTTTCATATAGGCTCCTACACGGTGTTGACGTTCCCAGTGGATGTGGATGACATCGGGGGGAAGTGTCTGACATGTAGGAATTTTTTGTTACTGGATGAGTGTGTTTAGACGATGCGCCACATAGCTGAGCATGTACACGTGAGCAGATCACCCACATGATATTGATGGCATAGGCATATGTCTAGGAAAACCAGATACCTCCAGTTAATATCTTAGCTTGCCTCAGCTATGCTGCACACTGCGGTGCACACCCAACAGGATTCTAAAAAATGTTAATTATCTTCTGGCCAGGTGAACTGCATCCTAATTCACTCATTGGGATTTTAAATAAATGTTAATTTTATTCTGGCCAGGTGAACTGCATCAGAATTAGCCAATCCCAGATGGTGCACCGACACCACAACTGTATAACGTATGCATGCACCCTACATTCTGATTTTCCATCACTGCTCTGAGCCATAAGAGTAGAGACCTGGAAATTTTACCTGACATAATACTAGGGGCTGCTCCAGATATTCTATATCTGTATGTGCAAAAGGCTGATGTCATTGCTGATGGTGCTGCTGACAATAGGCCTAGACCAAGAAGAAGAAGAGTGTTCAGGCCCACAGTAACCTTCCAGGAGCTACATGAGCTGGAGAATGTAGAGAGCTACAGGGTGGACAGGGACATATTACAAGAACTGATGGAGCTCTGCTACCCTCAACTCAGAGCCAGAGCCAACATAGGGGAAAACATCCCAGTGGAGACAAAGGTATGTGTCACCGTTAGCATACTAGCTACAAGTACTTTTCAAAGACCAACTGGGGACAAAATGGGGGTGTCACAGGCATCTGCATCCAGGATACTCCACCAGTTCCTGGATGCTATGCTTCCATATGCCAGTGAGTACATATCTTTTCCCCTTACCCCTGAGATAAGGGCTGCCAATATGCAACACTTCTACAATGAAGCACACTACCCTGAAGCACTGGGTGCCATACACTGCACACATGTACAAATCAAGGCTCCGATTGGTGAGCAGGATAGAATCTATGTTAACCACAAGGGGTACATCTCCATCAACTGCCAGGTCATGTGTAAT
Organism: Protopterus annectens; assembly: GCF_019279795.1. NCBI lineage: Eukaryota > Metazoa > Chordata > Ceratodontiformes > Protopteridae > Protopterus > Protopterus annectens. The sequence continues at coordinate 475,431,676 of NC_056731.1, forward strand.
GCCCAGATGATTATTCTGAATGTGTGTGCTGGCAACCCTGGCAGTTATCACAATTCCTGTATCTGGCACACATCACAGTTGTACCAGATGTATACCATAGAGTGTGTATTTGGGCTTCTGAAGTCACAGTCCCAGTGCCTCAATATATTTGGTGGAGCCCTGCAGTACTCTCCAGCCACATGTGCACATATGCTCACAGTATGTGCTATTCTACACAATATGATCCTGCAGAAACAGCTGTAGCAGGATCAGCAAAGGGAAGGGATACACAACCCCCCACAGTCACAGGAGGACTTGGAGAAGGAAGCCCCTGCTGATGTCCCTGTAGGCAAATGTAGGTGTGCTCAGTATGCCCTGGCTTTGGCTAAGAGACAATGCATAGCACATTTACTGACAACCTAAGGACCTAGGGTCTGACATCTTACTCCTACTCACATGCACAAATTAAAATCGATGCCAGGCAACTCGCATATCCTTTACCTTCCCATATATTGGCCATGTACTGCTTGCATCAGAGTCAGCCCTGAACTACAGTTGTGTCAGCTGCTGTATTTGCAAAGTAAGTCCTTAACCTACACACTACTCAAAAGGATTATTATGATATGTAACTGTATGTATTTGCCTAGTACGTTATGCAAATAACTATAGTGGGTTAGTCGGACAGAAATAGCATCCACATGGGACTGTAGATACTCATTTCAGTAACATGTCTGCATTCTCAGCTGGCTACATGCATAGAATATTCATGCAGTCCTACTGCAACAGATTACTGCTCCAGAATTGCAGGGAGATGTTACACAGTGGAGTTAAATGATAGACACACTACTCTGCATCCCAGCACAACATGTGTTGTCCCACCCCCAACACAGCAGTGTTCCCTTGTAACTGATGTAACAGTAACTCATCAATGGTATACAAGCATTTCAGTTACTCTTAGGACAGTGATATACAAAACTGATTTTAGGTAATGGAGGAATAACAATGTACATATTTATGCAGGTGATGGTGTCTGTTAAGCAGCCTCTGTGCCCCATAGGAATAAGGCAATTACCTTTTGTGATGGCATTTCTGTTTCCAATGTAGAAGTATTTAGACATGTGTCCGAATAGCTTTAAGGTAATCGAACCAGCAGGTTGGGCTCCAAGCTTAACATGAACCCTCACATATCCATAACCAGTGTATTAAACCTAAGGAAGCTTCACCATCATGCCTATTACTGGCAGTAAAAAGGATTGTTTTACCTGATTATTCATTGAAATTTTGTATATCATTCTCAAGGAAAATCACTTAATGTCTTGCCGTAGTTAGAAGGTAGGTCTGACAAAGTGATCTGCGAAAGCGCATGGACTTTTACGATTTAAAAATGTTCATTTTTATTTCTTTATTTTTATACAAACATGTATTTTCTGACCGTGATCTCCAGTTCAACCTTTTACACCCTTGAGGGTCTAATAACAGGATAGAGTATGTGAGTTCTGCATATCTTAAACACAGGATGTCCTTAATGGATTCATTTGCATATATCCCATGAGCATCTAGCACAAGAGCTTTTAAGGAATCACACAGTGAAAAGACTAGTCTGGTCATGTTTTTCTTGTAGTTTTTATAGATTGGTTTATCTATGTGACTTGTTTTAGTTTGTTAGGAGTGGTTTTTATAGACACTCCTTTGGTAATGGACATCAGCTCGGTTAATGTAACCTTGCGATCTTAATTCCTCAGTGTAACAAGTGCGGTCACCTAACTTCTGAAAAGATTGCACAATAAAAGAGAATCTCATTTGAAGAAGAAGAACCAAGAGTCACTGTGTCATTTTTATGATTGTACAGGAGAATAATTTTGAAGCATTTTGAAAAATAAAAACCTCATTTAAGATCTCTGTTATGCACGGAGCTCGATCTGCTGGTTCATTTAGCTTAAAGCTATTATGACACGTCTAAATTTGTTTGGCCATATTAGTACAAGATACATGCAAGTGACAGCCTTGGAGTACTGCTCTGATCATAGGAGCTTCCAGGTGCTAGGACAAACACCAAAGTAGAAGTATCCACATCTTTTGGATGTGATGTATTTATAAGTTGTGTTTTACAGACAGTCATGCTGTGTGTGCTGTACAATTAATAACCTGTTTCTCATATCAATTAAATAAGACAACTGTACAACATTTTAGCAAGTGTGAGGGAAGTTCAGCAGGGCAGAAACACGGTCTGATGTCATACTGAGAAACACTCGGAATCCCAGTCAGGAGTATAGCTAGGTGTGGCCTGGATTCAGTTTTAACAAGCCAAAACTCCCACTGGGCATGCTCATACACTTAGTTACTCAGAATGTAGTTACTCAGAACGTACATCCGTTGCTGCTCACACAATGAGGTGTAAAATACATATGTAAGTGTATACATACAATACGTACATATCTCTCCATCTGTGTATCTGACTCATTCTCTCACTATATATGTGTGTGTGTGTATATATTAGACACACACACACACACACACACACATATATATATATATATATATATATATATATATATATATATATATATATATTTTTTTATCTATAATATATGTAGATACATACACCCCTGTGCCTCTACATATATCTGGATTACACAATTGTTTTAAGGCCACAGAGTTGCCCAGCAAAATGCAGACAGACATAGATAGTCAAACTGGCTGCTGTTGCCACATAGCTGGTTTAATAAAAAAGCTTTCTTACCTTCCTGCAAGGCTATGACATGCAGAGAAGAGTAATAACTAATGTCACTCTGTAGGTCACACATGCTGTTCAACTCAGGCCTTGTTTACCTGCTGTACAAGTAGTTTGACTGCAGTCATTTATAAACCCACTGACTGCCAAACTGCAGTGGATATGCACTTTTTTGGCCTTTGCATTTGCTGCAGTACCCCAAACTCCTGTCTTCCACCAGGCCATTTGATATCATCTACCATAAGTCTACCAACAGCCATGTAAATATCAGACTAAAGCCATGGTGCATGCATTAAGTGCTGTGTTCTGTAGTGTTTAATACTAGATAGGTTGTGGTTATAATCTTAGTCCAGCCCACTTAGTTTGTTTGTGTGTGTATGTGCATCTCCCTACAAGATACATATAATTACTACAGTGACTTAGCAAGGGGCAGGTTTTTGTATTATTTTGGGCATAGCAGGTGATGCAGCCCTCCAAATATCTGTTTCTACAAGTCCTTTTGATGTCATGTAGCATAACAGTATGTAAAGACATCTACCTCTCAAATCTGTAGTGTGTTACACTAAATAGGTAGGGGTTCTAATCTCACTGCAGCTTACTTGGGGTGTGTGTGTGCTATCCACTGTTCTGTAAACAGGAATTGGTAATGATATTATTCTCACTGTATCCCAGTTGGTGTGTGTGTGGATTTTACTCAGAGGATTTTACATCAGACTATGGGATAATATGATGACTGAAATTTACTAGGCTTATGGCCCTAGGGCCCTTACAATCCAACACAAGCTCTCAACCTTTTTAACATGATCAGCGCCTATTGTCTCTGTACAAGAGGGGCACGGGCAGAACCCCTGGGTGAAATTATGATCACCTATCCAATTGTATGGCATGCATCTGAAGAGGGCCACTGATGTGCTCTTTTTGACATTAAGCAGGAGTGTGGTCCAAAGGTTTGTTTCACTCTGGTAGACATATCTCTCCCTCTAGCATGTATCATTGATGTCACATATCAGGTTAAGGTCCTTACAATGAGTAATCCGTGTACCATCTAATGTGTGGATATGCAACAGTTGCAATAAAGCTGGGCCAGACATTGCCTCATATGCAAGGCAGATATCACTTCTGAGTAGTATGTATGACAGATTACAGTTACATTGATATTAAATGACCCCCATAGGACAGATGCTGCAGACCTAATTTTCCTTTGTGAGGAACCTTTGTGGTCTCTGCAATTGCCAGCGGTGCTTGTACAGGTACATGACAAAATGGCCAGTGAATTCAAATATTGTCATGAAGAGGGGTGAATACACGCAGGGTATATTTACATCATATGTAGGTGTCAGTGTCCTCACTTATGACATGAAAAACATGTAATGCCATTCTTACTACTGTGGAGACATGGTGAAGTATGATACAGTACCTGTAAACATGTGTGCCCAGCTGTCTCACCTCTGAGTATGTACCTAAAATGCAGATATTGTTGTGTTACATAGCAGGAACATTGCTGGTCCCAAAAGGAATGATAATACATATATTTTCATGAAGTCTACAGCCAGGATTGTGGTAACAAGCATATGTTCATGTAACCTCTTTATGTAGAATCTGGACAGAATTTGGAGATTCTATGACCACTACAAGTTTGTAGTCATCACACAACCTTGTTAGCCACAGACATTCACTTTGAGTTTGTACATTGGACATATGGATTCCAAACAATACAGTATACTGGATTAAGCCCTGTGGTGCTCCACTAGATACAACTCAGATATTAAAGGTGGACTCCCCTATTTTTGTCATGTATGGTCTGTCACTGAGCCATTTAGTGATCCCTATAATGATATTACTGTGCATGGCTAATTACTTTTTTGTTTCTCCTAAGACAAATATGATTAAAGCTCATGAAATTAGTATTGTTTCAGTCATTGATGTCAGCCAGAAGTACTCTTTGCAGCACCCACAATGTGCCCAGTAATGACTCCTTCTGTAATCTGTACAAGGTTACATGTATTGGTAACATATCTAAATGCAGTTGTAGATTCTTTTTTATAAGGCCCGTTGCTCCTACGACTGTTGGAAATGTCTGGGTATCTTCCACATTGCTCTTATTTCTGCCTGCAAATCCTGATATTTTATGACTTTGTGTCTCTCTGTACACAAGACATTGTAGTCAATGGATGTGGCGATTTCAATGATCAATGTTATTTTTGTTTTCTTTTCAAAGACCACTATACCCGGTTTTCTGTCTTTTGAACTGTTGGTGATGGGTGATCCCATGTGATGTAGACTTCATCATTTTCTATGATGCTTTGTGACTCATGTTTCCGGTATTTTTCAGCCACTTCAGTACCATAATGTTTGCACAATCTCCAGTGCGACAGTCTTGCCCCATTATTATGCCTTTCAGTATACAGTCTTTCTGCCATTAGTATGTCACAACCACCAATGAGGTGTGCAACTGTTTCCAATTCTGTTTTACAAAACCTACATTTGTCTGTTTCTCCCACATGATCAATGGACTTTGTAAACCAACATGTACGTAGCCCACTATCTTTGGCCACCAATATTATCCTTTCATCTCTTGGTTTGAATTCTCCTCTCCTTAACCATTCCTGCATTCGATCTTGATCAACATAAGGGTCTTCCAGACATTTTCTATACTTGCAACTATATTTATGTATTTTGCACATTTCTTGCCTTCTTATCTGGTCCTTCACCTTATATTCTTTCTTTTGTTTTTTTTTTCACATTCAGTTGATGCCTGATTTTTATCTAATTCTGGTTTGATTTCCATTCCTGCTTGACACCGATATGCTTCTGCTAGATTAAGCAGAGAAGTAATCTTAGATTTATTCTCCTTATGTTTCAAAACTTTCACTACGTTTGGGTCTTGTGAGGTCAGCAGATATGTGTGCAGATCTATACATGTAATCAGTTTCAAGGAGGCCCATCCCGCCTTCAGAACGGGGTACATATAATCTTGATATGCATTGATTTTTATAAATCATTTAGTGAGTATGGAGCATCCTTCTTGTTTTCCTGTCTAATCTATCCAACATGTTTTGGGGCCAGTCAGTCAGTCACTCCAAAACTGTAAGTTAGGACAGGAAGAGCAAATTGGTTTATAGCTTGAATTTTGTTCCTAGATGTCAACGCTGTTTTCAGGATTAATTTAAGTCTTCTAAAGTATTCCTTACTAAGTTTTATTCACATTTGTTCATGTTTTATTGTTGATCCTTCATCAATTCCCAAATATTTATACACTCCCTCTTGCTCAAGTTTTTATATCCCATTCTTGTCCCAAACTGATGTTTTCTTGGTGCTGCAATTTTACTGCTTTAAAGGTTGCTTTTGCACATTTTTCAAGAGCAAATGGCATTCGTATATAATCTGAAAAAACTTGCAGCTGTGCTTTCAATTCCTCATCTGATGTGCTGTGCAATTTTAAATCATCGACAAAGAGAAGGTGAGAAGTCTTTACACTGTTGTTTTCTAGGAGCCAAATTATAGCCATGGCCTAAGCTGTTAAGTAGGCAGCTTAATGGGTTAAGGGCAAGACAGAATAGCAGCGGTGACAAAGAGTCACACTTGAATATCCCCCTTTGAATTTTTATCCCTGAGATAATAATTTGTTCTTTATCATGGCTTAATTGCAAAGTGGTCTGCCACTGTTTCATGGTCACTGTAATGTAGTCAATCAGTGTAGGTTTTATCTTATACATTTTTAAGCATTATTTTATCCACAAATGTGGGATACTATCAAATGCTTTTTTGTAGTCAATCCATGCCATACTTAGATTCTTCCCTTTTTTGCAGTTCTCCACTATGACTTTATTTAACAACAAATGATCCTTTGTTCCATATGACTTTCTTTTATTGCTCTTTTGTTCTATTGCCATAATTGAGTTTTCTTCTGAATGACAATAAATACTGTCGGCATCAATTCCAGTGTATAGTTTATATGTCGTCGGAAGGCAAGTTATTGGTCTATAATTTTAAGGGTAGCTTGCAGGTTCACTCTTAAGTAGGACCATTGTTTTTCCTGTTGTTAGCAAGGTTGGTGTCTGTTTGGGGTGCACATATAAATACTTCTTACTCATGCCTAAATCTTCATGCAAAGATGTTAATACTTTTAACCAGAAGTTAGGTACTGCATCTGGGCCTGTGATTTTCCAATTAGAGTCTTTTCTTAACTTTGTTTCAATCTTTCTGGCTGTTACATCATCCTTTTTCATATCCTGTACTGTTAAACTTCTTATTCTTTCTTTTACTTCTTCTATCCATTTAGTGTCTTTGTTGTGTCCCACAGAATCTTCATGAATACTTCTCAAAAATATATGCTTCTTCTTTTTTTGGTGGTCTTTCAATTCCTTTTACCTTGTTTCCCAGTTCTCTATAAAACATTTTTGGGTCATCAATAAATTGCTTATTTTGTACTTTTCTTTTATATTTATCTGCGTATCTTCTAAGTTTTTCTGACTGTGCTGAGATTTTTAGTTTGTTATTTGCGATAGTGCATCATAGATCCTGATCTGTTCTAATACTGCACATTTCTTTTATCATGTCTATCTTTCTAAGTATTTTTGTTAATCTGTTTCCTCTTCTATACTCTTCTAACAGAGACACTTCTTGTCTTAACTGATTTATTGTTTTCTCTAGTCAATACTTCCATGATGGTATTCAATTTCACAGACTCATAGGTTCATAGGTGTGTACTAGGCTAATGCCCCTGGAGCCTTTACAAGCCTAGCCCATAGAAGTGCCCTGGCATCATACCGCCTGACGTTAGTTCCCGGTGCCTCTATCAAGTAGAGCCACTGGAGTGATCCTCGGGGTGAACTTTCTATTTCCCGAACCCCATCAGTGATGAATGAAAGAAGATGAACAACACAGATGGAACATTATGGTAAGACTTAACTTCTTTTTTTATTTAGGTGTGTGGTGTGAAACACAAATGAGGGCAACAGGAACATTCACTGTCATTGTTGCTTTATATTATACTAGAGTGGAAATATTGTTAGTTGCTTATTGATAATATGAAAATAAGAAATATTTCCATATGTACTTTAATACTTCAAAAAACAGGTGACTTACAAACTGTTGCATGACATTAGGTGAAACCTTATATGTTGTTGAAGAAAACTGTCTTTGATATTTGCACTGTACATTGGAAATCTTAAGAGATATCTGGTATTATTTATCATAGGATCATAGGAGGTTACTAGGATATTGGCCTGGAGGTCAAGCCTAGCCCTTTCATCTCAGTGTAATACCATAGATACTCTAATCATTACCCAGAATTATATTTAGTAATGACTGCCCATGTGCAGGAGGGTTGCGGCCAGTATCCTCAGTAAGAATGTATGATTCCCCATCCACTCATCCAGTTTACGTTTCTACAGTGCCATAGAGGTGCTTGGCTTCACATGAATTGGCAGCCTATTCCAAAGGTGCCTCAGTCGCTGGGAGACAAATCTATTTCTTCAGTATGTCCTATTCAACTCGCAGGCCATAATTAGGTCCATGGAATAGAAAGCACTAGTACAGTTTGATTTAGGATGTGCAGCAAATTCATTAGGTTTGGGTTAGAGACTGCCCTGTAAGCCAGGCATAAGTCTCCCCTAATAAGTTTATGATACTGAATATAGTGACAGGGACTTTAGTTGGTCTGTGTAAGGCACATGGAGTCCCTTGATCTTCTTTGTTAGAAACTTCTAAGGTCTCTCCAGTTGCTACAGATTCTTTGAATGGTACATGCCAAAAGGGGCATTATACCCAACTATGGGCCTGATTAGTGACAAGTAGAGAGGCGTTATAACCTCCTTTGTTCTAGATGCGATGCCTTTGCTAATCAAGTGTGCTACATAGAAAACCTTCCTTACTACAGTAGACGGGTCTATATTAAAATCGTGAAAGCTTACTTTCGCGAATACAAAGTAATCAACACATAACTGTCAAAATCTAAAAACAGCAAAGGATGAAAAAAGCGAAAATGACAATGCCGAACGTATTCCCGGAAGCAACAGCACCATACAGGTAAGGTAAACCTAATGGAACAAACCAAAGGCAAAACACTTTTTAAAACGTTTTTGCAGGGGGGCAAGTCCCCTGCACCCCCCACACCCCCCCCCCCACTTAAATATACCAACTCCGAGACTGCACTACTGTGGGGAAAAGGATTTATTTCCTCATCCCCACGATCACCCTGCTGGCCAAAAAAAGGACGTTCGACATTCCGAATTTGCTTTTTTCACTCTTTGCTGTTTTAGAACTTCGACATTTATGTGTCAATTACTTTGTATTCATGGAAGTAAGCTTTTATGATTCTAATATAGACCCCAGTAGACACATGGTGGTCAAAGTTAAGGTCACAGTCTACTTGTGATCCCAGATCCCATACCACTTCATAGGTAAATAGGGTATTGTTGTTAATCTGATAGTGTCAAGGGACATTGTTTTTACTGACCTGATGATGATGATGATGATGCATTTCTTTGTATTTAGTTTGAGACTGTGACTAAGACAACACTCATTAGTCTGTGTAAGACCCTCTTGAAGTATACTGATGTTATTTGGGGAGTTGATAATTGCACCCAGTTTGCAGTCATCCACAAACGTGGTCAGCCACAGCCCCTTAGTTTTGGCCTGAACTTCTGAGAAGTAGATACCAAACTGTAGGGGTCCAGCAGTGACCTTTCTGGTACCCCGCTGGTGACAGGTCTGCCAGTTGATGTGGAGTCAGCCACTTTGATAGTGTGTGACCGGTTTGTGAGCCAGTTGGAAACCCATCCTACAACAAAGGGGTTTACATTCAGTTTGCTAAATTTATCAGTAATGCCTGAGTTGGGATTGTGTCAAAGGCCTTGGCCAAGTCGAGGTATGCTGTATGCACAGATATGCCCTTGTCAGTGGTCCTGGTCACATTTTCAGAGAAATCCACCAGGTTTAAAAGGCAGTATCTGCCCTTGATGAAGCCAAATTGGGTCAGATCCAGGGTTTGAAGGTCACCTATTTCTTTATTTATGAAGTCCATGATGATAAGTTCCATAGCCTTACAGATAAGGCTGGTCAGACTTATGGGTCTATAATTCCCCATGTCTGTTGCTAAGCCAACTTTGTGGAGGAGAATAACTGTTACTGTTCTCCATTGTGCAGGAACAAGTCCTGGAGTTAGGTTGTGATTGAATAGGGTACTTAATGGTAATGCTAGTTCATGTTTTAGTTTGTTTAGAAGACAGCCTGGGATGCCATCTGGTCCCATGAAAGCTGTGTTTTTTTGCCTTAGACAAGGCTTTAATGACCTGCTGTTTGGATATGTAGGGTGGGGGTGGGGAACAAGGTTTGTGATAAGTTTGGTGGGGATAAAGGAGTAAATTGTGTTAGAGGATTTGACATGTTGTCTTGTTTGCCTGTTGAGCATGAGGAGGGTGCTTTTCAATTATTGGGCCTCACTTTAGTTTTCTTAGACAGTAACTTTTTGCATTTATTGCAAAGTTTGTTGATGCTGGATGTCCACCAGGGTGGTTTGTTTTAAACTGGGGATCTGGCTTTGATTCTTTCTGGCGCAGGCAATCTATGCACTTATACAAGTGATTATGCAGGGCACTAATGTAAGCTTTGGTATAGTTACCACTTCCAGCTGAGGGTGGGGCTTGGAATGCATTTATACCTTCCCCTACGAGGGTATAGTTTGCCTTGGGGAAATTTTTTAGTATGACTTCACCCTTTGTGAGTTCTGGTTTCAATGCCAGTTTGAAGGTGACTGTTTTGTGATAAGATTTAACTAATGAGTGTCCAACAACTGCGGTGCTGCATCTGTTTGTCATGTTAGTGAGGACCAGATGTGGTATGTTTGTTCCTCTTGTTGGGGTTTGAACAATTTGTTCCAGGATATTTGAGTTAACAAAGTCAAGGAACTTCTGCACTAGTGAGTTAGGGTTAGAGTAAGTTTCCCAGCTGATGGTGGGATAACTGAAATCCCCCATGACCAGAGTGTTTGGCAATATTTGGAATGACTCCAATTTGCTCAAGTAGGTCTTGTGCACATCATGATATATGAAGGGGGATCTATAACTAGCTATGCCTTGAATGGGATCTTACCCACAGTAATCTGAACTTGGAATAACTCGTTGGGGTTGTCCTGTCTAACTAGTCAGGAGTTTAATTTATCTCTAATATAGATAGAAGCACCACCTCCTTTGGTTCTCACATGTTCATTTTGTGGTCTGAAGGTGTGAAAGGCTTTGTAGCCTTGCAAAGCCAGGATACTCTCTGAGGGCTTGAACCAGGTTTCTGTGACTGCACAGACATGTACATCCTCCAGTGAGAGGAGTGGTTCCAGGGTATGAAGGTTTGTAGACCATGTCATCCAGGCGGATAGGAAACTGGATCCCCTTTGAATAACACCAAAAACTAAGCCAGTTAATGAACTCAGTCATGTTTTATTTATATTGTGGCATCATTCTAGGTGAGGGTAATATGCTTCTCAAGGCTAGGGATATATCTGCCTGGGACACAAACTCAGAGAGCTCAATCATGACTCTTTTCATATAGTCCAGTGAGATACATCTCTAGTTGTTCACTCCAACATGAGCTATGACAGAGTCATATTGGTATTTGTTGCTGAGAGACCTGTGTACATGTGTGATCTGACAAATCTTGGCACTGGACAGGTAGCTGACTGTGACTTTCTCCTTATCTAACATGGTGAGTGGGATATCTGTGTGTCTCACTCTGGAGTCTCCAATGACAAGAACATTTGGTTTATGAGTGTTATACCTTAAGGGCTTGGTAGGTCAGACACTGTTGTTGCTATGTGTCTTGGGTGCTGTGAGAACTGTGTTAGTTGTAGCAGTCTTGTGCTTTGGAGGTCTCTGGTGTTTTGGTATTGTTTTTGAGAGGACTTCTGTTTATGTTGATGTATGTATTGAATGCATACTATGTGTATGAGTAGTGGTATTATGTGCATGAGTAGTGGTGGGCAGACCCCTCAACCGTCCCGAATAACTCGGTTTTTACCGAGTTTTGGGGTCCCAGTAATGGTGTGCCACGATTCCCGAGTGGCACCCCATTATTTCCAATTTTTCGGATCAATTTTTTAAATTTTCGCTCTTTCGGAGGTGATGTCATCACGTGTGCAATGACGCCAGCTCCGTCAGCATGCCGCGCATTTGTTTGAATAGGACTGCGGTTAGATTTACTTTACTAAGCTACCACATGTCTATTTATCTTCCTGCCGTTGGGTAGTACACAGGAGGAGGATTACTTTACTTTCTGCCATTCGGGCAGAACACAGAATTTACTTTACTTTCTGCCATTCGGGCAGAACACAGGATGTGGATGTACTTTACTTTCTGCCGTTCGGGCAGATCACAGGATTACTTAATTTTGCCATGCAGAGCCGGTACAATCGTCGGACTTATCTTCTGGAAGTCAGGGCTAAGGTAGGGTGTGTGTGTGTCTCAGCAAGCCCCCAGGACTGATATTAAGCATTCCTGTATGATACGTCTCCAGAAGATAGAATAGAGGTAACTGATAAAAACAAATCTGAGACTTTGTTAATAAAAAAACACTCACTGCATTGCTAATGTCATTTACAGTGATAGGTACAATAGTTCTTATTAGAAAATGTATCAGATTTTGTGTTTCTTTTTTTTTCAAATAGACTTTTATTAGCTTTTACATAACACAACTTGAAGAATAAAACTGCAGTTCAATAATCATGTGAACAAAACCACATAGTAAAATACAACTAATATAAGAACTATTTACAAACAGTACAAAATGCTGCAATACTCTAAAATAAATCAGCCTATATAACACCATTAAATGAAAAATTGAGTACTTAATTATTAATTGATGGGTAATTAAACAGTATGCAAAGAAAGAGGGTAATCAAGAGGCTAAGATATCTGTAGCAAATACAGTAGATAGAAGAAATAGAAGACCATTACACATATTCTTGATTTTACAAATGTGTTAAAAGAGTATTCTTTCTGCATTACGATAATGTAAAGCCACAGGATTTTTTTCATTCTTTTGTGGCAAACTAGTCACATGCATGATATCTCTAGGTCAGAATACAGTCTTGAAGCTATCCAAAGTATCATATAAGTTCAACAAGACTCTTGTACAGAAATGGATATTGGTAATTATCCACACAGGAAGAGAAATTGATATTAGATAGGATTACCTTTTCTTTCTTTCTTTCTTTCTTGTACCTGTAAAGCATCTCAGAACACTTTTGTTGTGAGCATATAAGATTTTTTTTCTGGCCAGTTTTGATATTACTTCTCATATGAATTCAGTACAATGCAATGATCAAATGCTACCAGTGTGTTTAGAAAATTGAATATATCTTAGAGAATATGGCAAACTTGGAGTATAAACATGGATTTTTAGAATATTAGATGCCTGATGTATTTATTTTTGAAAAATGATGCTACTGATTTGAACTAGGTTAACTCAGAACCAGAAACTTATTTACATAATTGTGTATGGTAGTGAACCACACAAGTCTTTCTCAAGAAATATATGCACTATGCAGCACAGCATTTCTATCAGGGAATCCCCTAGTACTACATTTGAGATAAGTTAAGCATTTGCTGATATGTTCATATCTCAAACTCGTTAGTATTTCTTAATTAAATTCCTTTTCTAATGCAAATGGCATGTATCCATGCTTCCACCCCTATCTATTCAGATTCACCATCCATTGCACTATAGCTTAAACAAATATGTGGACTTACCAAACAAGGGGAGGTAAAGAAAAATAAATAAATTTGGAAACTAATATTCCCTGCATGCGCTATAGAGTGCAGAACAGTTTTGGACTAGGTGGAGCTGGGTGCAGAGAGTGGAGATTAGAGCCCCCCACACTCAGCCTGGGTCAAAGTCCCCTTAATGTTTAAAATGTGTCCCTGGTTTTTGGCCTTTTGCCCCCCCCAATTGAAAATAAGTGCAAGATGGATGTGGTGTGGGTTTCAATGAATGTGTGTTTCAAGGGTAGACAAGTTTTAATGCCAAGTCTATTTTCACTGTTAGACAGTATTGCTTTTGTTTAGCAGATATCTATTAGTGTTGGCGCATTGTGCTATAAAATGTAAAAAACTAAAATCCAAATCATTGTAGAAGTAAAGCAGGATGCACACATTAGTGTTTATGGTAAATGGGGTGAAATAGCCAGGTAATGGGACATTGGATCGGCTGCTATATTTTGGTTCTGTTCTTCAGTTTGCGTTTCAAAGTTTGTATCCCACAATTCCATTGGAGTGGGTGGGGTTGTTTAATTATGTATGCAAATTTTACGTTAATCAGCGTACAGATTTGTACCTATTTTTCATGGGCCTTGTCCAGATTTTTGATGTTTCCAGGTTGAGAGGTATGGTGGTGGGTGAGTTGACAACCTCTTCAGTGTTACTGTTTTGAGTGCTAGAGAGCAGGGATTCAAGATTCTTAGTGTAGATACAGCTGTACTAGAGTGAGTTATTAGTAGAGGGTTGTCAGTGTAGATGAGGCAGTTGCTACACTGCCTCAGGAGACCCAAGTCAACAAGGCTGGCAGGAGAAACAAGGGTAGTCCAACTGTCCATAATGCTAGGTTTAAAGAACTGTTATCACAAAAAAGGTGCTTTCAGGACTGATCTAGGAGGTGCTCTATAGATGGGTATTTCTGACAGGGTTTTTTGCTGGTGGTTTAATAGGTCACAGCTCATTAGCAATACTTCTTAGACTAGAAATGTACTAAAGATGAGGAATGCACTACAGCTGTATCTAGGGGAAGATTTGTCAAAATTATCTGTCTGGCTGTGGCGCACAATTAAGCATCAGTGTGCAGTGCTGCACAATGTTTAAACAAGTAGAGAACTTCTTAAACATGAAACCTACATACCAGAAGCCAAACCTTAAAACAAACTAAAAAAAAAAAAAATCAAAAGAACCAATGAGGGTGCATACTCCAAGCCCTGGACCAACCACCCTTCACCAGACAGGTTCCTATCAGCACACTTCTCTTACAAGGGTGCAGAAGGGCTCCTTCAAATCAAAGATGGCTTGAAAATGTACTCAGAATACAGCAGCTACTTTAAACAGACCCTGATGCAGCAGACCTGTATCTGGACTATGCTATAGTTACTAGCTATACTAATTTAAGTGGAAAACACTAAAAATGTTTTAAACAGCAGAAAAACAGCAGGGAGACACTAAACATGTTTTAAGCAGCAGAAAAACAGCAAGGAGACATTAAAGAATATTTTAAACAGCAAACAAATCAGTTATTTAAAACACTGCTTGGCAGTAAAACAGAACAGATGCTTTGCAAATAGTGAAAAGTAGCAACAGTTACCTTGCAATAAGTGAAAATAGCAAAAAAGCTTTGCAAACAGTTAAACAACAACAAAATACAATTTAACAGGCACAATAAGGCAGGCAAATGCAGTACAAAGAGTGCAGTTTAGTTTACAGTATAATTATATTGTTAATTATACAATAAAACATGTTTTCATATTTCTGTAAATATCTCAATAACCATGCACTTATGGACTTCCAAGATGGCTGCACATTGAGAAACAGCTTAACTCTAGCTCTCCCAGTGTGAAACAGAAACTCAACAGAGAAGGCCAGTAGGCTTTTGAGTTTATGGGTAAATTTCAGCAACTGGGTAGTGTACTGTCTGGATGCCAGAAAAAAAGAAATACAGAACACCTGGAAACAATCAGCTACAAAAAGTGAGGAAGAAACACTGACTGGGGGAAGTTCTGCAGCTGTTCAGTTTAAAGCAATGCAACCTCCAGATATAACTTCCAGTAACCTACAGGAAGATATAAGACAACAGCACACAGTCCTGGTTAAAATAAACAAGACACTGATGGAGTATATCAACACAAACAGCAAAAGGCTAGAAAAAAATGGAAGAAGCTTTAAACAGTTATTCTGATGAAGTGATAATGCTGCAGATATCAGAGACTCAAATGAAGAAAAGGCTGGCTGAATATGATACTGTTCAGGAAGATATGTTTCAAAAAATAATAGAATTAGAGGGCAGAGCACATAGGGAAAACCTGAGATTTTCAGCTATACCAGAGAAGCTGGAAAGAACAGACTGCATTCATTTTATGAAAGCACAAATAAGCAATTAGACTGGTATTCTAAAGCAGGAGTTGTTAGTTGAAAGGGCACATCTTGTGTATGCTCCAAACCTGACTATGAGAAAGCAACCTAGACATTTAATAGTAAAGATGCAATCCTAACAGCAGAATCAGAGGATTCTGGCAAAACTGTGGCAGAATGACAAAATACTATAACTGGTAGAAAGCAGTGTGTTTGTGGAGAATAGTTACTCATTGTACACCAAGCAAAAGAGGAATAGATTTATTCCAGAGAATGTGGAGATGCAGGTGTGAGATTCAAACTGCTGTACCAAGCTGTCTTCAAGGTATTCTTCCTTGGAGGGACAAAATCATTTTTGATGAAGTACATGCTAAAGGGGAAATACAAAACAAAAAGTGAGATTTGAAAGAGAAGGAGATTGCTAAAGGGGAAATACAAAAGTATATCCAACAAAAAGTGAGCTTTGAAAGAGAAGGAGATTCTGCTTCTTGTTCTTATGGTAATAAAGACCACAGAGAGAATGTACCTGTGAAACCAATTCCACTGTTTTAACAGGAAATGTTGGAGAGAAGGAAGGAAGCATGAGAGTTGACTAGAAGAATCCAGAGTACTTTGGAAATGAAGCAGAGACAGGATTTGTGAGATGGAGATGAATAGTAACAAAACCAGTAACTTAATGTGGGATTACAATGCAATAATTATATTTGTGAATTTTGACAGAACAAGACAATCTGGAAATATTGGACTTTTTCAGAATTTGTTGAACTTGTGAGGGACTCTAAAATATATGCCCTACTCCATGTCATTAATATTCGGAAAAATTGTTTGGGAAGAGGAAGAGAAGGAACTGTAAGTAAAGAAGGCATTTTTCTTAATAGTACTATTTCTCTGGTATATGGTTTTCTTTGCATGCTATAAAGTAAAGTTTTCTCAATTATTTTTAAGTGTAATGGGAATTGTAAATAGATGCTGCTGTGCATTTTCCTTTCTTTCTCCCTTTTCTCTTCTTGTTCTGTTTTAAGAAATGTAGGCACTGCAGTGTAAAAAAGTTTCATTAAAGGAGCATGACAAAAGAAAAAATAATGTACTTTTTCTCATTCATGCATGGGGAAATATTGGATTAAGTACTTTAGATTCATTTAGTAACACATTTTAAAAGAAAGCAAGTAAACAACAAATAATATTGAATATTATCAGGCTTATTTCTAGCAAAAAAATGTATGGTTAGTAGCAATTCTGTATCTGGCCCTCATGTCTCCATGGAAACAATCTGATAAAAAGAAATTCAACTGTCTTGTTTTCATGTCTCCATGGAGACAGTCTGATAAAGAGAAATTTGTTACAGCCTAGTGGACAATGGCTGGGGTAATAAAAAGAAAACAGAAGCTAGCTAGGAGATTATGTTCTCTGAAAGCATTCAGGGGTTTTCCCAGTTGGAAGAGCTATGTAGATAAGACAAAACCAGTTAGCACTTAGTAGAAGCACAGGCTGCACCATGCATCTTAGAATGGATAACCTTTCTTTTAGGTTAACTCAGGTCTATTAGTGTGGTTGTCAGTTCGGGACATTTGTTTCTATTAGGAGGGTATAACTTCAGTATTTGAAGATGTACATAGTTCTGTGTGTTAGTATTAAATTAGGTATTGGGGTTTGTTTTTTTTTTGTTTTGTTTTATTTTTATTTTTTGAGAACTTTCAATAAAAGCAAAAAGTTTTGTAAGATGTGACATAGGCTCAAATGGGCATGACAAGAAACAACTATATAAAAGTTCAACCTGCCAAACACTGTATGCATGTAACACAAAAGATGGAGCTAGACATTTAACAAAAAGGTGTTATAAATAAAAGGCGAGAATAATAAGTTTTTAATACAATGATGCTTTCTGTAATGTCTTTAAATGTCAATGATCTCACAGATAAATACAGAAAAGAAAGAATAGCAAACTATATTAAAATGTAGAGTGCAAATAGTTATGTTACAGGAGACATACTTGGAAAGAACTGAACATGTGAATTTGATAAAGAAAGGTTTTCAGGATGGTTATTCAGTGAAATATATGGGACAAAGGAAAAAAAGGAATACTTATATTAATAGCAAGAGGAGCTGCAATAGTTATAGAAGAGGATCTTCTTCTTCTTCTTCTTCTTCTTTTGGCTGCCCCCGTTAGGGGTCATCACAGCAGATCAACTGCTTCCATTTCTTCCTGTCCTTTGCGTCTTGCTCTGTCACACCAACCACCTGCATGTCCTCTCTCACCACATCCATAAACCTTATCTTAGGCCTTCCTCTTTTCCTATTACCTGGCAGCTTCATCCTTAGAATCTCTTTTCCAATACCCATCATCCATCCTCAGCACATGTCCAAACCAAAGTAATCTTGCCTCTCTGGCTTTGTCTCCAAACCTTCCAACCTGGGATGACCCTCTAATATACTGATTCATAATCCTGTCCACCCTCATCACACCCAGTGCAAATCTTAACATCTTCAACTCTGCCACGTCAAGCCCTGACTCCTGCCTTTTTGTCAGTGCCACTGTCTCCAACCCATATAACATAGCTGGTCTCACTACCCTCTTGTAGGCCTTCCCTTTCACTCTTACAGGTACTCGTCTGTCACAAATCACTCCTGACACTCTTCTCTACTCACTCCATCCTGCCTGTACTCTCTAGATAGAAAAGGATAATTGAGATAATGGCAGATTTGTAGTGCTAAGGGGCTACTGGCATGGGAGGAGGATTACACTGGCATATATTTATATTCCACCTAAAACTGCCATAATGGAGCTTAAGAAAATTCTGGGAGAAATAATCAGTTTTCAGCAAGGAATATTACTTATACATGGGGAATGGAATTTGATTTGCAGCAATGAAGATGTGTCTGGGAGGCCCAGAAGTGAAAGTATAACAAAGGAGGCTAGATTGTTGAAGAAATTTATGAAAATATTTGGCATGGAAGATGTGAATTCAGTAACATGAGTTCGGAGTGAATTTACATATTCCCCAAGATATAAAAACTGGGCTAGGCTAGACAGAATTTACATTTCACAGGAACATGTGCATTTGATCAAAGGTCTTAATACATATCCAATAACTATTTCAGGTCATGCAGTGATAATAACCAAAATAAAAACACAGGGTAATAAAATAAAAATGAGACATTGGTGCTTTCCCACCTATCTGTTGAAAAGAGAGGAATTTAAAGCATGGGTAGTGGAAATTATTCAGGAGCTATTCAAGAGGATAGAAATTACCTCTGAGTGGGATAAAATTAAAGTGGAGCTTATAAAGATATGGTGGAAATAAAAGAGAGGGAGCTATGGTTAAGAAGAAACAAAAATTATTTAGAGGGACTGGCAAATGATAACGTATTGCCGAATAGGGGGAATCTCACAGAACAAGAAGAGGATAAGAGGATCAAATGCAGAATGCTAAGCAGAAAATAAGGGATTATAACTTAGCACAATGACTCAGGCAACGGAAAGTAGAAAGGGCTGTCAACAGTCTTAGGAAGCCTATAACAAGGAAGGGTAAGAAGAGATCTTGTAGAGTTATTAGAAATATTTTGGAAATTCTGTGAAAGCCTGTATAAAGCAGAGACGTATTGAAACCGAGAAAAGATACAAATGGAAATGTTTATGGAAGAATTAAATAGCCAAAGTTAGAGGAAGATGAGGTTCAGTTACTAATGGTTAGGACAGGAAGAGATGAGATAAAAATTGTGATGTATAACCAATCTACAGAAAAGTCCCCAGGAATAGATGGCATTCCTGTGGAAGTTTGGAAGCTAACAGGGAAAATGATAAAGATCTGGAAGGTTTTGTTTAACAGTATTTTAAGAGAAGGAGAATTACCAACATCTTGGAAAAAAGCAGTAGTAGTTGTAATACCTAAAGAGGGTAAAGATCCATCCAATCCAGATGCACACAAGCCCATTTTAGTGCTAAACCATGATTATAAACTGTTCATGTCTATAATGGCTAAAAGAATAGCAAAAGTAATGTCAGAATTGATAGATATGGATCAGTGTGGTTTTGTGGAGGGAAGGCAAACATTTGACAACATTAACAGAGCATTGATGACCCAGAGGATAGCAGAATGTAAGAAAATACCATTGTTGTTGGTGGGTCTTGATGCAGAGAAAGCATTTGAGAGAGTAAGATGGGACTTTATGAGAAGAGCAATGGAATCATTTGCATTTCCTGAAAAAAATTGTAAGGTTGATTAGGAGGATAAATGAGGGATTGGAGGCAAAAATTAAAGTGAGTGGGATTCTCTCTGATAACTTCTGTTTGAGCAGAGGAACCAGGCAGGGGTGTCCTCTTTCCCCTTTGTTATTTACATTATATTTAGAACCACTGGCAAATAAAAATGAGTCTCTTACTCAGAAATAATTCAAGGATACAATTGATATGGTAGTCAAGAAAAGCTGGTTCTATTTGCAGATATTATTTTGTTCCTGACAAAACCAGAGAGACATTTTGAGACAATTTCAGATCTTTTTGGGATACAAAATGAATGAAGCTAAAACAAAGGCAATAGCAGTAAATGATATACCAACATATGGATTAGTTTAGCAATATCCATATTTATGGGGACTTGATGAAATTAAATATTTAGGAGTATGGATTAAAGATGATTCTGGTGTGACATTTAAGAATATGTGGGAAAAGACTAAAACAAAAGATAATACAAAACTGAGAAAATGGAAGCTTTGTTATATTGATATGGATAGTAATATATAAGCAATTAAAATGTTTTTAGTCCCATTAGTCTTATACATAGGTCAGGTATATTTTTATCAACCAGAGGAGAAGTTGTGGATAGCAATTAATAAAGAGCTGAAGGACTTTATCTGGGAGAGGAAGATGGCAAGAGTCAAGTGGGATAAGATGATTCTTCCAGTAGAACAGGATGGATTGGGATTACCCGACATGAAGGGGTATTTCAGAGCTACACAGCTAAGGCTCCTATACACAGCACAAGCAGAAAACTATAATTCAAAGTGGAAAGGGATGACGATGAAATAGTGGGGAAGCTCAAGAAACAAGGAGATACTGGGATTTTGGATGCAGGCCTTTAAGGAGAATAACAATAATCATACAGAATATTATATCTGTAAAGTAGCAGAAAGTATGCTAAGAACTAAACTGACACAAGAATGGAGAAAGGAGAGTCTGCTGATAGGGATGACTGCAATTAGGGATTTTGACAATAGGCAAGAGGGGGCTGAAATTGAATGGAGAAAACTGGCAAAGGAACCACGGTATTGGAAGCAAAAAACTAGAAAGGGAAAGATGATAGACTGGGAAGACACAAAAAGTTTATCTGGACTGCAGGTTAGAGATTACCTTCCCTTTCAAGGATTGATATCAGAGTATAGGTGAAGAGAAAGAAATAAGGGGGTCCTAAATGAAGGACCAGCACTGGTAGAGGTTTTAGTAGAATTTAGAACAGAAGCTTCCATTAAAAAGGGAAAATTAGTAGAGCATATGAAACATTTCATGATAAGAATCGATCAGAGGAGGTTAGAAAGGATTAAGAAGAGAGAAACTGGATAAGCAATTCACAAAGAAACAATGGGAGGATATATGTATGTATGTCTCCCAAATATGCAATAAAATTTAGAAGATTTAGGATTTTTGCTTGGAAATGTTTACATAGATGTTTTTATACCCCTAGTAGATTCCAGAGAATTTTTCCTCAGGTAGACAGCAAATGTTCAAGGTGTGACTGAAAGAAAAAGGTATTTAAGAACATATTTTCTGGGAGTATGGTGAGTTGGCAGGCTTTAAGGATTCCCTGCGGGATGCACTGTCAGAAATGCTGGGTGGGCAGATTGGTGTGATGAGGCAGATGATTTTTCTGAGCTATGATACATAATCGGAATTGCCTAGACATGTTAAGGTCATGCTGTGTCTAAATATGGTGGCTGCCAAAAAAGCAGTTACTAGAAAATGTAAATCAAAATCTAAACCAACTATATTAGAAGTTGCAAATATTGCAACAGAGATAAAACAACTGGAATTGGAATAGAAAAGGGTGGGAACTAACTACATAGGAAGACATGGAAATGGTGAGAACAGTACATATGGGGGAGGAATGAGGTTTAAAAAAGCAGGACTTAAATGAGCTATGTAATGTTTGACTGAAAATGATTGGGTAGATTATAAGTGATGTATAATGTTTACACCTGGGAGTGTGTCAGTATGCTTTGTGATGTAAAATGCTTGCAACTAGGATCGTGTCAGTGTGGTTTGTCTTCATTCATGGAAATGTATGATTGCCTATGTCTTGAGTGATGGTTTAATAAAGATGTGCCTATGTTGTGAGTGAAGGTTTAATAAAGATGTTTCTTGTTTAAAAAAATAATCATGCACTTATAGAAGAATTTCTTGTCATGTGAAAGCTTATGTCTAGTTAACAAAAATATTCTAACAATATGTGTCTGGATTGTACAGTTTTCAAGATATGAGAATTTGTGAACGTTTAGAGAAACTATAACTTGGGGCATGTATGCATTCAGTATATTACAGTATTTATGTTTTTTTTATGGAAAAGACTGTGAATGTACTGACAATTATCACTGTAAGGATAATTTCTTCCTGATAATATTGCTATTTGTACAGTTTTAATAACTTTTATTATTCACAAAATATTTGAATTTGTTTACCATTTGCTTTTTAAGTTTATTTTTCACATAATGCTTTGGAATGCAAGATGTCTGTAGGCTAATAGAGGTGTAACATTCCACACCACATAGGTGTCAATGAGTTAAGAAATTCCAGGAAAATCCATTTTGTGGCAGAAAGTATTTACCTGGTTTCTCTGAGTTGGAAAGCACTTCAGGGAGCTCAAAGGTGTTGTTTATTGGCTGGACAGCATATTAGTCAATTTTCAATTTTTTTTCACAGCTATAAATCAGACGTGTTTGCAAGGCTGTGTGTTCACTTCCACATAGCTCTGCAATATTTTTCAAGGGTTTCAACTGCATCCAGAGCCATCCAGGCTAACATGAGTATTTTTTTAATTTACTGCACTTATATTTGCTTTACAGAGTGATTGCTACTGTTTTGAGTATTTTTTAAAACATTTAATTCATTTTGTGCCAGAAATTATCAGTTGTCTGTTACTTGGCTTTTCTAGATCTGTTTTCTTCCAAATCACCTAACAGAAGGGTGAATTACCCAGGGACTTAGTTGATTGGGGTTTGTTTGTTGCTTAATCTGCATTTGAGTGCTACTTTTGCTGTTCTTTTACATGGATTTACTGCACAACAGCAAGTCAAATGGCTTCACAAATACTCCGTCTAGAGATCTAAACCTTTTTGCAACATGAAGTGGTTTGGAAGGACAGGTATATCTTGCAGAGGATACCGTTGTTATGGAACAGACTCTCCAGCCACATAAAACAAAGTTCGTCTCTGTCCAGATTCAAGCACAACTTAGATCTATGGATGAGGAAACTGAATATTTACCCCAGGGCTGCACCATGTATTACTAATGCACAGAGGCAGCACCACAATGCTTTATTCCATTCATACAGCCCTCACAGTTATTCTCATTAAGGGTAATATATAATTATCAACCACGGAATGGGTAAAGCCCATCTATAACCAAATGGGATAAGTTATTACAAGCACAAAAAAGGAAACTGGATAGGCTTAAAATGGCCAACAAGGGCAGCTAGCCTAGTACTTAACTATGAACCTATAAGAAATCCCAGGATCATCCATCTTGTGGCAGAAGGTGTTTACCTAGTCTCTATGAGTTGAAAGGCACTCCATTTTAAGCTTATTTCTTGTGCTATAAATCAGGGGAGTTTGTGCAGATCTGCACACCATACCATGGCTGTTAGCAGTGCCCTGTACAGTAACAAATGCCTAAACAGTAAACTTCCCTATAAATTTAGGATTAGGTCCAGAACCTGTTAAATAGTGTGGCATTGCATGGAATTATGCTTAGAGCAGCTAGTTTGCACAGTGAATAGCACTACCATATACTACCATATCTTAACATAATATAACATCTTGCCCTTAACCCCACAAACTAGTTTGCATATCAAATAGCACTACTATAACCCAGCAGTATATAACATCTTGTGCTTAACCCCAGAAACTACCCTCAGAGACCCCCTGTTAAAACCCAGTCCTTAATCCTTAACAGCCCACCCTATTACTGGACCAGACAACATGGATATGGAATTTCCTAATGTCTCTCTGGCCAGCTTTGTAGATTGGGGCTTCTTTGGGCAATGTAGCAATTATCTCTTGTTCTCATACAACCAGTTAATTATTAAAGAAAAAAGCACAGTATGTGAGAGATGTAAATACACAGCTTCCTTGGAGGCAAAATTCTTGCATACAAGTTAGATTGTCTGGTGCAGCGGTAGCATTGTTGCCTCACAGCAAGAGGTTCTCCCGTTCGATTCTCAGCTGGAGCGCCTTCTGTGTGGAGTCTGCATGTCCTCCCCATGGTCGAGTGGCATTCGAAAGACATGCGTAGAATGGGAGTGCCTTCGCTGAAGGTAGGGCATCGAGCTGGCACCTCAGCACCCGTAAAAAAAATCTACTGCCAGTCATTAGCGGACCGGAGTTCCGCTGTGGTAACCCCTAATCGGGAAAAGCCAAAAGAAGAAGAAGAACAAGTGAGATTGTCAAGAATACC
Organism: Protopterus annectens; assembly: GCF_019279795.1. Lineage (NCBI taxonomy): Eukaryota > Metazoa > Chordata > Ceratodontiformes > Protopteridae > Protopterus > Protopterus annectens. The sequence goes on from NC_056731.1 coordinate 475,456,148, forward strand.
CACACTGCATTCCTCACACATACTGCTCAGCAAGCACACAGATTGTCTTATGCTGAGGCATTTAAAAGAAACCTTCCCAAATGCCAAAAATCTCCAAAGCCACCCAACAGCAGCACTGCTCCTCAGCAATCATTAAAACACACAACAAAAGCAACACCAAACATCTCATATAAGCCTACAACCAATGGTCCCCAAAGAACAAAGCCCATAAGGCTTTGTTTGCTGGTTGATTTTGTTTTTTGTTACTGCCAGTACCGGAATTCTACTTGTGGTTTTGGTTCTAAGTTTTTGAATTTCCTAGAGTGTTACAGGTAGGTCACTCCCAACTCACAGGAACTTTTTCATGATGCCACCACCTGCTTCACACTGGAACCTGGTAGTCTTATTCTGTTAATTCAGCAACTTGCTCAGACCCTTTCGCTATTCAACCAGGGAACAAACGACCCTCAAGGGGAGGTTAATTCACATCGCACTGCAGTAGTTCCTGCCTGTACAAGTGGTAAGAGTTCTAATGATTCTACTGGCTTAAAAATCTCTGACTACACTTTCACTGGTAATGTACATAAATGGCTGGATAATTTTTCTTACAACAACCAGAGAGAGTACATTCTGGCTGCAGATACTAGCTATCTTTCACTACAAAAACAAATATCTGCTCTTGATAAATGGCTTTTTAAATACAAATCTCTGCAACATGACAGTTATTTTCTAGATGAGAGTGTGAGCAGACAACATGTTCCTAAGGGATTTCGTATCAGGAAGCTTCCCTAGAATGTGAAGATTAATGCACCATTCCACCTGGAACTTCTAGAATTTTTTGATCATACTGGACTTGAACTTACTAGGCTCCTTATTAAGGAAAATGAACGAAAGATGCTTAGACATAAACAACGGATCACTAAACTAGTTGAATCAATTATAGCGGACTTAGACTTTTACAAATATAATCTAAATGAAGAGAAAAATAAAATCCAGTGCTGCAGATAAAGTTGAACGTCTTACCATCAAAAGTATCAGCAACAACACATCAACAATTTGATTTGATTTGTTCTATTTAAATGTGACGTACCGAAATGTTTTTGATGTCTGATGAAGCGTGGTTGATGCACGTGAAAGCACTTACATTTTTTACTGCATTTTACTGCATTTTATCATATTTTATGCAATAAAAGTTTTACATTTACCTCTACCGTCTTTGTTGCTCATCTGGTGTTGCTGCTGATACTTTTACAAATATAAGTCTGATTTTAATAATATTTTTCAGTCTATCAACAACAAATTAATACAAGTTAAAAACAGAAAGGACAGAAAACTGGTAAGAGATGACCAAGATTATCGGAATAGAACTGTGTACCCAACCCCACCCCAGGAATCCACCAAAAAATATTCTTACAACGAGTACTGTGACCCATGCTACCGGTGAACATGAGGAAGAAGAGGTAACTCCCCTCTGATGGTCAGTGAGGTTGGCCAACAAACAAGCAGCCAACACATGGAATCCAGGGAACAATCCCCAAAACAGAGGAAAGAAGTGGAAGAACAACGGGAACAGACAAACAAATCAGAATTTGAGATGGTGATACCTGATTCCCCTATACAGGATTCTATTTCAACATCTTCCAAAGGTACTGCAAGCATTACCTTTTTTTAATTTTAATATTTATAATTTTACAGATTTGTCCATTGGTCCCAAGCACCATAATTTATTTTTGAAGGGATACAATGTTATTCCTTCAGCAAATGCTAATGTCTAGGATACCCTCCTTGATTTTAACATTTTTACCTATAAGCTTAATTTTCAAATATTATAAGCTTAATTTTCAAATATAATTTGAGGAAGCAAGTGACTCTAGCAGCAACATTTTAGGTAAAGTCAGAAGGAAAAGTGTTGCAAATCCCCCATTACATCCAGTTTTGAATGTTTTTGAGAAAACGTGCAAAAAAATTTTGTGAATTATTGGGCAACAAAACACATACAAAAGTTTATAATTTATCCAAACAAGATAGAGAAATTCTCAAAAACTTTACACACAATAAGAACATCAGGTGTATGAAATCAGACAAAGGAGGGGGCCTGGTCATTATGGACTGGGTAGACTATTCCGGGCACGTGACTAATCTCTTACAGAATGATGAGATGCATAGAGCTGTTTTGATAAATGAGATTTATATTGCCTACAAGGCAGTTAAGGTGGCCCTAAGTGAGATTTTTTTGTTTGATATGATTTCACAGGGCCTACATGATTTTTTGAGAATGGATTAGCCCATCATTCTAAGATATTTGGCATTCCGAAAATCCACTGTAACATCACTCATCCTCCATTTCGTTCGATAGTGGCAGCCAGGGGATCAGTTACCAAACCCTTGGCAAAATTCATTGATGAAAGGCTTAAACATTTGTTTGATCCATACCCACATATTATTCATGATTCCTGGGACTTGTTGAACAAACTGAAGAATATCAAAATGGGAACAGAGTGTATTTTTGTGACCTGAAAAGCTTATTTATGGTTATACCCCATGAGGACTTGAGTGGTTCAGAGAAATGATGAGGAAACATGGACTTTTACCAGACACTGAAGTCACTTTAGTTGTTAATTAATGAAAATTGTATTAAACAACAGCTTTTTGACATTTGAAGTAGAGTATTACAAACAGTTAACTGGAGTAGCCATGAGGGCCACTTGTGCCCCCGTGTTCTCTAATGTGGTGCTTTTGAGATGAGATCTTGAAGTCCTGTTCAAATTTCCTATTTTTGAGATGTGTGTGAGTTATTTTAGGTTTCTGGACAACTTGTTGATCATTTGAAGAAGTACCACTACACAGATGGAAGAATTCATCCATCAGCTACAAACTAGCACCTCTTTTCTTAAACCTACTTACTGCTTTAACCACTCTGCGGTGGTGGTGCTGCGGTAGCATTGTCGCCTCACAGTTAGACGTCGCCCGTTCGATTCTCAGTTAGAGCGTCTTCTGTGTGTCAACATGCGTAAATGGGCGTTACTTTCTTTGAAGGTTGTGCGTTAGGCCCGGCAAGCCAGCACATAAAAATCTACTGCCAATCATTAGCGGACTGGAGTTCCGCTGTGGCAACCCCTAACCGGGAAAAGCCGAAAGACACAAACAAACAAACTTACTGCTTTAACCATGAAAGGATTAATTACCTTGATGTTATGATTATGAAGCATGCCGATGGAGCATTCGAGACACAGATATACAGAAAACCCTCATACTGCAACACATTTCTTTTTTTTTCCACAAGTTGCCACCCATTCCACCAAAAGAAAGGAGTAGTGAAAAGCATGTTCATTCGAACTTCCCAGCTTACTTCGGATAACGACGTGTGTCTTGAATAGTTCAGAAGGCTGAAATCAATGTTCCAGGATAGAGGATGCCCCTCCTCATTGTTGGATATGACATTCGATGAAGTGTGGGATCATCATGAATGGGTTATAACAACTTGTGAAGGCAGACAAGGACCAAGATGGGCCAGGTTTTCATAACTGCATGAACATGGCATTACATTATACCCTGGATGCCAAATATATTGATCTTATTTTGTGGAAGAACTGGTTTGTTTTGCAGTGTGATGAGCAAATCAAAATGGCATTCGATGAAGTGTGGGATCATCAAGAATGGATTATAACAACTTGTGAAGGCAGACAAGGACCAAGATGGGCCAGGTTTTCATAACCACATGAACGTGGTGTTACATTATACCCTGGATGCCAAAGGTATTGAACTTATTTTGTAGAAGAACTGGTTTGTATTGCAATGTGATGAGCAAATCAAAATTCATTTTGTGAAACCCCTCACCTTCACTTATAAAAAATAAACCTAATATGAAATGCCTCCTAGAAAAAACAGGGGCAGACAGTAGAGGACTGTCTAACACAAGGAAATGTGAACATTGTCACCAATGCCCATACACAGACACCTGTTATCAAGGCCCTTTGTTAAACAAAATTGTTGGTGTAATGACTGGCAGTACATACAACTGTGCAACAAAAAGAGTGGTCTATCTGGCCACATGTACTTCATATTCCACCTATTACATAGGCAAGACCAAAAATGCCTTGAATAAATAAATATACCAACACACTTACAGCACACAGTGACAAGACAAAAAGAGTGCACTGGCAAAGCATTCCACTATATGCTCAGGGTTCAACAATTTTTTTTTATTACTTGAGCAGATTCAGGTGGCACCTTATACTGCAAATTAGCAAAACAAAGTTTTACACCGGGAAGTGTTTTTGCAACTTAGACTGGATGCAGCCAGTTCAACTTGTCTCAATGACAGCATTTCAATCATTAGTGAACTGAGAAAATGGGCCAGTATATTGTGATTGCTGCTCTTGGTTTTATGTGGGGTTGCTGTATTTTATTTTATTTTAGTTCAGTTTATTTTCTCAATGCCAAACTAATATATATATATTTTTTTTTTTGCTAATTTTCTGCTAGTTTTTTTTCCAGCTTTTTCTTAGCTATAAGTTTAAAATAAGCCTTGATGCCAGGCAGTTCACCAGTAAATCAATGACATCATGAAATTACATTTTGATTGGTTGCTTCTGGGTTTGTGTTGTTTCAGTCATTTTAGAAGGAAGTGAGAAAACTTTAAAAGGAAGTGAAAGAGTTTCAGTCACTGTTCTGATGATGTCTGTAAATAGACGAAAGCGTTCAACCATGATTTTACTTGATCAAATAAATGTGTATTTTGAGAACCTGTGGTTGGTTTGACTTGCTGGTTGTTTTTAATTATTTACACAAAGATAGGCTACCTCTAGATGATGAGAGGAAAAATTAATGCAATTAATGCATTCTAAAGCAAGAAAGATAAAACATGGCTTTAAAAAACTCAATCATGCTCTCTAATACATAATTTTGTGTATGCAACCAACATTCAAAAGATGCTGACATTTGTGACTAATTATAAAAAAAAATCACTTATTTCCACTAAAGAAAGAAAATGTATTCAGTGCATATATAATTATAACAGAAATGCAGTTTTTGACTGGAAGACAATCTAAGCTGAAATAAATAACTGAAACTTGGGACAGCGGGCAATTCTAATGCTATGAAAACATGGTGCAGTTTTTAATGACAATGGTAACACTCATGATGCCCAAGCACAAACAACACTGAAAATGCTTGACAGATTACATTTGAAAATCAACAAACTGAAAGTATTTGTAGTAATAAGTTTCTGGCTAGTCATTGAAATAAGGGGAAGACAGCTACAGCACTCAGTTTTACTGAAGATTTCTCAGCCACAAGGTTGGAAGCTGAGATTTTATTTATTTATTTATTTTATATTTGTTTATCGGGATAGTCCGAACTGGGTGGGAGACCCATTTTCAGTGGAGGCCCAGGAGGAAAATTCCCATAAGATACAGTGAATACAGAGAATTTTCTGAACAAAATCTAGTGCAGTGAGAGAATCGAACATATCCACCACCACAAAAGCTCTGAAGAAGTGAATACATTTATTAAACCTAAAGGATATGTACTTAAAGGAGAAAAACTCTTTGATTTATTCAGACAAAGATAGGATACCTGTAGCTGAGAGCTAAAATTAATGCAAAATAGGGAAGGCAGTATATGACAGTAATACTAATGCAGAGTCATCAGAACGTGCTGTGAAGAAGAGATACTTCAGACAATCAGAACATGTTGAGGGTGGCAGAAATACTACAATCAGACACCATGTGCTGTGCAGCAGAGGTAGTACAGGAAATCAGAAGATGTCATGGGTAGTAGTTGTACTGCAGACAATCAGAAGATGTCCAGGGTAACAGAGATGTTGCAGGCCAAAACAATATGTCCGAAGCAGCAGAGATAACTGCAGTCAGAACATGCCTGAGGCATTAGAGATACTACAGACAGTGAGAATATGTGCAGTGCAGCAAAGATAATGCAGACAACTAGAACATATCCAGGGCAGCAGATTTCTGCAAATGATCAGAATATGTCCAGGGCAGCACAGATACTGCAGAAAATCACAGCATGTGCTGTGCAGCAGAGATACCACAGACAATCAGAACATGTACAGGACAGCAGAGATACTAACATCAGAACATGGTCACAGCAGCAGAGATACTGCTGATAATCAGAACATGTGCTGTGTAGTAGAGATAATACAAACAAAGCATGTCCAGGGGAACACAGATAATCCAGGCAATCAGATCATTTCCAGTTCAGCAGAGATACTACAATCAGAACATGTTCAGGGCAGTAGAGATGCTACAGAAAATCAGAACACATCTAGGGCAGTAAAGATGCAGAAAATCAGAACTTGTGATGTGCATCAGAATATACTGCAGTCAGTCAGAACATTTGGACTTCTCCTGTGGCATGGAGCTGATCACACATTTCCCTAGCAGGTCCATGGTTCCGTTTTTTTTTTTTTTTTTATTTCTGATAAGATTCCCAGTATTGTCTTTAAATCAGTTTATTCACTCCAAGGGGTAAGCATTCAGAAAAGGGCAATAACCAGGGAGGACAAGAGAAGAACATGAATTATATACCAGCAGCATGCAGCAAGACACCTCCAGCCATGACGGTATGTCTCAAACCTGATACAATAAAGATTCTGGGTTGCATTAAAGGATATTTTTTCTGGAGCTGTGGAAGATTTGTATTTATTTTTATTTATTTATTTTACATTTGTTGACCGGGATAGTCTGACTGGATGCATGTTTATTTTCAGAGGAGGCCTGGGGAGAAAAGCTCCAGGTAAACAGAAACATTGAAAACATGTTACAGTTATAATTTTGACAAAGAGTACATAAGCAAACAATAATAAACATGTTCCACGGGTTAGAGTTAAACCCTGGTGAAAGCCAGGGGTAAATTAAACAGTAGCTGATTAATACATTTTACATAATCTAGAAGAGAGTTAGCCAGGCTTAATACAATGAGATAGCTAGTTTAGTGCCAGATGTTGTTTGAGTCTAGTTTTAAATTGACCTAGGGAGGAGAGTAAAGTAATGTCAGCTAGAAGTGAGTTCCAGGATCTGCCTACAGAGTTTGCAAAGAGAGAGTCACGGGAGGCAAGATGAGTCCCAGATTGGAAATGCATGTTACAGATAATGATAATCTGCTCAGAAAAGTCCCAGAGACAGTTAATAAATATTATGAAGTATTGCAGGGGCTGTTAATGAAAATGTTCTGCTTACAGAAACGATCATTGCTTTCAACGTGAAAGTGCAGTGCAGGAGGCTACCCTGCTAAAGAAGACAGGGCTCAGTGCAAAAATACCAGAATTGCAGAGGTCCCTGAGACACTTGAATGGAAAGATTGTCATTCTTTTGTAAGGAAACAATTAGCACAATGGACTGACATCACAGAGGAGGACATTCATCTTTGAAAAAACATAACGGATGATGTGGCTTTCTAGAAGGGTGCCACAAGGCCATGTGTGGCAAATTATAATATGGTTTTGCACCTTTGTTCAAAAAGAGATAATTCTAACTACGCTTTGGAGACCAGGTTAAAGTTATTCTATGAGGAAAGTAGAGTTTACACTGATCAGGAATATTCAGCTACTGCAATCAGGGTATGTCCATGACAGTAGAGATACTGCAGACAATCAGAACATGTCAAAGAAAGCAGACATGCTGCAGATAATCACAATATGCTGTGCATGCTCACACTGCATGCAATCAGAACATGTCCAGGGTAGCAGTGATGCTGCAGGTAATCATAACATGCTGTGCATGCTCACACTGCATACAATCAGAACATGTCCAGGTCTGTAGTGATACTGCAGACAATCAGAACATGTCCAGGGTAGCAGTGATGCTGCAGGTAATCATAACATGCTGTGCATGCTCACACTGCATACAGTCAGAACATGTCCAGGCCTGTAGTGATACTGCAGACAATCAGAACATGTCCAGGGTAGCAGTGATACTGCATACAGTCAGAACATGTTCAGTGCTATAGAGATAATACAGACAATATATCCACGGCAGCAGAGATGCTGCAAATGGCCAGTACATTACAATTAATAGAAAAACAGAACCAGAGAATGCTGTGGTGACATAGTAAAATGTAACATAGTGCATGGGTCACCATAGTTACTCTCTCTTTTGTTAAACACCTTTCTGAGGTAAGAACTGTGCTTTGTTAGGTACCTTTCAACATTGTTAAACTCGTCTCATGCTAGAGCATAAACAATGGCCACCACAAAACAGTACAGAGAAATTAAAACAGCCTTAAAAGGTGTGAAATAATTCAGCCTGGCACATTTTTTTGTGTGTGCATATGAGTGTGTGTGCATGCATGCGTGCGTGCGTGTGCATGTGTGTGTGTGTGTGTGTGTGTGTGTGTGTGTGTGTGTGTGTGTGTGTGTGTGAGAGAGAGAGAGACAGAGAGCACAAAAATGTGTTACACCTTTTAAGACTGTTACAAGATCAAAGATGTACTTTGCTTAAACAGTGATGGCTATATTATCCAAAGATTGTAAAGACCCTTCAAAAGCCATCTTTCTCTAGACCCATTTAAATTTTAAACCATGATTATAAAGTGCTTGTCTATGCTAGCTAACCCAATGAACCAACACATTGCCACACTTGATAGATATGGATTGATGTGGTTTTGTGAAGGGGAGGCAAACATCTGACAACAATCATAAAACAATAATGATCTAGAGATAATAAGGAGGATATATAAATTGTTGAAGATAAGAATTAAGGTACAAAGGTCCCTCAATGGCAACTTGGCAAGCTATTTTTGAACAGAGGAACCAATCAAAGATGTCCTCTTTTCATTTTATTTGCTTTAACATGGAATCATGGAACCACAGAAAATATAAGACAATGGAGCCCTGTGGCCATTTACACATTACTACAAAGTACCTACCCTTTCACGTTACCTCCTTTTTCAAGGAGCAACAAGCCAGACATGTCAGGGATGAACCTATGGATACCCATCGAGTTTTCTGACACCCTTTTAAGTAAGAGTGTGTTTTGCACTGCTTAATTTGCAGATGACAGTTGTTCCAAAGAAGGGATAAGAGTTGTCTGACAAGTCTGTCTGTCGTGTTTTGTTTATTTGCTGAAGCAAGTTAAGCTTCCCAGTTCTTGTGTTAATTGGACTGTTTGTTTCCCAGAGATATAGGAGGTCTTGGACTACTGGGTCAATAATGACCTGAAAGACAAGGCACATATCACTTTTTTGGAGCACTAGTTATTGACATGTGTGTGATCCAATTGCAACTTTTGCATATCAGAAGAGGACTTCAGGATGACACCAAGTTTGCAGTCATCTGCAGACATGGTTAACAAAGGATTGAAATCTGGAGAGCTATGAAGCAGATGCAAAATAGTATGGGTCCCAGCACAGAGCCCCGAGAAACACCAGTGATCACAATTAGGTGTACTGAGGATACACCTACTACCCTTACTACATAAATAGTCTCCTTTCCACCTAACTATGTAGGGGTCAGTTTGGAACTCATTCAGCTTGTTAATTATGTTAGCATGTGGTATAGTGTCAAAAGCCTTTGACATAACAAGGTGTACTGTATGGGCAGCATGTCCACTATCCACAGCTTGGGCTACTCTCTCAAAGAAGATGACTGATTTCCTTAGATTGAGGATCAAGCCTTACAAGATTTTTGATATCATTATTAATTTGTTCAGTTCCAGCACATTCCATGGCTTTGTAGATGAGACTCTTCAGGCTAACAGTTGTCTAGTTTCTAGGATCAATGTGTAGTCCACCTTTGTGAAGTGATATACTTCAGGGACAAAACTAGTGCCTAAGGATCAGGCTGAACAGCTGTAGGAGTGGCTAGACTAGGGCATGTTTTATACTGTTTATCAGGCAATTGGGTATATTATCAGGCCCCATGGGTGATGTCTTTTTTTTTTTTTGTGAACTTTACTTTTAGCAAGTGTTCTTTGGTTATGATGGTGGATTTGAGATTATGTGAGATATGTGGGCTGAGTTTTGGGGTGACATTTGCACTAAATTTGTTTGCTAATATGTTGGATATCACTGCTTGATCTGTGCAGGTAGCACCATGTTGGATAAGCTCTGAGCAATGACTGGCGTTATTATTCTTTAGTTTCCTACCATAACTAAGGAAGGATTATAAGGGTCTTTATCTTCTGATACTAGTCCAAATTCATGGGATACCTTTGTATTCCTGAATGGTGTTTTATGGTATTTTTTAATTCCTTTGATAGCTTTTTTAATGTTAACCTACATTTGTAAGGTTTTGTTTTGCTTTGCTCTACAGTTAAGAAGCTTTTTGCTTTTATTATATTTTTTTATATATACATGTAGTAGGTTTCCTTTTAAGCTTACTATTTTGTATGGGTCAGGGAAGAAATGCCAGGTCAATGCATTTATCTAGGTGTAAATAGAGTTTGCATACCTATTTGATATGTTAGTATCTTGGGTAATAGAGTTAAATATTAAATTTTGAAAGCTGTCATAGAATTGTAGAACATAGGTTTAAACTCTCTGAATTTTGAAATGTTTGCATCTATTTATTTGGGGATTTTGAAAAAATGTTTATCAGTTTATGATCAGATTTAACTGGTGAAGGGAGTACCAGCGGGATAGTTGATATCAATGCCATGTTGGTAAGGACCAGGTTAAGGATATTTTCTCTTGTAATGGGTCTCTTGACAATTTGGTCCAGGGAGGTTATGTTTATGAAATCAATGAATTTTGGGGTGTAACCTACAGTTGAGGTATAGGTATGCCAATTTATTATCAGGTAGTTAAAGTGTCCTAGGATAGTGGAATCCGTGTTGATTTGGAGTTTATCCAGTGTATTAAAAAACCTAGGGTGGTTTTCTGATGAGTACAGAGGATCCTGTAACATTGCTATAATCTGTTAGTTGGTCCTGTTTATTTTTTCTTTATTTTTATTTTTTTTATTTATTTATCATTTGTTGACCGGGAAAGTCCGACTAGGTTCCACAGAGCCTGTTTTCAGCAGAGGCTCGGGGAGAAATGCTCCAGATGCATGTCTTTGGAATGTGGGAGGAAACCAGAGTACCTGGAGGAAACCCACGCGAACACAGGGAGAACATGCAAACTCCACACAGAAGGCACCCCAGCCGAGAATCGAACCGGAGAACCTCTTGCTGTGAGGCGACAACGTTAACCGTTGCACCACTGTGCCGCCCCTGTGTTTAGTTTGATTTGGATCTCATTCTGTTCATTTTCTGGGTCTCTAAAGAGCTGACTAGAAGTGATGTGATCCTTAACAGATATGGATATTGTATTCCCATTACTATTGGGCCAAAATGTGTGGTAGGCACAAAACCCTGGAATAGAGAGGTGCCTTCTGTATTTTTAAACCACATTTCTTTAATAATGCACACAATGTATGCAATCCAAATACAGCAGGACCTCAAAATCAGGCAGTTTGTTATTTAGGCCCCTGGTGTTGAGTAGTCTGGTGCATGATTTGTTTTTAGTAGGTTGGGAGATACACTAGCCAAACTTTGTCTAAAACAGCCACTATGAGGGTGAAGAAGGCTTTAGCTAGTGTGCAGAAGCCCTCAAATGAGAGGTAGAAACCATGACTGTCTGGCATCACCTCCCATGCTGACACATATTGGATTGCCCTAGAATGACACCAACTGTAGAGCCATTTGTTGATGTCAGTCATATTTTCCATGTGCTTTGACATCATTCGAGGAGAAGGAAGGATTCTGATCAAAACCAGAGTCTTTACTGCATTTGTGTCATGCATGATGAGCTCTGGCATGTCTCTTTACATATCCCTCGGGGTTCTATGCATCTGTTAGTCACACCTACATTGCCCACATTCATTTATAAACATATTTGTTTGGCTTAGAGATCCTGGCTCCTAAAAGGCAACTCACTGTCACCTTCTCTTTAACCAGTATTGTGAGAGCTGAGTGGGTGTGTCTGATAATGGAGTCACCAATCAGTAGTACACTTTTATTAAGAAGCAAATGCTCTGATTTTACAGTGGTTAATTACCCAGTGACCCAATACTGTGATAGTGTTTGTTTTACACTGAGAGCTAGATTTAATAGACCTTGATGGCTAGACGGGGACTTTTTAATGACATCAGTGTATGATAGTTTACTGTGTACTTGTGTGGAATGTGGTGGTGGATGTATATTGCTGTCACACTGTACTTGTTTATTTGAGGGAGAGCTCTGATCTAGCTCAGTACTTCCATCTCTCACAAGATTCCAGTTGGAGTCATGTCTTGAGGCTGGCTAGCTAAATAAAAAGCCTGCTGATTGATCTTTTTCTCTTTTGATGACTAGCCCTGCACTGCTCAGTCATGGTAAGTAAGGCCTCACTTCATTTCCTCTCCTGCTCCTATTCCCACCCACCCCCATTTTATTACATTTGTGGTGCTCATAGCCATCCCCACCAACAATCATTGCCATCTATTATGTAACCAACAATAATCTCAACCAATGTCAAAACTCACTAATATTTTTATACGGAAATAACCCATAAACTGCACCTTCCAATATCCTACACTACTCAGTTGTATCTTCCACTTCAACACCATGCTCCTCCATATTATCCTAATTTCACAACTAGTCTCATTGCCAAATATCACTATTTTCCACGAGATAATATAATTACAAACAAATCAGTCATGCTTACCAACTTGAAACATGACCTTATTGTTCTATATCTGTATCATTGTATAATTGTAGAATAACTGACATTAAAAAATTACAGCACCTAAGATCATAAAACAATAAATACAAAGACTGCAAACATTTTGTCTTCTCCTTCACAATACTTGCATCATACAATAATATGTAATTATGCACAAAATCAAACACACATCCTACCCTCAGACCCTTATCACTGCTTTACTCTTATGACTCAAGCTCTTTCATCTAAATATTCATTGTGTCTCCAGTAAAGTAGTAGCACTACAGGCATGGGTCTTCAACACATAAATCATATACTTTTATCCCTTACCAAAACATGGATACCCTCCTCCCCATTAAAGATGAAGTATTTCTCTCACAGGACTATATTATCAGGTCTGATATCTTAAGCAAAAGAGGTGGTGTAGTAAGTATTATTTATGTTACTACGTTAGAGCTATATGTCTACATTCAAAAAGTGCCCAAATTTGGCAAAGCTGACATTTTTTTTACTCAGCTAAAACTTAATGCAAAGACATCACTGTGTGTAACTGCAGTTTACATCCTACCAAATACCATTTCCTCTATATTTGAATACATCCTTTCATGGATAACAAATAATGTCACCCAAGAAACTATCTTACTTGGTGATTTTAACCATAATTGGACTGCTCAAAATGAAGGCTATAACATTGTCAAACTATATAACTTAACTCAATTGAATAATTCCCCCTGCCAATTCACTAAAAAGACTAAAAAAGAATAAAGTCCATAATTGTATATTAAATAATGTCCATGACATCAGCACTTGTTCAGAACTCACTGTAAGCACTACATAAGCTGCAAATTACTACAGCACTCAACTTTCATCACTTGTGTAGAGGAAAGCAGTTTTTAGTACTTAATAAATAAGCACCTATCCAGGCATTTCTAAGGGTCCCAGTGATTTATCCTATCTACCTGATGAATCTGGGCATCTTGGGGCAATGCAGCAATTGCTTCATGTACACAGACAACCCTCTCCTCCTACCACCCAACACTACAACCTGTGAGAGATGCACTTATATAGCCAAACTGGAAGCAAAGCTCTCTTCACCCAAGACTGGACTAGACAGTCAAGAGGAGAGGGTAAACACTTGTACCACACCACACTCATCACATAGTCCCTTAAAACCTACACCACCAAAACACACACATGGAAACACAAAACACACACCTACATTTGTGGAGGCTCTCAATAAAACCCTGCCCAAGCATCAGGGACCTCCAAAGCAGAAATGCAAGCAAACTCCACCGCCCAACACAACGCAAATGACACATAGCCCACAAACTCAGTGTGCCACTCAACCACAGCCCATAAGACATAACAACGTACCCAACACTCTAGTCATAGTTGACTCTATAGTCAGGCACACTGATGTTCCACTCACCAGGCTAAACAAGGAGAAAGTTACTGTCAGCTGCCTGTCAGGTGCCAGGATCCACCACATAACACACGCACTCAGGTCACTCCACAACAAGTACAAATATGACACTGTCATTGTCCATGTTGGTGTGAATGACCTGAGACGTACCTCCCTGGACTACATAACAAGAGACGTGGAGGAGCTCTCCGATCTTGTAGCCCAGGCAGGTATGACCCTGGCCCTGAGTAGCATCCTGCCATCACCCAGAATGATGCCACAGCACAAGGACAAAATGACTTGACTTCAACAATTGGCTAAGCTTCTGGTGTCATTCTAAGGAGATCCAGTATTTGTCTGCCTGAGACGACATGATCGACAGACCACAATGCTTTGCCAGAGATGGCTTGCACCTGTCACCCTTGAGATTCCGGATACTGGCTAAGGCTCTTGCCACCCCTATAGTGCCTTTTTTTAGGCAAGGTTCAAATGACAAATTCACCACCGTAACAGGTGCAAGCAAGCAAAATCTGAGGGTAATGCTACTCAATACTAGAAGTCTAAACCTCAACATGCACTCACTCGAGGCACTTCTTAAACTGGAGAACATCAACAGAGACCTGGTTCAAAGCTCCAGATAGCACCCCTGCATTACCAGGTTATAATTCATACCACACCTTTCGGCCACCTAACCCAGAACGAAGCACTAAAGGTGGAGGCGTGTCCATATTCATTAAGGATATCCACACCTCCAGGCTAGTTGAACAGCATAATGCATCCGAGATTATCCAAGTGCAACTAACTCTGGGCAAGACCGCAATCCAAATTGTAGCTTGCTACAGACCCCCCACCATGCCCCAGGATTCGCACTCCTCATTTCTTGATACACTGGAAAGTATTAGGGTACAACCTAACACCCTAATAATGGGCGATTTCAACTACCCCTCCATTAACTGGGAAAACTACTCGTGTACTAACTCTTTTGCTCAACGTTTTCTGGAATTCATAAATTCCAACGCTTTGGATCAACTTATTCACACTCCCACCAGGGGCAGTAATATCCTAGTAATACGACCAAGTGAAAGATCCAACACTGTTTATTGCTCTCTCTCTAGCGCCTCGGCTTACGCCTTCAAGGAGAATGAATATCACAAAAATTTCAAAAGTATTTATATCATTCAAAAACAGCAATTAAGAAACCAATAAAACAATTAAACAATTAATCACAATATCCTTCATTCATAAAAATACTCTCCAATTGCATTCCACATTTATGCCACTGGGTGTCAGTGTGTCATACTTCAATATAAAAACAGTCTCTTTATATAAAAGTTTTTGTTTAACTAAATCACTATTATTATCTATTGTAATATGTTCCAGAACTGTTGCCAATAAACCATTTGGTTGACTATTATGATAGTCTTTAAAGTGCAATGCTAAAGGACTTTCTACTTTCTTATTCTTTATGTCCCTTACATGTTCCTGAAGTCTAACCTTGAAAGCTCTTTTACTTTCTCCTATATAAAACAGTCCACATGGACATTTTAAAGCATATACTATTGCTTCTGTGTTACAAGAAAAAATAATAGGTAATATCCTAGACCTGGTCATTACCAACATGGGCAACTGGTGTTCCACACCAGAGGTCAATTCCTCGTTAGTCAGATCCGACCACAAGCTAATCACCCTAGACATCCGCATCCCACCCCCACCCACAATTAGGGAAACCACCGTAAAAAACTTCTCCAAAGCAAACTTCACATTTCTTAAGACAGAAGTGGCAAACTTCATAACACCCATGTAGATGGACAATAGAGTTATGACTGCTGAATCCTACACAAATGCATTTTATAAGCACTTACACGAGTGCATGGATCATGCTACCCCTAATAGAACCAAGATGCTATCCTCCAAAAAAAGGAAGCCGATCTGGTGGTCATCTGCCATAAACAAACTCTACAACAGAAGAAAGAAACTGTTGCAAAAAAAGAGTAAAATCCCATGACTGGAGGAACGCCCTGGACAACCTCAGTAAGAAGCTGAGATCCCTCATAAAATCCTCCAAAGCTAGTTACAAAAACAAAATTGCCACTGACTCTAAAGACTACCACAAAGCATTCTATAGCTATGTCAAGACGCTCAATGGTAACACTCAGATCTGCACTAAGTTACAGCACAATGGCACTAAATATACAGAACCAACTGATATTGCCAACATCCTGGCAGATAGGTTCAGTGCTAACTTTACCCCCCTCTCACCCCCTAGAGGGCCCATCTCTATACCGGAAGAATGCAAAGTTCCTGTAATTACGACTGCACAGGTAAAAAACACACTCTCCAAAGCCAAGAACACAGCATCCATGGGACCTGACAATATCCCAGGCTGCTTTCTACACGAACTACAGAATGAACTGGCACCCTACCCAAGTACTATGTTCAGTCATAGCCTCACCTCAGGCTTTGTGGCCACTGAATGACGCACCACAATGGTTATCCCACTCCACAAAGGGGGAGCCACGATGGAGCCCGGGAACTACCGCCCCATTAGCCTGACGAGCCTGGTCTACAAGGCCATGGAACATATCATCATGGAACTCATAAACAAGGACATTGGTAATCTCCAAACTCTAGACCCTACCCAGTTCGGATTTGTAAAAGGCAAATCATGTCTCCTAAACCTGGTAGACTTCTTTGAAGTGGTCACCAAAGCCATAGATGAGGGTAAGGTGGTTCAAACAGCTTATCTAGATCTCGACAAGGCTTTCGACACCATCCCCCACTCTGGAATTATAGATAAGCTCACTAAACTAGGTATAAATCCCTATGTCACAAGATGGGTTGCCAACTAGCTCATGGATAGAACCCACACTGTGAAAGTAGCAGACTCCAAATCCGACTTCAGATCAGTGACAAGTGGAGTACCACAGGGTTCAGTCCTGGGTCCTCTCCTGTTTGTTATCTACTTCTCTGAAGTACAGGCTAACACAGAAGGTCTCTGGCTAACAAAGTTTGCAGATGACTGCAAACTGGGAGCCATAATCGAAACTCCTAATGATGTGGACATACTACAAAAGGGCCTCAGTGAGACAGATGCCTGGTGTCAAAGCCATGGCCTGAAGCTCAATGCCAAAAAGTGTATTGTCATCCCCTTTGGTAAAAACTCTGTACCCATGAACTACCACATAGCTAGTAGTCTACTTAATGCTGAAAATGTGATGAGACCTTGGGACACAGGTGGACAGTAGTCTCTCCTTTGATAATCACATCGCCACAATGGTCAGGAAATCCTTCTACGTAGCTCACCTCATCACAAAAGGTTTCTCATCCAGAAAAAAAGAGGTCATTGTTCCACTCTACTCATCACTCATTAGACCCATTATAGAGTACAACGCTCCTTTTAGTATGTACCTCACAAGATATCTACAACAACTGGAAAGGCCACAAAAATACCTCACAAAGAGGATTACTGGCCTCAAACAGATGCCCTATGCAGACTGTCTCAAAAAACTCCAGCTTTACTCCGTCGCATATCGCCTACTCAGAGGCGATCTCTGCCTAACTTACAAAGCTATGTCAAACCCAGAGCTGTTGGACATGCTCCACTTAAAGAAATCCCAATCCCTCTGAGCTACACACTCTAGGGACCTAAACCTTATCACCACAATAGACAGAACATGCTGGAGGGATAGATTCCTGTCCCAGAGACTTCCCATACTCTGGAACAGACTACCTATCTATTTCAAACAGAGGTCCTCATTAGCACTCTTCAAGAAAAATCTTGATGACTGGATGTGGCTCTGCTCAACAGGAGCACAGGAAAATAATTTTCTTGGGTGGTGAAAACCAGGGTACATTTTTGGCTAGGCTTATATAGGCCCTAAGGCCAATAGCCTAGTACCCTCCTATGAACCTATTAAAAAAAAAATCAGCTACAGGATCACTTCCGGATTCCATAAGTGATCATAATCCCACAGATGCTATCCAAAAATGCACTAAAAGCTATAAAAACATCTTGTACAACCCAATTCAAAACCTCACAAATTTCAATTTAATCTTCTTTACCTCTACACTTAGGCAAGTCAACTGGTCTTCCCTAAAACTTACCTCAAGAAGAAGGAATTGAAAATTGTAATTTTTATTTTCTGTCAATTCTCAGCAATCTGGCATCTCTAATACAAAAATGTGTCAGATCTAATCCAACCCCTTGGTTTACTAGAAACACATAATGCAAGAAAGAAAGAAAGCATGGAAACAATAGCAGAAAATCAAAACTATTATTATTATTATTATTTAACATTTGTTTGCCAGCATAGTCCGACTGTACAACAAGTGTCAGTTTTCAACAGAGTCCTGAGGAGAAAAACTCCATAAGATTACAGAGAGAAGAAAAATTTACAAAAGAGACATTACAGCAGTGGCGGCTGGTGATTTCAAATCAAGAAATCAGGAGACGGCTGAATGGGTGGGGGTCAATGGGAATGGGTGTGGCCAACTAGAAAGAGGAGGAGCTATGCTCAAAACAGCAAAAACTCTAACTTATTAAATATGCTGCCCTGGGTGCCAAACTATCATTATGAGAGTCCAATCAAGACAAAATGAAGTGTAGAAGAAAAAAAAATGTCAATGCATTGGCTGCATGACAGCTTACTTAATATCTAGATGGAAACAAAAAAGGTTGTGAGGCATGAAAAAAAATTACTTTTTAAATACGTTACTGGAATGCCAGTCAAAATCAAGTATAAGAAAAACAAGCAGCACTCAACTGAAACTATTTCTCCTTGCACTGCAGTTTTAATTATAATTTATATTCAGCTTTATTAAAGTACCAAGTAACATGCTGAAAATAGCAATCTCTGTGATACCCCCACTTGTAAAAATGTTTTTTATCCAAAAAAGACCTGCTGCCTGACAACAACTATCTACTTGTTTCATGGGGAAAACATGATCAAAGTAAAAAATGAAAAGCAAACAGGAAACAAGCTCAACATACATTGCTTAAAGGATTACTGCACAGGTTATGGACCACACACGATAGATTGGCATTCTGTTTAGTTTGCAGGTAAAGCCTGCAAAGATGACTGCAAGTGTCCAACAAATGTAATGAGTTTCTTAAAATAATGTAATCCTGTCCTTTATTGCAAATACCGTCATATGCATTTCACTACCCAAGGCTTATACGTTATCTAGTTATGTAAGTATTCTCTGCATGGCAACAACAAAAATGCTTTCAGTATTGGCAGTTCTTTAACAGTATGCTTATTAAAACATACTTGCATCTTACAATCTCAAACAAGCTTACCTGATGGTCATTAAAGCATTGCTACTTAAACACAGAGCAACAGGCAATGAAACAACACATATTTTCTGAATAACAAGAAGCATAAATCAACAGCATAAAAATATGACAGAAACCAGAACATTCTGAAAAATCAAGGACAGATGAAAAGCCACCGTAGTACTTGTGCCTACCTTGGATGGGGGGGATACTCTGCACATTTACACTGCATAACTGCTCCTTGCCTTGCTTGGACACATCCAGAGTCACTACATGGGGGAGTGGGGTACAACAAGTATGTCAATATTTAAAATGTCTCTGACTGACAGTGATGGCCCTGACACATTTGGTCATACCTCTCAACCTCAGAGCATGAAATCTGGACAAAGCCATACATTAAAGTGGGACAAAGGCCCAAAAATAAGGACAATTTTTGGTACTTACGTATTATCGCAACCACATTTCCAAGGGGCAGAAATTTCCAAGGTTTTCGTGAAAGTATGAATGCTAACCTGAAAAGAGTTGGCCAAAGTGTGAATTACTACTGCATCACATTGTTTATAAGTCTGGAAGAGGAATAATGGCAAAATTCCTCTTCCTGGTTAGCACTGATTCCCGACATGACTTAATGAAGAATGCAGTTCAGATGCCTGCTGCTTCTGAATCCTGAGAAGAAGGACCTGTTTCTTTCTTACATTTTTTTCTACATATTTCCTAAGCATCTCATTTAAAAAAAAAAACCACTTCCCATAGAAGAACTATGCAGAAAAGTGAATAAAAACAAGTAATATTACAGGTAAAAACTGCTGTCTACTAAATCTCCCTACTCAGGGATGTTGTTTTGTTCCCGAGCGGGACTCGTGTGTGAGGGGTGTTAAAACCTTATCCCACTTCACGCAGACATAGTTCTGTACATTGGAAATTGATGACTATCAACAGGCAGTTACACTACGAACAAAGAGGACTACTTCATTGAAATATGTACGAAATGTAACAAGGACTTCACTATGTGGCCACGTAAAGGGGTTTGAAATGGGCCGGTTGTCTTCTTGTGAACATGACAACTTTCATGAGCTGTAACATAAGAATGACTGAGAAGCAGCAGTAATGTGGATCGCTTAGGAAAGAACACGACTAGGGAGAGGAATTTTACCGTTATTCCTCTTCCTACATGAAAAACAATCTCACTGAATAGAAGTTAACAGACACACCACTTCTTAGGTTGGCAGGCATCGTTTGTTGAAAACGTTACAAATTAGGGTACTTCGGAAAAGTGGTTGCGATAATACGTAAGTACCCAATTTTAAATATTGCTCTTATAAACTTAGAAAGATAACAAAATAGTAGGTCTTGCATTAGTATGAATTTTCTGAAGGGAATGAAATCTGAAACTCAAATGTCTGTCATTTTCTAACTCAATCTTTAATGATTTGCCAATAATTTGCCAGAAAACCACAATTTTATGAAAACTGTACCAAAAATATGATGTGAAAATCTGTACACACAGACACACAACTGGTGGCAGATTTCCAGAAATTAATTCTAGAACAGATGATGGAACTAATCAGCATGTACACTTTAATTAAGCTAACATAGGTGAGGATCCACTCCATTCCACAAACACTGTTGTGTTGCTACAGAATTTACTATACAGTTTAACATCACAGAACAGATAAAGTATCATACATTTATATACAAAAATTAAAAGGGTATTCAAAATTCATATATTAGGATGGACACAAATAAAAGAACTGATCAAGACTGTTTTTTATAAAATCAATTCTGTGCACGAAATCGAATACAGATTAATGACACAACATCCAAAAAAAGAATATTTATCTATTTAGTTACATTTGTTTACCAGAGTACTGCACTGCTCAATACGGACCAGTTTCAGGCTCAGTTTGAAATATGCAAACAGGATCAAAGTCAATTACCAAGTAATATAAAATAAAATTACACCTCTCTGTGGCAGATTCACCCTTCATATCTCAGTATCTGTGTATCTTATACATAATAACTGCATGCTTGCACAACTGCAGAGGTAGGCATGAATTTAAAACATATAGTGAAGTTTGGTACACAGCTAGCTAAACATAAGCGACTAATACAGGAACAAGAAGTCACAAAGCATCACATGAATCCTTTCTGCAGAACTGCTGAAAACTACATGTACAGAGAAATAATTATCTTGAGTTAAAATTTTGAATTTTCTAACCATTTATCGAGTTTACGCAAAATTAAGCATACTAAGGAAATACGCAGATTTCCACAACTTTTTAAACTTCCAGCTCCATCTTCTATCCCATGCAGTAACATCAGGCATAAAATCAAGCCTGTTGAAAATTTTGGATACTCCAGTGTCTTTTTTAAATCTTTTTTGAATCAGCTGTTGTTTTCTTAGTACTGCTACTTTAATAAGTAAAATATGCACTATGTATTTCTTAATAAAAACAATAAACGAACGAATTATTGAAAAACAGTAATTATCTTCACAAATGCTTGGGACATCCCTTATTATATATGCATGAAAACTGAGAAAGCAGACTATCCGAAAACTTAATAAACAAAGAAAATACATGCTTTTATAACTTAAAGATGTTGCTTATTTAATAAAACAACCAATGTATTACAAAAGACAAAACCAGTGCAGAAATAATCCAAATCTATTTCTTCTAGAACACCTGATTCATCTTCAACTGATCACGATACGATTTTCAGGCTACATGAGGCCTGTCATTTTAATTTAACATATAAAAAATGAAAATAAACACATTTAAGCATAAGTAGCAATACAAGTTTTGATTAGAAGTAGGCCCTGAATAATATATAGAGTGAAAGGTAAATTATTTTGGGTGGCAATAACACTTTACACACTGTAAGTGAAATAGGTAACTCCCTGGCACTGCAGAACTGTGGTGGCATTGTGACCTCTGACCGCCACAGAATGGAAATGCTGGCTGCAAAAAAACAAATGGTGTCAGTATAGATATTTAAGTTTCCCAAGTAACTTCTGTCAGCTTCAGTTTAGTTACAGTCCAAACTGGTCACTGTTGGATACCTACCTTCCTCAGGAATCCTGACAGATACTCACAGATATAGCTGGTTGGTCTAACAAAAGCTTGTGTATAATGGTAAGCAATTTAAATACAAAATGTTTTAAGAATGATTGACATGGCCTTAAGTTCAGACCTGACACAATCTGTCAGTTTATTATAGAATACTCTAAATCCAAAATCAAAAGAGGAAAAAAACATCCTGCTTGTTTGGTTTACCAGAAAGAAAGAAGATACGTCAGGTAGAACTCTTTACCGCAGTCTGTGAGTAACCAGTAGCCTATACTTGCTAACTGGACTTTCAAAACTAAAACCTCATCCTGTCCTTATGTCTAGAACATAGTTTCCATCCAGCAAAGCTCTGATTTCCACAGTATTCTGCTTAGTGATTACTAATCTAGTCTGCTTTTATGATGATATATACATTGACCTCTTGTGAATACAACAAAATCCCACAAATCCATTCTCTCAGTAAACAGATTAGTAAATGGTACTAGGATTTCTCAGCTGCCAAATGAGCTAGTTCAAAAGATTAAAATAATAAAGAAACCAGTTTGGGGGGGGGGGACTGATGTAAAACACTTCCAGAATCCTATCAGCATTAAAAATAAACATAAAAGGTGTCAGAGATGAAGTCATGGAAGCCCATATATCTTAAAATAATGCAGATGTTTCTCTTCAACCTAAGACATTTGCATTTTGTCTATGAGCAACTCTTTTATTGTATAACACGCATTTTGTCTATCAGTCACTCCATTATCATATTACGCATATTTTGCTTATCAGCATCTCCGTTATTGTATTCCCTTTTACCGGATGTTTCATCATTTTGACAACATTTCCTGTTATAATTCTTTAATGCATGTAGTATCCTCACCCTTTAGGATATTTCTCTTCTTGCCACTAGTGTTTGATCATGGAGTTGCTATGTTTAAGTAAGAGGATATAGGGGATGGAGTCTCCCACAAGGGGGTGGGGCTTTTTAGGTTTATGTTCTGTGCTGTACTGGTGAGGTATTTCTTAATCATTCTTGCCTTGGGGAATTTGCAGTTGATCATTTTCTAAATGGTTTCAAAAAGTATGGTAAAAAAAAAAAAACTGTTATCTGACATTCAAGACAAGGATCCTTATAACTCGCATCCTTATGTCATCTGTAAACATGAAGTCCTCAAGTGTATGTTTTCAGCTTCCAAGGACTAAGAGAAAGATGACAGCTTGCCTGAGAATGACTTGGCTATTCCCCTTCCAAAAAAAAAGAAACATTACTGTCCACTAAGATTGAAGATAAATGTCATCTTTGCAAACATTATTTAGAATATTTGAGAAATATTCTAAATAATGTTTGCAAAGATGACATCTATCTTCAATCCTAGTGGACAGTAATGTTTCTTTTTTTTGGAAGGGGAATAGAAGCCGCGGTGATGCAGCAGTAGCATTGTTGCCTCACAGCAAGAGGTTCTCCCATTCGATTCTCGGCTGGAGCACCTTTTCTGTGGAGTCTGCATGTCCTCCCCGCGGTCGAGTGGCATTCGAAAGACATGCGTGAATGTGCATGTCTTCATTTAAGGCTGGGCATCAGGCTGGCACCTCGGCACAATAAAATTCTACTGCCAATCATTAGCAGACCGGAGTTCCGCTGTGGCAACCCCTAACCGGGAAAAGCCGAAAGAAGAACCCAATTTAGAATATTTGAAAAAGCTGTTTATACTCCAAACGTAGACTATGTAAATAGATGTGTTTTATACCTAAAAAAAGCCATATGGATTTTTATATTGTGGAGTATTATCACAACCCTCATCATAGTCATTTATAACATACTTAGTAAGATAGATGTCTCAGTCTCACAGTTTCAGAACCATTGGACATTTTTATTATCTTATTCTTTGGTCTTTCATAGCTGACCAATCAAGGCCACATAATTTTCCCAATTAGCCTTTTTGTTCACCTGTGTCTACCATTTTAGTACCCCACATCACAATGCAAGGACTATTCCTTATATTCCTTATTAGCACACATCTGCTTATTTGTAGGCAGTGGGGTTGAGAATCAGGTGCTCTGAAGCCACTATCTTCTGCTAATTTAGCTGTTTTTAGCCACCACTCCTCATTGTGTGGTGGCCAGACAACACACTGCCATAACCTACACAAGAATTGTAAATTCTCTGTATGTAGTACCAAAAATCAAAACAAGAACTGCATCAGCAAAAGAAACTCTTTGAATGAAAACACCAAAATGTTATATTCTGTTAAGTGCTTTGTCACAAACAAGACTTGTAGAACAGTGAACACATACAAAATCACCCAATGAATAGATTTTAAAGTGATGTGTTCCACAGAATAACCAGTCCCAGTAATAGTGCTAGATGGAAACTGTTGTTTCACAGACTGTGACTAAACAATTAATAAAAATGATGTCCTAAATAGAACAAGTCAGTGAGGTGGAGAGTGTCAGGTGCTATGAGGACAGCAGCTACAGCTAATTTGGCTTTTTTCAGACATAACACCTCATTCTGTGGTGGACGGGTAGCATGCTGCCAAGTTGTGGGTGCTTCTACCCACCCACCCTGCTCAGAAACAATGCACATTCACTATTTCTCTGGCCTGATTCTTGTGCCCTATGTCTGTCATCCAACAGGTAAAACTCATGCTCCTACCTTCTTTTTTTTTTTTTTTTCATTTTTCTGATGAAGTAAGTTTACAGTCTTGCTTAGGATTACAGAGACAGCAACAGACCTCAACCCAGAAATGTTTAACAAAAGATAATTTTTATTTTATTCATTTTGCTTTTGCATTTATTCTATGTAAATTTACCATGATAAATCACATTAAATTTAATTGACACACGACTAGTCACGGCACAAACAAGTAGATATACAAATCAGATTCCCTATGAGCAAAACTCAAGATATTATACAATACCGCTTACCTGTTTTTCATGGATAAAACAACTTCTTTAACCCACCCCCCCCCCCGATGTTAGGGAGCAACCCCTCACATACCACAATCTCTCTCTCTCTCTCTATACATACATATATATATATATATATATACTAACTCTGATATACAACTCTGAGGATAATTATTACTAAAGCATCTGCATAATGTGCCTTTGACAACTTCTTACCTTTAGTAATAGTGGCTGGCTGCAGACAGAAGTTATTTTTGTCCAATGCGATGGTCCCCGAACTCCGTGACGGTCTAAAAGTACTATCTGCTACTGACTGTTTCTTGGCTCTCTTTTTTCCCAGCACACAAAGCCCAAGAAGAGAGCCGAGAACCAGTCAGTAACATCCAGCCCATCCGCGTCATGTACGTGACTGCGGACGTGGCAGTCCAATCCCCTTCCAGATTAGCGTTTACAAAACCGCATAGATTTCTGAGCATGCCACACTCCTCTACTTCTCTCCTTAATCCAGACTGTTTTTACAGCAGTCCGGATTTGTAGAAACTATTTATTTATTTTTTTACACCCGGAACTCGCCAGGCACGCGCACTAACGCAGTTTGAGTTCCGGGACTCGCATCTAAGCAGCAGCCAGCCAGTATGACAGTATTACAAAAGTAAATATTTTATTTTTTTTAAATATTCTTTTTTCTTCTTCTTTCCACAGCTGGGGGGGGGGGGGGGCTGCAGTCCAACAGTCCAATAGCATGAGCCGCCACTGAATATTATTATTGTATGCGCGTGTGTGTGTGTGTGTGTGTGTGTGTGTGTGTGTGTGTGTGTACATATATATATATATATATATATATATATATATATATCTACAGTATTTAAATCATAATTTTATTTCATGAATTTATCAGTTTCCTCAAGCATAATACAGTTACATTTCATCTCAACAGGCTCCTTAATTTAAGCAAGCAAGTTATAGAACACTGTTCATTCAGCCCTGGATAACAGAAGGCATTCAATGTGAGTTGCCACATTAATTCTTGTTTTCTAATTTAAGGCCTGTTGGACCTCCTCGTGGCCCCAAGTTTACCTGTTCTATAACTTTAAACTTAAAAGTGTGACCTGGATTAATTTGAACATGTTTTGCTAGTGCATTACATTCCTTCAATCTGTTCATACAGTATATATGTTAATAAATCTGATCTCTCACTCTACATTCGGTTTTGCCCACATAGAAACATTCACATCCCTGGCATTTTTTCAGGTATATCACCCCCTTGGTATTACAATCGTACCTATATTGTGAAACATATTTTATTTCTTTTATCACAAAATTTCTCCCTATATCTATCATTTTACAACAGGGGCATGCTTCACATTTAAACATACAGGGATATCTACTAGCTGTCTTTTTTTCTCTCTCTCTGAAATTGTTCTTAAATTAGCTCCCTTCTTATATACGATCTTAGGAGAATTACTACATTTTTCTCTACTGTTCATATCATTCATTAAGATCGTCCAATTTTTGGCCAGAATATCTCTTACTGGGTTAGAGTCCAAAGTATAATACGTAATAAAACTCAGCCCAGAATTGGTCTCTACACACCTATCATTTTTGTCTATATGGGATCGATCGATCCCAGATCTTAAACCGTCTCTACTACTTAAAATAAGTCTAAAATAGCCTTCATCCCTCTTCTTCTGAACTTCAGTACTCCAAAGTAGCATTCTTCATAATACTAGTAATATAGTGAAACCCTGCGCAGTATATGGACTCATCTACTAACATATGCATAGTAACACAGATATGAAAGGTTGGAAGACACTACAGTAAGAAACGTTCAAAAATGTGTCCCCAAAATGTTTTCTTTATATATGTGTTCCTAGAAGGAACACCACACTAATTTTCTGCACTGATTTTTTTATCATGAACAATGAGTATATGTGTGTGTCTGTATTGCTATAACACAAAAATGAAAACGCTCTTTTACACTCTTACATTTCAACCTGTGCAAGACAAGTGATCTGTTGGTAATATAATCAAAACAGATATTGGTCACTGTAAATGGAAGGATTTGGAATGATTCAGAAAAGGATATATGCAAATACTTTTTTCTTTATACAAGACTCATCATATAACTCCTTACTCGAAGTTGCTAACTGAAGGCTTTGAAAAAAGTACCATTAGTGCTGACATTTAAAAATAAGATAAGTTAGTAACTGCAGCGCAGGCAGTGTAAGTAGCTATGGTAAGTCGTCTTATGGCTTTATTTAATAAGGATCCTTTTCAGCCATGACACAAGCAACAAGGGCATGGGTAAGTGCAATCTATATATGGAATGTGGGAAAGAAATGCACTACCCCCTCCAAAAAAACAGACATGGGGAGAATAGGCTTGGATAATGAAGAAGCTATCCCCACTGCCCTACAATAGAGGGGATTATAAGTGATTCTGTAGATGCCACATACGTTGTGTTCTATTTTAACACTTACTACAACCCAAAACAGCACTTCAACATAAAATATGAGAACAGAAAAAAGTTTGTCCTTCACACTTCTCCTGCTAGAGGGAGGAAAAACTTCAAGGACCATTGACAAGCTTATTCTAATTTAAAACTGCTATAAGTAGGATAAACCGCAATTTCCTTTATGCACTGCTTTTGGATTCAGGTTAACAGGCTTGGTAAATTCTGATTTTCCAAGCTTGGCCTTGATTACTCCAGTGGATACCCTGGTAAGGCTTTTCAGAATTGCACCAGTAGTTAAAAGAAAGTACAATTGTGTACACTTACCATAAAATGTAGATGTTCGAGTGTATCCACTGTTGCAGTCATCACTTGTGCATTATCCCTGCTGGGTAACCCTCAGCTGGCCCAAATACCAGAGTAAAGATTTTCCCTCCTACGTCAGCTGTAGGTCGCCAGGGACTAATGTCAGGTCATCAGTGGTATAAAGCAGGGCAGCCAATGCCATTACATCAGCTTTTCTTCCCCCAACCTATAGGAGCCCTGCCTGGAAAGCCAACCTGGGGAATGGCCATAGGTATAGATAGGTGTGAAGGAAACTGAGAGAGAAATAGAGGAGGAAAGAGGGAGGGAAAACAAGACTGCAACAGTGAATACACTCGAACATCTACATTTATGGTAAATGTACACAACTGTACTACATTCTTTGTGTTTCACTGCTGCAGTCATCACTTGTGGGAAGATTCCCAAAGCTGAAGGTAGGGTGGATGGTAGAAGGGTAAGGAAAAGAGGAACAGGGAAAGCCTGCTCTAAGTAGGACCTAGCATGCCCTGCAGGACTGCAGAGGCAAAGCCAGCCTGGGTTTTGGAGAAGAGGCAAATGGTAGTGTTTGGTGAAGGTGTGGACGGAAGTCCAAGTGACAGCTTCTAGGATGTCCTTGGTAGGGACCCCCCTGAGGAAAGCAGTGGAAGTAGATGCTGCCCTAGTGGAATGGCTTCGGACAGGCTTGGAAGACATTTTTCATGGAAGTGGTAGCAGAAATGGATATAGTTGGATATCCATTTAGAAATAGTCTGCTTGGAGATAGGGTTCCCCTCTGCCTCTGGGGCAAAGCTGACCAGGAGCTCGTCATTCTTTCTGTGAGGCTTGGTTCTATCCAGATAGTCTCTGAGTTGTCTATGCACATCCAGTGAATGAAGGATTCTTTCCCCCCTGTAATGAGGGTTAGGAAAGAAGGTGGGAAGATGTACAGCCTGATTCAGAGTTATGTCAGACACCACCTTAGGCATGAAAGAGGGGTTAGTTCTAAGAGACACCCTGTCAGCATGGAAAACAATGAAGGGTTCAATGGCCATGAGCGTCTGCAATTCGGAAACCCTCCTAGCTGAGGTTATGGCCAGCAGGCAGGCGGTCTTCCAAGAGAGGTGTTTTAGTTCTGCTGAGGCAGCTGGCTCAAAGGGAGGTAAGGTCAATTTTTCCAAGACATAGTTCAGGTCCCAGTCAGGTGTAGGAGGCCCCCTAGGTGGCCTGATGTGAGATACCCCTCTAAGGAATTGTTTTAGCAGGGGGTGGGAAAAGAAAGGCTGCTCGGAATGGGAATGGGCAGAGATAGCTGAGGCATGGATCTTGATGGATGAATAAGATAATCCTTTTTGTACTAGCTCCACCAGGTAGTCTAGAATCAGATAGACAGAGAGGCAAGGGAGCTGCTTGTACCCTTAGTTTGCCAAGTATGATTTCCTGGTGCTGGGCCTTCTGGCCTTCTTAATTATATCCAGGACCTGCTTGCTCAACAGTTGGTTGTTATCCACCTTTGGGGTATAAGCCATATGGATAGGTTGACAGTTTGCAGGTTGGGATGCAGTACTGTCCCTTTTTCTTGAGTTAAAAGTCCTTCTTTGAGAGGCAGGTTCCTGGGCAGCTCCTTGGTTAGGCTGAGAAGCAAGGGGTACCAATGTTCCCTGGACCAATTTGGAGCAATTAGTATAGCTCTCTGATCTTTCGGAGCACCCTTGGGATCATTGGCAAAGTGGGGAAGGTGTAGACAAACAGGTTGCCACAGTGGAAGGAGAGAACATCCACCTTCCTGGCTTTTGGGTTGAACTCCCTGGTGCAGAACTGGTGTAACTGCCTGTTCTGTATGGATGTGAAGAGGTCTACTTCTGGGGTCCCCCAAGTTTGGGTGATTGAGAGGAAGGTCTCCCTTTGAGGCTGCCATTCATAGGGGTTCAGGACACTTTTGCTGAGGTGGTCTGCTAGGGTGTTGTGCTCCCCTGGGATGTACTGCACTATCAGGTGAATGCCCATCATCAAAGCAGTCTGCCACAGAAGCATAGCTGGACAACAAAGTGGGTAGGAGTGTGCCCTCCCCCGCTTGCTTATGTACCACATGACTGTGGTATTGTCTGTTTTGATGAGGAGCACCCCTGGATTCAGGTGGCTCTTGAAGGCTGTGATAGCCCTGAGTACTGCCATCATTTCCTTTAGGTTGATGTGTAGGTCTAGGTTTCTGAGGTCCCAGGTGCCTTGGGTGCACATGTCTCCTAAGTGTGCCCCCCAGGCTTTGTCAGAGGCATCTGTGGTGATGGTCTGGCCATGGGGAAGAATTAGAAAAGGTAGGCCCTTGTTCAGGGTGCAGACTTCTGTCCACCATAGGAGTTCCTGTCTTAAGCAGGGAATCAGAGACAGTTGTAGCTCCAGAGACTGACAGTGCTGGCACCATATGTTTTTGAGGTACCATTGCAGTTTTCTCATGTGTATTCTGGCCAAGGGCACCAATAGGATGCAGGATGCCATGTACCCCAGAGCTTGAAGGAGCTTCATTGCTGTGAGGTGTGTTCTGTAAGCCAATTGAGAGAAGTATTGGGGGCGGAAAACTTTGCTTTTATGCGGAGAGGAAGGCTATTTGGGTGGATGTGTCCAGGAGAGCTGTCAAGAAGGTGATCTGTCTGGTGGTTTGTAAATGGGATTTTTCCTTGTTGATGGTGAATCCCAGAGAGGTAAAGAGGTTTTGGACAAAGTTTAGGTCTTCCAGGAGCTTTTCCCTGCTGTCTGCCTGGATGAGGCAGTCATCCAGATAGGGTTAAATGTGAATGTTTTTTTTGCCTGCAGATGGCAATGACAGGGGCCAGGGATTTTGTGAAGACTCTGGGAGCAGCCAAAGGGCAGAGCAGAGAACTGAAAGTGTTGTGAGCCTGCCCTGAAGTGAAGGAACCTTCTGCAGGACTCCATTATAGGGATATGGAGGTAGGCATCCTTTAGGTCCAGGGTGACTAGCTAGGCATTTGGGGTCAGCATGGGCAAGAGCTTTTGGAGTGTAAGCATTTTCAATTTTGGCACTTGCAATGAAAGGTTTAGAGTAGATAGATCCAGAAGAGGGTGCCAAGTGCCCTCTTTCCTGGGTACCAGGAACAATCTTGATTACTGCTTTGTAGTCTAATATTAACATGAGATGGGGTATGGAAGCAATGACTAAAAAACTGGGAGAAGGGCCACGTTCTACATTTTTGCTGACCTTACTTGAATTTTGCCTTACATATAATTATTTTACATGGAAGAAGGAATTATTTTTGCAAATAAGAGGAACTACGATGGGGGCAGACTTTGTCCCATCGTATGCCATAGTTTACATGGGGGAATTTGAAAATCAGTTTATGAAATTACAGGAATATTATGTGAGAAATGTAGTATACTACGAGAGATACACAGATGATTTACTATTTATATGTAAAGGTGAACAGGCAGAATTTGTAGAGTTTATGGAAATTTTAAATAACAATTCACATGGGTTGAAATTTACTTGGGAAATTGGTAAGGAAAGCACTTCTTTTTTGGATGTCATGTTTTATGTTGATGCTGACAAAAGGCTACAGCACAAACCATATAGGAAACCCACAGCAGTCAACGATTTCTTATATGCAACTAGTATGCACCCCCCTCATCTGATTAATTCACTACCATATGGTGAATTTAAAAGAATTTTCACCAACACTTCTGAAGTAGATTTAAAAGAAATTAATTTGGATGAGACATATATTAGATTAAAGAACAGAGGATATAATGATCATATATTACAAAAAGCCAAAAACAAGGTTACAAATACTGGTGAAGTTAGAGGCAGGAATGATCTCAATCAATATGGCAAAACAATTCGAAGTGTCAAAGAAGATGCTGGGGTGGAAGAAAATTTATTTTTTGTTACTAGATATTCTGACTTATCTCCCATTTTGGAAAAAATTGTCAGGCAAGCCTGGGAAATAGTAAGTGAGGATGTCTATTTCCTAAGCATATAACTTTTTTCCTGTGGTAGGTATTGTAACTTAAAAGAATTGTTAAATAAGAAAGGTTTAAATTCAAAACATCCAGACACAATGGGGAGAATGGTTGGAACCTACTGTTGTGGGAGATGCTCACTGTGTCACACAGTAACATATTTGGATGGTACAAAGATTAATGGTAAATTGTATAGGGCCAACGAGTATTATAATTGTGACAGCTGTGGAGTGATTTACATTATTGGTTGTGACTGTGACCCAACTTCCTGGTATATTGGTAAAACTACCAGGAAGGCTAAAGTACGTATTATGGAGAATTTGGGAGATGTGAGAAGGCAAAATCCTGAAAGTCCAGTTGCCTTGCATTTCTTGTCTAAACATCAGCGGTTAGATAAGAATTTATTTTTTAGTACTTTGGCACGTCTGACATCTAGAGATGGAGATTTCAAAAAGCAGTTAAACAGACTGGAGAATCGTATGATTATTAATTTTCATACTTTATATCCTCAGGGAATGAATTTGGAAAGCAATCTGAATATTTAATATAATCTAGTAGTTAGTATGATCAAATGTTCATTTGATTTAGAAAATCAAATTTAAAGAATACATAAAGCTTATAAAATTTGGTTTATACTTTATTATATGTTAAAGTTACATATTAAGTGGAAGGAATGAACACAGATTAAAGGTATTTAGAATGCAGTTTATTATTTTTAATTTTATATTGTTGAGATATTTAATATTGGATGTATTTAATGTTGAGTGTACTTAATTTAACTAAAGTTTTTTGTAAAACTGCAGCATTATAGATGTATATATTAATTGTTAATTCTTGACTGACGGAAATTGCATTTCACAGGGGTAATAACTGAGTTTAAAAAGTACTCTTTTCAGTCTGTACTTAAAAAGCTGGCTTTGTAGTAAGGTATTTGATTAATGATGTAATTAATGATGCAATTGTTTAATTGGATAATTTAATTTAATCATTGTTGGAAAGGATTTGTATATATAGGGACATACTTGGAGATTAAAAAATGTTCCAACAGAAGGTGAGAAGCTGAGGTACCAGAACAAATGTAATAAAAGAACTATATGTCCTGTCAGTGGAGTTCCAAGTCATTTTTCTTAATGTGGTTTGAAACAATCTTGATTAACACCCTTTCCAGCTTGTTCCTGGGGTACAGGTTCCACTGCTCCTTGAGCACAGAGTTTCTGAATTTGTCTTAGGGTTTCTGCCCTCTGATTTGTTGGAATGTATAGGTACCTTGATAAGATTGGGCTCTCTTTGAAGGTGAATCTGTATCCTTGGTAACTGATTTTTCGGACACATTGGTTCTTTGTGATGGATGGCCAGTTGTCTTTGAAAAGGGACAGCCTTCCACCTAACCTTTGGGGGGGGGGGCAAGCGAGTCATTGTGAGTCCTTAGGGTAGGGAGTGGACTTAGAACCCCCTGCCCTGGGGGTTGTAGAGGTCCATTGTCTGGGCATTTGATGTACTTGTAGTTGCTGCCTAGAGGGTCTGTCCCTGCGCCCTTTTCTTTGCACAGGCCTGGATTGGGCAGGAAAGGACCAGTGTTTGGTGGGCAAACTTTTGCTGAATCTGGCAGTTTGGACCTGGAGGAAATCTTTAACTGTATGCATTGATTTGGCTTTATCCTCCATTTTCTTGATCACCTCCTCCGCCTTAGTTCCAAACGTGGTCCTTATCTAGGGAGGTGTCTAGGAGTTTGGATTTGACATGATTAAGCAGAGGTTGCTATTTAAGGCATGCATGTCTCCTAATGACTGACCCCGCAACCACAGCCCTGCTAGAGGCTTCTAGGGCATCGTATCCACAGTGGAGGAAATGCTTTGCCACTTGAGAGCTGGAGTGTAAGAGTTCCCCTAGCTCTCTGGAAGTTGAACTGCCTGGCAAGGAGGACATTTTCTGCTTTAAAAGTTCCAAGGTATGTTGTTGATATTTTAACATATGGAACTGGCAGTTTAGAGCTCTAATAGCTAAGGTAGCACAGGTGTATACTTTTTTACCCCATCTGTCCAGAGCTTTGTTATCCTTGTCAGATGGAATAGGGTTTTTGGAGAAACTAGTCTTAGCCCCTTTGGGTTCCTGGGTGATGAGCTCTGGGTCAGCTGCAGGATTTTTAAATAGGTATTTGTGGTTGTCTGACACCCTGTAGTACCTGTCTGGCTTTCTAGGTGCAGAAGGCAGTGCATCAGGTGTGAGGCTAGACTCCATAAAAACATCCTCCACCACATCCAAAATGGGAGGAATGGCTAAAGGTTTGTGCTGGGGAAGGTCCAGAAACTCTCTTAGCCTCTTCTTAGACTGGGGATAATCCTGAGCTTCTATCAATTCAAATAAAACAAAAACAGTAAAGCAGCACTATGTTTATTCAGCAATCACAGGATAAAGCTGATAGGTCCTCAGGGAGGGAAGCAAATGGGATGGATTCATGTGCATCAGAATCCTCAAAGGTAGTAAGGGGCTGTTGTTCATTGTCTGAATCCAAAAAGTCAGATTCTTCAGTGTCAGGTTCTGAGAGAATCTCTGGGGAAATGTCCCTTTTTCTTTTAGCTGGGGTCGTCTGGTTACCTCTGATAAGTGTGATAAGATCCTCAGCCATCTTGAGAAGCTGTTGTGACTGAGCAGGTTGGGCTTGAGGAAGACCATGGCTAGGAATTGTTTTTCTGGGAGTAGTTCTGCTTTTAGGCCTCAGTCTTTTAATAGGGTTGGGTGCAGCTGTAGCCTACGGCGTGGTCGTCAGCCTTTGTCTGGCGTCAGTTATCCGAAAAGCCTCCTCAGAAGCCAGTGCCTGTAGAGCAGCTCTGGACCCAACTGTGGGTCTGACAACCGAAAACTTGGCAGATGTAGTCTGATCTGGCGGAGTACAAGACTTCGAATGGGTCTCGGTAGAGGCCTGCAGAGGTATAGCTTCAGGTATCAGGGCTGCGTAGGCACCTCATTAAATTCCGCTGTGCTGCAGGCTGACTTCAGGGTAGAGTCGTCTGAAGGCCTAACTTTATGTGGTCTGTCCCTTTCATTATCCTTTCTCATTTGGGGATATCCACTATATGCTGACTGACAGACACCATTTTGTACTATGAAGGACTCTCTTTGAAATGCCTAGCTACAAATTCTGCTCTACGGCGAATGGTCCTAGCATTAAAGAGAATGCAGAACCGACAACTGGGGACATCGTGGTCTGGGCCTAAACAGATTACACACAGATTATGGAAGTCTCGGTGTGGTAATTGCCTCCTATAGTTCCACAGCTCTATTGAGCTATTTGACCAACTACTTAACAGTTACCCTATGCTGCTACTTTTGTAAAAAAAAAGAAAAAAAAGTGTTTTTTATTGCTGTTTAATGAACTATACTGATGTATTCTATCATTGTTAACCTTTTCTTATCATATTTACTTTGTATTCCTATGAGATAATCTGTAATGTTTATGTGCAATGTGTACTACGTATTTGTATTTTTCTGGAGCTTTTCTCCCCAGAACCCCATTGAAATCAGGCTCCTTGTGGCCCAATGGACTATCCTGGCAAACAGACTGCAAATAAATAAATAAATATATTTGTTTTCCACGGCAGAGACAATTGTTTACTTTTTTGGACATCGGTTAGTGCAAGAAAAAGGTCCCCAATGGAATACTTAGCTTTAGTCATTTTCTACCTCACTCTGGCCGCGGCCGACAAACGCACAAGCAAACTGCTTCTGCATCGGGCTCCACTGCAAGAAAGACTGATGTAATGGCTTCAGATGCCCTGCTTTATACCACTGATGACCTGACGTCAGTCCCTAGCGGCCTGCAGCTGATGCAGGAGGGAAAATCTTTACTCTGGTATTTGGGCCGGCCGAGGGCTGTCCAGGAGGGATAACCCACAAGTGATGACTGCAACAGTGAAACATGAAGAACATCTGAAATATGATTGTTTCAATAACAGTCAAAAAAATAACAATGAAAACAAATTAAAACCTTGAAAAAACATAGTACTTTAGGTCCTATGTTGGATGGTTGGATACAAAAGCTAGTAGGTGTTAACAGGGCACTAAAATTTTGCTATTTACATAGCCAGCTTTGTGCTACAGATGGATGGAGTTCTAACTGTGACACCCATGACAGAAGATGAATTAGGGACCCAGTTCCTCTTGAAAACTGCCAACAGAGTGGAAGTGAGCATCTGCTGCTGGGACACCCTCTCTGGTCGTAGGGAATGCAGACCAGTCTGCTGCATTACTGACTCCTAATAAGGGCTTGGAGACACAGTTTGTAACATTGGCAGTCATGGATATGGTTATCCCACCAAGCAGCATGGTGTGCTAGGGCTGAGATTGGTGCATATGTGGGAATGTACATAAATCAGTTTCCCAGCACTGTAGTGCATGAATGTCAGGCTGCTATGTGCATGGTGGAGTCTAGACTAATCAGAAAGCACTAATGTTTGCCTTGAAGAAAACAACCCATAACTGTTTCAAATCTGTACAGGAAAAAAACTTCCTGGTCCAGTCACAAAAGGGCTGATTGCTGGCAAGCAGTTGGCCAGAAAGGATATGTCAGAAAAAGGAAAAATGAGTATCTAAGATAAGGCAACCCTGTGCTAGCAGTAAAATTGTTGTAGTATAGCAGATATTGGATATGGCTATTATTCATGGGAGAATGAAGTGCCATGCTCATGTAGTTCATCTGAGCTTACCGGGGAAAATGGCAGGCACAATGCTGAAAGAGAGAAACTTCTGTAAGCAATGTGATTCCAGCTGTAGGCACACAACTACTACATAGTTTGCAGATTCATTTTACTTATCGGTACAAGGTATTTTTATAGCTGTACAGTGGGATGGAAAACAGCACAATGACACGTGGCCAAGAAGAACCTGGAGAACCATAAAATCAGAATGTGGTAAGTAAAGGATAACAGATGATTAGACTGCTATTTAAAAAAAAAACCTTTGGTAAAGTAATTCCTGTGTGTCAAGTGCCCACATTCCACTCTGGTCTTTTACCAGGTCCTAAGGCCTTCAGCAAGTGTGCGCCCACCAAATACATGCAGTGAGCATTGTCATACTAACTTATACAGTTGCTTTGTCTTTATCTGATGTTACTCCTGGTCAGATGATAACAAAATCTTTCTCCTTCAATTAATAGCTCAGTCAGAGACCTACAGTAGAAGAGCTTCGGGAAAAAAAGATCCTCCTCCATTTCAGTGATTATGTTGACGTTGCAGATGCTCAGGATTATGACAGAACTGCAGACAAACCATGGACACGACTTACAGCTTCAGAAAAAGTAAGAAAAAACAGTCTGGTAACCAGAGTCTTTGTTACAGTAAAACAAAATGAAAAACAAATCAATGACTGAATACAAGTCAATATAGATGAATAAGATCAAGAGCAGGCCATAACAAGGTGCTTTTTTTTGTTGATCAACAACTTAAAAATATAATTCACCTCAACACTAGATTTACATATTCGAAATTTAACTGATATATTTTTTCTTACCTTCTGTTTATCCCTCTTCCCATGTCAACAGTCCACATTTGTGTTACATTCTGGCACAAATCCCATGGAAATTTGGTGAACATATTACCTGTCAATAATGACAACCATAGCTATATATGCCATATGAGTTTACTGCTGCTGCATTCTACACTTGTCATCACATGATGGGAAGATGGGAAGATTTTCCTAAGGAGCAACAAAATGGCCTCCATATTCCCATTGAGGAAAATGGTATCATGTCCAACTCCCTCTCTACCCTGACTGTAGCCTTTCATCTACTACAACTCTAACCCCTCTTATTTCAGATTTCACTGACTGAACATCCACTCCAATACTTTGGAAATCTCCTCTTAACAAAGTTATTTTTTCCTAATGACATATTTATTTTCTTAGATTGCAGCTATTTGACTGAGCTCTCTCTGGATTGTTGCAGACAGTTACAAATCATTACAACATAACTCATTACAACAGCCAGGATGGCTTCTTAAAAGTGCCTTATAGTAAGAAGGACAGACTACCTGTCAGTCAGTAAATGGCTTAACTCATACCAGTAACCAAGTCACTAAAAATGGAGCTCACTGCTATTCTAAAAATAAAAGGCGCATTTTAGAGTACGTGGAACCCCGAGCAGATGGTTTGGATGAGACGCTGTACTAACCCTAGGTCAAAATATCCTAACATTGTCAGACGTCTGGTGGCTGCCAGGTCACCCATGAGCTGTGATGGTCCAGATGCTCTGTGATGCATTTGGTGTCTTATTTTTGAAACTATTCTTTTTTCTACTAGCCAGAAGATTTGTGCATATGCTCCTCAATATATATATTGTCCATAGATAAAATCAGTGATGACTAGTCCTTTCGCACACATACACACACACACACACACACACACACACACACACACACACACACACACACACACACACACACACACACATGCTCATAAGCTATAGCAATAATTACCTTACTCTGACTTAACTAAATACAGTATATTGTATGACACTGCTCCAGCCAAGACAGGTCAGAGGCTGTTTAAATGTGATCAAACAACAGTAATGATGAGTCAGTTTTATCAACAGATGGCCTCTTTAGTTATCAATTAAAAACACATTATCATCTGTATATGCCTCAGATGTCTGTGGTAAAGAAATGTCCATAATTTGTTTTACAAAAATGCATACTAGTCCTAAAAAAATCAGAGGTTAATGATTGTTTAACTTGATCAAATAGCAGCATGGTCTGTCATTTTCATGCAAAGGCAGTTCCCAAACCCAGAAATTATAGCTGCATTGTTGAATGTGTACACCTCAGATGTCTGATAGTGGTAAACCTAATGGCCATGGAAATGTGTTCAAAAATGTCATACAAATGCCACAGAAAAGTATTCCAACTTGCTTCAGACAAATGCAGACTAGTCCTGCAAATCTAGTTTAATGAGTACCTTGATTAAATGACAGCAGGGTAAATCACTTTCTTCCCCACATACAGGCCTTTGCACCCTTGTACCCAGCAATTATAAACCTCTTGCTTTCTTTCCCCCTCTGGTGTCTGATTATGATTAAAAATTGCCATAGTAATGCATTTTAGTTTTATTCCAAACAAACAGTAGCCAGACCAAGCTCAACTCCACCTAATAATGGGCACAGTAATGTATTTGAATTTTATTTCATAGTAACAGAAAGCCTAGCATCTAATCCCATGACACAGATAATTTTAGAGTTAATTATATGTTTTGTTTGTCGGTTTCATCACCAGTTCCCTGCTTTATTCTTTGCATTACTGGAAGACTGCCAAAGTGTGTACTAGTACCTATGTCAAGAACCATGGCAGCAGAACAACCTTTTTTATACATCAGAAACACTCATACTGGTATTACTTAAGTAACCATGAGCTTGGGCAGCTGAAAAAAGATGTTTTACTGTAACTAATCTTCCATATTTTCTGGTTATCTGTTTCATCCTTCATTGAGAAGCATGATTTGTGTCCTTAAATTATTTTTATTTTTTATAAATGGGGGACCCAAACATGGTCAGGAACATGGACAATTGCTTCCCCTATACAACCTGGTCCTCAATTGTACATTTGTCTTTGTGCATGGCCTATAACAACATCTTAGGCAGGTTCTCTTTGTGAGAACATATAGCAGAACAAAGCACTTCCCCTATGTGAATGAAAGCTACTTAGTTTTGTAGATGATGTAATGCTGTTTCTGACTCAATTAGGATACAATGAAATACACAGGTGACATAAAACCATAATAGCTTTCATTGACAACATTCCTTTTTTCCTTAAGGGTATACCTAAATCCCCTTCAACCTGCCAGAAAATTTATTTCTGAAATTTGTCTTAAAATAGTCAACACGAACTTGTGCTAAAAATCCACTTTTCATCATTTTCAACAATATCTTTTCCAATGCAAAAAAAAATACTTAAAGTCTGAAGAACTCTGTAAATCAATATGTTCATCAGTCTCACTGCTGCAGGAACCTTTGGCTATTT
This sequence comes from Protopterus annectens, assembly GCF_019279795.1. Lineage (NCBI taxonomy): Eukaryota > Metazoa > Chordata > Ceratodontiformes > Protopteridae > Protopterus > Protopterus annectens. Next base: position 475,496,136 of record NC_056731.1, read on the forward strand.
GAATTGTATCCTGCCTAGGATATAACAACTGGCCACCTTCACAAAGCTCTGGCACCCTTCCACACCTTCACTCTGAGTACTACTTGGACAGCCCATTTGAGTAGGGGAAATTGGTATTCTAAGTGAAGATTACTTCAGAACAACTGAGACGCTTTACTAAAAAAATGACTACTGCATGCAACAGATATCACACTTGCATTTGCTGCAGAAGGCTGTAGGTTCTATTTACACATAAGATAGATTGATTGCTGACACTGCAGTGCAGCATAATGTGTGTGTTACAGTCTTGAGTGTGTCATATTTTGAATGAGATGTTAAAGGTCCTATCTTTTTAGTCTGCAATAGCTCAGGTGGATATAAAAGATCCCGCGGCACCTATTGAAAAGAGTAGGGGTCCTTTATTTTATGCAACATAAAAAATACATTATTTACATATTTACAAAATGTACATATTTACAGGCATGTGTCTGTGCATGTGTGTGTACATATATATATATATATATATATATATATATATATATATATACATATATATATATATATATATATATATATATATATATATATATATATATATATATATATATATATATAGCTTCACTTTACAATCTCGAAATACTGAAATATCAAACTTCAGTATCTTGAGACTGTAAAGCCGAACATTTAAAAACCCAAACCCCCAAAAGCGCAAAATTCAAACTCGCGACTGCCCGTATACACACTCCACATAGAAACAGGCACACATACACCTTCCTCCCTACACTACAAACCAACAAAATACACACAAACACAACAAAACAAATGCACAGACCCTACATATAAACAGGGGGCAAGCCCCCCTGCACCCCCCTATGTGGGGAGTTGTGCCCCCAGTCCCCCACTACTTATATATACTAACTCTGAGATCACACTAAAAACACAAATGCACAAAAAGCACCACTACACATTCTACACTACCCTTGCATAAACACACATCACATATGTACAAATGCCACCACTCGCAGCAATTCCACACGCACAGTCTTACCTACCTACCCTAACCCACACCTCAAAACTCCAAACACACTAAAATCCCTACCCAAAATCCCTATTAAAACATCACTTACCTGAATCCAGCTACATCCACATACCAAACCGCACATCATGAACACAGGAAATCCCACATCACATATGTGCGTCAATAACCGCGGATTCAACATTTCCACATTCGGGTTTCTGAACTTTCGCAGAAGTGAAGTTTCGGCATTTCGGTCTCAAACTACTGAAAGTAGTTTGGGATTCTGAAATGAAACTATATATATATATATATATATATATATATATATATATATATATATCACATAAAATATCAAGACCAGGAACATTAAGACATCAACACCATAAGAACAAAGTGTTTCAAGCATGAACATTTAAAACATTGCCCCACACATTAATAAAATATAGAACATCAAATCCAAAGGCTGCAGAATATAATGCAGCCAAACAAAATCAATTTGTGACACTCTTGCACATCACCACGTGAATCCACCAATGACAATAATGTATTACTAACACTTCTGTCCCTTTTTTGGCTTCTTGTCAGTTGATATGTTTCCTTAGCAACCAGGAATGTGTGTCCTAATGTCATCTTATTCACGTGATCATGGCAGTGATATATTCGTGCTACTTTCAAATTTTTGTTATTCTTGATTGTGAGGTTTGGTGCTGTGATCACTGGAATACGTGAATATTAGGATGGACATTCCTGCTATGGAAAGGTATACCAACTGACAAGAAGCCAAAAAAGGGCAGAAATGTTACTAATACATTATTTTCATTGGTGGACTCATGAATTATGCGTCATTGTATTCTGCAGCCTTTGGATTCAGTGTAATACAATTCATTTAATGTATGGTAAATTATTTAAAAAATTCATATTTGTAAAATTTCATTCTTGTTTTCTCAATGTTTTAATGTTCATGGTTTTGGTATTTCGTTTTTATGATATAGACCGATCGGTACTTACGTATTATCGCAACCACATTTTTCTGTCCGCGAAATGCGGACACTGCAAGTGACAGCAGTGCATGTAACACTGATAATTGATGTTCAAAGTTTTTTAAACTGTTGGATTACACTGCTTATGTCTGAGGAACACAGTAAGCTGTAATCAGAGGCAGCTACTTTCTGACAGCAGCTTCACACCGCATTCCTGTATGATGTAGCACTGATGCCCTTGCCCATTCTTGCAAGCAGCTGTCAAAGATGCCATCATTTTTGTCGTGTTTTCCCTGTCACATTCACTGCCTCAATCAAGCAACGATGAGCACTACTCAGATGGCAGGAACTTAATGCAACATAGAAATCATACACAGCTGGAGAAGGAGCATGCATTTGGAAAGTAAAAACAACACACACCTTCCTTGTGGAAGTCTGTTCTGTGTTTCAGGCCGATGAGGTCTGAAAAGAAACGCACGCCGTTATTTACTGACAGTAAGAGTGTAGGGTGAGTCAGATACCGATGAGTTTGCGAGGGCTACTTTAAAAATATGAGCCAGAAATGGGACACTGCAAAGGTTAACATGTGCCTAGGTGCATGCAAGGGACTGGGGACACAGACATGTTAAAAAATAAAAAACATAAACCATTACATGCGAAATGCAGGAAACAACTGTAGCTCATCCTAAGCCCATTCATCTCTTCTGCTGTGCGTGTTCTTAATAATACACCCTGTCTGTGAACTGTAACCCACACAAGATAGGGACACACTTTCAAAGCTGCTGTTAGACCTTTTGTAGAAATTGAAGCCTCAAACTGCTACTTACACTTTCCATTTGTCAGCATGATAGCAGCCATGACAATGAAAGCATGTCTCTGTAATGCACGCAAATCAGGAAGAGGATTTCTTACAATTTCTCTCTTTCGGAAAGTAATGCAAACGTTTTTCTCAGCAATAAGGACTTTGTGTAGCACCTTTCAGTGTTTCCTGCACTCGGAAGAGTTGAGGTATGTCAATTTTGCGACCGCTAAAATGTGGTTGCGATAATACGTAAGTACCGACCGATCAAGATATATATAGGTTATTTACAAATAATTATTAATCAAGCTGTTCCACAAAGAGGTTTGCCATTGATACTCAGGTCTCACTTAATTGGGATCTTTTCTTTTTTGCTGGGAAAGTTATATCTGTCTACATTTAAACCAGCTCTTCTGGCTGCTTTGGGTTTATCTTTTCAGTAGAATAACTAGCTTATTGCTCTGAAATCTGCAAGAAAGTATCAGGGTTGCAAATATTCATGGTGGGTTAAGAGTATTGTTTTTCCATGCTGATAGGGTTATCTGTAGAAAAAAAATTCCCCTCTATATATGCCCTTACTACTGTCACAGTATATCTTGAATCTAATTGCCTATCTGCCTCATTTCTTTCAGAATTTGAATAACAGGGAGTATAGATTATACGTACCCTGGTCATGCCTTTGAAATGGGATATTATCTTGTCAGTACTAAGTCCTTTACGAAAGCTATACAGCTGTGAACTTCCTAGTATGGGACTGGAAAAAGACAACCTGTGTCAGTTCAGACAATTCCAGTTGGTTGTTCCATACTGTACCTTTTTTTCTTATCCACGTTATGCTTCTAATCGAGCTTTGTTTTCTTTGATGTCATATTGGAAAGGGGTGGTCTCTAGACACATTCTAGAGGAAGCTACATGGTCCTTTGTATATACTTTTACAAAGCATTACAAACTGAATTCCTTTTCCAGGTCCAAGACTATTCTCCAGGGGTACTGGGTTGGATGAGCTTTGGTAATCAGCCCATATAACCAAAGGCTACTGCAACAGTGAAAATGATGAACGTTGCACTTATCATAACAATACGTATTCAAATTCCTCACTGCTGCAGTAGCTGCATCCTTCCTCTATCCCCCTTCCTGTGTATATACTTTTTAGTTGGGATATAAACCTTTTGTTTCTATTACATGATTAGAATGCTCCTATTCCTATGGGCAAGAAAGTCATGAAGTACTTCTGAAGTAATGTTCACATGGAATGTTGATTTCCCTCTTCAAATGTACTGTCCAGTCAGCACTCAGAATGAAGGTGTGAGAGGGAGCCAGAGCTTTGTGAAGCTAGCGAGTTGTATCCTCGGCAAGATGCAAGCCAAACAGCCAAAGGCTACTGCAGCAGTGAGGAATTCAACAATCTACTGTTATGCTAAATGCAACTTATACAACTGTAGTTTATTTATTCATCTACATACTTACTTTTTGGCCAAGAGAATTTTTTCCAAAAGACATATAGCATAGAGTGGACATAGCATACAATTGTTAACATTACAGTTTCAACAATGACAGCAAATGAGGACAACAGTCCAATAAGTGTGAACATTAAGAATATGAGTAATAAAAAATACAGTAAACCTTGGTTATGGTAGCTTCATAGAATCTTGACAATTTCAAAGCCAAAACTATCAACAGCTAGATATACTTCATGAAAAATTGTCTAAACCACTTGTTTCATTTCAAAAACCTGAAGATTTTCTGAGTATCTAATTTCCTCTAGAAGCTTTTTCAATAAACTCCTTTTTTTTTTTTTGTTAAGCATTTTCTAAGAATCAGTAGTAGTCCTGGTTCTGTCTCTGAGTGTTCTGGACTGAATGTATTTTTCCAAGTGGAGTAATGCTAGCTTAGCAAGATCTTTAATTGCTGTGACTAGTACACATAGGCCAACTCCCACATAGAGTATTATGAGCGAGCCTTCATTTGTAACCACATTATGTGTTTGAAGCTCGGCAGGTGAATCCTGGCATCCATGTAGAAAACACATACTACTGGGTTATAATCAGAAATCTGGTCATAATTCCTTGCAGTGCACAGACCTTAGAGTGAAAAAACAAAAAAAAGCAAGCACAAAGTATTTTACAGGTTTTCAAAGCCGATAAAGCACTTAGTGATCACTGTCAAATGGACTGATGACAGGCCAAGATCTCTCAAGTCTATCTCACATCACTTAATGTTAAATCCACAGACTTTATGTGGATGATAGTTCTGAAACCCTTTTTTAACTGATGGAGGTATTTGTTGTTATAGAAAAAAGCACATTATCATAGTATATTATTCTTCTAACTAAAACAACATATAGTAGAAACAAAGTTTCCTTTTTCTTTGATGTAATATCCCTAAAAGTCATATGGAACACTCCACAAGTCTTCCTTAAAATGTAAGCCCTGTTTGTTTTCATCAAGAATTTTTCCAATGATAATGCCAAAGTCTTTTTAAAAATGAACCAGATTTAAAAGAAATGAATCTAAAGTAGAGATTCAATAATGTACTTTGCCCAAATGCAACATATATATATATATATATATATATATATATATATATATATATATATATATATATATATTTATCAGTATTAATATCGAACAGTACACCACTACAGAATTCATTCAAATAGTCGGCAACTGTTTAAAATACCCAAGGTGTGGGGAATTGGTTCCACATGTGCTCTTTAGCACATCTATATAACCAGCATCTAGACATTGTCAGTTTAACAAAAAATGTTAACATAGTAACTTTTTATGAAAACCCTAAATATGTGACGTGATAGACTTTTGTTGATGCAACTGATAACATATAGAAAGATCCACAATAATTTTAATCTGACTACAATATCACTGTGGGATGGTATTAAAACTTTTTGCTAACTCCATGTGGGCCACTTCTACAAGAAATCTGGTATTAACAATGTCACTGATACAATTTTGAAATTCCACTAATGTAGGCATTATCTAGCCTCAACATTTATACAAAGTAAATTTTAAGCTGGCATGCTTTATCACACATGCAGTCCTTGAATCACAGTTCTACCTCCCTCTTCACATTTACATCATCTTCATCATAACTGGATGAAGAAGCATTGTGTGATACATCTTAGTATGTATATTTGTACAAGATTAATGGAATAGGTGACAGTGTCTCAATGTTTATAAAAGTACAGTTATAAAACAGAAGCCACAAAATGGGGAAAAACTAGAACTTATTCACACATTAATAAATATATATGACACTGAATATTATATAGTGAAAGCTAATTAATGTTTAAAAACATGTACAAATATAGTTGTTCAGAAGTACTTTCTCATTGTAAACCAAATATAATCCACAGAAAATGTCAAGTACAAAATAAAAGAAAAAGAAATGACAGACACACTCCTGATTCTCTTACTAATAAATGTAGCAGTCAGAGTAGGCCCAAAGGTATGTACTGCATGAATGTAAACATGTGACTAATCTGTCCCTAGATGCTGAAGTTAGCAAAAATGTATACAACAAAATGATGTTCTGTAATACAGTGGTACTTTTTAAAAATGGTAAGACATTTCATTTTCTTTTTAATAATAATTTGTAATAGCACTATATATGTTTGTGTGTGGGTAATGAAGGAATGCTCAGAACTGCCTTTGGTCATTTGGGCTGTGTCCTCATGACCAAACCATAGCCATTGTTGAAACATGCATTGCTCACAGCCAAATATTGCATATTGCTGAATAAAACTTACCACAACCCATCAACTTCTGCTTTAGTGGATGTAGATTTCCTGACTAAACTTCAATTACAAAAAAAATCAGTGAAAACTACAGTTTTCAAATATCCAAATGATGAATGGGCAAACTACACAACAAAAAATAAATATGCCCAACTTTGTTAATCAATTGAGCCTGCAAAACAATGTAAAATCTGTCTAGAGGTGGCAGTTTCTTAGAGATGAAGTGAACCACCTCAATAACTGGTGCAATATTAATAACCTGGCTGCAAGCGTGAATAAAACCAAGGAGTTAGTAATGGACTTCAGAAAGAATCAGGACTCACATCACCCACTCATAATTAAAGGGGAAACAGTGGAGACAGTGAATAGCACCAAATTTCTGGGTGTGTATATTTCTGAGGGCTGGTCAAGAAGTACTAACCACATTGTGTAGAAAGCATATCAACACCTGCACTTCTTGTGAAAGCTGAGGAAAAATAGTCTCTCTTCCTCTGTCCTCAAAACCTTCTATGGGGGTACCATTGAAAGCACCTTGACTAGTAATCTCAGTCTGGTTCGGGAACTGCAAATCCTCAGACTGAAAGGCCCTACAGAAGGTGGTGAAGGTAGCGGAGAAGATCATTGGATCCCCACTTCCAGCTCTGCAGGCCCTATATGAAGCACAATGTATTGGCAGAGCCAGAAAAATAATCAGAGACCACACTCACTTTGCACATGGTCTGTTCTCCTGCTTATCTTCAGGAAGACTATACCATAGTATGCATTGTAAGCCCTCCAGATTTTGTAGGAGCTTCTTCCCACATGCTATCAGACTGTTGAACTGTACAACATATCAATAGCTGGTGATGGAACAATCAGTAGTGCAGCTGTCGTCTTGTGCAATACCTACACAAGCTGCTTTAAAAGTGCAGTCAGTAGTAACTGAACATTCCATACAATATACGTGTGCTATTTAGTACATTCTGTGTACTCTGTGCAATAATTGCTTTTCCACATGTGCAATATTTGATGATGGCTGCTACCAGTGCTATAGAGGTATCTCAGATCTTGTCAGTCATGTCTAGTATATGTTATTGTACTGTTATATGTCCCTATTATTCTCTGTAGTTGTATATGATATATATGCACTTGGAACTGAAGCAATGTAATTTCAATTAACTTGCACTGTGTGTGGGTCTGAATGGCAATAAAGTTTACTTTGGCTTTGGCTATTTTGCTAGTAGCAAAAAGGAAGTGTCACCATATTTGCTTTTTTACCAGACTGTCTTCTGCTTTTCTGCACATGTGCCTGAACCACTCTAATCTCTTCTCTTTGACATTCTCTGCATTTGAAGTTATTTGGCTTCTTCTCTGATGTCTTTATTTCTTCATTTGTCCCACAATGTGCATCCTACCACCCATATCAGACACTTCCTGTCTATCATGTCCAGCATCCTCATCTGCTCTGCCTTCACTGCTCAGGCTTCTGGTCTCACCACTGTTTTGTACACCTTACATTTAAGCTTCTTTGGCATTCTTCTGTCATACACTACCCTGACATTCTGTGCCATTTGACTGCAGCCCTTCTGATTCTAGGTTTGACCTCCTCATTTAGACTTTATTTCTCCTCAGTCACCCCTGATAGATACTTGAAGCTGTTAATCTGTTTCAGTGTTTTCCATCGTATGTAAGTTCTCAGCTTTTTCTGATTGTTTCCCTTATTTGCTGGCTTTAAAACTGCCTCATCTGTATTCAGTTTTATCTCAAGTGCCTTCAGTTTTGAATTCCATTCCCCTATAATTTGACAGATGTATTTATATATTTATTCTTTTGTTGCCCAGGTTTATCCTACTAGGCTAGTGGCCTCTTTTCAAGGGAGACCTGAGCTGGTATTTATACTACTGGGGAAATTTGGCCAGGGTATCTGGGAACTTCCCCTACTCATGTTTGTTCCCAAGCAGGACACTGTTTGGTGTAGCAACTTCCTGCTTCTGTTGCAGGTGCAGTGGCAGCCTGGAGATCCAGGGAGAAGATTGAAGTACACATAGAAAGAAGATGTGGGCAAGGATTCTTTATCCTTGCATAAAGCCAAGATAGAGGTTTTGCGCAAGCTGTTTGAAGTAAGCAAAGGTCATCATAAAGTAGTCAAACTGATTAGTTTATGTGGTTTTTAAGGAAAGGAGGTGGTGAAGGCAGTCGAGCCTTCAGATGGGCTGCAGATCGAAGCAGGATATGGAAGGGTAGAAGTGAAAGTATTTGAACCTTCACAGGATTCAGAGATGTTATTTCAATGTAACCTGTTTAACGAGGAAAGTAAATTGCAGAATGGATGTAGCATTGCAACCCTCCAGTCGAGAGAGTTGCAGAATGTTATTTTATAATATTTGATTTTGCAAAGTGAACCAGAAAGCAGAGAAGATGTGTCATGGGCTGATATTATGGACAGTGCACAGGAAGAAGAAGAAAGCAGGAAATAGTCAAGAAAAAGTCATATGCAGAGAAAGTAAAAAAAGAGGAAGAGGAGAAGGAAAGAAGTTTGAGCAGAGAAGCAAGAAATAAGTAGTAAGAATTAGCAGTAAAGAAGAGAAACGTTTGGACAGGTACAATATATGGAACAACATCATGGCTCATTTAGGTATATTACCACAAGAGGTAAGATTTTTTTTATACACATTATTAAATATTCATTTTGTCACATTATATTTAAATATTGTAGAGGTATGGAAAAGTTTTTGGGAAAATATGATTCAAGAAAAGACCATAGTCCATGGAATTCATATGCCTTACAAGTTTTTAATAGGGAAGCAAAAAAAAAAGTATTTATACTGCTTTGGACTGAAATTCTAAAAGAGGCATTCATGGACTTTTTAAAGATATTATGTAAAGATGTAATAGATGTTACTAAAATATATGACAACAGAGGCTTATGGAGTGGGGATTGGGAATGCATTGTTATATTAAAAAAAATTGTGCATATCCCCAGTATGATAAATGTGGAAGGGAACAGAGGTGTTGTGAAATATTGGGGACAACAAAAAACATGTTTCTTTTGTGAAAAATGTGATCATTTAATTAGCAATTGTCACAAAAGAAAATGTTGCATATATAGGGCATGATGCAAAATGATTTAAAATGTTTTAATTGTGAAAAAGCAGATCATTTATGGATGAATTGTAAAGAAAATTTTTACTTGTACAGAAGGGGAGAAATAGGAAGCAAGAAGTTATTCAAGTTATTGAACAAGTAGTTGTTCAAGAGATAGAACAAGAAGAAAAAATAGAAGAAGAAGCAAATCATGTAACAGTGGAAAATGAGATAAAAGAAAAGCAGAAGAAAAAAATAAGAGTAAAAGAAGGACAACAAAATGTCTGTCAGAAGTACGTGATGAAGAAATGATGTGGAAAGTAGTGAAAAGAAAGAATAGTTATACTGGTAAAACAGTAAAAGATAGGAAAAGAAAGTACTTAGGTACAAAAGAGAATAAGAAAGGGAAAGATATATAACTATGAGTAAGTAAAAAAGTAAAAAAATAAAGATGAAAGAAAAACTAAATAAATAAGTTAAAGTGAGAGTATTAAGAGTAAATGTCAATAGTATAAAGAATATAAAAGGGGGAATAAGGATATTAGAATGGTGTACACACTGGAGATGGATGTGATTGTTTTGGAAGATATCAGAATTACATCAAAATTAAAAAGATTACAGAGAAATTATGGGGAAGTCAGACTGTGGAATCTGTGGACAGAAACATATTCAGGGTAGCAGTATTGCACAGACCACCAATAAAAGTCTTGGATGCTACTTTAGTTGTAATGGAGATAATAACTGTTAAAGATGTGAGATGGAAATATCAAATATTTAGGATCATTGTGATTTATGTATATGAACAAAAAAGAAGAGAAGATATGTTCAAGAATTTGTTAGAATATGTAAATGTAAACATGGAGATTATATTGGTAAGTTACTTAAACTGTAATATAAGGAAGAAAAAGGAGAGTGGGGATGTATTCAGGATATATATATATATATATATATATATATATATATATATATATATATATATATATATATAATAGTAAATGGGCAAAATTGTTTATTTTATTATTTTGAAGAGTTTAAATGTAGGACAGAAACTGAGTATTAAAAGTGTTGCAAGATGGAAAAAAATCATTAATAAGTATGATTATGACAAAAATATATAACAATATGGGATATGATAGAAATATTCAAAAGCGAAAGAAAAATAATGAATGGGGAAATGAAACAATATTAGGAGAAAATAAGACTGTGCAAAATAAGATTAAATGAGACAGAGGTCAACAGCAAAGTTCAGTATATTAATATAATGGAAACATATTATTTTATTTATCAGTGGGGAAAGTACAATAAAGGCATTAAAAGTCAGAATGAAATGATGTAAAAATATGTAGAATGTAAGGAGTTTGTATGGTGATTATCAATAAAAATGTCAGTGAAAGTAAACATGCTGTATAAAAAGATAGAGGAGAGAATTTGTAATCACTGAGGTGAAACAGAAACAACAGAACATTTTTTTAATTATAAAATGGTTAAGAAATTATGGGATAAATTATCTGAAAAAATATTTTCAAAGAATTGAGGGAATAGGAGACATAAATATGGATATGATACAATATGCTTATTATGGAAATAAAAAGGAATTTGTTAAAAAAAATGACAGCAGTTTGGACTATACAGAATGGAAGAATTAATGAGATAAAATGTAATGGAAATGGATACTACCTGAAATTTTGAAGAAAATAAGATTTTGGTTATGGGAAAAAGAGTGGGGGAGGTCTTAAAGTGAAAGTGTTTTGGAAAAAAATGCAAAAGATGTAATTTAGAAATTGTAAAATGTTTCTAAATAATGTATAATATGTGAATAATGTAAGTAGTGTAGATATATTATTATTTTAATAAAGGACCCATACCACTACAACACTTGCAGTACATGTGGTCAATGAGTAAGTGTCTCTGTTCCATTCTTAGGAGAGTGGCAGCTGGGAAAATGGCATGCAAACATGGCAAGGAGTAGAGGCAAATGCTGACTCTTTGTATTTGTTTTCAGATAAGATGATGGATTTATCTGCATAAAAATCCTGATGACAACTGGATACAGGGTACTGAAGATATTTTTCAACATAATTTGTTTATGGAGTGATTATAATAACCTACCAATTAGGAGGGTTGCAGGATGATTTATTAGTGGAGCTAGGTGACCAGAGTGAGCCAGAGACATGGAAGGATGTATCTCTGGGGTGATATGATGGAAAGAATTCTTAAAGAAGAGGGACAATAACTTAAGAAGAAAATCATTTGCAGAAGTGGTCAGAGAGCAGAAGTAAGAAAGAAGAGAGAAAGAAAGGAGACAGACGAAATGGAAAAGAAGTACATAGCTAGAATGCAGAATAAAGAAGAACAAGAAATGGACAGGTATGATATATGGGAGAAGAGAGTTGGGCCTTTGGGAATTAAGGCACAGGAGTTAAGAGCATTTATTTTGGCAGAAAAAAGAAACTTATTGTGACATTTTCATTGAGACTGCTGCAGTATTAGAAACTTTTTTTGAGGGAATATGAAAAAAGAAAAAAAATGTATCTGTGGAATAAATTTATGTATTTATTTATTTATTTATTTACATTTGTTGACTGGGAGTGTCTGACTGGACGTAGGTCCATTTTCAGTGGAAGCCCGGGGAGAAAAGCTCCACAGTTAAAATATACAGACAGTAGTTACATTGGATTTACATAGCAATTAACAACTTGATTAACATAGCAATTAACAATTACAAACATAACTACAGATGAAGAACATAGTACATCAATAGACAACTAGAATTTTTATCATCTGCGCAGTACGTAACAGACATTGACAACTGTTACAATAAGAAGTTCCTGCTGTATAATAAGTAGTAGGCTTATGAGCATCCGAACTTGTTATAATCAAGGTAGTTAGTGGGGTGGAAAGAAAGGCAGTGGGTGGATGGGGTGAGTGATATTAGAGTGGGAGTTGCAAGGGCATAGCCAGCATGTTTTAGGTGCGCTTTAAATAACGTTTTGAAGTGGGTGTATGATGGTACAGAGGTAACTGTGGGTGGGAGGAAGTTCCATAATTTGGCTATGGCGCAAGAGAATAGTGCTTCACCAGCAGAGTTATTGGCTTTAGTGATCTGCGAGTGATTTTTGTTGCTGGATCTTAGTGGTCTGGTGGTGCGATAGGGTTGGAATAGATTCTGGAGGGATGGGACATTTAGTGGATGGTTTACTAGTTTGTGGGCGAGTGTGAGTTGATACCATTGAAGGAGGTGAGGGAGTTCAAGCCAGCCCAGATCAGCAAGTGAGAGACAGTGGTGACTACGGTAGGATACCCCTGTGGTGAATTTGGCGATTTTGTTTTAGCAGGTCTCTAGCTTGTTTAGATCGCATTGCCTTAGGTTGTTATATATTGGAGAGGCATAATGTAAGGTTGTTTCTTGCACACCAGGCAATTAGTGTGTTAACCTCTTCTCTGTATGCACTCTTGTCCTCTGTCCTGAGGAGACCCACAACTGTGGTGTATTCAGCACACTTGATGATATGATTTGTATTGAAGTTTGTTGTGCAGTCATGGGTTAGGATAGTAAACAATAGGCGGCTGAGAACCCAACCCTGAGGAACACCTGTGTTGAGTGTTATGCTCCTAGAGGTATTCTTGCCCACACAAACCTTTTGTGGTCTGTTAATTTAAAAGTCCAGGATCCAATTGCAGAGGTGTTTGCCGATTCCCAGATGTACTGGCTTATTGATCAATTGCATAGGGACAACTGTGTTAAATGCTGAGCTAAAGTCAATGAATAGCATTCTTACATAGCTGTCCTTGCTCTCCAGATGCTCAAGAACAAGATGCAATGCGACCGCTATTGCATCAGCCATGGATTTGTTTTCTCTGTAGGCAAACTACAGTGGCTCACAAATTGATGGTAGTTCCACCGACAGGTGTTTCTTGACTAGCTTCTCAAAACATTTCATAACTGTGGATGTTAGTGCAACAGACCTGAAGTTGTTCAATCTAGAGGGTGAGGCTTTTTTGGGTAGAGGGATGATATTCATTATTTGGTAACATGAAGGGACCTTTGGTAGGCCGAGTGAGGTGTTGAATGTATCCATGAGTACTGTACACAGCTCTTTAACACCTTACCTAAGATATTATCTGGATCTGCTGCCTTTCTGGGATTGACTTTCTGTAGCACCCTTTTAACTTCCATCAAGCTAAGGCTGAGTACTACATCATACTGCTCTGTGTGTAACCACTGCACAGTTGTGGTGTTCCTCTCCTCAAATCTTCCAGAAAAGATATTCAGCCTGTCTAGGAAGTCAGTGTTATCACATTGTGCAGCTCTCATTTTATAGTCTGTAATTCATGTCCTCAAAGTGGTTCAGTACCTTCCTCCCATATTCCCTCCTAGCCTCTATTATGCCTTTCTTCAGGTTTGCCCTTGCCACACTTCCCTGTCATTTGCCCTGAATGCTGAATTTCATGCCTTCAGAATATTGTAGAACGTATTTGTAAGCCATGTTTTTTGGTTAGCTCTTGGGATGATGATTCTGATCTCTGTGACATCATCAACACACTTTATGATGTAAGCTATCATTGCTTCAGTGTCTTCATTTAGGTCAATGTTCTGGTCGGTTGTGGCTGCCTCCTTTAAAATGCTCCAGTTAGTGCACTCAAAACAATCCTGGAGAGCTGATAATGCTAATTCAGGCCAAATCCTGATCTGTTTCATTGTGCGTTTCTCCCTGACTAGAGGAGGTTTATAAGCAGGCATCAGCATGATAGAAACATTATCCCAGCTGCCGAAGGTGTGGGTGCCACACTGCTTTGTAGACTTGCTTTATATTGGTGTACACTTTATCCAAGATACTCCTACCCCTTGTTGGAAAATTTACATACTGGTAGTAATGTGGTAGTACTGACTTTAAATCAGCCTGATTAAAATCACCAGCTATCCCATGAGCAAACTCAGGGTGTTTATTTTGCATGTCACAGGTAGACTGGTACAATTCTGTGAGTGCCTCATTTGTGTTAGCAGTAAATGGATATACACCACTGTTATGCAGATTCCATTTCAGCTAGGAGTGTAAAAAGGTCTACATTTTATAGACTGAAACTCCAGATTCTCAGAGCAGTGAGAAATAATGACCACATAGTTACTGCACCATCTGTTATTAACATAAATGGAGACTCTTCCTCCCCTAGCCTTTCTGCACAGTGTTTGGTTTCCATCTGCATGATACTGTGTGAAACTCTCTAAATTAACTGCATTTCACTGATATTGCTTGTAGCCATGTCTCAGTAATCATAATTAAACAAATGTCTCACACCTTGTTCTTTGAAGAGAGTTCCATCCTTAATTAGTCCATCTTGTAGTCAAGAGAACATACATTTGCAAGTGGCATTGAGGGCAATGCAGGCCTGTGAGGGTTTGCCTTTAGTCTAACAGCAGTACCAGCAAAACATGTTCTTTTTGTTGTTCTTTCACATGTCTTCCTTTTCTTACTTATCCAGCCTATTCCAGCACCTTCCATCTCATGTTTCAGGCACTGAGTAGCATGTAGGGTTAAAGGCCTTAACATATAGAGATCTGAGACTGTAGTATACCCCACAGACTCTACAGTCAATAGAGCAGCAGTCCAGCAGTATGGCAATAAAAATGCTTGACTTCCAGCAATTTCTGTCTACTATAAACTCCTGTATTTTCATTTAAGAGTCCAGAACCAGGTTTTCTTGTATTTTTGAGTGAAAAACAAGAAAAATGAAGCACTTTTCCCAGACAAGATGATGCAGCTGCTGTCACACAGGGTGCTGCCATTTTTTTTATTAGGTTAGTTTTTATTAGGAATTGCTACATGATGGTATTTGTTATGCAGAAATATGTAGGGTAGTTATGAGATTTATATGGAAAAAAGGAGAGAATAACACGATAAAAAAACTGGAGACAAGTAGTGTTGAATAACAATAATTATAAGAGATTTATGAAGATAATGCAAAAAAGATTAGAACATAAATTGGAATATGTAATGGAAGAATGTATTTATGGGGCTAAAAGAAAAGGAAGTCAACAGATATTAATGATAATTAGGGACATGTTGCATGATATCAAAAAAGAGTAAAAGGAAGCAAAATTAATACAAAATTAAGCATTTGATTCAAGAGAACATGAAACTCTATGGCAAATAATGAAAGGATTAAATTGTATTTTACAGATAAAAAGTATGAGAGTCATTGCATAAAAATACTAATATTAGGATCTTAGTAAATGGTTGGCTAACTGAAGAAATTGAGATAAACAGAGGTTTAAAACAAGGATGTCCAATGAGTAGGATTTTGTAGTGGTTATGAATTGTATAGTAAAAGAAATAAATGAAGAAATGGAAAGAAGTACATTTGTGTAAAAATGGGCATTTCATATCCCATTTATGTCTTATGCTGATGATATATTAATGGCTAAGAACAGAGAGAAAATGAAAGAAGTAATATATGTGCATAAAATTGCAAGAAGTTGGGTTAATAATGAATAAGGAAAAATGCAAGGGTTTTAGAGATGAGGAACATTTGGAAGAAATACAATTTGGGAGAAAAGATATCAATAGTAGAAGTTGCATTTGATGATTATTCTATAATAAATGAACAATGGGAACATTTCTGAAAGAATCAAAAGGACTTAGTGTTATGTGAAACCGATATATATTACCTTATAAAAAGTACATTTAATCAATACAATATGAATTGGGAAAATATTACACATAACTAGTGTGTATATGATACCAAGACAATTGTAGAAGCAATTTCTTGAAATAATATTTAGATTTATATGGAGATCTATGTTAAACTCAGTTAAAAGAAGAGTGTTCTATATAGATAAGGAGGATGGAGGGTTGGGTTTGTTGAACCCTGTAGTATTTGAGGCTTTGTTGAATTTATATGGGGTGTTGAAATGGATAAAAGGAAAAGAAGACAAGTTGTTAGTAAGACTTTTTTAAGAAAAAAATATGAAAGGGAGTGAAATTTAATAAAATTACATAAAAAGGAGAGATAATGGAGAAATGAAGAAATAAAGATGTATCCAGACAAAATAAATATATGGAAGTTAATTACAGAGGAGATAAGAGAAAATAGGAAAATGTGTTATAAAATATAATGATACAAAACTACTACATAAACCCATGGGGCATCTAACAGAAGAAGAAAAGAAAATAAAAGCTATAAAACAAAGAAATAAATGGCATATGAAGAATGTTGAGTGTTGAATGAATGTCAAGATTTTTTATGGATCTTACAAATTAATGGATTGCTTGTAAAAGGAAATATGCCCTATAAGGGTCTATATTATCTGAACAAAAACTGCATTGCGCGAATCCCGTTTGAGCGACACCAAATGAGCGAATGTCACAAATTTCAAAACTGATAAATAAAAAAACTAACAGATGAAAACTGTCACTGTTTTATGAACACCTGTGCCCCCCCCCCCCCATTATACCAACTCGGAGATCGCACTCCATTGAAGTAAAGAGAAGAATTCTGGAGATCTCCATTCACTCTTGCGATATTTGCGACATTCACTCATTTGGTGTCGCTCAAAAGAGATTCGCACAATGCAGTTTTCATTCAGATAATATAGACCCCCCTATAAAAAGCAAGTGAAAGAATATTTCATTTTTGTGTTGAATTAGAAACTGTAGAAAATGTTTTTTTAACATGTAAAACAGTATGAAACTTATGGGTTAAAAATTAGGGAAAAGAATATCGTGAGAAAAACATGAGATTATAAACATATAAATATGGACATGATTGAGTATGGATTTTATGAGAAATGTAGTAAGGAATATGTGAAAATTTTGGATAGAAAATTATTTTGTATTATATGGATAATATGGAATGAAAGACTGAATGAGATTATATGAAAAAACTAGACAAACACCTGAGGTTGTAGTGAAATTTGTTTATTTATTATTTATTGGCATTTGTTTACCAGGAAAGTCCACTGGGCCAGGAAAGCCTATTTTCAGTGGAGGCCTGGAGAAAAAAGCTTCAATGCAAGGAGACAATTACATAACAATATATAAAATTGCACAAAAGAAAAATCATACAACATTCAAAAAGTTTTATAGAAATTTCATAAAAACAGAAATAATACAAAAAGTTCACATAGTCATAGTATAGAGGGACAATAATAACTTGGTATAATACAGTACAAAATACAACTAATTCAAGATTAGAAAGAAGTAACATCAATAATGTAAATAGTCTTGGCATTATAATAGAACAGCCATTTAGAATATACAGTATAACATACTGAGAAATGGATAGAGGATGCTATTTTTATGAATGCAAAAAGGAAAAGGAGGAAGTAAGATAAGAGTAAGAGAGAGAGAAAGGGAGGTAGAAGAGGAAAAGTAAAGAACAGTGCCAGTAACTAGAGAGAAAAGAGAAGGAAGAGGAATTAAAGAAGTGGAAAGGGGAATAGGTGGAGCAGTGATAAGGAACAAAGAAGAAGCAAGAGGAGGAGTAAAAAAAATGTAACATTCATTAGAAAGTAAAGCGAAACTTTTAGCACAAGCTGGAGTAAACAGTTTTATGGTTCAATTGGTAGAATTAAGTAATGGCAGAGTGTATAATTGAACAGTTACATGTCCGTTTGGAGAGAAGATGATTGTGTAGTACATTTTTAAAGTTGGAAGGGCATTGTTGTAAGTGGATAGAAGAAGGTAGGCTATTCCATATTTTGGCAATATTCCAGGAGTACAATAACTGACCTGCAGGTAGCTTGGATTTGTGAACTTGGAGAAGATATTGGTGTTCAGATCATAGGTCCCTAATAGGATTGTAGAGACTGAACAAGGAGCTGAGTGCAGGGCAGTCCTGAGGCTTGTGTATCGGTTTATGTGTAGTTGTGAGCTGAAAGAGGAGAAGGTAGTGGGGGAGTTCCAGCCATTGTAATTGTTTACATGGAACACAGTGATGTGTACACTGATGACTATTAGTGGCAAATTTAGCAATCTTATAATAGCAAGTTTCTAGTTTTGTTACCAGGGAAGACTGTAGATTGATTAGTAAAGGAGCACTGTAGGTTAGTGAGGGTAAAATATAAGGTGAAGCTAAAGTCTGTTTAGAAGGGAGGGAGAGGAACTTACGTCTACAGAGTAACCCAAGTTTTTTGTGAGTCTTGCTTATATTGTTTTGAATGTGAAGATTGAATTTGAGGTTTTCATCAGTTATTACCCCTAACAATTTAGTATGGGTTATTAATTCGATTTTGGTAGAGTTTAGTGAGAAGATTTCAGGGTTGGCTATATTAATAGGGGTGTTTCTCTTGGGAGTAAATATCATACTGTAAGTTTGGACATTATCATACTGTAAGTTTGGACATTTTGGGATTTAAAGAGAGGTGATTTTTGTGAAGCCATTTTTCTACAGTGAAAAATGCTGCCTGGGTGGATTTTCAGTTTTGAGCAGTGCAGACTATAGTAGAGTCATCTGCATACTGGACTAGGAGCCCTGCTGAATGACTTGGTGAAAGTTATTAATAAAATGTTAAAAAAGAAGGCCTACAATTGAGCCTTGGGGTACTCCTGTAGGGGGTTGCAAATAAAGGGAAATAGAGTTCTCACATTTAACAGCATGATCTCTATTGGAGAGGTAGTTTTTGAACCAGTTCATAGACTGGGGAGATAGACCTATAATGGGGAGCTGGGAGAGGAGGATAGGGTGAGAGATGGTACTGAATGCTTTTGATAAGTAAAAAAAAAAGCAGCTACAATGTTACCTGAATCACAGGCTTTGTTGACTATGTCTAGGAAGGAAGGAAATTAGTGCAGTAGATGTGTTATTTCCTGGACAGAACCCATTCTGTATAGGGAGAGAATATTGTATTTTAGAAGGTAGTCTAAAATTTGTTTTGCAAGCATTTTTCAAGAATTTTAGAGACGGGGAAAGTATAGCAATGGGTTAAAAATTAGAAATATCAGTAGAGGGGCCCCCTTTGTGAAGTGGTAAAATGATGGCTTTTTTTCCAGAGGCCAGGGACATGAGATTCTTGGATAGATCTGTTTATCTGGATGCTAATAGGATAGGCCCCTGAGTCAGTACTGAGTTTTAGAAATTTGGCAGGAATTCTGTCAGCAGAGTTAGAACATGGCTTTAATTACAGAAGTTTTTTGATGTAAGAAGTAGGGATAGGAGAGATATTGAATTGATGTTGAGAAGTCTGTTGTATGCAGTTTGGTTGGGGAGTGTGAGTAGTAGGAGCGGGATGGTGTGAATTATTTGGAGTGTTGAGAAAGTTCTGAGGTGGAGTATGTTGGAGGGAAGAGGGAGATGTAGAAATAGAATTATTAGGGAGAGGAAGGGAAAAAGTTGCAGTAATCTTGGCAATGGTGTCAATAAAGTAGGAGCTGAAGATACTTGCTATTTGTTCACGGTGTTTGTCAGAGTGTGGGCAGGTTTTGGGTTTGGTGCCAAGGTTCAAGACATTATTGACAGACCACCAGAAAAGTTTGCATTGATTTTTTCAAATTGCTTGCTGGTTCCAGAAGTAATGCTGTTTATCTTTAGCAACAAGTTTTTTAGCTTGGTTTTGGAACTGTTTATAGTGTGTAAGATCAGATGTATTGTTAGATTTAAGCCAGAATTTCCATGCTTTGTCCCTGTTAGTCATGATTTCTTTAGTGGCTTTTGTTCACCAGGGAGCATGATTAGTTTTGGTTATTTTAGTTCTGGTAGGGGCTAGTCTGTCTAGAATTGTTAGAAAATAATTTTTAAAGTAGACCAGAGTGTCATCTAAAGGAAGAGATCTGAGGATACTCCAGTTAATATTTTTCAGGATGTTATTAAATATGATGGGGTTAGCTTCTGAAAGATTTTGAACTATGTTATGTTTTTAGTATGGATGTGCAGGCTCGAATTGTATAGGCAACAAGATGGTCACTGAAGGAGTTGGGCATAGTGCCAGAAGTTATGAACTTGGGGGGATCTGAGACTAGAATCCAGTCTAAGGCGGATCCACCATTGGTTCTATTATTGTACCTAGTACTGGTAGCAAAAAGCTGGGTGAAGTAAAACAGGTAAAACCAGTAAAACACTACTTATAACGCAATAAGGATGACTAACTACACTAAAGGCTCTGGAGCCATCCTTATCACACTTTAAGTAATGTTTTGCTGGCTGAGTGAGATTATATTTAATGGAAACTGGATGATACCACATATAATATGGAAAATCAAATGGTGATTTTGGAAAAAGGGGAGGGGTCTATACAAATGTTAAAAAAGTTATAAATGATGGATTAATGTAAATGTAAGTTTTTGTAAATATGTAAATTTGTATATAATTGTATATAATAAAGGACAACCACTCTTTTCAATAGGTGCCATGGGATTGTTTTACATCCACCTGAGCTGCCATCAACACAAGCAGATTGGACCTCAGTTTAAAGTCTCATTTGATGGAGTGCAACATCCCTCTTATGCTGTAGTGCACTGTCAGCAATCAATCTGCCTGATTTGGGATTTGAACTCACAGCCTGCTGCACCATAGGTGAATATGCTACCTGTTGTGCCCCTGATACTGATTAAAGTTCTTGCTTAAAGTCTGCTCATAATGCCACATCATCTGCATACATCACCTTTGTTGATCTGTCCTCTCTGGACTGTTTGTTAATGTAGTCCATCATCAGTATAAACACCAGTGGGCTCAGTGCTGAACCATGATGCACATGATTCCAACTAGGAACCCCTCTTTGAGTCTAAACACTGTTTGTACATGTGTCATTGGATCCTTGTACATAACCTGCAGTAATTCTACCAATGTTTCTAAGACTTTGAACCATTGCACAACTGCCAAAAACAGTTTTCTTGAGACCTTGTTATATGCTTTGTCCATGTCTATCAATGCTGGGTTGGACTCTTTCCTCATCTCCATCTTCTTTGCAGCTATCTGACTCACTGTAAACACTGGGTTTGTTGTGTTGATCCTGATCTGAATCCAAACTGCTCATCTCTGATGTCAGTTTGTACTATTCTGCGTATTCATCGATAAGTCACTGTCTCCAGAACTTTCATGAAGTGTGACAGGATTTTGTTGTCTCTATACTGGCCACAGTTGTGAATGTTCCCTTTGATCTCATACACTGGCTCAAGAATGCTTATTCTCCAGTTATCTGGGATACGCTTTTTTCTCCATACTGCCAGGAGTACCCTCTGGAGCCATTTCTCACTTGACTCACCTAACATCTTGATCATACCTTATTTTGATACCTGGCTTGACCACGTATCAGTTGTACGCTCCTCAAACATGCTGGTTTGAGGTGCTGCCATTCTTCTTCTTTTTCAGCTCTACCTATTTCCTCTTCTTGCTGAGGTGCTAGATCCCTGACTATTTTCTTAAACTGATGTGCTCTCTCTCCGGTCAGCTAGCAGGCCTTCTACTTAGTTTATGTTGACCTTAGAGCCTTCTCTGACCACTGCTTGCAGCTCTTTGTGGCAACCAGTGGTTTATGCTGTGAGCTGACTGTTTCACTGGGGATGCCTTTGCATTTACTGATTCTACCCCAATGCCCTTTCCTTACTAGGAAGAAGTCTACTTGAGCAGCATGTTTGCCACTCTTGTATGTAATCTTGTGACTGTTTGTCTTACACATGTTGGCCACCATCAAGCACTTGCCAGGAAGAAGTCTAAAATGGAATTTCCTTCTTAATTCCTGATCCCCCACCTATGCTGACCCAGACAGTTGTCATATATGTGACATACACTACATGAATATGGATGGGGATCAGATGGTCTCTGTGTTAAAAGGCCTTTATGATCATACTTGGGTGAAGGAATTAGTTAATGGCTTTGTGGGTAGGAAAATCAAGATGACAAAAGATGTTCATTGGGGTATCCTTTGAGTGAGGTTCTTTTTGTCCTATCTTTTCTTAAACTCTTGTGCTTTCTGTCCAGACAACTTCCAAGCCTATCAGTATGATCAAGTATAGAAAGGTTTCTGAAGGATGAGTGACCACACCCTCCATACAAAGTCATGAGGATGATGTTATTCTTTTTGTTTAAAATAAGGTTTGGGTGAAAGAAGTCATATGAATAATTAAAACAAGCTCTTTTCTTGATAAGCTTGATGGTAAAGTAAATACACAAAATTGTAAGGGAGATGGAGATATAATTCAGGTGGGGGACATTTACTTTTCCATCACTATGATCAATATTTTATGTATTTCCTTTGGGATGGTCAAGGTGGTTTTATAGCAATGAGACACTTTATTACAGGAAATTAATAATAGTGTCCATGTATGGAAATTAGTCTCTTTACCAAATTCTGCTGGTTTGGGTAATTTGATTTGTTTAGGGGAGCATACATATTCAGCCTGGTAAGCTAGACAAGAATGCTTTGGAAATTTTCTCTTCTGCTTTGTTGAGTTTGACATCAACCCAGTGAAGAAAGTGATTGTTTACAATAAAAAGAAAATATGTGGCTTGATTATTAATAATAAAAAAGAAAACAGTTTGTCTTTTATTAACCCCATGTTTTAGTTAACCTCTCTGTATTTCTTTTGGGTCTTAAAATGGTTACTCATGCAAATCAGGATGTTTCATTGCATATTTTGGAAGTTAAATATGGAGAATTATGTATGATACTGGGGAAAGAAGAGGAAACATATGATATTATGTTGAGAATTACATAAATATTACAGAAAGATCCTTCTCTGAAAACTTAGTTTACAGAATTTACCTGAAAGAAGTCAATGAGGTAGATGAAGCTCATTTAATAACAGGAAAGAAGGAGGTGAGAAAAAATGTTGATGTATAACCTATCTACAGGAAAGTTCCCAGGAATATATGGTATTCCTGTGGAGGTTTGGAAGTTAGGAGGGAAGAAAGTGATAAAGATCTAGGAGGTTTTGTTTAACAGCATTTTAAAAGTAAGAGAAATACCAACAGCCTGGAAGAAAGTGGTGGTGGCTGTAATACTTAAAGTTGGTAAAGACCCATCAGAGCCAGCTTCATACAGGCCCATTTTGATTCTAAACCACGATTATAAAGCATCTATGTCTATAATGGCTAAAAGAATGGCAAAGGTGATGACAAAATTGACAGATATGGATCAATGCAGTTTTCGGGAAGGGAGGCAAATATTTGACAACATTAACAGAGAACTCTTGATCCAGAGGGAAGCAGAATGTAAAAAAAATACCACTGCTGTTAGTGGGCCCTGATGCAGAGAAAGCATTCAATAGAATAAGCTGGGATTTTATGACTAGGACAATGGAAACATTTGCATTCCGTGAGGACATATGAAGGACCAGAGGCAAAAATTAAAATGGGGGGGGGGGGTTCCTCTCTGATAAGTTTTGTTTGAGCAGAGGAATCAGACAGGGGTGTCATCTTTCACCTTTGTTATTTGTGTTATAATTAGAACCATTGGCAAAGAAAATAAAGGAAAATCAGAAATTCAAATGTATAATTGGTATGGTAGTCAAGAAAAGTTGTCTTCATTTGCAAATGATGTTATTTTATACCTGACAAAACCAGAAGTTTTGGAACATTCTGAAACAGTTTCAAGCCTTTTCAGGATACAAAATTAATGAAGATAAAACAAAGGCAATCACTGCAAACTATCTACCCACACATTAATTGGTTCAGCGATACCCATATTTATGGGGACATGATAAACTGAAGTACTTAGTGGCATGGATTAAAAAGGATTCTGTTAGGGCAGCTAAGGATATGTGAGAAGAGACTAAAAAGATAATACAAAAACTGTCAAATTCGAAGCTTTGTTTTATGGATATGGATAGCAAGATACAGCAGTGAAAATGTTTTTAGCCCTTGTAGTTTTATACATAGGTCAGGCATATTTTTTATCAAGCAGAGAAGTTGTGGATAGCAATTAATAAAGAGTTGAAGGATTTTATGTGGAATGGATAAAGGGCAGGAGTAAAGTGGGATAAGCTGATCCTTCTAATAGAGTAGGGTGGTTTGGGATTAACTGATTTGAAGGGATATTTCAGAGCTATACAATTAAGGCTGCTATACATAGCACAAGCAGGAAGCTCAAGAAACAAAGAGAGACTGGGATTTTAGACGTAGATCCTTAAGGAGAATAACATTACCCAATCAGAATATTATATTCATAAAGTAGCAGAAAGTATTGTAAGACATAAGCCAACATGGGAATGGAGAAAGGAGATTCTGCTGATAGGGATGATTGCAATTAGAGGTACAGAGAATAGAAAAGACGGGGCTAGAATTTAGTGGAGAAAACTGGCAAAGGAACCAAGGTATTGGGAGTAAATAGAATGGGAAGAGGCCAAGAGGCCAAGAATTAATTTCACTGTAGGTTAGATATTGCCCTCTCTAACAAGGAGTATAAGCAAAGAAAAAGAAATAGGAGGATCCTAAGCAAAATATCAGCTCCGGTAGAGTTTTTAATGGAATCTAGAACAGAAGCTGTTGTTAAAAATAAATAATTAGTAAGGCATATAAAATGCTGCATAATAACTATAGGAATCAATCAGAGGAGGTTAGAAAGGACTGGGAAAAGAAATTGGATAAGAAGGTCACAAACAAGCAATGGTGAATATATGTATGACTCCCAAACATGCAACAATGTCTAGAAGATGTAGGATCTTTGTTTGGAAGTATTTGTAGAGGTATTTTATACCCCCAACAGAGTCAAAATAATTTTTCATCAGGTAGATTGCAAATGTTGGAGGTGTGATGGGGAAGAAAGAGGTAAATGGGAACTTATTTTTTGGTGTTTAATGAGTTAACAGACTTTAAAAATTCCCTGCAGACTACTCAATCAGAAATTCTGGGTGAGCAAATCGGTGTAACTAAGGAAATGATTTTTTGAGCTGTTATATCAGAATTGCCTAGACACAGTAAAGCCTTGTTGAGTTTAATTCTGGTGGCTGCCAAGAAGCAATTACTAGAAAATGGAAATCAAAGTCTAAACCAACTTTACTAGAAGGAATGAATATAGCAAAACAGGAAAAACTGCAGGTAGGATCTTGGAAAATGGTAAGAGTAAATTACACAGAAAAAATGGGAATTGTAAGAACAATACATGCAAAATAAAGTTTTGGAGGAGGAATGAGGTTTAAGGGAGGGTAGGAATTGAAAGAGCTTTGTAATGTTTATCTGACAATGGCTGGATAGTCTTTAAATAAATGATGTATAATGTTTGCAACTGAAAATATGTGAATATGGTTTGTTGTCATTTATATAAATTAATGATTACCTGTGTCATAAATTATAATTTAATAAAAAAAGTGTTCTTGTTTAAAATAAAGTGAAGCACTACTGTTGCGAGTCCCAAACACTCTTTTATTAGTACAAATAATTAAGCGCTTTCGTCAATCCACTTTGACTTCATCAGCTGTGCTTCACTTTTTGGTTTATTTGTTTTTTAAGAGCACTATTACACCACTATTTTTTTTTTGTTTTGTAAAACAAAAAAGAGATGTCAGTGCTATGAGTCTGTTATGACTCAGTTTTAATATATTCATCCATCCATGGCAACATGTTCAGGATACTGTTAAATTAACAATGTATGACATTTAATAGCTTAACAGTATGAAAGAATTTCTTTGGAGATTATTGCTAAATACATTATCTGTCAAGGTTTCTGTGATAAACATATAGGCAATGGAAAGCGAGGATTTGTTCTGTTTGTAGTATAGAATAAATGTTTTTTACACTGCAGAAGAGCTAAGCAATTTTGGAAAAGAGTAAACCATTTAGGTTGCAAACAGAAGTTTCCATTTTGAATATGGATATTATCCTGTACGGGGCATAAAAGGGAACCTGCTGAGATTATAGTTATATTAGCTTGAGCATAGTATTTATGCCATTTATTATGTTATTAGATACAGAAGGTTAACACTGTGAGTTGAAGTTCCTGTGGTACAAAGTTTGATTATGTTAGCCCTCATTTGTCGGTTGCATGATTGTGAACAAATTGTTTTACCAGACATTACTCCTGGGTTGCCCCTGAAAAGGTATTGTGAGCCCTCTTGGATGTCTATTATTATAGTAGTAATAGTAGTATTAAAGGCTCAGTGTAGTGATTTTTTTATAATCAAAAGTGAGATTTATTCAACATTTTAGATCAAATCACGAGGTTGTGGAAACATAACTGGATATACTGTAAGAATGTTATATTATTTGTTTTCTTTTTTGTTTTGCAGAATTATTTCCTTTTTTTGATTTCCACCCCAACGTTTGCATGCTCCCAGCTGAACATGTGCTGTCTGGTTATACTATTTTTCCCTGGTAGTACTCCTCACAGTTGGGATTTTTTGGTGTGCCCTAACTGGGCTGAGTTTGTGATGGCCCCCCCTCATCACCACATGTAATGTCAATTAGCTCAGGCCCCCCCATACCCAACTTTTATCATAATTACGGCACATCCCCATCACCAGCGATTTCTGATGAATTCCCATTTCTTAATGCATGAAAGGACAAAAAGTGCTTAATGTTTGTGTATGCTGATTTTATTTTTTAACAAATGAAACAAATTCTGCATATTTTCTGTGTTGTTATTTTTACACACACCAATTGGATATGTGGACAGGATCTGTTGCCTCTTGAGTTATCTTTTACATCTGCCTGAGCTACCACCAACTCAGGTAGATGAAGGTCTTAGTATAACTTCTCATCCAAAGGACTGCACACTCAAGAGTGCAGCACTTACTCTTAATGCTGTACTGCAATGTCATTTATGGAAAATACATTGAAACTCCAGGTGTGGGAATAGAGCCCATAGTCTTTTGATGTTCCATAGATTCTTAGGTGTATAATAGACTAACAATTACTGGGGTCTTTAATTTTTTTATTTATTTTTTAAAACCTTTATTGTATTATCACTTGTGACATAGGCACATGTACATAACAGTAATCAAACTGTATTGACAAGTTAAAATTAACAAACATTATGCTTCACAAATATTGCTATATATCACATAACCTAAGCAACATTACATAAATTATTCAATTCCTGTCCCTTTTTTAAACATCTTTAATAAACCATCACTTACAACTAAGCAATCATACATTTATATAAATGAAAACAAACCATGCCAACACAATCCTAGTTGCAAGCATTTTGCATCTCGAACCATACTGGCACACTCTCAGTTACAAACATTATACATCACTTATAATCCACCCAATCATTTTTAAACATTACATAGAAAGTCCTGCCTTCTTATAAACCTCATTCCTCCCCTGTATGCATTGTTTCCACAGTTCCCATTTTTTTCCTATGTAGTTTCCTCCTACCTTTCTCTAAAGATCTAATTTATGGTTGTTTTATCTCTGTTACTATATTTACTACTTCTAATATAGTTGGTTTAGATTTTGATTTAAATTATCTAGTAATTGCTTTTTTGGCAGCTGTCATAATTAGAGACAGCAAGGTCTTAACGTGTCAAGGCAATTCCGATTCTGTATCACAACTCAGAAAAATCATCTTCCTCATCACAGCAATCTGCCCACCCAGCATACTACTGGGACCTTTATAAGCCTAGTCAGGCATGCCAAATGTATCATGCAAGTTTATGTGATAGCCTTTTTAAATATAGCCAGGAATCACAAATGTATAAGTTTATATGCGTTAGAGGTTATTTTAAGGGGTATATGAAAGCTAGGGCAAGTTTTAAATGACTCTGCCTGGTCCAACATTAAACTAAATTAGATTGGATTTGTCTGTTTCTGTTGAGTCAGTGATACTGGTATTCCACAGCAACAGTTGCATTTCCCACATTCCTATAACCAACTTTTAGACATCTGGCAGAGGATCTATTTACATCACAAATATTAAAAATACATGTACATATTAAAAATACAAAGCAACTTGACAGATTGCCTGTTTTCTAAGCACAGTAATAACTTCCAGAGTGGCATTACAAATAAATAATTGAAATTGCAGGGGTGAAGAGGTACTCTGCCTATGGCATCAGAACTCACAACATTTCTGCATGGTATGTTTTCCTGTAATTCACACACTATTGATCATTGTTGTTTGATTATCTGTTACATATTGCTTCTCCTTTTTATTATTTTCTTCTATTATTTGTTATTCTTTGTTTTAATACACGCTCCTACAATATAATAAAATGAGGACATTTAAATCTGTGTTCATTATGGGACTATTATCTCTTTGCTACTTTAATTTATTTTATGCTCATCCACAATGCTTGTTTATCATACTCTGTATAATTACTATTTCACATTATTTGACTTTCCAATTTTGTTAGCATCTCTAAAAATCAAAGGTCTAAAATCCCTCCACTTATTTTTGTAAGAGTCAAAACAACTTACCAAGTTTGACATTTGGCTTCATACAGGCAGTCTTGATACTGCAGTCATAAATTAATCCTGTTTAAAACTTAATGATGTAATCCTACACTTTATTATGTCCAAATGTAGTGATTATCAAAATTATAGACCTGAGAATAGAACCAGCATTTCAGTGCTTCTTCTCTTCTTGTATGTAAGCAAATTAATATCTTGTTAATTGTTTCTTCTACAAATATCTGTGAGTCACAGTCAAACTGGTTAGAGTGTCAATGCATTGTGGAGAATTCTCTCTAATTTAGGACTGGTGTGCTCTATCAACCCCATCAAACCGCACAGCATACTGTAAGTGAAGAATTAAAATTAAGTTTTAAGGAAACTTAATTGCAATAATTCCTTAATGCTTGATGATTTTAATCTAAAATAGGTGTCTAATGACAACATCCAACTATTCCCTGCACTAGCAGGTTATGCTTTTTAACAGTTAGTTGCAGACATTGTACAACATAGTTAAATGGTGATTGATGACTTGTCCATTTCAGTACAAACCAGCCTTTGAAATGTTTAACACCATTGGTTTACTGCTCTTTAGGAGGCACTGTATATTGGGGTCTGTCTTTTCAGCTAAGAAGCTACATCCAGCTCCTAGAATAATTACTTTCTGTGTTTTTAATAATCAGACTAAATCACATCTTTGGTTTGAACTGGTTACTGCTGGTTGTTCTTCAGTTATGATGTATGAGGCTTATAATACAACACTGCATTACTTGCTTAACATTCACTCTCCATTACTAGAAAGTGTTGCACTTTATAAACAAAGGAAGTTAGATAACCTAATTACATAGCTAATGATCTAGTGAATGTAAAATAGCCAGGATTAAGATAACACTGCTGTTCTAAGTGAAGGTTATGACTTTTATGCCATACTTAGAAACAAACTAAAAATCATTAAACTAAATCAAAAGCAGACTTTTCAAAAATTATCAAGAAGTCCTTCTTCATAATGACAGAAGATCCTTATGTTTTACCTAGGAAATCAGTATGCTTTCATCCAGTTCTGTCATTTATTAGACAAAAAAATCTTTGATTCTAAAGTGATCATTGAAATTTTCACGGATCATTTCTCATTTTCACAAGTCATTATCCATGTCATCCAGCATCTGTTTCTATTCTTTTTTTTTTTTTGATACATGGTTTCATTTTAAAACAGTTTCATTATCAAACATTAATAAACAGGAACACATGAACATAGGAATGATAAAAGACCCGTGGTCACAAGATGCCTAGTTATATTCACTTTTAAGCAGACACACTTAAAGGTTCTTCACACTGTTTACAAGTACTTAATAGATATTAATGAAATCCCAATTAAATAGTTAGAAATTTGGTTTGGCTCTATACTTTCCTCATAACAATGTTGCAAATAAAGCATGTATGCTCTGTACATGCACTAGCAGTATCTAGCTAAGGAAAGATGGATATCAATTAGTAAAGTAATGCTGCCTGTTTCCTAAATTATTCAAAGCATGTGGTATTTTCATTGTAATTTCATGAAGACATTATTAATAATGTACTATCTACAGATCTCTTTCCTCAGCTATTGAGATCAGTAATATTATTCTTGTCCCTACAATAAGCCCTGGCTATTTTTAATTGATTGCACTACTATCTCCTCCTGCAGTATACTTAAAAAGCCATCTGTCAGTCAACTGTAGATTCACATTGAGGATAATGCATTTTTACATGTCATTAACATGAATTTAGAAAAGGGCATGGTACACACACAGCTCTGTTTCCTTAAAAGATGCTACCTACAGAACAATTAAGTCTGGATAACTTATCATTTTTTTTCTCTCCCTTAACCTCTGCTTCTTTTCTGTATCTTAACTTTCGATCCCCTTCCAGAGTCCAATTTCCCTCTCTAATATCCATCTTACTATACCTCCTTGCTCATATATTACACTATTATCCCCTCAAGACAAATTTTCACATACTCCTGACAGGACCTAGCAGCTGTATGCTCTACAAACATCCTTGCTAAGTACTCTGACAAAATGTTTTTATATTCTGAAAGGTTTCAGTCTACCGAACTGCCATGAACTATTAGTCACTGTCGATATGTACACCATGATTTTTACAAATTGTTTATTCTTATGTGAATATGTCTTTTTTCTGTACATACTATTGTGTGTTTTGTTTTTGCTATATCATATTCATTTAAACTGTAAATATTGTAACTGTAAAATATGGAGCTTTCCTCCCCGGGCCTCCACTGAGGGCTCTTTATTGGCCCAGTGGATGACCCCAGTCATCAAACTTAAATAAATAAATTAAATAAATAAATAACTAACTGGGACTGCATTTACTGATCTCTTCAAGGTATTTGACTTTGTTCATAGGATCATAGGAAGTTACTAGTATATCAAGCTGGAAGTCATTTCAAGCCTACCCATTTCATCCCAATGTAATGCCATAGATACTGTAGTCAATACCCAGGACTGTATTTAGTAATGTCTGCCCATGTCCAGGATGATTGTGGGCGCTATCCCCAGTATGAATTTATGGTGCCCCATCCACTCATCCAGGCTCCTTTTGAACAGTGTCATTGAGTTGCTCTGCTTCACATGAATTGGCAGCCTATTCCAAAGATGCAGCAGTCACTGGGAGACAAATCTGTCCCTCCAGCACATCCTATTCAAGTCACAGACCATATTTAGGTCCCTGGAATGGGTAGCTCTAGTCCCATTTGATTTACGGATGTGCAGCAAATTCATTAGGTTTGGATCGGAGATTGCTCTGTAAGCCAAGCATAAGTCTCCCCTAAAATGTCTATATAATACTGAGTATAGTGACAGGGACTTAGTCTGTGTAAGGCGCGTGCTGGAGTCCTTTGATCTTCTTTGTTAGAAACTTCTGCGGTCTCTCCAATTGCTGCAGGTGTTTTGTGTGGTACATGCCAAAGGGGCATTACACTCAATTATGGGCCTGATTAATGATGAGTATAGAGGGGTTATAACCTCCTTTGCTCTGGAGGCAATGCCTTTGCTAATAAAGTGTCCTACGTAGAAGGCCTTCCTTACAAGTTAAGGTCACAGTTTACTTGTGATCCCAGATCCCTTACC
This sequence comes from Protopterus annectens, assembly GCF_019279795.1. NCBI lineage: Eukaryota > Metazoa > Chordata > Ceratodontiformes > Protopteridae > Protopterus > Protopterus annectens. The sequence goes on from NC_056731.1 coordinate 475,528,114, forward strand.
ATTTCATAGGTACATAGGGTATTGTTGTTAGTTTGATAGTGTGAAGGGACATTGTGTTTACTGAAAGGAATGATGATGCATTTCTTTGCATTTAGTTCTGTGTAAGACCCTCTTGAAGTATATTGACATCATCTGGGGATTCAGTAATTGCACACAGTTTGCAGTCGTTCACAAACTTGGTCAGCCACAGCCCCTAAGTTTTGGCCTGAACTTCTGAGAAGTATATACCAAACAGTAGGGTCCCAGCACTGACCCTTGAGACACATCGCTGGTGACAGGTCTGCTGGTTGATGTGGAGTCACCCACTTTGATAGTGTGTGATTGGTTTGTGAGCCAGTTGGCAACCCATCTTACAACAAAGGGGTTTACATTCAGTTTGCTAAGTTTATCAGTAATGCCTGAGTGTGGGATTGTGTCAAAGGCCTTGGCCAAGTCGAGGTATGCTGTGTGCACAGACTTGCCCTTGTCAATGGTCCTGCTCACATTTTTGAAGAAACCCACCAGGTTTAACAGGTAAGAGCTGTCCCTGACAAAGCCAAATTGGGTTGGATCCAGGGTTTGGAGGTTGCCTATGTCTTTATTTATGAGGTCCATGATGATACATTCCATGGCCTTACAGTTGAGGCTGGTCAGAGTTATGGGTCTATAATTCCATGGGCCTGTTGCTAAGCCACCTTTGTGGAGGGGAATAACTGTTGCTGTTCTCCATTCCACAGGAACATAGCCTATGGTTAGGCTGTGATTGAATAGGGTACTTAATGGTGATGCTAGTTCATGTTTTAGTTTGTTTAGAAGACAGCCTGGGATGCTGTCTGGTCCCATAGAGGCTGTGTTTTTTGCCTTGGACAAAGCTTTAATGACCTGCTGTTTGGATATGTAGGGTGGGAGGGAGTTGGGGGTGAGGTTTGTGATAAGTTCGATGGGGATAAGAGTGAAATTTTCACCAAATCTGTCTGCCAGCAGGTTTGCTATCTCTGCGGGATCAGTGTATGTGATACCATTAGTCACCAGTTTGGCACATGCTTAGGTCCTACCTTTTAGGCTGCAAACATAGCTGTAAAAGGCCTTATGATTAACCTTGGCTGTGATTGCTAAGTTTTTGAAAAAAATACTCTTAAAGGATTTGACATTTTGTCTTATTTGCCTGTTGAGGTTTTGGAGGGTGCTTTTGGACAGCAACTTTTTGTGTTTGCTGTAAAGGGTGGCTTGTTTTTACTTGGGGCTCTGTCTTTGATTCTGTCTGGAACAGCCAAGTCTGTACATTTATACAAGTGATTGTACAGGGCTTTACTGTAAGCTTTGGTGTAGTTACCGCTTCCAGCTGGCGGTGGGGCCTGGAATGAATTTATACCTTCCCCTAGGAAGGTATAGTTTGCCTTGGTGAAGATTTTTAGTCTGACTTCACCCTTTGTGAGGTCTGGTGTTAGTGATAGTATGAAGGTGACTGATTTGTGGTCTGATGTAACTAATGAGGGTCCAGCGGTGGTACATCTGTTTGTCATGTTAGTGAGGACCAGATCTAGTATGTTTGTTCCTCTTGTTTGGGTTTGAACAATTTGTTCCAGGGCATTTGAGTTAACAAAGTCAAAGAACTTTTGTGCTAGTGGGTTAGGGCTAGAGTAGGTTTCCCACTTGATGGTGGGATAATTGAAATTCCACATGACCAGAGTGTTTGGCGATATTTGGATTGACTCCTGTTTGGTCAAGTAGGCCTCATGCACATCATGATTCATGGAGGGGGATCTATAACTAGCTATGACCTAAATGGGGGGGTCTTACCCACAGTAATTTTTCAAGGAAACAGAGCTGTGTGTCTACCATACCCCTTTCTCAGTCTGTTGAATCTCATGTTCTAATTAATGGGTTTACATTAAATGGCCTTGACCCAATCTCCTTAAATTAGTTCAGAAACCATATAAATTACAGAGTCTTTAAAATTTTATTTTCATATTTTTCCTTCCTTTGGTTTCTTCAGTAGTTCAAGCCACAGTCTTTGGACCATTGCTATTTTTTGCCTATATCAGATCTTGCATATATCACTAAAAACTGAAAACATATCTAATACACTGATGATGCTGTCATCTGGGAATCAGATAAATGTTCTTAAGTAATTTGTAATTTTCAGAATCCTACAGTAACACAACTCTGCCAGGAAAGAAAACAAAGTAAATTGTAGTAAAACACATCATAATATTTGAAAAGCAGTAAACATTTTAATCAGTTTAAATCTGAATGGTGTACAGCAGGCCCCAATACTAACCAAAAAAAGTTTTAAATATTTAAGAATTTGATTTGCTCCACACTTTCCTCTGAAAATGCATATAACAATGCTATAAATAAAGCAGCATATGTACATTATCAGGCTAAGGAAAGCAGGTTATCAATTTGTGAAGCAATGCTTCTTCCTGTTCTAGAATATTCCCTTCAAATCATTAGAAAATTATATTCTTTGCAGGTAACACAGCACTGCATTAGTTACTTTATTGCTTTACTACGGGCACTGGAATGAGAGTTCATCATTATATTGCCATCAAATGGGTTGGATGGCTTTCACTTAATTTAAGAATCATCTATCTTGTAGGTAAATTTATATGCAGGCTCCTTTATATGGATCATTGTAAATCACAGTATCAACTTATTTCCCTAATAAGTCATTTAGAATGCTTAGATCTGAGTCTTCCACAGTAACACTTAAAATATTACACTATTCACTCACCTGCATACCTCTGAACTGTACAGATTCTCGCACAATGTCCAGATTTTTGCCTCATATTTTTGGTCCATTTTTTTCATAAATAGTGTTTTTCTGGCAAATTAGTGACAAATCATTAAAGACTGAAAATAATGACAGACGTTTGAGTTTCTGACTTCATACCCTTCAGAAAATTCATGCTAATGGAAAACCTGTTATTCTATCAACTTTCTAAGTTTGTAAGAGCAATATTTAAAAATTGTCCCTATTTTTGGATCTCTGTCACACTTTTATTTATGGCTTTGTCCAGATTTCCTGCTCTAAGAGGTTGAGAGGTATGGTGACCTGTAGTCACAGAGCTTTCTGCAATGTATGTCCTAATACCAGAAATCACTCCATGCAAAATTACACAGTTACAAAAATTAAACTCAGTTAAACAAATTCTTTCATCAGAACTACTAAAGCAAAATGATGGCAAATATAGTGGCTTTGTCATATAAAACTGTAGTGACTGCTGTTTTCAATATGTTTGCTTTACGTTGCTTGATTTATTTGCAGTATTTGATTACACTTCAGAAAGTTAGATTCTGTTTCTTTTGTATTGTTTGTTGTATATATTGAAATTATAGATGTGCTTCTGAATACTTATACATACATACATACACACACACACACACACACATATATATATATATATATATATATATATATATATATATATATATATATATAAGTGTGTATGTGTGTGTGTGTGTGTGTGTGTGTGGGTGGGTGTAAATAAATATATATATATATATATATATATATATATATATATATATATATATAATTCAACTACATCTATTTCTTTCTGCTCCATATTTTATTTACATTGATGTACCCTTCATTTACTTCAGTTTTAATAAGATAATGACTGAATTAGGTCCACAACTGCCTGTTCACATACCTACTGAGTAACTAAAATAAACTTAACAGTAAAATCAAAATTAGTCGTAAGCCATTCCTTCCAGAGTTTACCAATGGAAACTATGATGTAATCATACTTATGAAAACAAACTAGGATACTATCTTCATTGACTTAAATCTCCTTAGACTACCATTAGTGGTTTGTGTTACTGAAAGTATCTGAATTCACAAATACATATCATTGAGTAATAATTACACAACTGAGATCAACACAAATGGAGGAATCAGAAAGGAAGTAGGATGCACAAGTAAAAAAACAGCTATCACCTACCTTTCAAAAATCGCTGTCATGAATTTCTAAGATGAACAAAGCATAAAAACTGCTTACCCTTTCTATAATCTTCCAGCTGTAATCATGTGCCCAACGTAATCTGAAAAGGTTCACTCTCGAGGTAAATTTCTTGGCATCCATGTCTAGAGCTCATAATAGCCTAACCTCTCCATAATCCCTTATATTTAATTACATCAGACAATTGGAAGGGAAAACCTGTAAATGCAACATGTTATAATAAACAATGAAATGGCCTCACTGCAAATATATATATATATATATATATATATATATATATATATATATATATATATATATATATATCAAAAATGGGCATAGCAAATGTAGTTGCAGAAATATTTTGTGCAAGCTTCCTGGTAAGCAAATATGTATGTCAGAGTGCTATACAGACAAGGGGAGAGAAGACATTATGTAACTACAGGTATGATAACTGCTGACACAAGTGTATTAAATACTTACTTGGTACTGACCATACTGAACCAAAAAAACCCTAGTTAAAGCCTTATCAGTCATGTTAAACAAACATTTACCATATGGCTATGTTCCTGGCCTATAATGACAGGATACAGTAGGACTAATTTTGAGGGGGATAAGATCAGGTAAAAGTAATTTTTGGGAAGACTATGCTGATCTGTATTCTGTATAAAATCATGAAGAAAGTATAAAGGTACTTATCCAAAATTCACAGGGGACCTACTTATTTAGATACAGAACACTATACATTTATTAAGGGAAGACATTGATTTCTAAATCTTATAACTTTTTTATCTTGTAACCACACCACCAGTAATCTCAGAATTGTTTCTCGCTTTTGCCCATATGAACCAGGCCTTTATCAGAACAATACATCAAAAACAATTAAAAGCCTTATATAACTTCACAAGAATACCTGACCTAAATAAATAATTAATTTGTAAAGAAACTTGTCATGAATTCATTATCATATTCAAAATATACCCACAGTTATGTACAAAAATGAAAATAAAAAAAATTAAAAATGCATACATCAATAATGTAAATAATCAAATATTTAAATAGTGAAAAAATTCTAAACGATTATAACTTAGCTGCTCACATATAAAACAGGAGTTAAAGACATGTTTATTCAAACCTGAAGAATATGTGGCACCTAATTTGATTTGCAACAACAGTTCTTTATATTCAGTAGTATATTGCCATGATCCATCTCTAGGATAGTTTGACTATCTCTAAAATTAAAAATAAAAACTTGGCAAACTCATTGCGCACCAGTGAATGTTTGTATAATGCATTCTTAGAATTTTGTTTTAAGATGTCATAGCAATGCTCATAAATTCTTATTCTTAACATCCTTTCTGTTCTACTAACATAAAAATGTTCACAAGTAGAGCAAACAGCATGATAAACAAGACCTTTAGATTGACAGTTGCCATGTGTTTTAATCCTAACAGTGCCAAAGTTCAATTTTAATCAACTATTTATGTCCACTACGAACATTAGAACATTGGCCACAATGTCCACATTTATGCATATTAATCGAACTGGAAGAACTCTGAATCTTATTAACAAAGTTGTATTGAGGCCTCCAGCTTGTTATTTGACCACTTTTTGTTGACATTTGTGGGTCGTATTTCAGACTCACTTCATTTTGTACATTAAATGTATATATTTCACAACAGAAATGCCTGCTTTGCTCACCACATATGCACTTTCCCTGTATGTTAAATAAGCAGGAAAATCTATTAAATATATAGTTTTATTTGTATAACTCAGTTTCTCATAAGAATAGTTACATTCAGCCTGGTGGCATGGAGGCAAGGTGTCTGCCTATGCTACTGGTGATGAAGTTAGGTAAAGGACTTGGCTTTCTGGAATGGTTGCCAGGGGGTTGAGGACAGGATGAAGCAACCAATGGCTGGGAGTAGAGAAACTCCCTGTTTGTGTAAGCCCTAATAAAACCTTAGTGCCTTACTGGCCAAAAGCTGTCTCAGAGGAAGTAACATGACATTCTATGCTGGACACACAGTGACCTGGCATTAACTATACCCTTCCTGAAATGGAACTTCACCCACTGCTGTAGTGTAACACTTATGGAATTACATCTGTTTTCTCATTGGTACCATTCTTTATGTGAATTTTACATCATAGGAAATCAATTGAGTGGCCTATATCCTTTTCAAGGACATACTGCCATGTTGCTAATTCTCTTGGGATATTTTATTTACTTTTAGAAGTCAAAATTATGTTTTAATAGACTCCAGAATGGCCAACATGTGTTTTCAGTTATTACTTACTTTTATTGGTTGTTTATAAGTGAAATTGTATATTTATTTATTTATTTATTTATTTATTTAAATTGTTTTACTGGGGTAGAATATTGATCAAACAATGACCAATTACAATCTCAGCCTGGGTTACAACATAATGTAATAAAACAATGTACAGTGTACAGTGATTTACATTTATGAGTAAGCACAGAAAATATGACAGTGATTCAAATGTTATTTGTTTTGTTGACACACACTGGCTGACAAAACAGATAGCTGACAGGTTTAAGTTCAACAGTCTCTGATATTGGAGAATATGCCCCTTCCCAGGGATTGTGCAATCTCAGTGTTAGCATATATCAGATGTTCTATAGTTAGTTCTGATTTCACTGCAAGTAGGTAAGAATGCCCATTTCCTGGTCCAGTTATATAGATCAGTTTTAAAGTAATAACCTTGAATGGCCTTAAAATGTGGGGGTTCAGAAAGTTTACATTCTTATGTGTTACAATTGTTCATTATTTGCCAGCTATTTCTTGCATATTTTCCCAACAACACTTTTCTTTCAGCTGCAGACCCAGGACATAGTTACTAGCTGTACAGTGGGCTATGATAATTGACGCATAGATCATATTTTGTTAATTTAAATCAACAGGATTAGAGACTAGACTACCAGACCAAGTTTGAACATTCTTTATAGTAATGACTGCCCACAACCTAAAGATGTTGTAGGATGATTAGAAATTCAAACAAGATTTGTTTTAGCATTCATGTTCTGAAAGATAGGAAGTCTGAAACTGTATGTCAATATTTAGTAACTTCAATCGTCAGTGATTTGCCAGAAAACCACACATTTTATAAGCAATATGACACAAAAATCTGCACATTCTGTGAAAATCTGAACAGCTGAGAGATACGAGACAAAATTAGTTCATAGTACCACTCAGATTTTATCCACATGGAAAGAAAGATTTGCATTGAATTCCATGCATGCATGCAGACTGCTCGTTATTTTAGGGTTATAGAGTCCAGCCGCAAAATTACATCTCCTAAGTGCACAGTCCAGATTCCAGCTTCACAGATGGTTCTCTTGGTGTGTTAAAATATGTTATGTTTTGACTTGGCTGAAAAATGTGAACTCTTGAACCTGAATTTAATGTTGACACAGCAAAGTCATTCTTTTCCTTGTCATTTATTTTTGGGTGTTTGTTACGTATCATACTTAGAAATGATAAAAGGGCAGACAACCAGTTAGCCTGTCTTTTTGTTTGCTCTTCAGGTTGGGGCACCAAATAAGAGTCACACCCTGGGCTCCAAATGGCCTAGCTGCTCCTCTGATGATTGGATATAAAGAATTGTTGTGGCAAAGCCAGTTAGGTGCCTCATATTCAAGAGGTTTGAATGAACGCGTCTTTAACTACTGTTTTATATATGGGAGCAGCTAAGTTATAATTGTTTAGCATTTTTTTGAATATTTAAATGGGAGATTATTTTCATTATTAATCTTCTTCTTCTTCTCCTTCTGTCTTTTCCCATTAGGGATCACCACAGCGGAACAACAGTCCGCAGAACAATTGGCAGTGGAGTTTTACTGTGTCGAGTTGCCAACCTGGCACCCAACCTTCCACAGAAGGCACACACATGTACACATTCACACCTAGGGCCAATTTAGACTGTCCAATCCACCTGCAGCATGTCTTTGGCATGTATTTCCCATAATTAATGCTTTGTGTTTTTTTTAATTTTTTAATTACTTTAATAATTTTTATAGTATTTATCTTTTACATAATAGAATGTATATTTTGAATATGTGACTTTAATTCATGCCATGTTTCTTTAAGAAAAAAAGTCTTTATTTAGGTCAGGTATTCTCTTTTAATTGTATTTGTTGTATTGTTCTGATGAAGTCCAGCTTCATATGGATGAAAGCGCTAAACAATTCTGAGATTATTGGTATTTATAGATATAGTTTATATTAAAACTTTATATTACAACTACATTCATTTTTTCTTGTTCATGCCATCCCCAGTTGCAGTGTTGTGGTTACAAGTTTTAAATTCTCTGCACAGTGGCTGCCGTTTATTATTCTTTTCTCTTCTTCTCTTCCCTCCTGTCCCCAGAATCCCTGGCATGGGCAGTAGCTAGTACAGCAATGTCATGACATCATTGATGGCATCCCCCATCCTGATAGAATGAATAGTGAGACACCTAGTCTCCACAAAAGGTTACACAATCATCTGCACCTTCCATCTCTCCCACCATGAAAGGAGAGATGAGCTTCAGTCAATTCAGCCTATACTCCTGCCAGCCCTATCAGTCTCATATGTCTATCTTCAAACACAGATCACTAGTGGTACAGATGGATGCCCTGCCTGTGCACCACTGAGCAGTTAAACCTTGAGGCATTTTTGAAGAGTTAGCAGCAATTGATGAAGGAATAACTATGCTTACTGCCTATCTTGTGTGCTAAGAAATTTGGCATTGCTATACATAAGGAATTTTGACAAATCAGAATTAAATGTAAATCCATATGTAATTCAGTGCGTATACCACTGACCAAAAAATCAGCAACTTGATGGAATGAATGAGTAGCATACCAAAAACTAAATAAAAATAAATGTGTCACAACCAATAGGAAGATGAAACACATGAACATTAGTTTAATGCTTTCATTCTTTAATTTGCTTTAGAACTTCATCAGAGCACAGAGACTTAAAAGGGAATGGGCCGGATTTACGAAAGCTTGCATGGAGTGCAAGAAGAGTGTAGGAGCTCACGGAGGCAATATGTCTGCCGTGCGATCCAGGTACAGCCAGCAGGGGCGTGCACGGGAGCTGCTAAAGCTACTCTTGCACGGACAGCGTCATGGTATGCAAATTACCTCATTCGCTGCTGAAAGCTATGCAAATTAGGTAAATTTGCAATCCAGGAAACACTAACCTGTCCGTGGAAGATTAGTGTTATCTGCAGAAATGTACTCCGTTGGTAACGGAGTACCATTCTGCAAATAGCTAAATGGAGCTATGACAGCTCCAAATAAAGGATGGAGTAGGGAGTACTGAGCTGCCTGTTTGTCCTCAGAGGAGTGGTTTAAGGCAGTAACTTGTAGTTTATTGGCCATTTTGGGTCATTTCCTGTCTTTTCCAGCCCCCTGCTATAAAGCACGCTTTGGCGGGCTTTTCTGGCTATAGAGAACTCAGCACAGCTCCTCGTGGTGTCCAGCAGAGTTCCTAGAGCAGCAGAGACCAGAAAAGACAAACTTTCCAGATTCTAAGTATTTTTTCTGCATTTTCGACTTTTTAAGCCTTTGATTGCTATTTCTGCCTGTTTTATTCTGCTATTACCTGTTTTTACTGTTTTTAATAGCTTGAATTGTTTATTGCACTTGCTTGTTTAAGTTTTGCTTAAAAGTTAAACAACAGGCTAATACACTCAAGTGTACTAGCTTTTGATAGCATTTAGTCGAAAAACACAGCATTTATTGTATTTTCTGCCTATCTGAAAAAACTTGAAAAAACAAAAAAAATACTCTTGTTTTCCATACTTTTCTAATAGTTTGTTCCAGTGATCAGATTTTGCTGATCCCTGGGCTTTGTCTTGGTTCCTGTTTTCTCCATTTTCCTTGTTTGGTCAAGTGGTCAAGGGGTAGTTTCTTTACTCACTAGTGGGAGTAGGGAGTACTGAGCTGCCTGTTTGTCCTCAGAGGAGTGGTTTAAGGCAGTAACTTGTAGTTTATTGGTAACAAAAGGAATCCAGAGACAGCGCACACAATCCGCACTTTATTCAAAGTATAAAACGTCCAAAACTAGATCACAAAGTTGCTATTACACATCCAGTACATGCGTTCACAGCCTGTAGCTTAGACTTCATCAGACAAAATGAATTAACTAATTAAGCATTATATAAGCCAATACATTTAAAAGGACCAATAACATTCAAGCATCTAAGTTAAAACCAATGAAAATAGTGACAGTCTGAGGAGCTCATTATAATAAAATTGTGAGTGATTTAAAATCATCTAATAAAATATGTAAAAACTTTTCCTTTAAAATAATTACAGTATTTAAAAGCAGAGGTATTGATTAAAAATATTGTAGTCAATTAGGTTTCTAGAACCCACAATATAATGAAGCTGTTAGGTTAAAACTGATAAATGTATTTATGTGCACAGTAATTGTAGTAGGTACATAAAAAACAGAAGCATAGACAACAGTGCCCTCTACTGTTCATAGAACTACTTAATGTGTTTCAAACTTGAATTGATCTCAGTTTGAGAGCTGGAATAATTGAGATACATTCATTTAAGCCTGGTGATTTGTTGGCCTCTAATAAAATTTGCCAATACAGTTCCCTGTATTCAAGCCATTCTTCCCAGGGACCTCCTCTTATTTCTTTTTAACTTGTTCTAAAACAAAAAGGAGAATGTGGCTTCTTTACAGTTCTTTGTGTGTTTGTACAATGCATTGGTGTCCTTTGCTTTTTGTATCTCATATAAATGTTCATAAATCCGCCTCTTCAATACTCTTTCTGTTTTCCCAACATAATACGAACTGCATTTTGTACACATTGCAAGGTAAACCACTCCCTGGGACTCACAGTTGAATGAACCAGTGCTATATATATTAATGTCCCTTATTTCAATGTAAAATTCTCTTTTGTTGGAAATATAGGGACATTGTTTAATGCCCACAATGAAATGTTCCATATGAGGTGTTATTAAGGCATGCCCTCTCCAAGTAGTGATGAGGATCTTTTTGAGATTGTTCTCTAAAACTTTTTTATGCTACGTGCATTTTATATACCATTTTTGGTGTTTTCCTTTTATGTTGTATATCTGAGAAAGAGATGAATTTTTCCCACTCATTGAGGATCATGCTTTTATCTTGGAGTTGAAGCCATTAAATTCCAAGATAAGTGCTGATTGATAGTCAGATTCAACTGGGGTATGATTTATGTTGATGTTTGTCTGACTCTTAGTGGTGTGCTCACTTAAGGCTTTGTCATTTAGACATCCTTTTATGGGTTTAAATTTGGTCTTTCTGTGTTGTTCAACTTCCATTCTAATGTTTTTATGAACTCAGTGGGTATCCTCTAGCGAGGAACATGGCTTCTAGCGTGTTACATTCCACATAAAATCTTCGTCCTTGCATGTCATTCGACAACCTCTAAGAAATTGTCCTTTGTCAATGTTTCTTTTGCACTGGGGCCCGCGTGCACTAAGAAAGTGTAGGTAGGAATTGCAGACGTATTTTTCGGAATATTTTGGTCTCAAAATCTTTAGAAATTTTGTTCTTTTGGACCTCCACATCCAAGTATTGAAGTCTGTCTACCGAGCTTGTGTGTGTAAAGCTCAAAAAGAGGTAGTGTGGTTGATATACTCCAAAGAGAGATAGTTGGTCACTACCCCAGTCCAAAAGATAACAATATCGTCAAGAAAAGTCGATATAAGGACCAATATTGTGAATTCAGAATTCAAAATGTAGTTCAATTCCCAACCTGCAAGGACTATGTTAGCATAAGTGGGTGCACCGCCCCCATTGCTACCTTTTGTTTGCTGGAAAAATTCTCCATTAAATGTTAGAAAGTTATTTTTCAAAATGTTGTCCATAAGTCCCACTACAGCAACCTTTTCTATGTGTGTCAAGGTATTGTCCATAAAAATAATGTCCTCAAAGATCCTCATTCCTTCATTGTGTGGGATACAAGTAAAAGGTCCACCACATCAATGGTAACAAAATTAAATTCTCGAATAGAGGGTAGATGTAATGTTCCTAAGTAGGTCCCATGAGTCTTTCAGAATGTGACTAAAGTTATTGCAAATATGTTTGATCTTGTTGTCCACAAATTTGGCCATAGGCAGCGTCTTTGAGCAGTCAGCCGACACGATCGGTCTGAGTGGTGGGTAAACACATTCTTGTGGACCTTGAATACCAAATATAATTGGAACCTTTGGTTTAGGCACTGATAGAAACTAATGCATGTTGTTGTTTATTGTTCCTTCAATAATCATGTGATCAAGTGCCATGTCTATCTTTTGATAAGCCACTTCAACCTCATCCATGGAAACATTTCTATACTTGGTTTCTTCACGAAGAATATTGTTCATTTTTCCTTCGTATATAATGTTCTCCATTATAACTCTCCTCCTCCCTTATCTGGTTTCATGATTCTAATTGATGTGTTCTTCTTTAATTCTTCTAGTGTTGCATATTCCTCCTTTGTTAAGTTGTACTTTAAATGTTGTTGTTTAAATTCTTCTGAATCCCATTTTCCAATACCATCTCAAGGTTTTTCAGTTGTGGGAGAAGCGGAGGGTTGTAAATGCTCGTCTTGTAAGGCCACCTTGTGGTTGTTCAGTGTTAGATGGTGCTGGAGGTAAAGTAGCTTTCAAATTAATTTTCCTAAGAAACAGCTTCATATCAATAATGGTTTTAACTAGGTCTCCTCGAGTACTTGGAATGAATTTAAATCCCTTACTGAGGAGATCAAAGTGTCCTTATTTAAAATGATATTGCTAAAATTGTAAATAGAAAAATTATTGAGGGAATGTGTAGTACCTGTATGTAAGATCTCAGTATCACCGTTGGTGTCACTCTCAGTAAAAGATGCAGAAAGGGTTAAAGGACTAGTGAGTGGGGAACAGTGGTGGTGGGGGTATAGAGGGTATTCCTTAATACCTCCCTCTCCCCTTCTTCCTCCCCTCTCTGAAAATTCTGAGGGCATTGCCCTTTTCTGTGAACATTATATGGTAACTCTAGGTCCTCTAATGGGGAAATTCATTGTCATAGTCCTCAAAACCCATTCTGTGTTTTATTTTTATATTGACCTTTATAATTATTACCTCTCATGTAGTCAGTCTGGTTTTGACATTATGCGTTTCCCTGAATGGTGGTGATGGGTAATTCGCATTGTTTTATATTCATCCAAGTCCCTCTTAAGTTTATTAATTTTCCTCTGCTCTAGCGTTTTACATTTTGCATCTATTTCTAACCTTAAATTAAAATATTTGTCTTTTTCCTGTTTTATTTGAAGAACAAATCATGTTTGATAAAATTATCTAAAGCAACAATTTCATCCTCAAGGTCAGCTAACTGTTTAGTGTTTTCTTTAATAATGCGTCTAAAATTTCTAAACCACATCTATTAAAAATGTCTATAAGGTCTTTATGGTATGCAGTCCCTATCTCAACATTATTAGGGTATTTCCAAACCCTGAGCCTTAGGTACAATATTGTGCTTAATGCAGGTTGTAAGATACAATTTTCAATGCATAACATTTTGTATTTGTACATACATTTATGCAATTTATCTAATTTAACACTATAGGAATCACCATCCTGTGGTGAATCATCATTATTTGTGGAAATATTAAATCACGCTGGTTATGTAGCCAGTCAGTTAAATTGTCATTGTTAAAATACTCATTAGGTGGTGGAATCGAACAGTACCTGGAGCATTACTGCCGTAGCTTTAGAAGTAGTCCCAACACGCACTCATTGATGGCTTGTGCTCCGGAAGAAAGTTCTACTGTAGTTGAAGAGCCCAAAATAGCTGGTGTAATGGCAGGGTCAAATGTGCCACCGTTGTTCTGCCCCATCTTCGGACGTAGAGCCGGAATCATGATATAGCCTTTTCCTCTTCTGTTTGGTTCCTCTCAACCTTCGGTCCCTTCCTGCTTGTTAGATCGTCCGTTGACTTCCTGCCAGTCAGAGCAACGCACATCGGCGTGAGTAACTCTATCAGCTCAGTGAGCTGTCCGATAAACTTCGCTCGGTCTGCCCAACTTCCTCACGGCAAGATGAGTGTGAGCTGTCTGCCATAGCTGTGCTCCCAACCAAGAAAACAGCCAAAGGAGCCAGCAAAACACAAAACTGATAACAAAAGGAATCCAGAGACAGCGCACACAATCCGCACTTTATTCAAAGTATAAACGTCCAAAACTAGATCACAAAGTTCGTAAGCGCTATTACACATCCAGTACATGCGTTTTTCAGCCTGCTTAGACTTCATCAGACAAAATGAATTAACTAATTAAGCATTATATAAGCCAATACATTTAAAAGGACCAATAACATTCAAGCATCTAAGTTAAAACCAATGAAAATAGTGACAGTCTGAGGAGCTCATTATAATAAAATTGTGAGTGATTTAAAATCATCTAATAAAATATGTAAAAACTTTTCCTTTAAAATAATTACAGTATTTATAAGCAGAGGTATTGATTAATTAATATTGTAGTCAATTAGGTTTCTAGATCCCACAATATAATGAAGCTGTTAGGTTAAAACTGATAAATGTATTTATGTGCACAGTAATTGTAGTAGGTACATAAAAACAGAAGCATAGACAACAGTGCCCTCTACTGTTCATAAAACTACTTAATGTGTTTCAAACTTGAATTGATCTCAGTTTGAGAGCTGGAATAATTGAGATACATTCATTTAAGCCTGGTGATTTGTTGGCCTCTAATAAAATTTGCCAATACAGTATCCTGTATTCAAGCCATTCTTCCCAGGGACCTCCTCTTATTTCTTTTTTAACTTGTTCTAAAACAAAAAAGGAGAATGTGGCTTCTTTACAGTTCTTTGTGTGTTTGTACAATGCATTGGTGTCCTTTGCTTTTTGTATCTCATATAAATGTTCATAAATCCGCCTCTTCAATACTCTTTCTGTTTCCCAACATAATCTGAACTGCATTTTGTACACATTGCAAGGTAAACCACTCCCTGGGACTCACAGTTGAATGAACCAGTGCTATATATATTAATGTCCCTTATTTCAATGTAAAATTCTCTTTTGTTGGAAATATAGGGACATTGTTTACAGTGCCCACAATGAAATGTTCCATATGAGGTGTTATTAAGGCATGCCCTCTCCAAGTAGTGATGAGGATCTTTTTTGAGATTGTTCTCTAAAACTTTTTTTATGCTACGTGCATTTTTATATACCATTTTTGGTGTTTTGTTTATTGGCCATTTTGGGTCATTTCCTGTCTTTTCCAGCCCCCTGCTATAAAGCACGCTTTGGCGGGCTTTTCTGGCTATAGAGAACTCAGCACAGCTCCTCGTGGTGTCCAGCAGAGTTCCTAGAGCAGCAGAGACCAGAAAAGACAAACTTTCCAGATTCTAAGTATTTTTTTCTGCATTTTCGACTTTTTAAGCCTTTCGATTGCTATTTCTGCCTGTTTTATTCTGCTATTACCTGTTTTTACTGTTTTTAATAGCTTGAATTGTTTATTGCACTTGCTTGTTTAAGTTTTGCTTAAAAGTTAAACAACAGGCTAATCAAGTGTACTAGCTTTTGATAGCATTTAGTCGAAAAACACAGCATTTATTGTATTTTCTGCCTATCTGAAAAAACTTGAAAAAAAAAACAAAAAAAATACTCTTGTTTTCCATACTTTTCTAATAGTTTGTTCCAGTGATCAGATTTTGCTGATCCCTGGGCTTTGTCTTGGTTCCTGTTTTCTCCATTTTCCTTGTTTGGTCAAGGGGTAGTTTCTTTACTCACTAGTGGGGAGTAGGGAGTACTGAGCTGCTTGTTTGTCCTCAGAGGAGTGGTTTAAGGCAGTAACTTGTAGTCTATTGGCCATTTTGGGTCATTTCCTGTCTTTTCCAGCCCCCTGCTATAAAGCGCTTTAGCGATTTAATGAGTTGCCACTGTTGCACACTAGGGCAGCGCCGGTTAAGCAGGTTTAAACTATTCGGGCTACCTAAAGTCCACTCTTCAAATTTTCCCTTAAAACTACCTTCCTCGAACTATACTACTGATCTAATCAGCGTTTCCTATAACTAAAAAGATCATCTCTACTTGACTCCAAGTAGACTATTCTCTATCTGTTAAACCTAGCACTTGCTCCTACAGTACTTATTACCTTGATACGGCACTCTTGTCATAGATAGTACCCCAAAAGGCAACCCCCATTTCTCGGTCACCCACGTCCCCGGAATCTTTTTTTTAAAGTTTTTTGTCTATCCTTCTAGCATGTCGAGGGATCAGTTGCTAGTGTCCTCTCCTGCCCAGCTGGTGAACCTGGGAATATTGAGGCAATGCTACAATTGCCTCATGTACACAGACAACCCTCTCCTCCTCCCACAAAACACAAATACATGCGAGAGATGCAACTATACGGCCAAACTGGAGGCTGAGCTCTCTCAACATAGGACTGGCAAGACCAGTCAGGAGGAGAAGGTTACCACACACACTATAGACCCAGTCTCACATAGTACCATTACAACCTCAAATCATACACATAAACACACAAAGACATACTTGGAGGCTCTGATCAAAAATCTACCAAAACAGCAGAGGCCACCAAAGCAGACACCCAAACAACCACCACCTCAGAACACAACACCTGCAACACATAGACCTCACAGTCAGAGTGTCAAACAGTCACAGCCCTTAAGGCCAAACACAATGCCAGACACACTAGTCATTGGTGACTCCATAGTCAGACACACTGATGTTCCGCTCACCAGACTGAGTAAGGAGAAGGTCACAGTAAGCTGCCTGTCGGGCGCTAGAATCCGCCACATAACGCAAGCACTCAGGTCTCTCAACAGCAGGTACAAATATGACTCAGTCATTGTCCACGCTGGTGTAAACGACCTGAGACGTACCTCCTTGGACTACATGAAAAGAGACATTGAGGAGCTCTCTGATTATGTAGCCCAGGCAGGTATGACCCTGACCTTGAGCAGTATCCTACCTTCACCAAGAATGATGCCACAATACAGAGATAAGATGATCAGCTTTAACAATTGGCTTAAACACTGGTGTCATTCAAAGGGGATCCAGTGTCTGTCTGCCTGGGATGACATGCTGGACAAGCCACGCTGCTTCATGGGCGGCTTGCACCTGTCACCCTGGGATTCGGATATTGGCAAAGGCTCTTGCCACCCCCATAGTGCCTTTTTTAGGCAAGGCTCAAATTCTAAACCTACCACCCTAGAACACAAAAAAGGAAAAAAACTAAGGGTAATACTGCTCAATGCCAGAAGTATAAATCTCAAAATGCATGCACTCGAGGCCCTTCTCAGTATGGAGAACATCGATGTCTGTGCTGTGACAGAAACCTGGTTCAAGGCTCCTGAGAGCACACCAGCGCTATCAGGTTTTACCTCATATCATGCGTTCCGGCCCCAAAATCCGGACAATACCAAGAAAGGAGGGGGGGTATCCACATTCATCAAGGACACCCACACCTCAAGACTGGTGGCAACGCACGATGCATCAGAGACCATCCAGGTGCAATTAACCATAGGCAAGACTGCTCTGCAAATTGTAGCATGTTACAGGCCACCCTCACAAACTCAGGAACCTCACATGGCCTTCCTGAAAACACTAGAGGGGATAAATGTATCACCAAACACCATCATACTAGGTGACTTCAATTACCCTAATATAGACTGGGAACACTACTCAAGCCCAAACACCCTAGCCCAAAAGTTCCTGGAATTCATAAACTCAAATGCCATGGAAAAACTAGTCACCATCCCCACAAGAGGAGATAACATACTTGATCTCATCATCACGAACATGGGAGCACAATGTTCAACACCGGAAGTATACCCCTCACTGGTGAGATCAGATCACAAACTAATCTCGCTGGAGGTCCTCATCCCACCCCACCTGAAATAAAAAGACCACAGTAAAGAAATTCTCAAAAACCGACTTCAAACTTCTAAAGAGTAGTGTGGTCTCCTTTAAAGCCCCGAGAGCCGGAAAACAGTACTCAAGCCACTGAATCACTTACAAATGCCTTCTACCAGCACCTGCAGGACTGCATGGATAAGGCAATCCCAAGCAAAACAAAGACTCTTTGTACCAAAGGCAAGCGTCCAGTCTGGTGGACCCCAGCCATAAACAAACTCTACAACAAAAGGAGGAAGCTACTACAAGATAAAGCAAAATCCTTAAAAGGTAAGACACCCTTGATCACTATAAGTAAAAAACTAAGAGCTCTCATAAAATCATCCAAAGCAAATTTCGAGAGAAAAATAGCTAAAGACTCAAAAGACAATCATAAGGCCTTCTTTAGCTATGTTAGAAACCTGGGAGGAAACTCCCAGATATGCTCAGAACTAGTTCAAAATGATGTGAAGATTACTGATCCTACAGACATTGCCAACATACTGGCTGACAGGTTCAGTGCAAACTTCTCCCCCTCCCCCCAAAAGGAGAGATATCTATACCAAACGATTGCAGCCCCCCAAACATCTCCAGCGCCCAAGTGAGAACTGCTCTCTCCAAAGCAAAAAACACAGCATCCATGGGACCTGATGGTGTCCCCGGCTGGGTGCTCCATGAACTCAATGAGGAATTAAACCCACAGCTAGGACAGCTGTGTAATCAAAGTCTTACCTCTGGATACGTACCCAGGGAGTGGCGCACTGCAACTGTGGTCCCACTTCACAAAGGCGGTGCCTCCACCGACCCTGGAAATTACCGGCCCATTAGCTTGACAAGCCTTATCTGCAAAGCCATGGAGAGGATCATAATGGACCTCATAAATAAAGACATAGGGAATTTGCAGACTTTGGATCCAACCCAGTTTGGCTTTGTCAAAGGCAGATCATGCCTTTTAAACTTGGTTGACTTTTTCGAAACAGTCACCAAAGCCATTGATGAGGAAAGGCAGTCCATACAGCCTACCTCGATCTGGCTAAGGCCTTCGATACAATACCCCACTCGGGTTTCATTGAAAAACTCATCAGCTTAAATGTTAACCCATACATCACAAGATGGGTTGCAAACTGGCTGAGTGACAGAACCCACAGGGTCAGAGTTGCTGGCGCCATGTCAGACTCAAAGCCTGTCACAAGTGGTGTCCCACAGGGCTCAGTCCTGGGCCCACTCTTGTTTGGCATCTACTTTTCCAGTACAAGCAAACACAGGAGGGTTATGGCTGACAAAGTTTGCAGATGACTGCAAACTGGGCGCCATAGTAGAAAACACATCTGACACAGATATCCTTCAGAAGGGTCTCACAGAAACGGATAACTGGTGCCAGAGCCACGGCCTAAAGTTAAATGCCAAAAATGCATAGTCATACCCTTCGGGAAAAACAAGGTTACCCCTAGCTACCAAATAGGTGGCAATCCACTGAGCACAGAAGAAGTTATCAGGGACCTGGGGACCCAGGTTGATAGTAGTCTGTCATTCGACACCCATGTAGCTAAAGTAGTTAGGAAGACCTTCTACATTGCCCACCTTATCATGAAGGGATTCTCATCTAGATCAAGGGAGGTCATAGTCTCCTTTACTCATCACTCATCAGACCAATGATTGAGTACAATGCCCCATTCGGAATGTATCTGACCCGACACTTGCAGCAGCTGGAGAGGCCACAAAGTTCCTCACCAAAAGGATAAAGGGTCTCAAAAATATGTCCTATGCTGCCCGACTGAAAGAACTCCAGCTCTATTCAGTAAACACAGCTTGCTCAGAGGTGACCTTTGCCTAACATACAAGGCCATGTCAAACCCAGATTTGATGAATATGCTTCACCTCAAAAATCTAGATCCATCAGAGCCACAAGGCGGAGACTTAAACCTCGACACGGCTATTAATAGGACGTGCTGGAGGGATAGATTCATCACCCAAAGACTCCCTATGCTGTGGAACAAAATCCCGGTACATGTGAGGCAGAGCACCTCGCTGGCCTTGTTCAAGAGAAATCTTGACCAATGGATGGGAGATCGCAGATATACCCCAGGGATTACCTCAGTGTCACTGCTCGACAGAGGCACAGCAAAATAATGGGTATAGTTCCCCATACTAAAGGGGTGGAGTAAGCCACAAAATGATGGGCTAGGCTTGTAAATGCCCTCGGGCAGATAGCCTAGTATGAACCTATGAACCTATGAACCTATGTATACAGTTGAGGAAGCATGCCAAATATAAGGCCATTGGCATTTATAAATGTTTAAAATTATTAAAATCTAACTTTTTTTTCCCCGATCTCCAATGTTTAAGCGTAGCGCAGCACCACACAAACGTGCGGCGCTTTAAAAAACAAGAAAATTATTTAAAAATAGCCAAAAATAGGCACTTTCACTAAAAAGCTTATCCTGCCATGCAGATGAATGGCAGGCTGAAGACAACATGGCCACTGAGTACTGGTTGCTAAGGGGGGAAGCTCAGTTTGAGAGATGTAACCATGCATTAGTAGGCAATCCTATGCAAATGAGGATAAGGATAGAGAATCCCAATTTTTCCCAGCATGTGAGCCATGTCCCAAGAGTGTAAGTGTAGGAGTAGGTGAGTAGTAGAGTAGAATATAGGTAACATCATGAGGGGGTGTGTCAGAAAGGCTGTAAGCTTATTGGAGCACAGTGTCTTGTGTTTGCCCTGAGTTGCTCAGGATTGCAAGAGGCCTCCAGCTTGTTATTTGGCCACTTTTTGTTGACATTTGTGGGTCTGAAAACCAGAAACCAAAGGTGCACACCGTGAAAATATCTGAAATTTCTTGCAAACATGCACACAGCGTGTGCGCGTGTGTGCACGCGTGTGCGCTCGTTTGTGCAGCGCTGCCCCAGGCGGAAACAGAAAGGGAAAAGGAAAGAAAAGAAGTAGTAGGAAGTAAACCAATGAGAACTAGCAGAGCTGCCAGGTGAAATATATCAGAATCAGCCAATTACACAGGCAGCAGACTAGCCCAGCTCAGCACTTTAAACTCTGCAAACAGCATTCTTCCCTGCTTTTCCCAAGAACTCTGCAACACTGCAGTATACAAAGAGGGAAAGCTTAAAAACTTTAAAGTCAGACAAAATGTTAGGGGCTGCTCTTGCTATCATAAACCAACATGTGCAAGGTACTGAGGGTGGTGATGTTGCGAATGCTGTTGAGCAACCAACAGTGAGGAGACTGAGAAGAGTGTACAGACCCAGGGTAACCTACCAGGAGCTACATGAGCTAGAGATAGTGGAGGGTTATAGGGTGGACAGAGACATCCTGCAGCAAATTGTTGAGCTGTGCCAGCCATGCCTCACACACAGAACCAACTTCGGGGAACCCATCCCAGTGGATACCAAGGTATGTGTTGGCCTAAGAATACTAGCTACAGGTACCTTCCAGAGACCAACTGGTGATATGATGGGGATTTCACAGGCATCAGCATCCAGGGTACTCCACCAGTTCCTGGATGCCATGTCAGCACATGTCGGGGAGCACGTATATTTCCCCAATTCCTGTGAGGCATTGGCCAGCAATATGCACCTTTTCCACCAAATAGCAGAATACCCTGAGGTAGTGGGTGCAATAGACTGCACGCACATACACGTCAAAGCACCGCCCGTTGAGCAGGGTAGAGTCTACATCAACCGCAAGGGCTTCCCCTCCATCAACTGCCAGGTCATGTGCGATGCCCAGGGCATAATAATGAATGTGTGTGCTGGCTGCCCTGGAAGCTATCACGATTCACACATCTGGCATCTGACGCAGCTGTACCAGAGATTTGCCAATGGGGACATCCCTTATGGTCACCTAGTGGGGGATGCTGGATACACACTGGAGCCGTGGCTGATGACACCCATCAGAAATGCACACACACCCGAACAAGAACTCCATAATGAGGCACACACACAAACAAGAAACATAATTGAGCATGTGTTTGGGATGCTCAAGTCATGGTTCCGGTGCCTGGACACATCTGGTGGAGCCTTGCAGTACTCACCAACTACATGTACCCAAATTGTCATGGTATGTGCCATGCTACACAATATGATCCTGTGGAAACAGCTGCAGCAGGACAACATGGGGCAGGTCCAAACAGCCCCCCACCATTGCCAAGGCCTGCACAGGCACAACGTGACTCGGAGGAGGAACAACCTGAGCCTGTCCCAGTAGGCAGAAGGAGGCGTGCCCAGTATGCCCTGGCCTTGGCAAAGAGGCAATGCATAGCGCATACACTGACTCAGTAGGAACCCTGGAAATGACACCTCTCTCTGACTCGCACACACAGTAAAAGTGATGCCTAACTTGACACTACCTGTTTTCAAACATGTATAGGGAGTGTAATATGTGCATCCGACATATGCAGCTCTGCAGCACCACCTGAGGCACAAGTCCTTATTTTAAGCAATATAAAGCACTGCTAAGCAAATTTTACCAGTATTGAGCATATTTAAATACAATTGCACGTATCTGCGCACTGCACTAACCAGTGCAACGTCGGGCAATGTTGAGCAGTGTTGGGCAAAGTCGAGCAAAGTCGGGAAAACACGCTCACACCTGCTTTACTGTTCCTTAACAGTCAGGTCTGCCCAGCAGGAAAATAAAAAGCAGTGACAGGGCTCAAACTCAGGATACTGTGCACTATAGTCACATTACTGAACCACTAAGCCATGACAGCATTTCACTGGCACAGACACAACTTAAGTCACTCACACATACCAGTTGGGGGGGGGTCACATACCTAACAGTCACAGCCAGCAGGACAATTGTAGACAAACGCAAACACAAACAAATGCTGTATCATGCCCTCTGAAGAGGCATATGAGTAACCTCCCCCCAGGCCTATGCAGACAGATAACAGCAGGCCAGGCAGTGTGATGTGGGTTGGGTAGGCTATGAAGTCACAAACTAATATGCATGTAATCGGAAGCTAAGGTCTGTAGTAGATTGGTATGCCTCAAGCCAGTAAGATAGGCAACAGTACAGACTGAAATGGAGTACCTGACATAGCAGTGCAGGCCTAGCAAATGTGTATAAGTGTTAGGTGTACCCCACATCCTATGTACACCCACAGTAACAATCAGGTGTGCCCCCCAGGTAGAAATGTGCAAATAATAGCTGTCCCCCCTGTGTGTAGAAATGTTGATAAGTCTATGCAAATTGACTCATGGAAGCCCTGCAGGCACAGCGTGCTTCCTATCGATGTACAACACAAAGGTGAGCCCTGAAGTAAAAACCAACTTTATTTTTCACACACATATAGTATATATGCCCATAGTGGGCATGCTCACACACTTAAACCAATTTAGGCAATTTTAGTCAGCAACATACTGAAAGATCATACTGGGCAAGCTTACAGTGGGCCACACATATCTGGCAGTTGCAGTTCTTACTCCAGACACTTGTCACTATTCAATCCTGCCTTGCGCACACAGTGATATGAAAACAGATCCATATAGTATATTGGACCCCTGTCATAATCAAACTATGTACTACAAGTACTTAAGTTGTTCAAAGAAAGTGAAAATCCAAAGAAGATCAATAAATCTCCGATCAGTATCATCAAGAAACAATGAGCACTCCTAACATTATCCAAACCATGTTCTGGAAAAAATATTGCCAAAGAGTCCATAGAGATCCATGAAGCTTTCTTTTGCTATGTCATAAATATCAATGCAAACTCATATATGTTCTGAGTCAGTGCAAAGTGTAAATGAATGCATCTACATGACTGACATTACCAACATCTTGTCAGACAGGTTCATGCATATTTACCCCCCTCTCACTGACAAAAGGGCCCATTACCATACCTGGAGATTGTGAAAACCCAGAAATCACATATACAATGGTTAAACAGCTCTATCCAAACCTAAAAACACGGCGTCTATGGGATGACATGGTTTCCCTGGCTGTGTCATATGTGAACTCCAAAACAGACCCTGCACCTGAACAGTCTGTTGAGACTCACCCTCTATACAGGATATGAAACTGTTGAATGGGTTACAGCAACGTTTGGCACACTCCACAAGTGTTGGTGCACAACAGACCATGGGAACTATAGTCTTATAAGCCTAATAAGCATAATCTGCAAGGCCATGGAGTCCATCATTATGGAACTCATAAACAGAGCTATTGGGAGCCTACAAACACCCAACCCTACCCATTTTGGTTTGGTCAGGGGCAGATCATGGTTCCTAAACCTGCTAGACAGTTTTCAAGGCAGTCACCCAGGACACACATCAATGAAATGAGCTCCACATGGCCTACATAGGCCTTGAAAAGCCCTTTTCTAACATGCCACACACATGTTATATCCACAAAATCAACAACCTGTGCATAAACATGTATGTCATCTGATGGATTGCCAACTGAGGCACAGACAGATCTCACAAGGTAAGAATTGTTGTCTCCTGTTCAAGCTGGTAACAACTGCTGTCCCCCATGGCTCAGTCCTGGGACCCCTCCTGTCTGGTGTATACATTTCAGAAATACAGTCAAACACACGAGGGCTATGTTTAGCAAAGTTTGTGGATGACTGCAAAAAGGTTGTCATAATCGATGTTTGGGACAACAGAGACATCCTTAAAAAGGGTCTCAGTCAGACAGATGTGGTGTCAAACTTATGAGCTCGAGCTACAGTCATACAAATACCACATAGGTGCCAACACCCTAAATATGGAGGTAATAATAAGGGATATATGGACACATGTGGATAGTCATCACTACTTCCAGAAACACATTCACAAAGTGGTTAGAAAATTATGCTATATGTTCCCACAAACTGCCAAGGTCTTTGCATCTAGGTCAAAGGAGGTTTCCTCTACTCATCAGTCATCAGACCCATAAGAGAGTATCATGGCGCACTTGCGATGAATCTGACTAGGCAACTTCAGCAGCTGGAAAGACCACTGAAGTACTTCAACAAGAGGATTACTGGCCTCAAACAGTTTCCCCATACAACAAGACTGAATTTAACTCAATCTGTACTCTGCTGCATACTGTCTACTCAGGCAATCTCTGCCCAACAGACAGGTCCATGTCCAATGCAGAATTGATGTACATGCGCCATCTGAAGTAAACCCAAGCTCACTGTGCCACATGCTCTAGGGATATCATCATCACAACAATAAATAGAACATGTTGGAGGGATACATTACTAACTCACAGACTTCCCTTGTTTTGGAACATGCTCCCAACCTACATTAAGCTGAGTCCCTAACTGACATTCTTCCAGAGGAGCCTTGATGAGTGTATGTGAAACTGAACTGTCACACCATGGATCACTTCATCAGCTCTACTACACAGAGGCCTAGGTGACTAACCCCATGTGTGGTGATAGCTGCACACTCTGGCCATACTAATATATGCCTTCAGGCAGATAGCCTATTATCTACCTATGTACCTATATATATGTATATATATATATATATATATATATATATATATATATATATATATATGTGTGTGTGTAGGGGGAACACAGTATAATAAGCCAAAGACGGATGGGCAGAGATGTGTGTAAGAGGGTGACCATGACAGGGAGCCATCCAGGACTGTCCCACCCAGCACACATCCCAATGGCACAAAAGCCGTGAGGTGCACATCTCACCCACTGTACATAACAGCCACCAGTATCTGTAAGCATTACAGTGTATGTGGTCCATGTGCCTGCTGTATAAAATGACTGTACAATGAAGTACACATCTACTATCTGTAGACATGTACCTGTCACACAGGTTCATAGGTATGTAGTAGACTATCTTCACAAAGGCATATATTAGCCTAGGCAAGTTCTGCAGCTTTCACCACCCCATTGGGTAGTCTCCCAAGCCCTAGTTCTAATAGTTAGTACCCTAAGCCCCTTTCTAGTGGGGCTGCTAATGTGATGCCTGGCGTGAATTGTCTGTTTCCCATCCACTCATCAAGGTTCCTATTGAAGAGTGTCAGTGAGGGGTTCTGTCTGATGTACATTGGGACTCTGTTCCACAGTAAGGCAAGTGTCTGGGATTGTACTCTATCCCACCAGCATGTTGTATTCATTGTTGTGATGAGGTTCATATCCCTGGAGTGTGTAGTGCGACTCAATTTTGTTATCCGTAGATGGAGCATGTTCAACAGTTATGTGTTGGACATGGCTCTGTATGTTAGGCAGAGTGTGCCTCTGAGTAGGTGGTATGCAATGGAGAACAGATTTAGTTTTACCAGTTGTGTTGTATAACACAACTGTTTTAGGCCAGTAATCTTTTTGGTGAGGTACCTCTGTGGTCTCTACAGCTGCTGGATATGCTTAGTTGAGTACATCCAAAATGGTGCATTGTACTCAGTTATGGGTCTGATGACTTAAGAGTAGAGGGCCACCACTACCTCTTTTGATCCTGATGCAAACCCTTTGTTGATTAGGTGGGCCACATAGGATTTCCCAATCACTTTGGCAACATGGTTGTCAAAGGAAAGATGACTATCTACTTGTGTCCCCAGATCCCTTATTACCTTGTCAGTTTTAAGGGGTAACACCTATGTGGTAGTTTGTGGGTACTTTGTTTTCACCAAAGGGGATTACTATGCATTCTTCCACATTGAGCTTGAGGCCATGATTCTGACACCACACATCTGTCTCATAGAGTCCCTTCTGGAGAATATTTGTGTCATCCGGGGAATCTATTATGGCAAACACTTTACAGTTCCCAGCAAACTTAGCCAACCACAACCCTCCTGTGTTGGCATGTACTTTTGAGAAGTCTATACCAAACAGGAGGGACCCCAGGGCTGAACCCTGGGGGACACCAGTTGTTACCAGTGTAGAGTCTGACATGTAGCCAGCAACTCTTAATTTGTGGGATCTATCTGTGAGCCAGTTTGCAATCCATCTTGTGATGTATGGATTCATGCCCAGGTTGGTGAGTTCATCTATGATACCTGACTGGGGAATGGTGGCAAAGGCCTTAGTGAGGTACAGGTAGGCTGTGTGGAGCTCATTTCAATCATCTGTAGCCTGGGTAACTGTCTCAAAGAAATCCACCCAGTTCAGGAGGCGTGATCTGCATTTGACGAAGCCAAACTGGGTGTGCTCAACTGTGTGAAGGTTCCCAATGTCTTTATTGTTGACTTCCATTATGATTGGCTCCATTGCCTTGCAGATCAGACTCATCAGGTTCATAGAGCATGAATGCCAAGGGTCTTTTGTGGCCCCACCCCTGTGGAGTGGGAAGAATGTTGCTGTGCAAAATTCTATGGGTACATATCCTGTAGAGAGCATGTAGAGAGAGGTGTAGGTATCCTTGATGAATATGGATACATCCCTACCCTATGTGCTATGATCCAGGTTCTGATGCTGGAAGGTATGGAATGAGTAGTATCCTGGTAGTGCTGGTGTGCTCTCTGGAGCCTTGAACTAGGTTTCTGTTACTGCACAGATATCAATATTCTCCATACTGAGAAGTGCCTCGAGTGTGTGCATTTGGAGGCTGAGACTTCTGGCAATGAGTAGCATTTAGCTAACTTTGTGGTTATTTGTGTTGGTTATGGGGTTTGGTTTGTCCTGAGTGACACGTTCCACACCTGAAGTCAATGCCTCAGTGGTCCGATCTGACCATAAGCTAATTACCCTACATATCCACATTCTGCCCCCACCCCCCATTAAGGAAACCATGTTAAAAAATATCTCCAAAGACAACTTCATGATTCTTAAGACAGAAGTGGTGAACTTCAGGACACCCATGCAGATGGACAATACAGTTACGACTACTGAATCCTACACAATTGCACTTTATAAGCACTTACATGAGTACATGGATCGTGCTATCCCAAACAGAACCAAGACGCTATCCTTCAAGAAAAGGAAGCCTATCTGGTGGTCCCCTGCCATAAATAAACTGCACAACAGAAGGAAGAAACTGTTGCAAAAGAGGGTAAAACCCATGAGTGGAGGAGCTCCCTGGTCAGCCTCAGTAAGAAGCTGTGATCCCTGATAAAATCCTCCAAAGCTAGTTACGAAAACAAAATCGCCACTGATTCTAAAGACAACCACAAAGCATTCTATAGCTATGTCAAGAATCACAATGGCAATACTCAGATCTGCTCTGAGTTACAGCACAATGGCAATAAATATACAGACACAACTGATATTGCCAACATCCTGGCAGATAGGATCAGTGCTAACTTTACCCCCCCCTCACCCATGAAAGAGCCCATCTCTATACCAGAAGAATGCAAAGTTGCTGTCATCATGGCTGCACAGGTAAAAACCACTCTCCAAAGCCAGGAACACAGCATCCATGGGACCAGATAACATCCCAGGCTGTGTTCTACACGAACTACAGAAGGAACTGGCACCACACCTAAGTACCATGTTCAATCATAGCCTCACCTCAGGCTTTGTGCCTGCTGAATGGTGCACAGCGACGATTATCCAACTACACAAGGGGGGAGCCACCACAGACCCTGGGAACTAGCGCCCCATTAGCCTGATGAGCCTGATCTGCAAGGCCATGGAACGTATCATCATGGAACGTATAAACAAAGACATTGGTAATCTCCAAACTCTGGACCACAACCATTTCAGGTTTGTAAAAGGCAGATCATGTCTCCTAAACCTGATAGACTTCTTTGAAGCAGTCGTAGACAAGGGTAAGGTGATTCACACAGCCTATCTAGATCTTGCCAAGGCTTTCAACACCATCCCCCACTATGGAATTATAGATAAACTCACTAATCTAGGTATAAATCCCTATGTCACAAGATGGGTTGCCAACTGGCTCACTGACAGAACCCACACTGTGAAAGTAGCAGACTCCAAGTCCGACTTCAGACCAGTGACAAGTGGAGTACCGCAAGGTTCAGTCCTGTGTCCTGTCCTATTTGGTATCTACTTCCCTGAAGTACAGGCTAACACAGAAGGTCTTTGGCTAATGAAGTTCCCAGATGACTGCAAACTAGGAGCCATAATTGAAACTACTAACGATGTGGACATACTACAAAAGGGCCTCACTGAGACAGATGCCTGGTGTCAAAGCCATGGCTTCAAGCTCAGTACCAAAAAGTGCATTGTCATCCCCTTTGGTAAAAACTCTGTACCCATGAACTACAACATAGGCGGTAGTATACTTAACACTGAAAGTGTGATAAGAGACCTTGGGACGCAGGTGGTCAGTAGACTCTCCTTTGATAATCACATCGCCACAGTAGTCAGGAAATCCTTCTACGTCATCACAAAAGGTTTCTCATGCAGGAAAAAAAGAGGTCATTGTTCCCCTCTACTCATCACTCATTAGATCCATTATAGAGTACAATGCCCCTTTTGGTATGTACCTCACAAGACATCTACAACAACTGGAAAGCCCACAGAAATACCTCACAAAGAGGATTAGTGGCCTCAAATACATGTCCTACACAGACCATCTCAAAACACTCCAGCTATACTCTGTCACATATCGCCTACTCGGAGGTGATCTCTGCCTAACATACAAAGCTATGTTAAACACAGAGCTGTTGGACATGCTCCACTTAAAGAAATCCCAATGTCTCTGAGCTTCGGGCCCAAAACCCAGACTGAAATACAAAAGGAGGGGGTGTATCCATTTTCATAAAGGATACCCACACCTCCAGGTTAGTGGCACAGCACAAGGCCTCGGAGGCCATCCAAGTGCAACTAACAGTGGGCAAAGCTGCTTATCAGATCGTTGCCTGCTACAGATCACCTACTTTGTCTCAGGACCCTCACTCAGCATTCCTGAGAACACTGGAAAATATAAAGGTCCTACCAAACACCATGATATTAGGAGATTTCAACTACCCAAACATTGACTGGGAGAATTACTCAAGTACAAACTCCTTTGCCCAATGCTTCCTAGAATTTATAAACTCAAATGACCTGGAACAGCTGGTCACCACGCCCACTAGAGGTGACAACATACTGGACCTGATCATCACCAACATGGGGGATCAATGTTCCACACCAGACATAAACCCCTCGCTGGTAAGATCAGATCATAAAGTAATCACACTGGACATCCACATCCCGACCCCACCCCCAGTCAAGGACACCACTGTGAAAAACTTTTCAAAAGCAAACTTCACACTCCTCAAGACCAAAGTGGAAAGTTTCAAAGCCCCCTTGCTACAGGATAATGCTATCTAATCTGCAGAATCCTTTACAAGTGCATTATATGAGCATCTACAGGGATGCATGGATTGAGCCATCCCAAATAAAACCAAGACTCACTCCTCCAAAAAGAGGAAACCAGTCTGGTGGTCCTTGGCCATAAATAAGCTATACAACAGAAGGAGGAAACTACTACATGATAGAGCAAAATTCCAAAAAGGAAAGGCATCACTGATCATTATTAGCAAGAAACTACGATCACTCATAAAATCGTCCAAGGCCAGTTTCTAAAGAAAAATTGCCAAGGAATCTAAAGATAACCGCAAAGCCTTCTTTAGCTATATCAAACATTTAGGTGGCAACTCTCAGATATGCTTTGAGCTACTGCAAAATGGCAAAAAATACACTAAACCAACTGACATTGCCAACATCCTGGCGGACAAGTTTAGTGCAAACTTCACGCCTCCTCACCCCCAAAAGGGCCTGTGTCCATCCCAGAAGAATGCAGAGCCCCAGACATCATGGACATGCAGGTAAAATCAGCCCTCTCCAAAGCTAAGAACACAGCATCAATGGGACTGGATGGTGTTCCAGACTGCATCTTACACGAGCACCAAAAGGAACTAAACCCTCACCTAAATTCACTGTTCAGACTCAGCCTTACCACAGGTTATATACCCAAAGAATGGCGTACAGCAACAGTCATCCTGCTTCACAAAGGTGGTGCCATAACAGAACCTGGGAACTATCGCCCTATAAGCCTGACCAGCTGGTCTGCAAAGCTATGGAGCGATTTATCATGGAACTCATAAACAGAGACATTGGGAACCTCCAGACACTGGACCCTACCCAATTTGGCTTTGTTAAAGGCAGATCCTGCCTCCTAAACCTAGTTGACTTCTTTGAAACAGTTACCAAGGCCATAGATGAAGGGAAGGTAGTCCACACAGCCTACCTGGACCTCAATAAGGCCTTTGACACCATTCCCCACTCTGGCATCATAGACAAGCTTACCAGCTTGAACATTAACCTCTATGTCATGAGATGGGTGGCCAACTGGCTCACGGATAGAACACACATGGTCAGAGTTGTGGGTGCCATGTCCAACTCTAAACCAGTCACAAGTGGCATCCCACAGGTTTCGGTCCTGGGAGCCCTCCTGTTCAGTATATACTTCTCTGAGGTACAGGCAAGCATGGGAGGACTATGGCTGACCAAGTTCGCAGATGACTGCAAACTGGGGGCCATAATCGACTCTCCGGCTGACACAGACATCCTCCAGAAGGGTCTTACAGAGACAGATACCTGGTGTCAAAAACATGGCCTCAAGCTGAATGCCAAAAAATGCATAGTCATCCCCTTTGGAAAAAAACAAAGTGCCCACAAATTACCACATAGGTGGTAATCCACTAGGTACGGAAAATGTAATTAGGGACCTGGGGACCCAGGTAGATAGTAACCTCTCCTTTGATAATGACATTGCCAAAGTGGTTAGATATTCCTTCTATGTATCCCACCTAATCAGGAAAGGGTTCACCTCTAGATCAAGAGAGGTCATTGTGCCCCTTTACTCATCACTCATTAGGCCCATAATAGAGTACAATGCCCCATTTGGTATGTACCTTAATTGGCACATGCAACAGCTGGTAAGACCACAGAAGTACCTCACCAAGAGGATCATGGGCCTCAAAGAGATGCCCTATGCAGCTCGACTAAAGAAACTCCAGCTTTACTCGGTTGCTTACTGCCTGCTCAGAGGTGATTTATGCCTGACGTATAAGGCCATGTCCAATCCGGAATTAATGGACATGCTCCACCTCAAGAAAAACAAATCTCTTAGAGCCACATGCTCCAGTGAATCAAACCTCAGCAAAGCAATAAACAGGACGTGCTGGAGGGATAGATTCCTGTCCCAGAGACTTCCCTCGCTCTGGAATAGAATCCCAGTTGATGTTAGGCAGAGCCCCTCACAGACTCTCTTCAAGAGAAATCTTGACGAGTAGATGGGAAATTGTAAATTTACCCCTGGGATCACTTCAGTGGCCCTGCTAGACAGAGGCCCAGGAAACTAATTTAAAAGGGAGGCGAAAGCCAACACATTCTAGCTAGGCTTATAAATGCCCTTGGGCAGATAGCCTAGTACCTACCTATGAACCTATGAACCTAGATGCTCTAGGGACCTAAACCTTGTCACCACAATAAACAGAACATGCCGGAGGGATAGATTCCTGTCCCAGAGACTTCACATACTCTGGAATAATCTACCTATCTATATCAAACAAAGCTCCTCATTAGCATTCTTCAAGAAAATTCTTGATGATTGAATGGGAAATAGGAAATTCACCCTGGGGATCACTTCTGTGTCTCTGCTCGACAGTGGCACAGGAAAATAAATTTCTTGGGTGGCAAAAGCCAGGGTACCTTTTTGGCTGGGCTTGTATAGGCCCCAGGGCCGATAGCCTAGTACCTACCTATGAACCTATGAACCTTTGAGCCTTGCCTAAAAAAGGTAATATGGGGACAGCAAGAGCCTTGGCTAGTATTCAGAAGCATAGGGGCGACAGGTGCAAACCATCTGTAGCGAAACAACAAGGCTTGTCTATCATGTCATCACAGGCAGACAGAGACTGGATCCCCTTTGAATGACACCAGAAGCTCAGCCAATTGTTGAAGTTTATCATCTTTCTGTTATATTGCAGTATCATGTAGGTGAAGGTAAGATGCTACTCAAGGTTTGACCCTGTATGTGCCAGCATGTGGTGCATCAACCCATATATGATATGGTCATGGCCTATGCATACAATACACTCACAATACACCTAGCATGATAAGCCTGCTGAGGTTAGCAAATGTGATAAAAAAACTTTGTGCAAACTGTCAGCAAGTAATGTCTGTATTGCACCCTGTAACTCCATATTGCTTGCTGAAATGTAAAGACGTACTTAGTTTGGATTAAGAACACCACACTTGCCAACTGTGTGTGTGTGTGTGTGTGTGTGTGTGTGTGTGTGTGTGTGTGTGTGTGTGTGTGTGTGTGTGTGTGTGTGTGTGTGTCTCTCCCTGGGGAGAGAGCAACCTTTTTGGAGACTACTCACACCCCTTAAAAGTGGTATACTCATCTTTGTCGTCTCATGATGTCACCATCCTACAAATATACCTGTGGAAAGAAGAAGTCCCAGTAATGTGTATAGCATGTTGTGTAAATGTGTACTGCTGTAATATTATAATGTAGTTAGGTAGGGGTTTGAATCCTGCACTTGCCAGCTGTGAGTGTGTGTGTGTGTGTGTGTGTGTCTCCCTGGGGAGATGCAACCTTTTTAGAGACTATTCACACACCTTAAAAGTGGTATACTCATCTTTGTCAAGTCTGATGATGTCACCATCTTACAAATATACCTGTGGAAAGGTGAAATCCCAGTAATGTGTATAACATGTTGTGTAAATGCGTACTGCTGTAGTATCATAATGTAGTTAGGTAGGGGTTTGAATCCTGCACTTGCCAACTGTGTGTGTGTCTCCCTGGGGAGGGGCAACCTTTTTGGAGACTCACACACCTTAAAAGTTGTATATTCATCTTTGTCAAATCTGATGATGTCACCATCCTACAAATATACCTCTGGAAAGGTAAAACCCTAGTAATGTGTATAGCGCGTTGTGTAAATGCATTCTGCTGTAGTATCATAATGTAGTTAGGTAGGGGTTTGAATCCTGCACTTACCAACTGTATGATTGTGTGTGTCTCCCTAGGGAGAAGCAACCTTTTTGGAGACTACTCAAACACCTAAAAAGTGGTATACTCATCTTTGTCAAGTCTGATGATGTCACCATCCCTCAAATATACCTGTGGAAAGGTGATATCCCAGTAATGTGTATAGCACGTTGTGTAAATGCGTGCTGCTGTAGTATCATAATGTAGTTAGGTAGGGGTTTGAGTCCTGCACTTGCCAACTGTGTGTGTGTGTCTCTCTGGGAAGGAGCAACCTTTCTGGAGACTACTCACACTCCTTAAAAGTGGTATACTCATCTTTGTCAAGTCTGATGATGTCACCATCCTACAAATATACCTGTGGAAAGGTGAAATCCCAGTAATGTGTATAGCACGTCATGTAAATGCATACTACTGTAGTATCATAATGTAGTTAGGAAAGAATTTGAAACTTGCATTTGCTGACTGGTGTGTGTGTGCTCCAGGTGTGTGATACCATTGGCCAATGTAGAGTGGGTTTTGATTTTTCTAGTGTATGACATATCACAATGACAACTGTATGTGCATTACACATGTAAGGTAGCTGTGGGGCAAATCCATATACATACATGTGACCTCAAGTATTTCATAGGTGGGTACTCTGCTTTTTCCATGAACACATCTGTTATCTTTGCCAGAGTGTGCTGGTGCTTTTTAGACCTTAGGTCACTTCTGTATGCTTGTGACAAGCTTAGCCACTGCAGTGATCCCTGGGCTATGTCTTCCGTTTCACATCCACTCATCACGGTTTCTATTGAAGAATGTGAGTGAGGGTTTATGCTTCAGGTATATTTGAAACCTGTTCCAAAGCAAGCAAAGTCTGGGAAAGATGACTAATCATTATAGGTGTGCACCAACCTCTGTGGATCTTCATGTGAACCCTTTATTGCTTATGTGCTCCACAGAGGGATTTCCAAAACCCTTTGGTAATGTTATTATCAAAGGACAGATGACTTAACACCTGGCTCTATGTATACATTAGTACCTGTTCCACATTTTGGGGGCTACTATCTATGTGGTACTCTGGGGATACTTTGTTTTCTAAAAGTGGATAACTATGCTTTCTTTGGCTTATAGCTTTACAGCATGAGTTTGACACCAGGTATCTGTCTGTATGATACCCTTTTGGAGGATGTGTGTCATCTGTAGAATAAAGTATAGCCCACAGTATGCATTGTCATCAAACGTGGGCAGACATATCCCTACTGTGTTTGCTTGTACCTAAGAAAGCTATATGCCAAACAGGAGTGGTCCCAGGACTGAATGCAGGTGAATACCACTTGTTACTGGCATAGAATAGTACATGGAGGCTGCAAATGTTACTGTGTGTCCTACATCTGTGCGTCAGTTGTCAAGCCATCATCTAACAATCGTTTATGGTCAGTCTGTTGAGGTTATGTATAATACCATTATGTGGGATGGGTATGAATTGCTGGTGAGCTATAGCTTGGCTGTGTTGACCTCCCCTCCCTCAACTATAGCCTTGTTGACAGGCTTGAAGTCTACTGGATGTAGGAGCCATGATCTGGCCTTTAGAGAACCTAAGTGGGTGTGGTGCAGTGTTTGCAGGTTCATAATGTCTCTGTTAATGAGTTCCATAATGCTGTGCTCCATAGCCTTCCAGATAACATTGATCTAGCTTATAGGATGAGAGTTTCCAGGACCTGTTGTAGTTCTACCCTTAATCAATTTATGTTTACATTTGCACTGGGTGTGATGAGGGTGGACAGGTTTAAGAATAAGTATATTAGAGGGTCAGGCCAGGTTTTAAGGTTAGTAGACCATGCCAGATAGGCAGGATTAAGTTGGTTTGTACATGTGCTGAGGAGGGATGCAGAGTATATTGTGAAATAGATGCTAAGGATGAAGCCGCCAGGTAACAGGAAAAGAGGAATGCCTAAGATGAGGTTTATGGCTGTGGTGAGAGAGGACATGCAGGTGGATGGTGTGACAGCACAAGATGCAGAGGGCAGGAAGAAATGATGTACTGTGGCAACCCCTAATGGGAGCATCCAAAAGGAGAAGGAGAAGAAGAAGAAGACGTTGTAGCTCAACCCTTGTGTACTGTGAACACCATTACCGTGTGTCATTCCACAAGTATGTAACCTGTATAGAGGCTGCATCTGGACAGAGCATTTAGGTGAGTTGTGACTTCATATGTCAGCTTGTGTATGACACAGCCAGGGACACTGTCCAGTACCATTGCCACTGTGGTGTGTACTTTGTTAAAGAGATGTTTTAACTAGAGAGTCTGAATCATCAGGTTTTACATTCTTCTGGTCTGGAAATGTGGCCCTTGTGTAATGACAGGGTGGTGAAATCCGCATTCAGACTGTCTGACAAGGAATTGGTAATGTCAGTCAGATAAGTGTACTTTGTGACCATTTACATTAACTGTGACCTGATCTGAGATTTCCCCTGTAGATTATGAACAACACTGAAGAAAGCTTTAGTGTTGTCTTTGGAATCCTTGCCATTTTGTATTTTGAAGCTTGCCTTGTATGTTTATTGAGGGATTGTATTTTCCCAATGATACTGACCAGAGAGGTTTTCCCTTCTTGGTATGTAACTCTTTTTTGGTACAACTTCACACCTTCTATTATATATTTAGTTTATGGCAGGGGTCCATGAGCCTAATGCACTTTTATTGTATAAGTGAGAATTTCTTGTGTTTGTGATAGCACGGTCCGTGCAACCCCGAAGGTGAACTATGTGCATTAATAAAGGATTATGCAGCTGGGACAGTGTTAACCTTAGTAATGCAAACCAATGACAGATAGCAACAACAGCATCACCCACAGTACAGTGTCAACCCATGTCATACACACACGTGCGTACTCAAGTTCCAAAATCTGTGTAGTACAATGCATACTGGCCACCAATAGAAAGTATGGAGTGTTAACACTGGCCAATACAGGGCATCTCTCCCTGCCCATGTGTCCAATATGCACGTACATGCAGACAGTGCACATCCACCATGTTCACAAATGTACACCTGCAAACCTGTGCTGCACACACCCCACACTTACTGTCCACTGTATAACACATGCTGACCAACTACACACATCAGCCAAGTGGCACATGGGCAAACAAAACTCAATTGGAATAAACACTGGTGGAAACAATACAACATTGCTAATTACAGCTTTAATGCATCATGCCTGCTCAGCTACACCTTCAAGGATATCATTACACTTTACTGCTGACAACATGCTACACATTCAACCATTGCTATACTTTATTAAAGTCACCCTGTGCATCAGCACCGTGTTAGCCTGTTCCTGCATCAATGTTACAGATGGCAGGAGGTGGCACAGGTTTCATCATATGCACAGGGTGTGTTGTTGGTTTGCCAGAGGACTACACTGAGCCATACAATTGACATGTGTGTGTGAGTGTGTGTGTGAGGGCCATGAGTACTGTTATGGGCCAGTGTTGATGTAATGTGTGTGGGTATGTGTTTGCCCTAGGTTTCTGGTTTATGTGTGTGTGTCTGCATGCACACAGTTCCACCATGTGGCTGCCATATATGGGGATTTGTGAGACAGCTACAGACTACAGACTGTACCTGGCAGGCTTTACAGATCACCATCTCTGGCCACGGATACAGAACCTGTGCCTGGCAGGGATGCTACAGACAGTATCAGGTACTAATCCAGACTGGGTACTATCCGAAGAGGTTGACATATGTCCACTGGATCCAGGTCCCTGCTGGGACTGGCCAGAGCCATGTGCACGTGGTCTTCTAGGACGGTCTATGGACAGCCCCCCCAACATTGCTGGGGCTGGTACTGACACTACAGGAGCGGCTGTGACTTGCTGGATGTCCATGGCGACCTCCAGCTGCTGATCCTGCTGGCATATGTCCACGTCGATGTCTCAACCGTCCCGCACTGTCCTGACACATGGACATAACATTGTGGAGGACATCCAATGTCTCACCCCAACGTCTATCAATGACCTCAGTGTAATTACGTATGGCACCTGCTAGGTCATGGATACTGTCATTTACAGAGGTGTTATGAGCCCTCTGTGCCCTTATTCCCTGTCTGGTGTACCGCTCCATTCGTGTCTGTGCCTCCAAGACAGCCTGGAATATGCGTGTGGTAGAAAGAGGTGTGGCACGTCTGCCAGGGGCATGATGACCAGCAGTGCTCTGATGAGAACCCCTGGGCATCTGCCTATGTGGTACTGTTCCAGACATCTGGCTATGGCTGCTGTGTCCTGATACATGTGCCATAGATGCCACACTGTCCTGGCCAGTGCCAACCGTACACTGTCCCTCAGCTAAGGGCAATGGTGATGATGGATGTACAGGCAGTATGACTGTGTGCATGGATAGGGTGGAGACTTGTGTACTGTCAATTGGTGGCCCAACAACAA
Organism: Protopterus annectens; assembly: GCF_019279795.1. Taxonomy (NCBI): domain Eukaryota; kingdom Metazoa; phylum Chordata; order Ceratodontiformes; family Protopteridae; genus Protopterus; species Protopterus annectens. Next base: position 475,566,214 of record NC_056731.1, read on the forward strand.
ACCCTGACAAAACTGCCTGTGCCTCAACATACCTATCCTCATGATCACTGCCTGTCTCAGTGACATCAGGTTCCCTGCTGTACTGAACCAGCCCCACCTCGGCACCTGTGAGAGGAAAATAGGAATCACACTTTAAGACCTGAAAATGATGTCAGACCACATGCACACATGCATACATGCACAGATGCATACATGCACACCTGCACACATGCACATACACAAAAATACACTCCTCCCTAAAGCAGACACACACAACACCAGCAACCTCAGAACATACACAATAGCAGGTGATGGTGGGGTACAGTATCACAAGCAAAACAGTCATATCACACATGTCAGCATGCAGGACATGTGCTGCTCAACAGCATGCAGTGCAAGTGTAGACTGTCCTTGTTACTAACAGTATATATGGTTTTGATGCATGTGTTTTGTTATTAGGTGATGGGTCTCCCCCTGGAAAATAATGCATACATGGACACAACATTGCTGTGCAGGTATTCAAAACTCTGTAATGTACTGTGCACCATAACAAACAGGTGTACATACCATGGCTAGATGTGTATCTGTGTGTCAGATAGGTATCCAATGCTGATTACAGCCTCTGTGTCTTTAACAAATAATTGTAGACACATTTTTAGCACATGCATGATGAGTATTCACACAACATCATCAGTGGTGCATGGATAATTGATGGAATACCATTCGGCCACATACCCAATGTACGGTACTTATGGCGAGTGTAGATCATATTGTGGACATGCCAGTGTCTGACATGGCATGCTAAAACACAACTGCATATTTAAACACTACACATATCCAATGTGTGTCATATGACCTAGCCACTCAATAGCATCACAAGACATATATGTGTCAGTTTTGCAAATGGTGATTGGTATGCATATTGTTTAGAAGTGCATATGTGTGCACACACGCAACATTAAGGTGTATAGTAATGAAAGCTATGTGTAGTACTGTGGTTACAATAACTGGATGGGGTATAGTACCATAGGCCATCATCATGAAGCATCATGTGGTCACTCAAGGCTACAATTGTTTGCCAAACCAGCACTACTCATGCTGTACCTGAACTATACTACCTTGGCTACATTCACCATTTCACAACCAATTGTTACATGAGTTTGTAAGGAGGCCAATAAGGAGCATTCCCTGACATGAATGTGTAGTGTGTTGCAGAGTGTTTTAATGCCCCATGATAGGCCTCGACCCCTCAGGTATATTATGTGTAATGTGTGGATGAGATTTTGGATACTGGAGTGTGTCTTTACAGAGGGTTTGGGAATCCTTTATGTGTAGCATGTTAAAATGCTCTGTGTATGACATAGATGTGTAGGTTATGTGCATGTTAAGTATCAACTGTGCCTATCCAATAGTCACTACAGTCCAACCACATTTGTTTGAGATGGTCTGGGTATTGCATGTGTTTGAGGCAGCTAATCACATTAGTGAGATGTGCGTGAGCTTACACCAAACATGCACAGCATGCATTATGGGTAGGTGTGTTAAATGTGTACATGGCCTACACCTTAACTATGACATGCACTTTTTATTTACAATAATAAATGTAGAACACACTCACCAGCATCTGTCCACTGCCTTGATGCACCCCAGAGGGACCTACATAGAGATGAGACAGTTTGTCAGTGGCCACTACTGTGGCATTGCTACTGTGTGTTTGCAGTCTTACAGTACAACAACAGTTTACATTCACAGGGCTACAGATTATGTTCTAAATGATCAGTATTGCACAACAACAGGCTCCACATATTTTAACGATACACTCCACATCTCACATATGCATGATCTACCAATACAGATAACAGTAGTCTACAGATATGCCATGTTACCTGCATGCTCCATGTGTGCTTGCTGGGTGGCTCCAACCTCCATCATGGTGTATGTCTGCTGCTGTTGTTGTTGGGCAGGTGCCACCAGGCTCATGAGAAGCTCCTCCACTCTGGTGAGGGGGTGATGGATATTAACACCACCTCCTGTTGCAAGCTGTTGTCTCCACACATCAGCAGCATGCTGACGGACATGTCTGAGAAGATCACTGCAGTGGTGGCATACCTGCTCATATATCCGGTTATGTAGGCCTACTTCATTTACCCTGCGGACAACATCTTGCCACATTGCAGTATGCTCCTGCTGGTCCTGGCTGGTTCGTAAGAGCATAAGACTGTAGTGCTGAATCATACTGGTAGTAATTATGTCATCTTCAGCACTACTGTAACTGGGGTTCCTGCGATGCACCATGATCCCTGGAAGACATAAATATGAAAATATGTCTGAGAAAGTCATATGGCACATTTAACATTATACAGTACAGATATCATTGAACCGCCATATTAGCAACCTAGCTAACTGAGAGTGAAACACTTTAACTGCCACTTATCACTGCTCACCCCACAACTGCTTGGAAGTGCCTGGCTCACTCTCAGTCTAATGAACCATGTTCTGCACAGAAACAAAATAAAATCACTATATGAGATTATACAAAAGTACCTGGCACACTGTATGCAACACGATGCACCACCTAGCCACAGCAGATATACATCAAGCTGATGTGTAAAGAAATATATCATCCATCACAATGAGTGTAAGGTCCAGTAAATATATTACTATTATACCACACAACTTGTTAATGGCAAACCCGTGTCCAAAATATGTGCACAATTGGGAATGTAGGTCGCATACTGCTGTAGTACACTATGAATGTTGCTAGATACGCAATTATATGTTTTACCACACATATGTCAAAGGACAGGTTACAGACATAACCACACACACATCAGACATAATTACAGGACACAAAGGTATGACAACCCAGAAAAGCTTTCAGTGTGTACTATACAGTACTGTGTGTCAGTACTTACACAACCTTAATCTTGAGAAATGTAATCTGTGATGAATACAGGGACCACACAAAACAGTGGATGCAAGCAATGTGGACATACACCATACTTTGCTGTATAGGCCCAGAGCTTCAAGTAATACTACAGTACACACAGGATTTGGATTCAACATCAGTACCAATCAATAATAATAGATGTAGTGCTTTAGCCTCCAATGACACACCCTAGTTAAAACCAAGGGACTTAATCACAGTGTATGCAATAGCACTTTTACTGCCTAGCAACAGAATACACGGCTTTTGCTAGGATCAAAACAAGGACCCATAATACCATGACATAAACAGTTTCCCACTAAGTTATCCCACAGATACATATCTTTGACGTATTCACAAACACAATGGCCATCACAGTCAGTCAACAGTACAGAGAATCTATTGCAACAAGTAGATGTAGGTGTGTATGAGTATATATAACTATATATATATATATATATATATATATATAAAACTATATATATATATATATATATATATATATATATATATATATATATATGTATATATACATGTACACATCCATTGGTGTACATATTCATGTATATGTAGGCACATATACATTTCACCCTTCATAGTGAGAATATCAATTATACAAAGGATGTGAGGTGCACAGTAATGTAATAAAATCACACAGTCTTGGGATAAATGCATTGAAGGTGTTCACAGCCCAGGTAGCTTTAGTAGGCCTCACTGGCTTCAACATTGCAAACTGAACAAACCACCCACAGTGTTTAACCACCACATATCATATACCAGCACTGTATACTGTCTTGTTTGTCACACACTAAAACCTACATACAAATATGTGCATACTAACCTTCACCAACATATATATCTCCACCCTTCACAAACAGTTGCAGTATGTCCCCTACTCTATGCACATATAGAGATGTGAATATATATGACACATATATATTTCTCCATATGTGTGTGGCATACCCACACAAGGTCCACACTGTTGTAAGTCCCTGGACCTCACAGCTGAACTGTTGGGCCTTGCTGCAACACAAACAGGTGTCACATATGAACACAGACTAACATTAGGGGGTATATATGGCAACAGATGCTAGATAAGCATACTAGACTGCTACAGCAGTTGCCAATGCTAAGTTACACTTTAATATGACTATCATGCATATGTTGTTCTGTCACACCCATGTTTATATAATGTCAGCGCTAATCCCCACCAACAGCCATTGGCCACACTACTGCACAGAACACAGATAACATGGATCAGATCTTTGACATTTAATGCTGAGCTACACATTTCACAGGTATGTCCCACTGCCCACAGGTACACACTGTATTGTCCATAGCAGTAGTTAAGCAGAACATCTGTGCATAAATAAGTACTGCTGCCACATATGAATGTTTCACATTATGTAGACTATTCTTCAATAACATCTACTACATGCCAATAAATACATATGTGTCACATACCTTTCATTTGTATGATTTGGTAATATTTCTTTTTCTTTTTCCTTTTCTCTGTCTCGCTCTCTTTCTGTCAGTCTCTGCAATAGAGTGATTGAGTTTGTTGGCAGAGATTGCAGCCTGCTTTTGTAGGTATTTGCACATGAGCATGTGATGGCCTCTGCACCAATTAGTGGCCACCATTTGCTAATTGCATGCAGCCTGCTGTGTAGTAACTGCAGTAATCACTGTCATAGCAACCCAGTACTATAAATTGCTAACTCTGGTAGGCCAGAGTATGCCAGTGTTTGTCCTTTCAGCTTTCCAAGATGGAGATCATCCTTGTTTGGTGTGGACATCATTGTTTAAGACAGAAGGTTGGTATAGTTCTTATATCAGAAGCCAGGGGTGTACCAGAGATTTACATTTTGTACTCAGACCTAATGTTACTGCTTCCAGTACCAACTTGTCAGTGTAGAAATGTACTCACCCCTCAAAATGCTACCCCAAGATAGATGGAAAGATGTTCTTTCTTTTCACCTTTTACAATTAACTGCCATACAAAGCTAGTTATTGAGATGTATTCCTTTGGCACAAGAATTGTTTATGAACTGCTATACTGTGAATATTCATTTACTCAGTTCTAAACAGTTTGTGCTTTTTTAGTGTTGACATTAACACAAGCTGCTCAGAAAAACTGGACACATTTCAGTACTGTGAGTATGCTTACCTACATGCTTGGTAGATCCTGCACACACATGTATATTCTACATTTGGGTAGGGGTGCAGAAGTACAGACAGCGTAAGTATTATTGTGTGGATTTTATCTTGCTGGACTTACAGGGTTGCTGTGTACATGTTAGTTTATCAAGGCAAGTAGTCTGTCTGCGTAACTCCCAACTGTGGACCTATCCACATGGTAGCCAGAGAATAGCCTGTTATTTTTGTCTGTGCACCACACAGGTCTTTTCAGCAATAGAACAATGGCATTGTTACAGTTGATTGCTACCAGTACATGGCTACATCCATTTGTATTTCAGTGTTGTATTCCTACATAATGGTATGCTTCTGAAACTCCTTCCAAAGCTATTTGCACAGTGTGTAACAGCAGAAAGGCTGATATGCCTCTGTGTTTCTACCTCTGCCAAACCTCTCAAACACTCAGGTGCATATTTGAACAGACTCAGGGAAAAGTAAAGGAAAAGTCAGGGACACCTTTAAAATATTAGTGCCATTAAGTTGAAACATTGAGAGAATCAAAGCATATGAATTAATACACCTTTTCTGAAGTAAGAGAAGTGTCTAACTTTTAATTATTGTCATTATTCATTAAGTGTAATCCACCATCTTTCTGGCCAAAGTCAGTAGTTTTAGGAGGGATTCAGAGGGACAGAGCTAAAATTTGTGTCAAAATCAGGGACATCCCTGAAAATTAGGGACAGTTGGGAGGTATGGCCTCTACACTAAACATATATGCCAGTGTTTGTCCTACTGTGATACTGTGTGGGGTTGTAAAGTAATGGTGTAACATTATTTCCTGCTAGAATGGCTGCTTCTCTTATCACAGTCATGTAATGTAATCCCACAACAACTGTTGGTAAAGATCCACAGAACAAGTTGTGTGGTATGGCATTCCTATTTTTCCTTTACATTCACTCATTCTGATCATGATATATTTATTTCAGCACCAGCTTGTTGTATATCTATCGTGGCTTAATGGTACTTCATGTTGTGTAGTGTGTACAAGGTCCGGGGTTCAAGACTGATAGAGGTGTTTTATTTTGCTCCTGAGCAGAACAAGGGCCCTCACATACAGAGTGACTAAGGCACTTTTAAGCAGCTGTAAGCGGGTTTGAGCGATGCTTAGCAATGCTTAGCTAAGTGCAAACAAGCGCACACTCGCGCAAACCCACTAACTACTGCTTAATAGTGCTTATTCTGGCTAACCCCCACGCTCATTTCTTTGAAAGAAAAGAAAAATGGGGAGATAGGAAAGTGGTGAAAAAGGGGCACAAAGAGGGAAAGACAGTATGGAAAGTAACTCAGGAAGTGCAGGACGGGTGTAGGAAAGGTCCATAGCTGCCCATTTCTTTAACAGCAACAGCTGTGCATATGGAATACATTTGGAGGTAGATATGAAACCTTCAACCCCTGAGAGAGGAGTGAGGACAACAAAGTATGTTGTAATGCCAATTAAATTACATTTTATGTGTCCAGTGGACATGTGTGCAAAATGGGCAGCTATGTATGGGCGTAATTTTTTTTTTTTGGGAGCAGATTGCCCTTTTTTTTTTTAGATGAGAGTGGAATGTGGGGTAGGGGAAGTAGGTATATTTGGGGAGGTAGGTTGAGGAGGTAAACAGACAAGACAAACAAGACGCATACAGGGGCGGTATATGACACATGTGGTGGGTGAACATCTTTGACGGGGAGGGATGTTTGGAAATCGCAAGCCCATGAGCCCACAGATGGAAACAGTGGAACTGAGATCCCCACCCATGGGTAGTCAACACTGCACCTTCACAGCCCAGAGGGTGCCTGTGCTGGGGGCTGTGTAGGAGGGGCAGGCTTACCTGGGAGTTGCGCCACTCATGCCTCAATCTGGCATAGAGGTTCTGCAACAGAACATTCAGTCTCTCTACGCACCACAGCCCAGACCGTTCAAAGGGTGATAGGTGACCCTCCTCCGGCCCACACTTGCAGGGGGGACTGAGCCCCATCCTCAGCAGTGCTTCCACCCAAAGGTGGCACAGGGCCAATGGAGGAGGAGGTCCCAGGTTGGGCACCAGACCAGCTGGTGCCAGGTGCCATGGCCAGCTGAGGTGGGACAGGTGGGTCCGCTGGGACCGGCCTTCCCATACGAACTATGTTTTGGATAGTTTAATAAAGATATGGGTTAGTAACAGTCAACAGCATTCCCAGTTAGTTATAACAGCATGCAGAAGTATTCCCATTAGCCCAACACACCAGATTTTCAACAGTTGAAAAGCAAGCATAACACATGCATATATAGAACAATAGTGAACATTACAACAGCATGCAGGTTGAATTGATGGCAACAGGACACCAATATTGTGGTATTTTAACAGGGCACATGCATAGAAATAAATGCAAATATTTATAAACCAATAGGACATATGTCCCAACAAGTGTTTTGAGATTAGACATACCGATTGAGGTGTGGAATTGCATTTTTTATGCACATACAGTAGGGTGGAAAAGGATAGCTCAATTAACAACTTATATATCCTTCTAATTTCCTCTACATTCCTATTAACTGCAGTTATATGTCCCTTACATGTATTATTACACTACCCAATGTCCTTATATTGTGCAATTGGATTTTGCTAGATCATTATATACATGAGCTGTACCTTACATACAAACTGTCCAGGATGCAAATGTTACTGATACATATTTTGAGAGTTGCTCACACACACTACTGCTAAGATGGTACACTGGCAGCTCTACTTTCATATAATTATCTATATATGTTCAGGTGAAAGTATCAGTTATATGTTAACAGCTCCCTACATTTCTGGCAGCACACTGAGATTTCTGGGGAACACAATACCAAGCCACTCATGTGCCAGATTAACCTGTACATGCTGGGCATGAACCAACAGTTGAAGCTGTAAATGTGCATAAAAGCTACTGGCACTCCCTTCATCCACATTATATGGGTCTACCCAAGTGTAGGTTAACACTGCTTAATACAACAGTACTGTTTGTAAAATGCAACAGTACAACAACATATCAAAGAAAATGACACAGATGCACTCCAGGAATTATACATTTATTAAAGGATTATTACACTTTTATTTATTGGGTTAAAACACATTTTGAAGGCTCTCTCATTTATTTTATATAACAGTACATGCAGAATAATTACTAACCTGCCTGGTGATGCAGCCTATCTTCATGGGCTTGCTGATTCATAGCCCGGTCACCTGCAGCTGTGAAGTAAATGCAGTGATATTGAGACATACCTATCCATAGTATAGACAAGCATAGCAGTTTTTAAATACTTAATACAATGGCTACTTACTCAGTACTGGGGCATTTGCCATCCCACGGGCCTCCTGGATCCACTTGTCCAGTTGATCCTCCTTACATCGCTTCAGGTCAGAGTAATAGTGCCTGACCTGCTCACCAGTCCAAGGAACACCAGTGGCACTGGTGAGATAATGAGCTAGACAGTTCCAGGCCTCCGTTTTGTATTGGGTGCCCTGGTACTGGCCCCGCAGGAGTCTTTCCTCATGATTGTGGACAAGGAGCCAAACCATTACTTTGGTCTCCTCAATGCCCCAGCATTGCACTCGAAATTGAGTGCCTTCTCCAACACTGGCCATGCTGACTGCAGAAGGGAGCTACAACCAGTTATGGCAAGTATGCCCGCCTGTGGAGCTTAAATATGCCTCATTTCCTGCACTTATTTGTGATTGACCAGTTTTGAAAAAACTCAGCTGTAGGCACACCTGCTTAGCTGATGTTGGCAATGTTTAATATTCCTTTGATAGATATGTGTCTGTTGAAAGTGCATAGTTATGAAATGCTGTCATGGCTTAGTGGTTATGTACTGTGACTATAGTGCACAGTATCCTGAGCTCGAGCCCTGTCACTGCTTTTTATTTTCCTACTGGCCAGACCTGAATGGTTAAGGTACAGTAAAGGAGGTGTGTCCATGTTTAGCCGACTTTGCTCAACTTTGCCCGACTTTGCCCAACGTTGCCCACCATTGCTCGACGTTGCCCGACATTGCCCAACATTGCGCTGGTTAGCGCGGTGCGCAGCTACACGCAAATACATTGTGCTTGTTAACGCGGTGCTGAGCTATGAGCAATTGGTTTTAAATATGCTAAATACTGCTAAAATGTGCTTAGCAGTGCTTTATATTGCTTAAAATAAGTTACTCATGCCTCAGAATGCATAACCATTTCACCTTCATATATATATATAATTTGTTCACTACTACATATAACATTTGAATACTTTTTACAAAACGTATACATGATAAATATCAGGAAATATTTTTGTATACAGATTTCCAACAGAAAATGGAATGTGCAGTAGTGGGACTCAAACCAGGAATGCCTACTCTTTGTATGAAGGCTCTAACCACTACACTATAGCTATTTTGCTTAATTTGCATATATTTTTCTTATTATCTTCTTCGGTGTCTAAGCTGCTAACTGTAGCTAAGCAATGGGCAATCCCACACAAACACGTGCAAATACGGGCAGCTATATCAGAAATAAAACAAAAAAAAATTTCTTTTAATTTTTAAATTTGTACGAGGTTTAACATATGGGGGAGTGTAGTGTTACAATGTACACATGTGAGCAGACTCACTCATATAACTCGACATTTCTTGGGTTTTGTCAGTGCAGGGGCATGGATTTTTGGACTGCTCGGCAGTCTGACATGCACCCTACACTCATCCATGCTCCGTGTAAGCTTTAGAGTTGAGGCAGCATACCCTCATTAATATGCATGGTGCGCTGCCATCATACTCTTAGACTGGTGTTTCTGTGTAAGACTAATCTAGTCTTACACAGAAGATTAGTAAATCCTGGGGAATCCCTTTTAAAACATTGGAAACAATCACTTGACTTGTTAGAACCAATCAAATTAAGAACCAACCTTAATTAAATTGTGGTAAAAATTAATAAAAATCAATTTTCAGTAGATTATACCAATAACAAATCCAATTATATACATAATAAATATCCATTCATATGACAATTTAAAAAACATTTAATATTAATCATTTCATTTAGCCCAAGTGGTTTGTCATCCATCAAACGTATTTGTCATTGAACTTCTTAATTTCTAATAAAGTTTTAAAATCATCTTCAGAATGAATGTTTTCAACTTGATCTAACACAAAAAAAAATCCTGAACATCCTGCAACCTACAGCATGTTTAGCCAAATCGTTATCTACATCCTTATTTTTAATAGCCAATAAATGTTCATAGGTTCTCTGTTAGAGCCTTCTATTAGTTTTTCCTACGTAAAAGTTCTCTTAGGAATTGCAGGTAGCCAAATACACCACTGCCTCTGACTGACAAGTGACTCTACCCTTCTCTGTAATAAGACTATTTAGGCTATTCAAAAAAAATGACTGGCATTCTGAACATACTTGCATTGTTTACAGGAAAAACATGAAAATGTCCCATATCAGGATGTCACTTGTCCATTACACAAATATTTTGACCTTTCAACCAAACCTTTTTAAGTTGTTATATCTATTATATGTTAATAATTGGTCTACTACCCAAAACTTTTATTAAATTAGGATTACCAGTGATTATTTTCCAATTATCAACTAGAATACTTCTAATACTAAACATATCAAGACTAATGGGTACTGGAAATGAATTAGCAAAGTGGGTACTGAGTTTTACTGTCCTCATGCTTTTGAAAATTATAACCACTATTTAAAATGGGCTGAATCTGTCAACAAATTATCCTCTAAAGAAGAACATATTTTTAAGTAAGGATAACTGTTGGATAAACATAGTATAGTCGTTAACCAAGCAGCAAAGTCTAAAAAACTACCATCTTAATTTTAATGGTTATGGGCATCAGCTAGGTTTAAAAATCCTGGGTTTCTAAAAATTAGCCAAACAGTCCTCTTATGCTGTGTTGATGAGGTCATAAGAAGGCCGAAACATGCAAGTCCACAGCTAGTGGAGTTCAGTTTTATTGGCCTGAATATATCAACATAGACTTAAAAAGAAATATTAAAAAATCATGAACATTCAGAAGCCATATAGCTCAAACACTTGATGTCCTTAAGTGATCATTTGCATATATCCAATGGGCCTCTATTACAGGAGGTTTAAAGTATCACACAGTTAAATATCTTACTTGGCTAGGTTTTTCTTGTAGATTTTACTAACTGGTTTGTCTGTGTGACATTTTTACTCCTTAGTTTGGATGTTAGTTGGGATATTTTGTAGACAACTTAATGGTTATGGACATCAATGTGGTTTAAAGACAGTTTGTTTCTAAAGTTTAACAAAACAGTCCACTTATGCTGTGCTGATGAGTTCATAAAAAGGCTGAAACCATGTCAGCAGCTGGTGGGTTTGGCTTTATTGGCCTGAATGTATCCATAAAGACTTAAAAAGAAAAAGTAAAAAGTCATGGACATTTAGAAGCCATATAGCTAAAACACTTGATGTGCTTAAGGCATCATTTGCATGCATCCCATGGGCCTCTATTACAGGAGGTTTAAGATATCACAGAGTTAAAAATCTAACTTGGCTAGTTTTTTCTGGCAGTTTTTACTAGTTTAAAATAACTGGGTTAAATACTGAACACATGATCTCAAAAACAATTAGTCTTCCAGTTCATAAATATGTAAAAACATAAGAAACACATAATTTTCAAACTCAAGAATATGCAATAACAGATAGGTTGTTCAACACAAAGTAGTATAACTGCAAGACAATGCACAATAATATTAAAATGCTGGTAGACCAATACATAAAAATAAGCTTTTTTAAAAGCTTCTTAACATTTCTTTCTACTTCTTTTAATATTTTGTTGCTTAATTTTCAATAGAGGTTTGATAATTGTGACAGTATTTAAACCAGGATGACTATCAGTTCATAGCAGCATGATCCAACAGTATTCATATGTTTAGTGAACTGTGTTCAGGTCCAAAGTCTCTCTAAGAACATTGGCCCCTTAAAGGTAATGTCAAGTATATCATCACTCATCCATTTGTCCAAGCCTTCCTTGAGTATGACTAAACTCTCAGACAGTCCTATCAAAACTGACATCAACCACCCCCTTTTCCATTTTATACCTGGGGTCATGTCGTTACATCACAAGTGACCATCACCTAGAGCTAATGTTCATATCACAAGATGGACAGCATATGATGAGGAATTTTATTCAATATCCTTGGTATCATTTGTTTTAGAAATTTACTCCTAATATTTTTCCTAATACACTCTACACAAAAGTTAATATTTTTGTATTTATGAGTGTGAGAATGTGAAGACAAATGTAAATTAAGTACTACCTGTAATAGTTCATCCTTACAAGCTTTGTATGCAATAATGGCCTTACCACAAAAGTATGTATAATAAAGAATAAGTTAGTTTAGTTTTTTATAGCTGTCAAGATAATGTTGCTCTCTCACAGACATAATTTGTTTAGTGAATTTTCCTAGTATAAATATCAAAAGAAGTGTTGTATTTATGAATCAGCCTTATGCCTGTTTTGGAAGCTTAATAAGGCTAAGCTTATCTCAGTTCTTAAGGATATTGATTTTAATATTAGTCCCATTTAAGTGAAAGCTCATTTTATAACAAAACTAATGTGATTGTTAAAACTGAAGGCAGATGATAAATGGATATATAAATACTCAAGTCCTTGGATACTGATAATGATTGAAGGGTTAAGCAGTATATTATAATGGATATTTAATGTGTGCCTTGCCAAAGTACATTACTTGGCACTTGTTATCACTAAATTGTAGTTCCACCATTTGACCAGTCAAAGAATTTTGAGATTTGTTTGTAATTCAACAAGTAAAGAAGTTTATTGACACCTGCTCAAGTAGTCTTTTACAATATAAATAGAACAAGTTGGAGAGATCGTTCTGTATCACAGAGAGCACCACTTCTATGGAATCATCTTTCATTTCACATAAAGCAAAGTACTTCTACACTGATCAAATGTCGTCTGGATGAATGGAAGAGTAGCTGCAAATTCTTCCCTGCTTTAGCAATGTTGTCCTTCATTGATAAGGGCAACATGGAAATGTTCTGTTCATCTCTGGGCTATTTGTACTAAAATATAAGTGCTGAAAACTTCATGGGAATATATGGCTTGACTTCTAAAGATTCTCACAGATCAATAGAAAAATAAGTACCTATGAACACTGGAATGGGAAATAGTGAATGAAAAAGTAGTTTCAACTGAGTCAGTCAAGACTTTTTCTAAAGTATAATAACCTAGTGTCAACTTCAGTAGCTTCCTCATAGGAACAGTTTACACTGCAAAGAGAATTCTAAATATTTTTATTTATTTTTATTTTACATTTGTTGACTGGGCTAGTCCAACTGGATATATGTCCATTTTCAGTAAAGGCCCAGGGAGAAAAGCTCCACAAAACACACTATCAATTATACTATGTGATATTTACAAATGCAGGTACATTTACAGATATTTTGCCATTCATTACATTTCGTTGCATTCCTGTAAACAGAATCATGGTACGTTTCAGCTATGGTTAGCCATTCAAAGATATTTCTAACAACATTTTTAAATATCGGAGCACACTCTCTTTATAATTAATAGAAAAGTAACTAGCTTATACAGGTATGGTGATTAGTACCCAGAGAAAATTGAGGTAGTTAGTCAGGGTTAGCACAAGGGCATAACCACTGTGATTTAAGGTATGGTTTCAATTTGCTTTTAAATAATATTGTTGAGGAAAGGGAGGTTAGGTCACTGGGGAGGGAGTTCCAGGTTTTGCCCTTAGTATTAGAGAACAAGGAGTAAATATTTTCCGCTCTGGCAGTATTTTACAGTAAGCTAACTAAGTATTAAATGATAGAGAACGGTGATCTGATCTACAAAAAAAAAACACTTTCTAAATTTGTAAATAAAGCTGTATAATTGGTTAAGATTATAGCAAGGCAGTGATTTTCTGTATTAGGCTCCTCACCAACTATGCAAGATTGGTTTAGGACCATGTCTAGGTAGTCCTGCTCAGTATTATGATTTGAGGTATAGCTAGTTAATTCCAGGGTAATTTGAATCTCCTATCAAAAGCACATATTTGCATCCTATATAGCTTTCTAAGTATAAAATGTGATCATAGTAAATGACTGGATCCACTGAAGACTCTTTAAATGTACATATGATTCTAAACGAGTTACTCAAGTCAAGAAACGTGTTGCCAAGACTGCCAGGATTACATTAAAATACTGTTATAATATGATAAGGTCTAATGTGTCAAGCTGAAATTGTTCTTCAGAAGAACATTTAAGATATGAAGTGATTTTACTGCTGTCAAAATCAGCACAGCTATAGCTTAGGTGCAAATTCTCTGATGCAAACATACAATTATCATAGGTAACATATTCCTGGTATGCAATTAGTTCCACAGAATATACACTACAAAGTTGTCTTACTGAATTATTAAACAAAGATGCCTTTGTTACTCCACCTATAGGAAAGATAATTTCCCCCAGTACTACCTAATTTTTTTCCGGATTCTAAGGTTTCACATAATTCAAAAGTATAGTTTTGAGGTCATTAATCCCAGAAAGTATAATAAAATAGTTTTCATTATCTTAATCCTTTAACAATTTGCTTAATAAATTAGGAATATCCACTAGTTTCAATCCAAGTAATAAGGATATTTTGACTCTAGAATTAATCACCATTACTTAATATATGTCTTACTGGTTTGAACATGGAATCAGACAATACCATAATTTCAATGGTATTTTCAAGCTGAATGAGTATGACAGTAATTCCCTGTAATGTTTCTAAAGTATATAAAAAGTTACCACTTTTTTCCAAATTATTGTCACAATGAACCAAAGTGACGTGATTAGAAGTCAAATTGTGAGGTTGATCATTAATATTGCTTGCTGGAGAAGATTTCAAGATGGTTGCACACTTATCAACAGCTTAATTTCAGCTCTCTTACTGTGAAAAAGGAAACTGAGAAACAATACCCAATGATATGGTCAGCTTGAGTAAAATCCAGTTACTTCTAATAAGTACACTGCCTGGATGCCAATAAAGAAGAAATTTAGAGAACCTGAAAGGAAATCAACAGGAAAAGGTTAACAGAAAAAATGACGGGGAAGAATCCTGTAGCTGTTCAGCAAAAAGCAGACAAGCATTTCAAGCTCCAGCTTTTGTGCAAAGGCATAGCTTCCAGTAATCTAGAGGAAAAATAAACGAAACATACTCAGAGCTGGTAAAAATAAACAAAACACTGAAGAAGTATATCAACTCAAATAACAAAAGGCTGAAAAAAATGAGGAAAATTTAAACAGCTATTCAGAAGAAATGATAAAACTGCAAAAATCAGAGGTCAAAAAGAAGAATAGGCTGGCTAAGTTTAAGACTGCTGAAAGTTTAAGACTGCTGAAGTAGAGTTGTTTTAAAAAAAGGTATTATTAGAGGACAGAGCACATAGAAAAAAAACTAAGATTTTCTGATGTACCAGAGAAACTGGAAGAAACAGACTGTATTAATTTTATGAAAACATAAATAAGTATCTGGGCTGGTACTCCACAGCAAGATTTGTTAATTGAAAGGACACATCATGTGTAAGCTCCAAATCTGACCATGAGAAAGCAGTCAAAATCTATATTAGTAAAGATGAAACCATGCCAGCAGATAGAGTTGATCCTTATGTGTCAGAATGGCAAAATATTGAAAATTGGAGACAACAGAGTGAATGTGGAAAATGATTATTCACTATACATCAGGCACAAGAGAATCAAATTTATGAAGCAATCAGAAATTCAAGGATATAACTGGTATGGTAATCAAGAAAAGTTGGCTTTAGTTGCAGATGATATTATGGTATACCTGATAAAACCAGAAAAGGACAACTCAGCATGGTAGGTGGAATATTCTGAGACGGCTTTAAGTCTTTTCAGTATTTAAAATTAATTAATTTATTTATTTATTTATTTTATGTATTTATTTGACATTTGTTAACTGGGATAGTTCAACTGAGCAAAAGCCCTTTTTCAATGGAGGCCTGGGGAGAAAACCTCCACAATACAACAAGTTATTTCAATAATGTAACTAGTAGGGAATGATAGTAGCATACATGAATACTCTAAGCAGAGAATAAGCCACCACAATTTTATCCTAGAACAGACTGTCAAGCTAGTAAGAACAATGGTAACAATACTTGAATTAATTAAGACAAAGGCTATAGCTGTAAACTATGTACCCACACATGAATTGGTTCAGCAATACCTATATTTATGGGGACACAATACAATTAAGTATTTAAGGCTATGGTTTAAGAAGGATTCTGTTATGGTAGGTAGTGATATGTGGGAAGACACTAAACAAAAAATAATATAAAAACTGATAAACTGAAATATCTTGTTTATGGATATGGCTAGCAAGATACAAGCAGTGAAAATGGTTTTAGTCCCCTTAGTTTTATGCACAGGTCAGGCATATTTTTATCAACCAGAGTAGAAGTTGCACACAGTAATTAATAAAGGGTTGAAAGATTTTATCTGGGAAGGGAAGAGGGGAATGGTCAAGTGGGACAAGTTGATCCTTCCGACAGAACAAGGCAGTTTACAATTACCTGATTTGAAGGGATATTTTAGAGTTACACAGTTAAGTCTCATATACATACTGTATCACAAGCAGAAAAAAGAAGTTATGCCTTACCATAATGTTCCATTTGTGTTGTAGATCTTTGTTCATTCATTACTATTAGGACCTCTGTTCCATCCTTGGAACAGATACGGCTGTTTCCAAGCTCGCGCCAGCCAAAAACTCTCAGCTAAGACCTACCCATAATGCCCCTCCCCTAGTTACTCTAGATCAAGTTTGCCCGCCCCTATATAATAGACGTAGTAATAGAAAAAATAGTAGAAGGCTCTGTATGAGCAAATACCCTAACCAGGAGTTCATAAAGTCCACCAGGAGTCCAGGCAAGGGGAAGGAGGGCAGGAAGTAATAAATGAACAAAGATCTTCAACACAGATGGAATGTTATGGTAAGACATAACTTCTATATCTGATGTTGTAAATCTTTGTTCATTAATTATTATTAGGACTAAGTCCCCAGCTACTTGCTACGGGCCACTGCTCAGGAGCGCTGGTAGGGTCTGCCAGAGAAAGAATATCTAGCGCCCTGGTTACACGACCCTCTCTACACCGAAAGGGGCGTCTTCCATATGAGTTGCCCCCTCTGCCCTGAGGGGATTGTTCACCACGAATGTCACAAAAAGATCCTTGGGATTTCTTGAACCACATTTTTCCTCCCTTCTTGTTTGGGAGTAGGACCTCTGGGGGTTGGAAAAGCATATGCCCAAAGCAGACAAGTTCCTTCCGTCTTTCTCACTATGTGCAAGTGTGTCTCATACTTTGGGTCCAAAAGTGCAGATTCATCAACAGGTGCATTGACGAAGGAAGATTTAAAGGGATCTGTGAAGTCACACAACTGCATCCAAGCATTATGTCTCATGACAATGCCTGATGCAGCAGCTCGAGCTGCCCCCATTGGTGATGTGAGATATCAAATGCATTGAGGAGTTTGAGATGGATTCATGGGTAGCTAGCTGTGTGGCGACAGTATCATGCACCTCATCAGGCAGTACCCCCACCAAAGAGGAAGACATTTTAGAAATTAGGTCTCTTTGGAGGTGAGTAAAGTGTGCCAAATAGTTCAGCGACCAAATGGGGAAGGTCACTAAAACATAGGTCCACTTCCCTAGTCTGTCCATGGTCCAGGGCTCCCTGTTTGGAGGATGGACAGTGGAACTATCTTCTGCCAGTTCCCTCTTGGTGGCCGCCACGACCAAAGAATCTACTGTCAACTGCTTGGACCCGTGGGGCTGGTCTTCAGGTGTAGATAAAATTTTGTCTGGCCTCAGGGGGACAGGTTCTATGATATCCAGGGCCTTCCATGCATGCTGCACAATGAGATTAACAAGGTCATCCGCTGGTGGAGTCACCCAGGAAGTAGATGGCCGGGCACGGAAGGCCTGCAAGAACACCGATTCCTCAGAAGAAGGGTTAGAGGACTTCCAGTCTCCCTGCTGCTTGAGGATTTCAAGAATGCCTCCAAATGAGATGTCGTCTAGGGGAAACCATGGGGACCCTTCCCCCTCATCACAATCAATGTCTTCGGTGATAGATTCCTCCGAGGAATCAAGGTGCTTCCTCTTGCACTGTTTCTTCTGGGGTGGCTCCCCGGTGGGATCTTCTGAGGAGGACTCTGGAGAAGGGGTTCCCTTCAAAGGGGGTTCTTGCAACTCCCATGCTTGGGGTCCCAAAATAGAGGGTTGGGAGAGGTGCATGCTGGGGGGGGGTTCTGATACTGATGCTATTGGTGCAGACTGCGAGCCTTTGGAGTGAAGGACCCCCTCCATCAGCTGAATAGCAGGCCCGCCTGAGGAGGGATGGGAGCATGGAACTGGGAAGGACAACCTCAGAACTGGGTCACACCCCACCCTGAGGAGCCTACCTCCAAGTGAGGAGCTCTGAGAGGACTGAAAGCCATCAGAGCCATGGACATAGATGGCACCAGCAAGAAAATAGGCGCCGGGCTCGGTATCAAGGTACAGACGGTCCAAGCACTGCTCCGAGAGAGCATCGGCTACACTGGAGCTGATGCAGCAAGGGTGGTCAGTGCTGACAAGGTAAAAACTGCTGTCAGAGCCGAGACAGTGTGCACTGGAGTTGACATTGGTACCAAGATCTCCAGGATCTGGGTAGAGGCCGGAGGAGGATAAACAGGGGAAGATGTAGTAAAAGTTTCCGAGCCAAGAGGGATGGAAGGTCTAGCTGGAATGGGCAATCCCCTAGCTGCCAACAGCTGGTCCACAACCCACACTAGATCTAATTCAGAAAAACTCGTAGTGGATCTAAAGGAGGCTGCAATAGGAGAATCAGGTCTTTCTAGAAAGGGGCTAAACCTCTGCCCCAAAAAGGGTCGTAAGTTGGAGAGTATCTTGTCCTTGACAGATATTCCCGTTTTGGAGCTGATGGAGCAGAAGAAACTGTTGGCATCATAGCAGGGAATGTTGCCGAAGCAGGTACAGTCATCACAGCCAATGTCGGATCCAAGGACGGCACTGAAGTCAGTGGTGCCAAGGTTGGAACCGAAATAGGAGTGAATATCATAGATGGCACCAAGGGAGAAGATACAGAGCCTGGTGCCAAAGAGGTCTGTGCCGAGGGCGCTGGCAAAGCACGGAGCCAACTCAGTTCCATAACTGACGGAGATGCAGGAACCGAGTGACTCTGTTTTTCCTTATGTTTTTTGGTCTTTGGAGGGGGTGAGACCTCCGACCCAGATAGAGCCTCCGAAAAAGGTGTCTTGATTAAACCTTTTAAAATAAGCTTATTTTTACATTCTGCTAGTGTACGATTACTAAAACTAGCAAAAATGCCACAGTCAGCTTTACTATGATCCATGCCCAAACAGTAGACACAACGAGCATGTGTATCCAAGTTAGGCATCTTATGCCCACACTTGTCACACTGTTTAAACCCCAACTTAGCTTTTTCTGACATAGTGAGGCAACAAGGCTATCCTATAGAAAAAAAAACAAAATAAGGGAGAGAAAAAGGTGAGAGAATACCAACAATAGTATTTAAAAAATACCACAAGTGGTAAGGAAGGGCCTGTCAAAGGCAGGAAAGAGGGACAGTACCAATAATGGTAGAAATTAAATTACCAAGATAAAGGGTAGTGAATAGAATTAGGTTATAGGCAACAGTGAGAAAAGGCTAAATTGACTAAAAATAAACAATTTTAAAGAGAAACTATCTTAAAAATGACAATTTTCTACTTAGCTTTGAGTGAGATGGCTAGCACGTCTGACTAGGAGCGCAGCAAATGAGATCTGGAGTAACTAGGAGAGGGGCATTATGGGTAGGTCTTAGCTGAGAGTTTTTGGCTGGCTTGAGCTTGGAAATGGCCATATCGGTTGTGAGGATGGAACCGAGGCCCTAATAGTAATTAATGAACAAAGATTTACAACATCAGATGCTATAATTCAAAATGGAAAAGGATGATGATGAAACAGAAATAAAATTCAAGAAATAAGGAGAGAATGGGATTTTGCATGCAGACCCTTAAGGAAAATGACAACAGCCATACAGAACATTGTATTTATAAAGTAAAAAAAGTTATTCTAAGAACTAAGCCAACATGAGAATGGCGAAAGGAGATTCTGCCTATAGGGATGAATACAATTAGGGATACAGAGACTAGGCAAGAGGGGGCTGGAACTTACTGGAGAAAACTAGCAAAGGAACCAAGGTTTTGGGACCAAATAACTAAAGAGGGAATGGTAATAGAATGGGAAGAGACCAAAAAGACATTTAGACTTTAGTTTAGACTGTCTTCCCCATCAGGGACTGATATCAGAGTATAGGCAAAGAGCAATGGATAGGTGAATCCTTAATGAAAGACCTGCTCTGGTAGAGCTTTTATTTGAATCTAGAACAGAATCCACTGTTAAAAATGATAACTAGTAGGGTATATAAAATATTGTACAGTAAGTATAGGAATCAATCAGATGAGGTTAGAAAAGGCTGGGAAGAGAAACTGGATACACAGTTCACAAGAAAACAATCGGAAGATATATGTATGGCTCCCAAATATGCAACAAAGTCTAGAAGATTTAGGATTTTCGCTTGGAGGTATTTGCATAGGTATTTTAATATCACAAGCAGACTCCAAATTTTTTTTCACCAAGTAGATGGCAAATGGAGGTGTAACGGGAAAGAAAAATGTTAACTGGGAACATATATTTCAGCTGTGGAATGAGTTGAGTTGGCAGGTGTTAAAAATTCCCTACATAACACTCTGCCAGAAATATTGCATAATAAATGTGTGCAACTAAGGTAATTATTTTTTGAGCTGGGATACCGGCTCTGAATTTCCTAGATATAGTAAGGCCTTGTTAAGTTTACTTTTGGAGGCTGCTAAAAAAGCAATTACTAGAAAATGGAAGTCAAAGTATAAACCAACTGTATTTGAAGTAGTGAATATTGTAGAAGAGATAAAAGAACTGGAAGGGGAATCTTTAGAAAAAAGTAGAAGCAATTTGCACAGAAATAAAATGGAAATTGTAGGAACAATACATGCAGAATAATGTTCTGCAGGAGTGAGGTTTAAGGGAAGGCAGGAATTGTTCACTTTATGTATTATAATTGCATAAAAGAATATATGTGCTGTATAATGTCTGTATCTGTGAAAATGTTAAAATGCTTTGTTTTCTTTTATATAAACGTAAATCTGCCTATGTCTTAAGTGATAATGCAACAAAGGTGTCAAAAATATTGTTTGCTCAAATAAGTTGATCATGGATTGCAGTGTATCTACCCTAGAAGATTGTAATGAGTCTTCCTGTGTGACAATTATGCATATGTTTATGACCTTCTTTTTAGCTTTCTGCATTTCAAGCTAGGGGCATCATTTGTTGATTCCATTGAATCACCATGTTGTTGCTTTGCTGACAGACTAGGGATAATAATAACTTCAGGGGTTAACATTAACAGAGGGTATAAAAGGAGTAATAGATTTCTTTACTCTGTTATTGTCTATCCCTTGATCTTGATTTACAAGATTAAGTTTCTCATTTTAAAAGACTGCTGTTTTATGAGAAATTTCTAAAGCAGCCTTTCGGAATCTGTCAGAGGTGTATTAATAGTAATAGGCTCCTGCCAAGCTTATTTTAGCACCTGGGTACTGGTGTCATATTTGGTTGTTTTGGCGTTTTGATTCCCTAAGTTGTTAGTCCCATTTGTTTCTCCTTTCTTGGATGATCTGTAGCTCCCAGCATAATGCTGCTAATAAGCACTGTGTTAGTTATCTTAAACCTATTCTTCTTTTGTGCATGTTTTCTATTTGCCCTGAGATTGACTTGAACCAAAGTCTGTGTTATTTAATAATGAATCACTCATCTTTCTTCCATGATTTTATAAAAGTGAAAATTGTATGTAAAGAAATTTCTAGGTCACTTTGAGTGCACATCAAAGCTTGTAGCATTTTTGTCTTCTTGAATATTACATAACTGAGCAAGTTTAGTATCATTTAACATAGTAAACTTGTGAGATCAGACTTTTTTATATAGACCACAGTTTTATATAGATCACAGTTTGAGCATTTTAGAAGGAACTTATGTTTGATTAAATCAACAAAGGTAAACAGGTAAAATGTACCTATTGTTTAGATTTGTCAGGTACTAAAATCACAAAACATATGAGAACCAGGAACAGAGATAGTAATTATAAAATAAATGAATCATGTACAAGTAACATACCTAGTAGTTCTGTAAACTGCTAATGCAGAGAGAGAGGCAGGTAGATATTAGTTTGGTACTGTGGAGCCTAGTACAATGTAAACACTCTCAACAAAGTTTGATTAGTAGTAATAATCAGCAACATATGTTCAACATTTACATCACTGTTTCAGTAGCCTATGCTATTTGGGTCTTACCCCAGCAGCCATCCACCTGTTGCATACTCTAAACAATTTAGTCAGAGTTTTTTTTTACTACCAAAGTGCTTTCCTTCAGCAGGCTGCATAGAACTGTTGGCCAGTTAGTGATCCTCTAAAGT
The DNA here is from genome assembly GCF_019279795.1 of Protopterus annectens. Classification (NCBI taxonomy): domain Eukaryota; kingdom Metazoa; phylum Chordata; order Ceratodontiformes; family Protopteridae; genus Protopterus; species Protopterus annectens. The sequence continues at coordinate 475,588,880 of NC_056731.1, forward strand.
TTTTTGAGTAATGCTGTCACTGCATTTCAAAGGGAATTTGTGTGATTTTACTTAAATGTATTTTTTGTGTAAACAAATTCTGTTTATTTGACATAACTTTCCTAGAGGTCATGTAGGTTTGTGTTTTGTGGCAGGATATTATACTTGTGGTGGACTGTCACTGGTTTACTTACCTCAGTGCTACTTCGTCTCTACTTTACTTTTATCATCTCATCCGGGCTTCACTACCTACCTTTGAGGTTTCTTTCTCAGCTTACCTATGGAACAGCTAGCAGTCTCTGTGGTTAACCTTCCTCTATCTGCAAGAAGAAGAATGTTTTTAGGAAGTCTGCGGGTTTCAGGTTGGCTCCTGTTGTGACTCAGCCACCAGTGGGTGACTCTGTTGTGGCAACTCTTGGATCCTCAGACCACTCATCTTTTTCCACCTGGTCCATCTGGTGTTGAACCTACAGCCATCAAAGACTGGGGATAGCCACACTCTCTGCAGCTGTTTGAATGCCTTTGGTGAGCAAGGGAGAACCATTATTGTTTGCCTCAGTGGAAGGAGCAGGTGAAGGTCCTTCACTTAATCAAGAAAGAGGGCCTGAATCTGTAAAATATGTGAAAGAAAGCTTTGGTGAAAGGGCAATATGTCAGATTGGCCAGAATGATTTCTGACCTTGAGGAGTTTTTTAGTGAGTGTTTAACATTGCAGGGTATGTTGACTAAGAGGGGATACCCTGACCAATTTGTGGTAGATATCATGGATGAGGTGAAGAAGAAAAGACCTGAAAGGACTTATTGTACCCTTTTAGGTACTAGTCTGGAACCAAAACAGACAGATGTTAGTGACAATGGGGTGAGCTTTGGGAGAGCTTGTGTGTTACCATTTAATGTTGACTTCTATGACATTCGGAAAATTATTAAGAAACATTGGAATATTTTAGTCTTGACGCTGACACTTCCGCCCTTCTGGGAAAAACTCCTACCATAGTTTATAAAAAGGAGGCTTCTCTTAAAGGGTTACTAGAGAGACCATTACCTTTGGTAGAGAAGGGTGGGAGTTTCAAATGAGGCAGGTGTCCACAATGTAAATTCATGATTGACAAGGGACAAATTTATATTAAGAACTTTGGGAGAATTAGACCAAAGAAAAAGTATTTGTGTTACTCTAAGGGGGTGGGCTATGTTGCTTTCTGTCAGTCTTGTGATGGATTGTATGTAGATAAGACAAAAAGGGCTATCAAGCAAAGAATTTACCAACATTTTTATGACATAACCAACAAAAACGACAAAAATGCCTTTTTTTCAGACATATCAATGAGTTCCCCACTCATTCTTTTACGTTTTGTGTCATCGATCATGTAGATTTGGGACGGGGGGCTGTCAACTGTTTTAGAATTTATTGAAATTAAATGGCAGGTCAGATTAAATGCCAGTGTATTCCCTGGCTTGAATGACAAAATTTGTCTTTGTCCTTTTTTAAAACTTATATTTGCTTATTGTATGTGATCTATAGGGAATATATTAATTATATTTGTTGTAGGGTTTTAACTGTTTTTATGATTTATGTCACAATAAGGGGTGTGTGGTTAGGGTATTATGAACATATCATGTGGCAGGAGTATGTATTTAAGCTTACACATATGTGGTTTTATTTATTCTGAAGAAGTCTGTTATACCGAGATGAACGTGCTCAATAAAATGTTTTATTTTGGCTACTGGGAGTGTCTGTGGCTTACATCTCTCAATTCCTGGTCTTCTTGGTCATTTTGCTTGTTTTTACTACAGAAATTAAAGGTAAATTAGTCCAATACAAATAGGAATTGCAATATGAAGTGAGGGAAAAACAGGCTTCTGGTATATTTAGAGAGAAAATCAGGGAAGAGAATTAGAGAGCGGTAAGGAAGTAATAGATACAGGTTAGGAGTTCCAGGCCTTAGCAACCTTGTACAGGTACAGACAATGTCTAACAGATTTGCTAGGTTTGCAGACAGACAGGAGTTTATGGTCACTGGATTACAATGACCAACTGAGAAAGCAGTTGTGTAGAATGTTTTTTAGTACTGGACAGGCAATTAAAGTTAATAATTTAATAGGTGGTAAGAAGTTGTGTACATGTTAGTTGATGTGGCAGTTCTAACCAATTTAGGCTTTTCAGTGCTATACAGTGGTGGGAACTGAAAGGGGTATGTGCTGCAAATTTAGCAACTTTGTTTAATTTTTGTGAAGCCTGGAGGTTAGTGAGGATGGGAGCACCATGAAGAAGTGTGGGGAGGAGATGAATGTGGCAAATATAGTTTTAGTTGCATTAGTGAGAAAGTTTTTGGCTCTGTAAAGCATCCCTAGTTTTTGAAGAGTTTTTCTTGTGCAATTTTGTATATGTAGGTCAAATGTAAGATTATCATCCACTATCACCCCTAATAGTTTGCTATGAGAAGTGGCTTCAATGGTTGTACTATCAATAGAGAACACTTTAAATTGTGTTTTTTCATGAAAGTTGGATTTGAGGAGAAAAGTAGTAGTTTGGTCTTTTTTTGGGTTGAGCATGAGTTGTGAGTTACACAGCCATTTTTCAGTGGCTGTTAAAGCTTCCTGTGTCATTTTTTGGAGGTGCACCATGTTGTCAGATGTGCAAATGAGAGTGGTGTCACCTGTGTATTGTATTAGGGTGGCCTGTTGTGTGGAAATATAGAGGGTGTTGGAGAAAATGTTAAAGAGAAGGGGACCAAGGGCAAAGCCTTGTGGTACACCAGTGGTAACTGGGAGGTAAGGAGAGAGTGTGTAATGCCATTTTACTGACTTTTACCTATTGGACAGGCAGCTTTTGAAGCATAGAAGGGTGGGCTGAGAAAGATCTAGTGACGACATTTGAAGTAGAAGTTTGCTGTGACAAACTGTCCAAAGCTTTAGATAAAACTGGAAGTAAGGAAGAGACTAGCTTGCCATTATCTCTAGTTTTATTGACAGTATCTGTATAGGTTAGATGGGCAGTGCTAGTACTATGGGAAGGACAGAAGCCATGTTATGAAGGGAATAGGAGTTCTTCCAGCAGGAGATAGTCTAGCAATTGTTTCTGAATACACGTTTCAAGTATTTTGGCAATGGGAGATGATTGCTATACATCTAAAGTTATTAATGTCTGTTGAATTTCCACCTTTGTACATAGGGATAATATGTGACTTTTTCCAAAGAGAGGGAATGTAGGCTTCATCGACTGACCTAGTTATGAGGATTGAGACAGGATAGCCAGTGCTGTTGGCTGCTATTTTTAGGTACTCACTTGGAAGGTCATCAGCTGAAGAGCATGGTTTAAGTTTGTTTAAGAGTAGTTTTATATAGGATGTGGGCCACGGTTTGTAGGTAAAATTGCATGTGGTGATATGTGGCTGCTGGGCAGTGATGGGGTTAGATGTTGATAAATCCTTGGTTAGAGATGCTATACCATCTATAAAATAAGAGTTGAACTGTATTGCAGTTTCAAGTTGTAAGTTATCGGGAGAGGGGTTTGGGTTGAATTTTTGCCGGGCTGTAAGATTTCTTTAATGAATGACCAAAATATTTTAGCGTGGTGTTTAGAATTATTCTGAAAGTTATTATAGTATAGTTTTTTGTCTTCATTTTTCGCTGTTTCGAACAATTGTGAAGTATTCTAAAGTTTTCAGGGTATTGAGGTACATTATATTTTTTGAATTCTCTACATGCTTTTTCTTTATCTTGCATTAGCTTTCAACTCTTTCTGGATAGTCAAATTACATTATTTGTTTTCAGTCTCTTCCTTCTAGGAGGTGAAAGGCTATTTAGGATATTTAGAAAAGTTGTATTGAATTAAATTACAGCATTGTCTAAGGGAAGGATTTTGTTCCAGTTAATAGATGATAGTGTTGTAATGAACATTTCTGGGTTAAACTTGGAAAGGTTATGTGTTGTTTTATAAATATGCTGTTTAACTGGATGTGTGAGATATCTAGTCATATAGAGTGGGAGATGATCACTGAGAGAGGCTGACATCGTACCTGTGGTGGAGTATTTGCTAGGGTCTGATACTAGGATCCAGTCTAATAGGGAATTTGACATCTTGCTATAATATGTGGGGTATTAATTAGTTGTGTGAAACCATATAAGTTTATGCTAGATGTAGGGGAGTTGGAGTTTATATCTAACCAATTGACATTCACATCACATAGTAATAGTTTTTCTTGTGGAAATGTTATGGATCTCCAATGTAGAATATCTTCCAGTATAGCTGTATTGTCACCAGGAGGGATATAAAGGACAGTAATACATATTTGTTTTTTTTTTTTTTTGAAGAAAGCAATAAAAAGCTCTGCTGAACTGAATTTTGGTGTTGGTTTGCTATACGGGGAAATGGGGTGGGTATTGAGAAATATTAAAGCAATACCACCACATTTCCTCTTTATACAGTTCATTATGAATAATATTATTTATTTATTTATTATTTATTTATTTGACATTTGTTGACCGAGTTGGTCCAGCTGGGACTGACCTCTTTTTCACTGGAGACCCAGGTAGAAAAGCACCACAGTTAATGCATAAAATTACGTTGACATAGTACATAGCTAATTTTACAAAATCTCCAAATAGTAATATACAATAGCAGGTTTAACAAGAATAGCAATTAGACTCTACATATCAGCAAGCACTGCAGGTACAGTGCAGAGTAAAAAATAGTACAGATAAAATTTACATTTAAGTCAAGGCAAGGTGCAGTGGGTACAGTGTAGTGTAGGGTAAATAGGTAAGGGTTCTATCCTTAGTCATCCAAAAGTAGAATAGTTAGACATCAGTATAGATTAAACTGGCTGTGATGGGAGAAGAGGTGGTTAGGTAAGAAGGATTCCACAAGAATGTAGGTAAAAGGTATAGAGATAGGAATGTTGGAGTGCTGAGTTGAAATAAAGAGAAATTAGGAAGAAGGTTGGGTTATACTGGTGTATGAGAAAGAAGAAAGACTGGATGACCTAGAGGAAATGGGTCAATCAGAGGGGAGATGGCACAGACATAGTTCAATTTTGATTAAGTGATTTTTTACAGCCTTTCTGAATTGGTGTTTGGTTCTAATGTGCCGAATGTCAGCTGGTAGTTTATTCCAGTTTTTTGCAGAGTAACACCTGGTTAAATTGGTTTTTACCAATGTTGATCTTGGGTTTGTGAATGGAAAGGAGATGTTGTTCAGAGCTCTGGAGCGTTCTTGATGAAGGGTTGGAGGAGATAATCGATGTGATGCTGGGGCAGAAGGTTGGCTGGTACAGAATAGAATGAATTATCTGAAGTTGAGAGAGGAGAATTCTAACCAGTTCAGTTTTCTGAGTGCTAAGCAGTGATGATGGTGAGTATGGTAGTTTGGCAGCAAATTTAGCTACCTTGTTGTAAGTGGACTCTAGAAATAAGTGAGGTCTGTAGGTTGATCAGTATTTGAGAGCCGTAGAGAAGGGTTGGTAATAGGTAAGCGTGTGATAGGGCTGTTTTAGCTTTACTTGAAAGAAAGTTTCTCTTTCTATAAAGGAGACCAAGTTTTTGGTGGGTTTTCTTTATGTTACTTAGTACATGCAGGTCAAATTTTAGCTGGTCATCAATAATAACCCCAAGTAGTTTGCTATGGCTTTCCACAGTGATGGGTCTGTTATTGTGGGAAGTGATGGAGAAGGATGGCTTCAGATGGTTCATTGTTTTTTGTACGAAGAGTAAGAATTTGGTCTTCTTTGGGTTTAAGATTAGATGGTTTTGGTTTAGACAGTTTTCAGTAGACAATAAGTAGTTCTGTGTTGTAGTATGGAGCTCGGGGAGGGTATCAGCAGAAGTGATGGCTGTGGAGTCATCGGCATACTGTACTAGTGATGAGTGTGGGGCAGAGGTAGATAATTGATTAGTAAAAATATTAAACAGCAGAGATCCTAAAATTGAACCTTGGGGTACTCCCATCTGTATAGGAAGTTCGGGGGAGATAGCAGAGATCCATTTGACAGATTGGAAATGATTGCTGAGGTAACTAGAGAACCAAGAGATAGTGGCAGTGGATAGGTTTAATTCAGAGAGTTCATCTAAGAGGGAGGGGTGGGAGACATTGCTGAATGCCTTTGAGAGGTCAAGAAAGAGGCACGAGATTAGTTTATTCTGGTCTCTGGCTTGTGAGATGGTGTTTAATGAAGGAGATGAGAACAGTAGAGGTACTATGAGCAGGGCAAAAGCCATGTTTGGTGGGGGTGAGTATGAGGTATCGTAGGATTTGTTTGTGTACACATTTTTCCAAGATCTTAGAGACGAGTGATAGTATTGCTATGGGCCTAAAGATGGATAATTCTATGGAGTTGCCTCATTTATGGCTGGGTAGAGTGTAGAAATTTTTCCATATGGCTGTCACTTTGGTTTCCATAATAGATCAGTTGATGAGAATGCAGATGGGTAGGGCTAAGTAGTTGGTAGGTAGCTGGAGAAAGAGTGGAGGGAGACCATCTGTTGAGGGAGAGCAAGGTTTAAGCATAATGAGCAGAGATTTTATGTATCTGGTGGATACAGTTTTTAAGCAGAAAGCAGAAGAGGTGTTAGAGGGTATAGGAGGGTGGGTGGGTGGGTGGTGTTAGAGTTTGGATGGTTGGTTAGTTTACTAATGCAGTCTATGAAGTAAGAGTTAAAGTTAGTAGCAGTTTGGAGGGGAGTAATAGTGGGGTTTGGTTGAGGAGTGGAGGGGTTACCTGGATGAAGGATTTGATTAATCATATGCCAGAATTTCTTTGGGTTATGTAGGTGTGTTTCGGAGGGATTATAGCCAGGAGGCATAATTTCAGAGTTGTTTATGATGGGTTTAAGCCAAGTTTCAGTTACAGTGAAAACATCAAGCCTATGTTGGGTAATCCAGGCATGTAGTTCAGCAATTTTATTTCTTATACTTCTAACATTTATTGCAGCAAACATTTGATCACTGGGGTTGGGGACTGGCTGTTGCTGGGTTACAGAAGTGTGTGGGAGAGAATTATCTTTGCGTTCATTGTGATAGGTGGGGCCAGGATTAGGGTGTATATCCTCCTAGAAAGATTTTAGTATACTAAGTAATTATGCATATTTGTTTTTGGAGAGGACTCTTGCAATTAATTTGGTTCTGGTTTGAGATGAGGTGTAATTAATCAGCCTATATTTGGAATAAATATGAGGGACAATATTAAATAGGTTTGTCTGCAATGTGTATGGATAGGTGGCTGGTACAGAGTTGGAGAGATGTTGCAATATATTATTGAGTCATGGTAGGATCAAAGATGGCATAGTAGGAGGATAAGCTGAAGAGTAGCATAATTAAGTACAGGGATCTGTATTTTATAGATGTCAGGTAATGGGGAAGTAGCAACAAAGAAAGAAACAATAAGTTGCAGGATAGTAGGAGAACCCGTGATGGTGGATTCTGAAAACTGCAAGAGGACAGATAAGGAGAGAAGTATTTTCTATAAATGAAGAGAGGTAGGTTGTCCTGATATCGTCTCTGGAATGTAAGGAATTGATGGGTATTAAAGGCTAGAGTATAGTGGTGTAGTCAAAATAAGAAGAAATTAGGGTTTATTTGGGAACAGTAAAAGATACAAAATGGAATAGACAGATACTACTGGGGAAGTATGATTATAAATGGATATAGTGGAAAGCAGTAGAGGAGGAAGAAAGAGAGTTGGGAATGGAGCTAAAAATTAAATAGAGATCAGGAAGTAGAAAACAAGAAACAGAAGTGTATGTACAGAAGTAGTAGCATCATTTGGGTGTGTTTTGGAATACGATTCACTAGTGAAATGTGTATGTAGGAAGTGTAATATTAGAGTAAGAGAGGGTGGGAAAGAATTGGTGGAAGGGTAGAGGAGTGTACTGGACTTCCCATCCTGAGGTCAGTTTCTAACTGAGAGCAATCAGTTTATAGCCAGAACAAAATAATTTACAAACAGATGAAAGTAAAACAGGTTGTCTGTCATTTTATGAATAACTGACATATGCAGTATAGTCTACTGGTCAAGCTAAAGGGGACAGTCACCAACCTAGTAAGACGTCCTTAGACTGCACAAACTATTTCACAGAGATTTCCAGTCTCAGAGCAGGCATGTATGTAACTGATTAAAGTTAATTTACAGGAAGGTTCTTCATGACAAATGTGCTTACATTAAATAATTACAAAATTCTTTATAAACTTGTAGGTGTAGGGCCTTGTGGCACAGCTCCTGCAATATTGAGGTCAGATGTAGTGACCTCATGCTCTGAAATGAAAGAAAGAAAACAAAAACTCTACTAAGCTATAAAATTATGTTGAAGCAACAAAGCTAGTACTTATTATGCAAAAAAAATATAGTGGAAGGAACACAGTAAGTAAGAGCAAGAGAATACAGGGCAAATATAAGAGTAGTGTGGAAGTAAAACGTATATGAATCTAAGCTCAAAGTAGTTTTAGCAGTAAATATACTGATAATGTTATAATATATATAATGATTTATGGCTCATGTTTCCAGTGCTTCTCAGCTACTTCAATATTATGATTTTTGCACAATCCTGAATGCAACAGTCTTGCCGCATTATTATGCCTTTCAGTATACAGGCCTTTTGGTACTAATTTATCATACCCAGCAATAAGATGTGCAACTCCTTCCAATTCTGTTTTACAAAACCTACATTTTTCTGTTTCTTCAACATGTTCAATGGACATTGTAAAAAAATACCTGAATAAACTACTCAAGAAAAAATAAACAAAGGAAATACCAGTGGACTACGAACTAATAAACTTTAATGAAGCGCTTTTCATTTGAAGCTATGTCCAGACTTCATCAGATGTTAGTAAGATACATTACATAAGATTTAAAACATAGTTAAAACATCAGCTGACAATAATGCTACCAATCAAATTAAGAACAATGCTGATCAGTACACGGCCTCCACACTGATTTAATAAATGCAAAGAAAATCAAATAACATTTATACATCTCTTGCATTACACTAAAATCCTCTAAAATTAAGAATGAATAAAGTGGTATGAACCTTAACCTAAAACTTGCAGAAAACTTGGTATGCACTATAATTTCAAACACACTTAAGGTCCAAGATACTCCTAAAATAGTATTACTTAACTAACAGGTATACTATGAATCCAATATGAACATCTATCTGAAGGTGACTGCTAAATAAATAAAGCCTGGTGACCAAATCATAATGTTGCTACCTACTAATGTTACTTATAGACACATATAAGTCTGATTACCTCGTCAAACTGTTCAGTTTTAGAAGGCAAGTAATTGAGCATACATCACTGATACCCGGATAGTTGTAAACATTTAACATGATTTGCCAATATAACGCCATTTCTTCAAGTATTAGTGAATTTGGCCCTCCCCTCCTATCTTAGTGCACCTAATCTATAATTCTAAACTTAAAGGTATGGTCACTGGCCATCTGAATATGCCTGGCTAGTGCATTCTCTGCTCTACATGTCTCAATGGCATAGAGATGTTCATACACATGGTCACGGAACCTATGTTCCATTTTCCCTATGTAATATGCTGGACATTTTTGGCAGGAAGCCAAGTACACTACAAATTTAGAGTTGCAGTTGTATTTATTATTATTATCATTAATCGCAAAGGACCTACCAACATCCATAAATTTACAATACTTGCACATCTCACATTTAAACATACCTAAATGTTTTGATGTGTTGATGTGCCTGGATTCCAGTAAACATTTCAGGTTACAGCCTCTCCTATATATGATCTTTGGGGTTGTTACTACTATATCTATGATGGATGGATCATTCCTGAGTAATTCCCAGTTCTTATGAATAATATATGACAGCACCGAACTGTTCATGTAAAAAGTGGTAATTAGACCCATGTGATGATTAGTGTTGGTTATAGTCCCTTCTAGTGTACTATTAGATTCACTTGCCATAGGTATAGAACTTACTTGTAATTTGGTGGTGTTAATATTCAAAATGGGTGAATGTACCCCATTAAATCTCTTGGTACTAACTTCCACTAACAGGGAAGTAACTAAGTCACTTGGGTAACCACATTTTAGGAAAAAGATTCCTCAATGTTTCACATTCAGCCAGAAAGTCTTCATCCAAAGTGACAATTCTGGCTGCCCTCACCAGCTGCCCCTTAACTACTGACCTCTTTTGGTGATAAGGGTGGCAGCTGGTGAAGTATAAGTATAAGTATAAAAAGGAATTAAAGTAAGTATAATTCCTATGGATTTTCACTAGCAGCTTATTCTTTAGCCTGTCCTTTATAAGGTGAATATCCAAGTAGGCTATCTCATTTGTGTGAAAGGTAGATGTAAACTTCAAAAAGTTAGTGGTCCCATTAAAGTATTCAGTTAGCTGTGTAGCCTGTGCCATGTCACCCTTAAAGGTAATGAATATATCATCAAGATAATGTGTATAAAACATGATGGTGTCATAGATGTTTCACTTCATAGGTTCATAGGTAGGTACTAAGCTATTGGCCCTAGGGCCTATACAAGCCTAGCCAAAAAGGTACCTAGGCTTTCGCCACCCAAGAAAATTATTTTCCTGTGCCCCTGTCAAGCAGAACCACAGAATTGATCCCAGTGCTGAATTTCCTATTACCCATCCAATCAAGATTTTTCTTGAAGAGTGCTACTGAGGAGCTCTGACATAGATATAGGTTCATAGGATCTTGAAAATATATTCAGTCTCCCAATAGGGCCATGAATAAATACAACTGCAACTCTAAATTTGTAGTATACTTGGCTTCCAGCCAAAAATGTCCAGCATATTACATAGGGAAAATGGAATGTAGTTTCCATGATCATGTGTATGAACATCTCTATGCTATCGAGAAACGTAGAACAGAGAATGCACTAGCCAGGTATATTCAGATGGCCAGTGACCATACCTTTAAGTACAGAATTATAGATCAGGTGCACCAAAATAGAAGGGGAGGCCCAAGTTCACTAATACTTGAAGAAATGTAGTTATATTGGCAAATCATGTTAAATGCTTACAACTATCCGGGTATCAGTAATGTGTGTTCAATTACTTGCCTTCTCAAACTGAAGAGTTTGGCGAGGTAATCAGACTTATATGTGTCTATAATTAACATTAGTAGGTAGCAAAGTTATGATCTGGTCACCGGGTTTTATTTATTTAGCAGTCACCTTTAGATAGATGTTCATATTGGATTTGTAGCATATCTACTAATTAAGTAACATTATTTTAGGAGTATCTTGGACCTTAAGTGTGTTTGAAATTATAGTGAATACCAAGTTTTCTACGAGTTTTAGTTTAAGGTTCATACCACTTTATTTATTCTTACTATTATAGGATTTTAGTGTAATACAAGAGATGTATAAATGTTATTTGATTTTTTTTGCATTTATTAAATGAGCGTGGAGGGTGTGTTCCGATCAACATTGTTCTTAATTTGACTAGTAGCATTGTTGTCAGACAATGTTTTCACTATGTTTTAAATCTTATGTAATGTATTTTACTAACATCTGATGAAGTTTGGACATAGCTTCAAATGAAAAGCACTTCATTAAAGTTTATTAGTTGGTAGTCCACTGGTTTTGCCTTTATTTATTTTTTTCTTCAATGGACTTTGTAAAGCAATGTGTGCGTAGTCCACTGTCCTTGGCCACCAATATTAACCTTTCTTTTTTTGCTTTAAATTCACCTCTCCTTACCTATTCCTGCATTAGATCCTGATCAACATGAGGTTGTTCCAGGAGTTTGCAACTATATTTATGCTTTTTCCATATTTCTTGTATTCTCATCTGATCCTTTACCTTATATTCTTTCTTTTGTTTTTTTGGCACATTCAGTTGCAGTCTGTTTTTTATCTACTTTTGGTTTGATTTCCATTCCCATTTGACATCAATATGTTTCTGCTAAACTAAGCAGCAAAGTCGTCTTAGACTTGTTCTCCTCATGTTTTACAAGATTTTTTTAATCTGGATATTGTGAAGTCAGCAGATAGGTATGTAGTCTTACAAGTGCAGATCTATACATGTAATCAGTTTCGAGTTGGCCCCGACCTTCTTCAGAACAGGGAATATATAATCTTGGTATACAGTGATTTTTATAAATCATTTAATAAGCATAAAGTCTTTTTCTCGTTTTCCAGTCTAACTGATCCAATACCTTTTGTGGCCAGTCAGTCATCCCAAAACTGTAAGTTAGAACAGGAAGAGCAAATTTGTTTATAGCTTAGACTTTGTTCCTAGATGTCAGAGCTCTTTTAGTATTAATTTCAATCTTCTAAAATTATCCTTACTAAGTTTTATTTGCATTTGTTCATGTTTTATTGTTGATCTTTCATCAATTCCCAAATATTTGTACACTCCCTCTTGCTCAAGTTCTTTAATATCACATTCCTGTCCCAGCTCGATATTTTCTTGTTGCTGCAGTTTTCCTGATTTAAAAGATGCTTTTGCACATTTATCAAGGCCAAATTAAATTTTTATATAATCTGGGGAAGTTTTGACCATTTGCAGTTGTGCTTTCAGTTCTTCATCCGATGAACTATACAGTTTTAATCATCCACAAAAAGAAGGTAAGAAGTCTTTACACTGTTGTTTTCTGGGAGCCAAATTGTAGCCATTAACTAATCTATTAAGTAGACAGCTTAATGGGTTAAGGGCAAGACAAAAGAGCAGTGGTGACAAAGAGTCACCCTTGAATATCCCACTTTGAATTTTTATTATGGCTTAGCTGCAAAGTGGTTTGCCACTGTTCATGGTCACTGTAATGTACTCAATCAATGCAGGGGGTATCTTATACATTTGTAAGCACTATTTTATCCATGAATGTGGGATGTCCTCAAATGCTTTTTTGTAGTCTATCCATGGCTTTTTACAATTCTCCATTATGACTTTATTTAACAACAAATGATCCTTTGTTTCTTATGACTTTCACTACCCTTTTGTTCTATTGCCATGATTCTTATAAATGAGTAAACTCTATCAACATCAATTCCAGTGTATAGTTTGTACATTGTTGGAAGGCAAGCTATTGGTCTGTAGTTTTATGATATCTTGAAAGTTAACTCTTAAGGAGGAATATTGTTTTTTCTTTTGTTAAACAGATTGGCATCTGTTCGGGGTGCATATAAATAGTTCTTACTCATGTCATACATCTTCATGTAAAGATGTTAATACTTTTATCCAGAGGTTAGGTAATGCATCTGGTCCTGGGGTTTTCCAATTAGGAGTTTTTTTTTTAATGTTGTTCAGTTCCTCTGGCCATTACTTCATTCCATTTCACATGTTGTACATTTAAACTTCTTATTTTTTCTTTTACTTCTTCTGTCCATTCAGCATCTTTTTTTGTTCCACAGGATCTTCATAGATAGTTCTCCAAACTGTGTCTATTTCTTCTTTTGTCATGGTGTTTCTATTCCTTTTACCTTGTTTCCTAATTCTTTATAAAACTTTTTTTTGATCAATAAATTGCTTATATTGTAATTTCCTTTATATTTCTCAGCATATCTTCAAAGTTTTTCTGGCTGTGCTGATATCTTTAGCTTATTATTTGCAATAGTGTATGACAGATCCTGGTGTGTTCTGATACTGCATATTGCTTTTATCGTGTGTTTCTTTCTGCATATTTTTGTTGATCTGTTTCCTCTTCTGTACTCTTCTAAAAGCAACACTTATTGTCTTAATTGCTTTATAGTTTTCTCTGTTTGATACTTCCATTATTGCATTTGATTTCTCCCCTTCCTTTCTCTTACTGCCCTGTGTTTTTTGGTAAGGCTTTACCTGTTATTAATTTGGCTGCACAGTAATACATCCTATTTTTCTTCTGTTATAGTGCATGAATTTTAGTAAACAGTCTTGATTACTGTGTTAATTTGTTTTATCAAACGTCTAACATTTTAGGTCTTAATGACATTCTGTAATCTATTTCTTTCATTGATCTTAATATGTCTATCCATTTCTGTTAAATCAAACAATTCTTCCCTTAGATCACTTTCTTCTAAACTAAGGGTACATTTTTTGTTCTCTATTTCCTGTGGACATTCTACAGAAAGTAGTAATCCAAAGGTAAAAAAAATGCATTAATAAACTGTAAATAAAATAAAAGGTGTGGAAATGAGCAAACCAAACCACTTTAATCAAGAAACCAGTAAGCACTTCCGTCTACATAAGACTTTTTCAAACGGACATACATTTCTTTGACCCAGCTTTTAAAACACAGAAAAAGTCACATGACATAAAAAAATCACATGTCATGGTCTGAAGAAGTTTACACATTTTGTGAATGAAAGCACTAATGAAATAAATCTTTAAATGTTCTGCTGGTTTCTTCTTTTCAGCCATTTGGCTTGGATTACAGTTTTGCAGTTTGTTGTGCTTCTTAGTTTTTTCTGATTAATTTTGATGTACTTAGCGCATTAAATCCCTGTGTGTGATAGGTCAATTTAGTCAAGTTCTTTTGCAGACATGCCCTGTCCGTAACAAATGTTCATAGACAAGTACTAGGCTAACTGCTCTTGCAGACCATTTTAAACCTAGCTAGTTTTCATTTTTCTGCTCAAAAATAACCTATCCCATTTGGTTACAGATTGGTGTTACCCATCCAATGGTCAATAATTATATATTACCCCTAGACAGAATAACTGGGAACATATTATAAATAATTTGAGGTGACCCATGCATGGGATAAAGCATTTAGGAGCTGTATCTGTCAACATGATATGTAATGAGTTTTTCCATTTTCATATCATCCACATACACTGTAAAGCACCTCAAATGAAAATGATAAATACAACCAAAACAAGTATGGGAAGTAGTAATGCCATTACATAAGGGCAGTCTATAATGCCATTACATAAGGGCAATCTATAATGCCATTACATAAGGGCAGTCTACAACTCACTCTGGGAGTTTTAGGTACATCAGCCTAATGAGTCTCATCTACAAAGCCATGCAATGTATTATAACTGTCCTAATAAACTATGATATTAAAAATCTCATCAGGCTAGACCCACATTAGTTTGGAATTGTCAAGGGTAGATCCTGTCTAATTAATTTTGATAACTTCTGCTAGTGGGGTAATATAGGCTGTCAAGAGCAGTCGTGCTGTTCACATGGTATACCTTGACCTGGCTAAAGCATTTGATGCCATCATCCACAATAGCATTCTTAGTAAGCATGAAGCTTTAAAATAGATCCCTGTCTGGCAAGATGGATAACCAGATAGCTTATAAACAGAACCCGCAAAGTATGCATGGCAAATGTCTTATCAGAAAGCCTGAAGGTGAACAGTGCTGTTCCACAGGGCTCAGTCAGGGATCTCTCCAATGTAACATTTACTTTTCTGATCTCTAGAACATGATGCAAGACCTCTCATTAACTAAGTCTGCAGACTAGGAGTTACAGTCAAGTCTTTTCTGATACCCAAACTCTTCAGCAAGAACTTATAACACACTCATAACAACACTGTGCACTAAAAATGGACTCCAATTAAGTGCAAAATTGCAATACTGTCACACCTGGTAGACAACTTTCCCCTCAACAAAGAGCATTTTGTTTGTGACCTTGGAACATGAGTTGATAATTCTCTCTTTTGAGCATCATGTGATGACAGTAGTCAGAAATCCTTCTACTTAGCACAGCTAAGTGCCAAAGTAATATTATCCACAGCTAAAGAGGTCACTGTTCCCTTATATTCAATATTCATTAGGCCAGTTATTGAGTACAATACACCCTTCAGGATGTACCTCAGTAGGCATATCAAACAACTAGAAATATCCCAGAGATTCTTAACTAAGAAGATCACAGGCTGAAAAAAAACAACTTGCCAGGAGAGACTGTCCCTTTATTCAGTATCTTAGAGATGACTGAGGGGAAATCTGTGCATTGCCTTCCATGCAATTAGGGACCCAGTATTCCTGGATCTCTGGTATCTGCACAAGTCAAATAATTGCACTAATACCAGAACCAGGGGCATAATTCTTCCCTAACAGATAAATAAAACATGAAAGTCAGGTTCATCATCCAGCATCTCCCCATCCTGTGAAACAGGTTGCCCCTGCAGATAAGTCACTGTGAAAAAACATCATCCTTCTTATTCGATGTACAAAATTCTTAGTCAAAATTTACATACACTGCTGTCAATTATAGCATGTATAGTTATTCTCTTGATTAAACAAAGTCCCTGTCAAACTAAAATTCTGTTCTTTGTAATTGTGTTTCAAATTCGTAACTATGTTTACAACTGAACTTTACTTTCTTAATACCATTAGAAGATTGCAATACTGACCAATTCCTTTTTATAGTACTAGCAATCTGGGTAGTTTATATGTTACATGTATAATATAGCAAATTCAAAAATTATCATAAATAGTTGCAACCCCTTTCAGTGAGGGCTTGAGCAGTCAGACTTTGGGTGTACTTATGACTGCCCATCCATTCATCCAGGTTGCACTTAAAGAGTGTCATGGAATTACTATATTTTATATCCAAAGGAAATCTATTACATAAAAACAGAGATTCTCTGGGATTCTACATAAATATATATATATACATATATATATATATATATATATATATATATATATATATATATATATATATAGTTTACTATCATTTGTGTGAACGACATTCTGTCGGCAGTTATGCTGCTGAAAATCAGAACGTCGTGCACAAAATGAAAAGTGTATTGGATAGTCGAACACACTTATGCAAATGCAGTAGTGCATTTGCATAAAAAGTGGTCGACTATATGTACGGAGATCGTGGTACAGTGGGGATTGGAAATTCATCCATATCCCCATTGTAGTGCAATCTCAGAGCTGGAATATATTAGTATCATGGGGTGTGCAGGGGGGGCTTGCCCCCTGAAAAAATGTCATATGTCGTATAGGAGTTTGATTTATATCCTATAAATCCTATATATGCACAATCAGTCTGAAGAACATGCATCTAGAATGTGCACAATCAGTCTGAAGAACATCCATTTAGCATGTGCACAATTATTCTGAAGAACATGCATCAGTGTACAATCAGTCTGAAGATCATGCATTTAGCGTATGCACAATCAGTCGAAGAATGCGGTGGTGGTGATGCAGTAGCATTGTCGCCTCATAGCAAGACGTTGTGCCGTTCGATTCTCAGCTAGAGCGTCTTCTGTGTGGAGACATGCGTGAATGGGCATACCTTCATTGAAGGTTGTGCATCAGGGCTGGCAAACTCGGCACGTAAAAAAATCTACTGCCAATCATTAGCAGACCGGAGTTCCGCTGTGGCGACCTCTAACCGGGAAAAGCCGAAAGACACAAACAAACAATCAGTCGAAGAACATGCATCTAGCATGTGCACAATCAGTCTGAAGAACATGCATCTAGCGTGTGTATAATCAGTCTGAAGAATATTTTTTGTGTGTACACAGTCTGAAGAACATGCATTTTAGTGTATGCACAGCCTGAAGAACATGCATCTAGCATGTGCACAATCAGTCTGAAGAACATGCATTTTAGCATGTGCACAATTATTCTGAAGAACATGCATTGTGTGTGTACAATTAGTCTGAAGATCATGCATTTAGCGTATGCACAGTCAGTCTGAAGAACATGCATCTAGCATGTTCACAATCAGTCTGAAGAACATCCATCTAGCCTGTGTACAATCAGTCTGAAGAATATTTTTTGTGTGTGCACAATCAGTCTGAAGAACATGCATTTACGTATGCACAGTCTGAAGAACATGCATCTAGCATGAGCACAATCAGTCTGAAGAACATGCATCTAACATGTGTACAATCAGTCTGAAGAACTTGCATTGTGTACACAATCAGTCTGAAGAACGTATTTAGCGTATGCGCAGTCTGAAGAACATGCATTTAGCATATGCACAATCAGTCTGAAGAACATGCATTTAGCATGTGCACAGTTAGTCTGAAGAACATGCATTGTGTGTACAATCAGTCTGAAGATCATGCATTTAACGTATGCACAATCAGTCTGAAAAACATGCATCTACAAAACATGAAAAACATGCATCTAGCATGTGCACAATCAGTCTGAAGAACATGCATCTAGTGTGTGCACAATCAGTCTGATAAACATTTTTGTGTGTGCACAATCAGTCTTAAGAACATGAATTTAGCATATGCACAATTAATCTAAGAACATGCATCTAGCATGTGCACAATCAGTCTGAAGAACATGCATCTAGCATGTGTACAATCAATCTGAAGAACAGGGTCTATATTATGATATCGCATGCTCAGAAGAGTGAACGACACATAATTGACCCCATGTAAGCGGAAGCTTACAACGTCAAAACCTCAGAACAGCGATTTTTTTCAGAGGGAAAAAAAATTGCTGTTCCGAAAAAACAAAAAAAAAAACTGTAAAACATTACATAACAATACATTACCCCCCCCCCTACTTAAATATACCAACTCCAAGATTGCATTACAGTGCCAAAAATGGCAAAGTAGCGAAAGCGGACAAGCAAATTCTTTCCCAGGGAAAGAATTCGCTGAAAAGCCGCTTCGCTATTTTGCCTTTTCCCACTTTTCAGTTCGACAGAGATGCATTTGACAACCTGTGTCTGTGACAGCGTAATAGGGAACCTGAAGAACATGCATTGTATGTGCACAGTCTGAAGAACATGCATTTAGCATATGCACAGTCTGAAGAACATGCATTTAGCATGTGCACAATTAGTCTGAAAAACATACATTTACCATGTGTATAATCAGTCTGAAGAACATGCATTGTATGTGCACAATCAGTCTGAAGAACATGCATCTAGCGTATGCACAATCAGTCTGAAGAACATGTATTTAGCATGTGCACAATTAGTCTGAAGAACATACATTTAGCAGGTGCAAATTCACTGTCAAGAATGTACATTTAGCCTGTGCATAGTCAATCTGAAGAACATGCATTTATTGTATGCATAATCAGTCTGAAGAACATGAATTTTGAGTCATTCAAAAGATGTCTTTGAATAAGAGGGAATGATGAAGTCCATCAGTATCATTGATACTGAAATGTCAGAATACCTGTGGATCATATTGTTACAAAGCTTCTTCTTCTTTCGGCTGCTCCCGTTAGGGGTCGCCACAGCAGATCAACTGTTTCCATTTCTTCCTGTCCTCTGCATCTTGCTCTGTCACACCAACCACCTGCATGTCCTCTCTCACCACATCCATAAACCTTATCTTAGGCCTTCCTCTTTTCCTGTTACCTGGCAGCTTCATCCTTAGCATATTTTTCCCAATATACTCCGCATCCCTCCTCAGCACATGTCCAAACCAATGTAATCTTGCCTCTCTGGCTTTGTCTCCAAACCTTCCAACCTGGGCTGACCCTCTAATATACTTTTTCCTCATCCTGTCCATCCTTGTCACACCCAGTGCAAATCTTAACATTTTCAACTCTGCCACGTCAAGCTCTGAATCCTGCCTTTTTGTCAATGCCACTGTCTCCAAACTGTATAACATAGCTGGTCTCACTACCCTCTTGTAGACCTTCCCTTTCACTCTTACTGGTACTCGTCTGTCACAAATCACTCCTGACACTCTTCTCCACCCACTCCATCCTGCCTGTACTCTCTTCTTCACCTCTCTTCCACACTCACCATTACTCTGAACTGTTGATCCCAAGTACTTAAACTCATTCACCTTCGCCATCTCTACTCCCTGCATCCTCACCATTCCTCTATCCTCCCTCTCATTCACACACATATGTTCTGTCTTAGTCCAGTTGACCTTCATTCCTCTTCTCTCTAGAGCATATCTCCACCTCTCCAGGGTCTCCTCCACCTGTTCCCTACTCTCACTACAGATCACAATGTCATCTGCAAACATCATAGTCCACGGGGACTCTTGTCTGATCTCGTCTGTCAACCTGTCCATCATCATTGCAAATAAGAAAGGGCTCAGAGCTGATCCTTGATGTAATCCCACCTCCACCTTAAACACATCCGTCACTCCCACCGCAGACCTCACCGCTGTCACACTACCCTCGCACATATCCTGTACCACTCTTACATACTTCTCTGACACTCCCAACCTCCTCATACAATACCACAACTCCTCTCTAGGCACCCTGTCATATGCTTTCTCTAAATCCACAAAGACGCAATGCAACTTCTTCTGACCTTCTCTGTACTTCTCCATCAACACTCTCAGAGCAAACATCGCATCTGTAGTGCTCTTTCCTGGCATGAAACCATACTGCTGATCACTAATCATCACCTCCCCTCTTAACCTAGCTTCCACTACTCTTTCCCATAACATCATGCTGTGACTGATCAGTTTAATCCCTCTGTAGTTACTATAGCTCTGCACATCACCCTTATTCTTAAAAATCGGTACCAAAACACTTTTTCTCCATTCCTCAGGCATTCTCTCACTTTCCAAGATTTAATTAAACAATCTAGTTAAAAACTCCACTGCCAATTCATCTAAACACCTCCATGCTTCCACAGGTATGTCATCTGGACCAACAGCCTTTCCGTTCTTCATCCTCTTCATAGCTATCCTTACTTCCTCCTTGCTAATCCACTGCACTTCATGATTCACTATCCACACATCATCCAACCTTCTCTCCCTCTCATTCTCTTCATTCATCAGCCCCTCAAAGTACTCTTTCCATCTGCTCAACACACTCTCCTCACTTGTGAGTACATTTTCCTCATTATCCTTTATCACCCTTACCTGCTGCACATCTTTACTAGCTTGGTCCCTCTGTCTAGCCAATCAGTACAGGTCCTTTTCTCCCTCCTTAGTGTCCAACATTTTATACAACTCTTCATACGCCTTATCCTTAGCCTTCGCCACCTCTCTCTTTGCCATGCACCTCATCTCCTTATACTCTTGTCTACTTTCTTCATCTCTTTGACAATCCCAATTCTTCTTCCCCAACCTCTTTCTCTGTATACTCTCCTGTACTTCTTCATTCCACCACCAGGTCTCCTTGTCCTCCTTCCTCGTTCCAGATATCACACCAAGCACCTTTCTAGCCATCTCTCTTACTAGCTCTGCTGTAGTTACCCAGCTATTCAGTAACTCTTCACTGCCACCCAGTGCCTGTCTTAACCCTTCCCTGAACATCACCTCACAATTACCCTTTTTCAATTTCCACCATTTGATCCTTGGTGCTGCCTTCACACCCATCCTCCTCTTCTTGATCACCAATGTCATCCTACAAACCACCATCCTATGCTGCCTAACTACACTTTCCCCTGCCACCACTTTACAATCTCCAATCTCCTTCAGATTGGCCCTTCTACATAAGATATAATCCACGTGTGTGCATCTTCCTCCACTCTTGTATGTCACCTTATGCTCCTCCCTCTTGTTAAAATACATATTCATCACAGCCATGTCCATCCTTTTTGCAGAATCCACTACCATCTGACCTTCTGCATTCCTTTGCTTAACACCATACCTACCCATCACTTCCTCATACCTTTTGTTCCCTTCACCAACCCATTGAAATCTGCTCCAATCACCACTCTCTCACCCTTGGGTACAGTCATCACCACTTCATCCAACTCACTCCAAATTTTTTCTTTCTCATCCATCACACACCCAACTTGTGGAGCATATGCACTAACAACATTCATCATTACACCATCAATTTCCAGTTTTATAAACATCACTCTATCAGACACTCTTTTCACCCCCAAAACACTCTTAGCATACTGTTCCTTCAGGATAATGCCTACGCCATTTCTCCTCCCATCCACACCAGCATATGCTCCAATCACCAGTCTCTCACTCTTGGGTACAGTCATCACCACTTCATCCAACTCACTCCAAAATTTTTCTTTCTCATCCATCACACACCCAACTTGTGGAGCATATGCACTAACAACATCCATCATTACACCATCAATTTCCAGTTTCATAAACATCACTCTATCAGACACTCTTTTCACCCCCAAAACACTCTTAGCATACTGTTCCTTCAGGATAATGCCTACGCCATTTCTCCTCCCATCCACATCATGATAAAACAATTTGAAACCGCCTCCGATACACCTAGCCTTGCTCCCCTTCCATCTGGTCTCTTGCACACACAATATACCAACTGTCCTTCGGTTCATCATATCAGCTAGCTCCCTCCCTATACCAGTCATACTGCCAACATTCAAAGTTCCGACCCTCATTATCACAGTCCTAGCCTTTACCTACCTTCAGGCATGCCTTCCGCCTCTTCTCCTCCTTCGGCCAACAGTAGCCCAATTTCCGCCAGCATCCTGTTGGCCAACAGTACTGGTGGCAGTCGTTGTTAACCCGGGTCTCGACTGATCAGGTATGAATTTCTGTACAGTTTTCTGCATATATGATGTGGCAAAATTTTACGCCGGATGCCCTTCCTGACGCAACCCTCCCCATTTATCCGGGCTTGGGACCGGCACAAAGACATGCACTGGCTTGTGCATCCCCAGTGGCTGGGTTATACTGTTACAAAGCTGATAGTGAAAATTAAACAACAAACTGTAAATAAGTAGAATGAAATGTTAAGAAATTTTTAAATATATTTTTATGTATTGTTATGCCACCATTTTAATACTATTGTGCTCTCTCTTGGGGCTGAATTACTTGTGTTGAAAAGGCTATCTATTATTCCAGATACATGAGTCTGAAAAGTGTGTTTTATGTTTTTGCATATTCATGAACTGTAGGGTTGATTGATGGGTTAAGATCACGTGTTCAGTACTTAAATCTTTCCATTTTTAAACTACTATATTAACACATTTGATGATGCATTTATGCAAAAGCATATGCGCATATTTAAGTAAAGTCAGTTTTGAAGTTTATAAATAATACTCATTGGCGAAGGGCTCATTTTTTTTTTTGTTTGATGCAGTTTTTGTTTTGTAGATTTGCATTTTGGCTGATAGAGCACTTTGTTTTAAGTGAGTGCCAGAGAGCCACATTGCTGCTTGGGGAGGATGAGTTACTTAGTTTTACATAGATCTACTTCCCCCTTCATGCTGATGTATCTCCCCCTTGGGCCCAGTGGTAGGAACACTCCCGGACGTGACTGCATTCACATCCTGACTGCTACTCTTGAGCCCTGGTCTCCACTAGGACTAAAGCAGTGACCCTACTACTGCCAGTACTTTATCATCAACCCTTCCTCCAAGGACAAGCAGACAACAATAGCCTTCTTAGTCTTCTCCTATCTCTGTCAGCTCCACTTATTAAACTTGGGTCACCTGGGTGTAGTCTGGGTTTTATCCTTCTATTACACAGAGCTGGCTAAATTTCCCTTTCATTTATCACTATGATGCATTTTTGTTTATTTTACTTTATCCCACTAGTCTTGGTTTTACCTTGTTCCCCTTATAGGTTCACAGGTCTTTACTAGGCTAATGACCACAAGGGCCTTTTTAAATCTAGCTATGCATCCCAAATCTCTAACAATTTCTGTTACTCTAGATAAGTGTAAGCAGATTCTTGGGAGATGAAACAATTACAAGCAGGGACCTGGGAGATGAACCATTTGCAGGCTGTCTGTGTCCATTAGAGATGTAGGTGCCAAACCAGAGATGAATTTCCTGTTCCCATCCAGTTGTCTAAGTTACACTTGAATTGGGTTAGGGAGGAACTCTGCTTCACATGGATGGAAAGCCTGTTCCAGAGAAGGGGTAGTCTCTGGGATACATACCTGTCTCTCCAGCAGGTCTATATCACTGGCAAGGTTTAAGTCTTTAGAATGAGTAACTCTGGTGCTGTTTGTTTTGCAGATATGCAGGAGGTCTATCAGAGTGGGGTCTGACAATGTCTTATATTCCAGGCAGAGATCTCCCCTCAACAGCCTGTAGGAGACAGAATGCAAAGAGAGGGTATGTGGCGGTCTGCATAGGAGGCATTACGTACATCCTGTATTCTTTTAGTGAGGAACTTCTGTGAACATTCCAATTGTTGGATATGCTTGGTTAGGTACATACCAAAAGGGCATTGTACTCAACGACAGGTCTGATGAATGCTAAATAAAATGGAATAATGACTTCCTTGGACCTAGATGCCATGCCTTTGTTTATAAGTTGTACAACACAGAATGATTTCCTCACTACTGTACTGTACTGCTACAGTTAAATAGCAATTGCAGAGAGACTGATGGGTCATATTTCATGCTATTTGGAAGTGTCAGGTGTAGTATATGAAAGAATAATGCCAAAGACATTGAAAAGTAAGGTATACAAAACAGTGGTGAGGCCAGTATTACTGTATGGTGCAGAAGCCTGGGCAGTAAAGGCAGAGCAGATGAGAAAGCTAGAAATGATGGAAATTAAGTGCCTGAAATGGCTGGTAGAATGCCTACTATGAGACAGGTGAAGAAATGAGGACATAAGAGCAGAAGCCAAAGTCGCTCCAATTGCAAAAAATATCAAAGAGAACTTATTACTGTTGGTTCAGGCACATGTGCAGAAAAGCAGAAGATAATCTGATGAAGAAGATTTGGGACAGACAGGAAGAATGTAAGAGGAAATGAAGGCATCCAGCAAAGAGGTGGATGGATTGTGTGAGAGAAGATCTCTGACAGTCAGGCAAGAGTGTTGAAGAAGGCAGGAGTGCGGGATTAAATCAAAAGAGAGAGTGAGAGAGAGAGAGAGAGAGAGAGAAATGGCTACAGTTAACACAACATTCTGACTCCATTTAGAAAAATTGGAAAAAGGGGGTTGATGATGATGATGCTTAGAAGGCATCCTGGGATACTGTTTGGGCTGGGTTGTGACCAGTGTCTGGAGGTTTCCTATTTCATTATTGATCATTTCCATGATAATTATTGTCCATGGCTTTGCATATGAGACTAGAGAGACTTATGGGTGTGTAGTTTCCAGGGTTTGCAGATAGCCCACCTTTGGGCAGAAGGAGGGCTCTCCTTTCATAAGGCATGAAGCCTGTTAGGAGGTTACAGTTAAATAGCAGTTCTAGAGTGCCTGATAAGTCACATTTCATGCTATTTAGAAGGCATTATGGGATTTTCTCTATGCCCACTGATGCAGTGTTATTGACCTTAGAGAGAGTAATAAGGACCTCTTCCATAGTGATAGCAGGGGGGTTATATTTGATAGTATTTCCTGAGGGAAGGTTGAGGGGTAGAGAAGAGTAAATATGGAGCTGAATTTGTTGGCCAGTAGGTTTGCTTTATGTTGTGGCTCAGTATAGGTGGCTCCATTTACAATGAGGTTTCAACACAATTGTGTATTGCCTTTGAGGTTGCGGCTAAATAATGGCTGGCGGTTGTCCTTGGCCTCACATTTGGCTTTGGTAGTCTTTATTTGTCCTCTGAGTTGTTTGTTTAGTTTGATGAGAGTGCTTTTATCTTGCTTTGTGCTGCACCTCCTAGTTTTTGCCATGATTTTTTCCTTCTCTTATATAGCCTATTGGTGTAGTGATTTGTCCAGGGTGGCTTGTTTTTTGAGTTAGTTCTGTATTTCTTTCTTGTGGGTAAAGATGTTTCTATGCAGCTATTAACATGCTTGTTTATGGTTTCTGTGAACAGTTCTGCTTAGGCAGTGGTGCTCTTAGGGTTTATGGCATCTTGAAATTCTGCCAGGTTATCACTGAATAGTGGGAATTTATTTATTTTATTTTATTCTGACATTTGTTAACCAGGTATGTCTGACTGAGCCTGAGCCCTTTTTCAATGGAGGCCCAGGAAGAAAAGGTCCAATATCAGAACACAGTATGATACAATGAAAAGTAGTATGCAGCAAGCATCTAATATAAGTTGTATTTAATATATCAGTAGCTATATACACAATTAAAAATACAATGAATAGTAATATGCACAAAAGCTTCAACTAGCAAAATTCTAATGCAGAAAGTAGCTGTATGCACATTCTATACTACACTTACACCAGCAAAATTCTAATACAGAAAATAGCTGTATACACTGTTAAAGATTCTGAAATTCAAAATAAAATGAGATACATCAGAAGGCAGTTGGGTAAAAGATGTACAATAGACAATGACAGTTACAGTAGATATAATTCAGTCTCAGGAGCAAGTAAGTTAGGCTTGAGCAGTTTGGAGTCAGAAGTGAGAGTTCAAGAGTAAGTGGTGTAGAAGTAAGGGTAAATGAGAGAGAGAGAGAGTTATTAGGGGATTAGGAGGGGAAGGCAAACTAGCCTTAGGGTAGTTCTTGGATATTCCAGGATTAGCTGGGGTTCCAGGTTTTATTTTTACTTCAAATGAGACCATTTTGTGGTCTAACCTTACCAGAAAAGACATTACACTAGGGGGTGTGCAGCACTCTCACATATTAGTGTGAGGACCAGATCCAGTATGGTTGCACCCCTGGTTGTTATATTGACAATCTGATCCAGGGAGTTTGTGTTTACAAAATCCAGGAATTTCTGTGCCTGTACTTTTGGTGTTGTATATGATTCCCAGTTAATAGTGGAGTCATTAAAACTTCCCATGAATATGTTATTGGGTTGGATGCTGAGTGTTTCCAATAAGTTTAAATACATGGTATGGGTTTCCTAGGTCATAGAGGGGGACCTATAGCTTGCAAGGAAGTGGTATTGGATTTTACTTATGGTGATTTGAACATGGAGAAGCTCAAGTTCATTGTCCTGTTTAACCAGCCTTGTGGCAAATCTATTTTTGATGTAAATAGACATGTCCACTTTAGTCTCTCTCTGTGTAGTAGCTGGTCTAAATGTATACAAGGCATTATATCATTCAACTGTAGGTGTGCTCTCCACGGCTTTAAAATATATTTCAGTGATATGCCTTACAGACTATCATACTCTGTCCCATCCCTATCTTTCCAAATGTTCCCACAAAATACCTATATCCTGGATAAGTGCCACACTAAAATAATTCCCTTTACTGGAGATGCCCTGTTTTACGTGGTTGAACAAGGGTTTAATATTCTGACATTCCTTAAAAACAGCAATGCCAGTTCGTATACACAAACAAGCTCCTTACATACACCTTCCTTTTTCCTATGATAGTATCATAGGACTGAGACCCTTGAAAAAGCTGTCCTATCTTAATTCACAAAATGTCTAGTTCATGACAGTTTCGTATTTAAAATCCTGTAGCAGCAATACTGTGTTTGGTCAAATGTGCCTTGTACTTTTTCCATGTATAAATAATGAAAGCACTGACGGTTTAGTTCTGTACTAAGGAATAGAATCTCCTCCTTGTGTTTTGCTCCTTTGAGTGCACTGTACCGTTGTTTTAATTTCATCATTTTTAAATATATGCTTACATAGTTATCAGTATATTTTTACACACACACACACACACACACACACATATATATATATATATATATATATATATATATATATATATATATATATACTACTTACATATTGTTGCAACCAGATTCCAAACCGAGCTATGCTTCCAGCTTCTTGGTTGTGCACTTCACAGCGGCTGCAATAATATGTAAAGAACTGAGAATGGGGTGCTAGTGAGAAAGACTGAGAGAGAGAGAGAGAGAGAAAAGAGGAGAGAAAAAGGAAAAACTTCCTGACACGGGGCATAAGTTAATTTTCACTGTGCTGGGACAGCTGTATCATGTAATCTGCCTTGGTATGCCATTAGTTCTGAAAGCCATTACTGATACACAAGGGAAACTCAAGAGTGTGGAGAGTCTGTTGAAAAGGGGAGGTGACCTTTCATGCTTAAAATATCACACCATCAAAATACAAATATACAATACTCAATCTGACTGTTGAGTAATACAAAGCAAAAATACATCCATAACACATCCCTTGCTATAAAGAGTCCAACAGATGATGAAAAAGTCGGCAAACCAACAGTTTGTAAACCGCATGAGTTGCAATTCTAAACATCTTACAAACTGCACTGAAAGGCTTGAAGAGCACTGGCATTCCCATGCCAAAATGGGTCTCGTACTATTGAGCGAAAGCTCTTTTAACCGAAACCAAAACTACTGAGCACACTTTAGTGAAAGTGCGTTTTCACCGAAAATGCTCTTTTGCTAAAATGAGCTCAAGAAAATGAAAATAATGACAGAATGGCTGTTGCTGAGGTCGCAAAATGGGGATAAGGGAATATTCCCTTTTCCCCACTGTAGTGCAATCTCAGAGTGAGAATATAAAAGTAGGGTGGTGGGGGTGCAGGGGGGCTTGCCACCCTACTTAAAAGTGAGTACTGTGTTTTATTTATTTTTTTAATTTTATTATTATTTTTTTTTTGCACATTTTAGTGAAAGTGCTTTTTCGGTGAAAAGCACTTTCGCTAAAGTGTGTTCAGCCGTTTACATTTTGTGGAAATGTGATTTCGTGCAGTAGTCCTAGATCTGCCAAAAGAGCATCCAAAGTTGCCATACATTAAGAATTTCAAGAAAGGTGACATTGGATTATGACGACTCTGAAGCAGCAGTCAGGTTTATTTTACGTTAAACTAAGTTTCGATGGAAAAGTACGCCACGCCTGAATACAAAATGTGGCTGTTATCCCTCTTCCTGCTTCACACACAATGTGACACACTAAAAATTAGTAGTTCACACAGCTCTTTTAAGGTTAACAGGAATATTTTCTGCAAAACATAAGGAATTATCGCAGGTTAGAAATCTGGTTGCAATAATACCTAGTAGTTCACAAACCCCTTTTAAGGTTAACAGGAATATCTTCGGCAAAACATAAGGAATTATCGCAGATTGGAAATCTGGTTGCAATAATATGTAACTACTGTATATAAATATATATATATATATATATATATATATATATATATATATATATAAGTATATATAAAATTAAGAGTACAATAGTCAGCTTATACAGTAGAACTGTGACACTGTTGGAAAAAAAGACAAATCCTTAAAGTAAGCGTTTTTGCAGTGTCACTGTACCTACATCCATACCGTTCATGTATTATACACTAACGGTAAAATCACACAACAGTGAGGACAAAGCAAAAGTTCATAACCTCACTGTTTTTAACATCTTTATTGAATTATTACTTAAGACATAATTAAACATAAATTTATATAAAATAAAACAAAGTATATTAACATATTAGCAGTTAACAGACATTATACACCACATATATTCTTTTGTAGAATTATCATTAATCCAGCCTTGCATAAATTGCTCAACTACTGCCTTCCCTTAAACCTTACTCCCACTCCAAAACATTATTCTGCATTTATTGTTCCAAAATTTCCATTTTTCTGTGTAATTTGCTCCTGTCCTTTTCTTAAGATCCAATTTCTTTTATCTCTGTTACAGTATTCACTACTTCAAATACAGGTGATTTAAATTAACTTTGATTTCCATTTTCTAGTACTGACCAGAATTAAAATTATCAAGACCTTACTATAGCTAGACAGTTCAAATCCTGCCTCCCAGCTTAGAAAATCATTTATTTAGTTACACCCATTTGCTTACCCAATATTTATGACAGAATACTCTGCAGAGAATTTCTAAAGTGTGCAAACTCATTATATTTGCAAAAGATATGTTCCAGTTACCACTTTCTTCCCCATCACACATCCATTATTTGCAATCTACTTGAGGAAAAAATATTTGGAGTCTGCTTCGGGTATAAAAATACCTGTGCAAACACTTCTAAGAAAAATCCTAAATCTTTCAGACTTTGTTGCATATTTGGGTGCCCTACATATGTCCTCCCATTGTTTCCTTGCGAATTTTTTATCCAGTCTCTTTTTTCAATCTTTTCTAACCTCCTCTGACACATTCCTGTAGTTATCATACAATATTTTATATACTGCCTCCTAATTATCCCTTTTTAATAGCAGCTTCTGTTCTAAATTCAGCTAAAAACTGTACCAGAGTAGGTGTTACACTTAGGATTCCCATATCCTTTTCTGTTTGCCTTTACTCTGATATCAATCCCAGGTAGGGAAGACAGTCTCTAGCCTGCAGTCCAAATGTCTTCTTGGTCTCTTCCCATTGTATTACCTTTCCCTGTCTAGTTATTTGCTCCCAGTACCTTGGTTCCTTTGCCAGTTTTCTCCAGTAAATTCCAACCCCCTCTTGCCTGTGATGTGTACCTTTATTTGCAGTCCTCCCTTTCCCCATTCCTGCATTGGATTAGTTCTTAGAATACTTTCTTCTATTTTATGACTATAATATACTGCATGGCTGCTGTTATTTTCCGTTAAGGATCTGCATCCAAATTCCCACTCTCTCCTTATTCTTGTATTTCCCCCTGCTTCTTCATAATCTCTTTCCACTTTGAATTATAGCTTTCTGCTTGTGTTATGTGTCTGAGACTTGACTGTGTAGCTCTGAAATATCCATTCAAATCAGGTACTTGTAAAGCACCTTGTTCTAGATGAAGGATCAGCTTATCCCACTTGCCTCTTTCCGTCCTATATAAAATCCGTCAACTCTTCACTAATTACTTTCTACAACCTTTCCTCTGGCTGATAAAAATATGCCTGACCTTTATATAAAACTAAAGGGACTAAAACCTTTTGCACTGTTTGCATCCTGCTATCCATATCCATAAAAAAGACTGTCTAGTTTCTCAGTCATCTTTAGTTTAGCCTCTTCCCACAATGCCCTTAGCTTCCATAATAGAATCCTTTTTAACCCATACTCCTAAATAGTTCATTTTATCATGTCCCCATAAATAGTGGTATTGCTGAATCACTTCATGTATAGGTACATAGTTTACAATTATAGCCTTTGATTTATCTTCATTAATTTTACATCCTGAAAAAATCTGAAAATGTCTCACAATGTTCCACAAAACCGAGATGTCCTTACTGATATATTGTATGTTATTACTGTTTCTGTGACTGTGTATAAGGATGAAACACTATGTGATAAGTGGTATACTGTATGTTATTACTGTTACTGTGACTATATATAGGATGTAACTATGTATAGGATGAAACAGTATGTGATTACTGATATGCTGTATGTTATCTCTGTTACTGTGACTATGTATAGGATGAAACACTATGTGATTACTGGTATATTGTATGTTATCGCTGTTACTGTGACTATGTATAGGATGAAACACTATGTGATTGCTGGTATACTGTATGTTATCGCTGTTACTCTGATTATATATAGGATGTAAATGTATGTGATTACTGGTATACTTTATCGTATTACTGTTACTGTGACTATGTATAGGATTTAACTGTATGTGATTACTGGTATACTGTATGTTATTACTGTTACTGTGACTATGTATAGGATGTAACTATGTATAGGATGAAACAGTATGTGATTACTGATATGCTGTATGTTATTTCTGTTACTGTGCCTACATATTCCTATAACAGTATGTAATTACTGGTATGCTGTATGCTACTGCTGTTACTGTGTCTGTGTATAGGATGAAACACTGTGATTACTGTTATACTGTATGCTATCGCTGTTACTGTGACTATGCATAGGATGAAACACAATGTGATTACTGGTATACTGTATGTTATTGCTGTTACTGTGACTATGTATAGGATGAAACACTATGTAATTACTGTTATGCTGTATGTTATCGCTGTTGCTGTGACTATAGGATGAAACACTATGTGATTACTGTCATACTGTATGTTGCTACTGTTACTGTGACTATGTATAGGATGTAACTGCATGTGATTACTGGTATACTGTATGTTATTACTGTGACTTTGTATAGGATGTAACAGTATGTGATTACTGGTATGCTGTATGTTATTACTGTTACCGTGACTATGTATAGGATGAAACACTATGCGATTACTGGTAATGCTGTATGTTATTATTACTATTACTGTGACTATGTATAGGATGAAACAGTATGTGATTACTGGTATGCTGTATGTTATTACTGTTACTGTGACTTTGTATAGGATGAAACAGTATGTGATTACTGATATGCTGTATGTTATTTCTGTTACTGTGCCTACATATTCCTATAACAGTATGTAATTACTGGTATGCTGTATGCTACTGCTGTTACTGTGTCAGTGTATAGGATGAAACACTGTGATTACTGTTATACTGTATGCTATCGCTGTTACTGTGACTATGCATAGGATGAAACACAATGTGATTACTGGTATACTGTATGTTATCGCTGTTACTGTGACTATGTATAGGATGAAACTATGTAATTACTGTTATACTGTATGTTATCGCTGTTGCTGTGACTATAGGATGAAACACTATGTGATTACTGTCATACTGTATGTTGCTACTGTTACTGTGACTATGTATAGGATGTAACTGCATGTGATTACTGGTATACTGTATGTTATTACTGTGACTTTGTATAGGATGTAACAGTATGTGATTACTGGTATGCTGTATGTTATTACTGTTACCGTGACTATGTATAGGATGAAACACTATGCGATTACTGGTAATGCTGTATGTTATTATTACTATTACTGTGACTATGTATAGGATGAAACAGTATGTAATTACTGGTATGCTGTATGTTATTACTGTTACTGTGACTTTGTATAGGCTGTAACAGTATGTGATTACTGGTATGCTGTATATTATTACTGTTACCGCGACTATGTATAGGATGAAACACTATGTGATTACTGGTATGCTGTATGTTATTATCACTGTTACTGTGATTATGTATAGGATGAAACACTATGTGATTACTGGTATACTGTATGTTATCACTGTTACTGTGACTATGTAAAGGATGAAACACCATGTGATTACTTGTATGCTGTATGTTATTACCGTTATACTTTATGTATTGTAACATTTTATATTATGTATATACCTTTTGGAGTTTTTCTCCTCGGGTCGCCACTGAAAAAGGGCATCTGCCCACTCGGACTAATCTGGTCAACAAATGTCAAATAAAGAAAGAAAGAAAGAAATATCTACAAAATAACATTATCTGCAAATAAAGCCAACTTTTCTTGCTTATCATATCAGTTATATCCTTGAATTTCTCTATCCCTTATTTTATTTGACAGTGGCTCCAAATATAATGCAAATAAAGAGGAAAGATGATAGAGGAAACCCCTGGCTGGCTCCTCTGTTCAAATGCAACTTATCAGAGAGTAACTCTCCAACTTTGTTTGCCTCTGATCTCTCATATATTCTTCTAAATAATCTTATTATTGTATCAGGGAATGCAAATACTTCCACTGTCCTACTCATAAAATCCCAGCTTTCTCTGTTGAATGCTTTCTCTGCATCAAGACCCACCAACAACAGCAGCATTTTCTTACATTCTGCTTCCCTCTAGATCATCAATGTTGTATTAATGTTATGAAATTTTGCCTCCCCTCTACAAAACCACACTGATCCATATCTATTAGTTTTGGCAAAACCTTTGCCAATCTTTTCACTATTATAGACATAAGCATTTTATAATCATGGTTTAAAATTGAAATTAGCCTATAAAAAGCTGGATTTTTACCATCTTAAGGTAGAGCCACCACATCTTTCTTCTGGTATGTTGGTGCTCCCCCTCCTTTTAAAACACTAATAAACAGAGCCTTCCGGATCTTTATCTCTTTCTTCCCTCCTAGCTTCCAAACTTCTAAAAAAACATAAAACCACAGTGGTTCCTAAAAATGGCTTTATTCTGATTAAATAATAAAAAGTAAGAACTTTCATCTTATTTGGCAAAACGTCATCAGACAGTGTCAAACAACCATTTAAACAAGTATGAATAAATATATATTTTTTATATATACTTGTTTAAATGGTTGTTTTATTATATTATCGGGATAAAGCCATTTTTTAGGAATCGCTGTGGTTTTATGTTTTTTTTAGAAGTTTCTTATTTTCTTCTTTTTTGGTGGTCTTTCAATTCCTTTTACCTTGTTTCCCAATTTTCTATAAAACATTTTTGGGTCATCAATACATTGCTTATTATATACTTTTCCTTTTATATTTATCAGTGTATCTTCTAAGTTTTTCCACCTGTGCTGAAATTTTTAGTTTGTTATTTGTGATAGTGCATGATAGAACCTGATATGTTCTAATACTGTGCATTGCTTTTATCACATCTAGCCTCCTAAGTATTTTTGTTGATCTGTTCCCTCTTCTCTACTCTTCTAACAGTGATACTTCTTGTCTTAATTGCTTTATAGTTTTCTCTATTCGATACTTCCATGATGGTATTCGATTTCTATCCTTCCTTTCCCTCACTACCCTGTGTTCTTGTGGTAGAACTTAATCAGTTATTAACTTAGCTGCACAGTAATGTATCCTGTTTATTTCTGTTATATCGCATGGATCTCTGTGAGCAGTCCTAATTACTGTATTCATTTGTTTTATCAAACTTCTGACTTTTTGGGTTTTATTGACCTTCTGCAGTCTATTTCTCTCATTGATCTTAATATGTCTATCTATCTCTGATAAATCAAGCAACTCTTCTCTTAGCTCATTTTCTTCTAAACTGAGGGCACATCTTTTGTTTTCCATTTCCTGCAGACATTCTATAGAAAGTTCTATAACATCTTTCTGTGGCACATTCTCTTCAATGTCATTCTGTACCATCCATTGCTCTGTCATATGGAAACTCACTGACCTATCACTCCTCAACATTGACTGCATCACAGTTTCGACAGTTTCCTGTTCCTTCCCTTGCTGTCCAACTTCAAGTGAACAGTTATACTGGTTTCCTGTGGAAGGCTCCAAAATATCTTCATATAGCACCTAATCAATTGTTTCCTGTTCCTCTGGTTTCCCCTTAATTTGGAAGGCCATTGCTTTATCCTGTTGCGGTGCTTTCTGAATTAGATTTTCTACACTAAATCCTTCACTTTTCAGGTACTCCATAACCTCAGTTTCTATTTCTTTAACTTCTTCATTACTAATCTCCTTTTCTACTTTTCCTCTTTGTCTTCTTGTTTTTTTGTATTGTAAAGTTTTCCATGTCCAGATTCCTTTGCCTGTGCTGCTCTTTGTACTGATTAGTTTGCTTTTTCCTTTGCATAGATATTACACCATATTAAATCTTTTTCTTTCCTATGTCCATATTTTTTCTTCTGATGTCTCCTGGTCTTCCTTTTTCTTCTTACTTTGGGGACTCATTCCATATTTCTGTGATGTAATCTGATTTAGAACTTCTACACCAAATCCTTCACTTTGCAGGTACTCCATAACTTCAGTTTCTATTTTTTTAACCTCTGTTAACTAATCTTCATTTCTACATTCCTTCTTTGTGATACTATTTTTTATTGTGAAATTTTCTATATCTAGATGCCTTTGCCTGTATTTCTCTATGAATATCTTTGGGGCTGCCTTCTTTATATTGATTAATT
Organism: Protopterus annectens; assembly: GCF_019279795.1. Classification (NCBI taxonomy): domain Eukaryota; kingdom Metazoa; phylum Chordata; order Ceratodontiformes; family Protopteridae; genus Protopterus; species Protopterus annectens. The sequence continues at coordinate 475,624,042 of NC_056731.1, forward strand.
TGGCTTTTACCATTGCATAAATATTGCACTATATCAAATCTCTCTCTTTCCCATGTCCATATTTGTTTTTTATACTTTTCAAAAATCTCTAGGTTTTGTTGTTTATATTTGCACTTCCTCGGATGCTTCTTTTTCCAAACAGATCAAAGTCTCTCGGTCTATATACTGTTTTTCATATATCTGTTGTATTAATGAACACAAAATTTTATTGAAGCTTCTGACAGTTTTCTTGTGGAATGATATTTCTTTCCTTCAATTTCTCTCTTAATCTTTTTGTATATCTTGTGTCTGGAAATTCTGGGCTTTTTGCATAATAGTAACAACACATCATTTCTTTCTTATCCTAAACAGTCCACTCTATCATCTTTATGGCTCTTTTTCGGCCTATCAATTTTTATGATTTTTGTGGACTGTTACTTCCTTCTACAGTGGGGGGAGGCATCCTCCCCCTGGGCCTGGCCCCATTGTAGGAATGTTTCCATATTTTGAGGATTCTACACTGTCATTTTTTCCAGTCCTGGTACCAGTGTGCCTACCAGGATTGGGCACTTTTTTATCCTGGGTCTTGTGCACCCAGCTATCTTTTTTTAATTTTTAACCTACTTCTGTCCAAGATATATGTAATATAAATACAGTCTATATATCAGTGTTGCCTTGGTGAGATTTTGTGAAAAACAGGTTCCACCTCATGAAGGTACTAACCAAGTCTTGAGGATGAATTCAGTTTCAGCAATACTACTCTCCTTTGCTTGCTGACATCATTTCTCCATTCGGACCCCTATATCAGGTACGGTGGCTTCATAAATTGATTTGTTGATAAGTATTGAAACTGAGTAGGCTAAAGAGTCAGCAGCAAGTTTTAGAAGGGGGGGTTAGATTATCAGCAGAAGGAGAACATGATTTTAGTTTTTGGAGGAGAGATTTTATGTATGAGGTAATTATAGGTTTAAGAGAGAAGATGACTTGGTTAGAAGGTGTTTGGGGAGGGATAGTAGAGTTCGAGGTATGGTCAGTGTTAGTGAGTTTATAGATAAAAAGCAGTGAAGTAATGGTTGAGGAGGCAGGCAGTGTTCTGAGCTGAATTGTTAGGATAAGGACTAGGAGTTTGAGGGCTTCTGGGGTGAAGGATAGAAATGATAGTTCTCCAGAAGTTTTTTGGATTAGAGTGGTGGCTAGTTTGGGCCTTAAATTATTTTTTTTCTCGTCGTTTAAATTAGTTTTTTTTGTTCTGTTTATGAGTTCTTTAAACATTTGATGATGGGTTGGGGATTTTAATTTTATCCAAGTTTTCCAAGCAGAATCTCTATGATGCATAAAGAAGAGAGTGTCTTCTGTAAGCCAGAGGACATAATTTGATTTTATTTTGATTTTCCAAAGGGGTGCTAGTGAGTTGAGAATGTCTAAGAAGATGGTGCTAAATTTTAGCACAGCATCATTAAGGGGAAGACTATGCAGGCAGGACCAGTTTATTGATGAGAGTCTTTCATTAAATACTGTGCAGCTTGAAGCTAGAGAGTTTAATACAGTCTTTGTAGAGATGAAGTCTGTATAGTTGAGGAGAATGTCTTTGGGTATAGATGGGTAGGTGGTCACTTAAGGAATCAGGAAATGTACTGGTCTTATGATAGAGGTTTGGATTAGTAGTCAGTATCCAGTCAAGGGTAGTACTAGAGTTGGAAGGTTGTTTCAAGTGAGTTGGGGGTTGTGATGAGCTGGGTAAATCCAAAGAAATTGATGCTTTGGCAGGGGAGTTTGCACTAAGTGTTTTCCAGCCAATATTCACATCACTCAGTATTACAGTTTCAAATGAGTTGTAGAGAAAAAGCAGGTTAGAGATGGTTGATGGTGGTCAGGGTGTGAGAGAGGGTTATATAGGTAGTAAAAAAATAAAGCAAAGATAAATGGTTTTATGGGGAAAAATAGGTTATTCTAACAATGGGCAGGATATTGAAAATAAGGGGAGAAAAGCACTGAAGAGAAAAAAGTTACTGACTAGCTAGACACAGGCAAACTAATGCAGCCTGGGGATGTAGTAGAGACTAGGGCTGACCAGTTACAGATTAAATATAAAACAAAATAGACACCTATAGATATAAAAGTAATAGGAAATGGAAGGGCTGGATGTTCAGCAGGTCGTGCCTTACAAGCAGAGTTTGCAGTGATGTAAATAATTAACCCGTGGCACAATAGATATAAAAGTAATAAGAAATGAAAGGGCTGGATGTTCAACAGGTCATGGCTCACGAGCATAGTTTGCAGTGGTGTAAATAATTAACCCCTGGCACAATAGATATAAAAGTAATAAGAAATGGAAGGGCTGGATGTTCAGTAGGTCACAGCTCATGAGCAGAGTTTACAGTGATGTAAATAATTAACCCATGGTACAATAGATATAAAAGTATCCACCAAAAGCAGCTTTTCACCAATAAACTTGTAAAAACAAATAAATAAAATAGGTGTCTTCTTAGGTTACACACTTTAATAAAAACAATAAAATCACCTCCAGTTAGTGCTTTCGTCTCACCTCTACACAGACTTCTTCAGACTGAGGTTAACTTCTACAAAATTCCTTTTTTAAGGCTTCAGTTGTCACATGGTTTAAACTCATCACATGATGCATTCATTTTAAAATGTCACTTCCTCTTACTTCCAACTTCCAAAAAGCTAACTTTGTAAAAATACTACAAAAAAGTTAAGAGAAACATTTAACAATACACTCAAGAAATACTTTATACTTTTCCTAAAATACTTAATACATTTGAAAACATTTAAGAAACACACTTTCACCAACATACTATATTTTAAAAAAGTACTACTAATGTCTGAGCCTCTTTCTTTTCAAATACATAACAAATTCCTCCGTATCATTTAAACCTGGTGGGAAGCAGGCGTTAAGTTTGACCTGCCATAAGTATTCTAGCCAACCTAGCTCTTCTTCTATATTCATAACAGTAGTATCACTAGGAAGGGCCTCTACTACCAAGAATTTATACTCTCTTTTACAATTTTTTAACTTATAATGTTTGCTAAAAGCATTATTTTCATCCCCTCTCTGTATGGCATATTTGTGCTCATAAATCCTTTTATATAGCTCACTAGTTGTTCTGCCAATATAAAAGGATTTGCAATCCAGGCAGGTTATTAAATATGCAACATTTTTCGATTTACAATTAATAACACCTGGAACTCTAACCACATTCTTACCCACCTTTATTTCTGAGGAATCTGTGTATAGAAAGTTGCACATATTACAGTTAAAGTATCTTATCATCCCTCTCTTATTTGCTTTTCCCTTTGGTTCATTTAGTTTAGCTTGAAAGAAGTTCTTATAGCTTTTAGCCCTCTTCTGCACAAACTTTGGTTGTTCACCTATTTTGTTAGCTATTTCACTATTTGTTTTAAGCACTCCCCAGTTAGTGAATGATGTAAATAATCAATCCATGGCACAACAGATATAAAAGTAATACGAAATGGAAGGGCTCGATATTCAGCAGGTTGCAGCTCCTGAGCAGAGTTTGCAATAATGTAAATATTTAACCCATGGCACAATATTGTATTCTATATCCAAGTTTGATTCCAACCTGTTCTCAGGCATGTACACATCACCAGAGTTGCAGAACAGCTTGCTAAGTGTAGGAAGAATAGGAAAAAGATTTTTCAAAAGTTTCTTCAGAAATCTAAACCCTTTTGTTAGATTTTCCCTTGTTGCTCACCTAGATACATCCTCATTGTTTCAAATCAAGTTCTAGTCACCATCTATAAGTAATATTCCCTGCTGAATGCTGATTATTTCTCCCAAAATTTTCTTAAGCTACATAATGCCAGTTTTAGATGGCATATAAATACATGCCAGCATAACACTCCTCCCCTGCCAGCAGACACTTACTACCATGAATCTACCATTATCTACCATTATTGGAACTCCTCTAACAATTAGTATAAGTACTCCCCTTTTCCTTTGTCCCTGATATTTTACAGAATATCTATCCTGAAATCCTTTTTTATCAAATTCACATACTTCTTTCCAAACATGTCTCCTATAGCATTGCAATTTTCACTTTGCCTTTCTTAATATAATTCAAAACTCTTACCTTTTTGTCTATACCCGTGAGACCATTCACACTGCAAAATAATATGAATAGTTTAGCCATTATGATAAGAAGTTATTATTCTCACTGATTATATGTAACAGTTTTTTAAATGTCTATTTTCAGCTTTTGAGTTACATGTACTCACTAATGTTTGGCAGGTTGATCCTTTATACAGTTTTTCATGTCATCTCAATTTCAACCTAAGTCATATTTTACAGGACTTTTTGTTTTAATGAAAATCCCCAAAAAAAAGCACCCCCAGAACACCCCATAACTTATTAACTTAAAACAAACACACAAAACTATGCACATCTTCAAATAATGAAATTTAACCTTTTAAGGTTATCAATGATAAGGTGCATGTTACAGCCTATACTCCTACTTATGCTAATTGCTATCTGTTCTTGTCTTATCTTTATACTCCACCAAGATATGAAAAAATAACTTGTATGCTTTCAGAAAACATTAACTTTTAGCCTTAATAATAAGTGTCCTGACTATCTTTAAATAAACTAAATTATACACTGTTCTAGTAGATGCAATGAATTATTTAGTTAACAGAAAATCCATTATCTCTTACTCACTTTCAATAATTTAAAATTTTATTTTTTAGTAAGTGCCCTTGTACCTTTTAATTTTACATTTCTCTCAGCAAACAATGCCTAGACCTGTTGAGATTTACTGTCTTCACCTGTAGTCAGCTTGTTTCCATGGAAACATAAGGACAGAAAGTACAGCTGTCGTCAGCTGCAGACTTCTTAACTCACACTGAACATTTATTTGCTATAGGAGAATTACATGTTACATTCACCATCATCTCTTCTTTTCAACACCCACTTGCTTACACAAAAACTTGCAATTAGATTAAGCCAATGGCAATAATCCAGGCATTCTTCTATGCAAAAGTAAAAAAAAGCATCTCAACTCTACATATATTATAATCAGTGCACTTTTACACCCATCTTCCAACCCAACAGCCCTGTTACAGCCTCTTATCTTAACATGCTTTTGTCTGGTCTTTCTTCTCTTCTTACATTGTCATACCTGCATTTCTTAAAACTGAAAAAAACATTTTATTTTAGCATCTTTATCACATACAATCACTGAAAATGCTGTACTATATGATATGCAATTTATATCATGAAATGTTTTACACATAATTCTATTAAGAACACCCATTTTATTTATACTTACTTTTCCTTTTTTTCCTTTAGTTTTCTTCTAAACATTAATGACATGAAGTGGGGTATATGCCTTTCAGTCCCCCCCACAGGTTTAACAAAGTTAACAAAAGTCCAGTCACTTTTTCTTGTAAAGCCATATTTCATAGATGGGATTGATGCTTTATGGTCTCATATTTAATCACTAATTTTGCTAGACTGCCTCCTATTCATCATCATATCCCAACCCCAGACTCCAGTTCTTGTCCAGTTCTTCTAGTCACCTCCTGTGCTTTTTTCTGTCTCTCAAGCATTTATTTATTTTTATTTATTTATTTATTGATATTTGTTAATCGGGTTGGTCCAGCTGGGCCAGGGGCTCATTTTCAGTGGAGATCCAAGGAGAAAAGCTTGAGTTACAAAACAATTAAGGATTACATAGGTAACAAAAAATAGAAAGTAACATAACCAAGTTTCACTCCAAAACATATTAGTAAAAATTTGAATCAAACAAACATTTTCCTTTGGAACACTACAAAAGGTTTCACAAGTAAATTCTCTCTATGAGCTTCATTATCAGAGCAATGAGAAGTGGACTTCCATTCTGTTTGAACATTTTGTTGGACAAAGTTTTGTATTTCCTCCTTAAGCTGTTTTACATAAAAAAATATGTTTATCCTCTAGGAAAAAATGTTCTAAATACAGCTGGATATAGCAGCTTGAATCTCACACAGTCTTTCAACATTGCCTGATTGCTGAGATTAATTTTCTTCTCTGCTGCCTGGTGTACAGTGAGTAATCATTTTCCACAAACACTGTACTAGCTCTTTTTTAAAACATTTTGCCATTCTACCACAGTTTTTTTTCAGGATCAACTGTTTCTTTTGGCATGATTACAACTTTACTAATATAGGTCTTGGCTGCTTTTTCATAGCCAGGATTGGAGCATACACATAATGTCCCATTTCAATTAACAAATCTTGCTGTGGAATACCAGTCCAGTCACTTATTTGTACTTTTATCAAATTGATACTGCCTGTTCCTTCCAGTTTCTCTGGAACCCCAGAAAAATCTCAAGTTTTTTTTTTTTGCATGTTCTGTCTTCTAACTCTGCCATTTTTTGAAACAGCTCTTCTTGAGCAGTCTAATATTTAGCCAGACTTTTCTTCATTTTGACCTCTGATTTTTGAGTCTTATCAGTTCATCTGAATAGCTGTTTAAAGCTTCTTCCATTTTCCAGCCTTTTATTTGAGTTGATATATTCCTTCAGCGTTTCATTTATTTTAATCAGTTGTGAGCACATTTGATTTATTTTTTGCCTTTAAATTACTGAAAGCTATTTCTTGTACCAAAGCTGGAGCTTGAAATGCTTTTTGCTTATCAGCTGCAGGGTTATTCCCAGTTACTGTTTTCTCTTCATCTTTTTATTTATTTGACATTTGTTGACTGGGTTACTCCAACTGGGCAGATGTCCATTTTCAGCACAGACCCAAGGAGAAAAGCTCCAGTAGATAAATACAAGTAATATGTAAATAAGACATTAAGTATAAAGGTACTACCAAACAACTGAACACCAAATTAGTAACAGTTTCATCCTAAAACATAGTCACAGTGAAAGTATAAACATACAGAATAATATACAGAATAACAATAAACACATTATAGTTTCATTCAGTAACTAGTGAATAATACAGTTTCTTGCAGTTATGAAGCTGGTAGTAGGTTAAGGAATAAAAATGCAAACAGTTTATCTGTATGAGATAGTTTTAGTTAGCAAATGTTATGGTACAATGGAGGAAAAAGAGATGGAGAGAAACAGGTATTTAGGAGGCCGAGGTTTGGAAAGGGGGGGATAGATTAGTTTGGATCAGTGCAATAACAGATCCATGTATTAAATAGATAGTCTTCTAAAGTTTTTTGAAACAGATTAAGTTAGAGATAGATCTTAAGGAAAGTGGCAGTTTGTTCCACGCCATGCACTGGCTGCTGAGAAATTATAGGGGAGTTTGCCAATGATTTTATTAATTTTTTGGATCTGGAGGAGGAGTTGGTCACAGCTGCAGTGAGTACGGTTAGGAGTATGGGGGTGGTGAGTGTTGAGAGAGCAGGACAGGAGAGTGGTTGGTTTAAGATGGAGTGAGTCAGGTGTAGCTGAGGCAGTAGGAGTTGATGGTGCAGTTCTAACCACTGTAGGTTTTTTACAGATAGACAGTGGTGCGAGTGATAGGGTAGATTAGTGGCAAATCTAGCAATTTTATTATAAGTCTGTTTAAGTTTAGTTAAGAGATTTGTTTGAAGGTTTGTAAGGATTGGGGCAGGATATAGTAGGGTGGGCACTAGATGGGCATGTGCTAGTGTGACCTCAGATTCATTTGAGAGGAATTTTTTATTTCTATAAAGTAGGTCCAGTTTTGATGAGTGTTTTTGATGCAGTTTTGGATATGAAAATCGAATTTAAGTTGGCCATCAATAATAAGCCCCTAGTAGTTTAGTGTGGGCTTCAACCTTGATAGTTGTGCTATTAAGAGTGGAGACAGTGAAGATAGATTTGAGGTGTTGAAGAGATTTAGGAAGGTAAAGGAGGAGTTTAGTTTTGTTTGGGTTGAGTAGGAGTTGGTTGGATGTTAGCCTGCTGTTGGTCTAAATTTGTGGAAGGCACTATAGCCTTCCACTGCTGGAGTACTTTCTACACCTTTAATTCAAGTCTCTGTAACAGAACAGATGTTTTCATTATCCAGAATAAGGAGAACTTGGAGGGTTTGGAGTTTGTTGCTCAGGCTCCTAAGACTGAACAGTAATACTTTAAGGTTGCTTTGGGTTTTGTGCTTATTTATTTATTTTGCTAAGTTGGTAGTTTTGTCATTTTGAGATTGCCTAAAAAAGGCTCCAAGGAGTTGGATAAAGTTTTAGCCAATACCTGTAAGCCCTGGGGGATAAGTACAGACCATTCTTGGCAAAGTAAAGTGGTCTGTTAACCATGTCCTCCTATGCTGATATTGGATTCCCTGGAGGGAAACCAGAAACTAAACCAATTATTAAACTCAATAATTTTCTCTTCAAACTGTGGCATAATCTTTGGTGAGAGGAGAATGCTACTCAGTGCAAGGCATATTCAGAGAGATCCATAATGTCTCTCCTCATATAGTCCAGTGAGGTATGTCTCAGGTAATTTACACTGACATGGACTATGAGTGCATGTGTGATATTGTGTATTCTAGCTACAGATAGGCTAATAACTGTTATCTTCTTCTTTTCAAGTCTGGTGAGAGGGTATCTGTGTGTCATACAATTGAATCCCCTTTGGCAAGAGTACTAGGTAAAGTGTTAGCTTGCCTTATGGGCTTTGTTCTTTGGGGATCATTGGGTGTAGATTTATGTGTGGTTTTAGGTGTTACTTTGGTCTGTGCATAGTGACTGCTGAGGGTTAGGTGTTGTAGTTTGATGGCTTATGAGGTCTTTGAATTTTGGAGAGGTTTAAGTGCTTCAACACAGAAAAACTCTTTAAAGCAAAATGTCAAAGAACCCACCAGATGATCCTTACCAACATGACATCAATGTCAACTATCGCTATGGTACTTCATCCTCCAGTTAAATCCAACTAAAAACTGGTAACATTTTCCTTGAAAATGCCCCATTAGTTAGAAGTGAACATCACAAAGTTTAGAGGCTTCAAACATATAAATCTTGTACAATTCTATGATGAAGACTCAGACTTCAAGTTTAACGGCATTGTCTAAAATTCTGACACATGAAGTAGTTACACATACAAATTCTATCTGCAGCTACAAATCCATAGATCTGGCAGTGCCTACAAGATACAACCAACATGAGAAGTTTAAAAGTAAGCCAGCCTGGTGATCCATATGCATAAAAAAATACAATAAAAGAAAAAAAAAGCTTCTTTGAGTTGGTTGGATGTTAGCCTGCTGTTGGTCTAAATTTGTGGAAGGCACTATAGCCTTCCACTGCTGGAGTACTTTCTACACCTTTAATTCAAGTCTCTGTAACAGAACAGATGATGTTAAGTTGTCTATCTCGCCTTCATTCTTGCTGGATGGGTTCGGAGCCAACCTCGGCTCCGACTCGGCCACTCTAAAAGCTCGAGAGTTGGTTCCACCGGCTCGAGGCTCCCCTTATATCCCACAATGCTAGGCGAGAGTTACCCCAGATCTCGTTTGCCGCTACAGCTTCGAGGTTGGTTTTCTACCGGTTCTTGGTAAATTATTTTTTCTTGTGTAATTTAGTCTTTCAAAACCCCTTTATTTTTAATATATTCACTTATTTTCCTTAGTTTAGAAATATTTTTATCCCCTTCAAAAAAATTTCCGTTTTTTTCCCTCAAGAACCTTAGGTTCTTCCCTTGGGCCTACAGGCCTTTTCTCTTCCCTAGTGGAGTGTGTGTGTATTATTTTATTTTAAAATCCTAGTTAGTGGTTTTTATTATAATTTAACTTGACAGGGTGTAACTAGTGTGTTTGTGTGTGTTTGTTTACACCTGTTTAAAAATGTCCAAAGAAGCAAAGGTCTCCGGATTCAAGAAGTGTGATGCGTGCTGTCAGAAAATGTCTCTGACAGACGCCACACTTCTTGTGTCTACTGTCTGGGGCCTTTGCCTGCAGGACTCCTGTGCTGTGTGCCATGGCTTCAGCCCCAGGGTCCTGCAGGAAAGAAAAAATAAATTGATACTAAGAGGCTTACTCAAGCCAGAGGATTCCCTATCTGTTTCAACAGGGAAGCCCTCTAAGGCATCTAGGTCTTCGACTCCGACAACTGAGCCGAGACCTAAGGTTTCTCAACCTCTGCCTTCATCGGCTCGCTGGAGCCGATAAGTCTCAGTCCACAGTTTCTGGCTCCTCGGCTCCGCCGAGCCGAGGTAGAGTTCCGTGTCGGCTCCGACCAGACCTTCGGAGCCGACAACTAGGAAGAGGTCCAGGTCACCATCTCTTGGCTCCGTTCATTCCGCTCCAGGATCTCCCCTGCTGTCTGAACGGAGCCAAAGATCTCACTCCTCTAGGTCATCGAGGCTGTCGGATCATGACCTTCAGAGGGTAGTGAGTCGACTTCTTAAGTCCGAGGCACTGGCCCAGATGCTTCAGAGCCCGACACATCAGTCGATGCCTGCCCCGTCCATCAACATATTCCTCCTTGACTCTTTTGAGCTCGGAGCCGGGTCACGCCGGAACCGAGACTGTGATAGCGTCGGAGCCGATACAATTGTCTTCGGCTCCGTCGGCTCCGTTTTCCTTGGAAGAATCTCGGCGCCGGACTTCCCTCGTCGGCTCGAGGGGTGAGTGGCATCGACCCTTGTCCGACCCCTCTCCCTCTCGGTGCTTGGCTGGTGAGTTCGGCTCCGACATCGGCCTCGGAGCCATCACTGTCGGTGCCGAGGGGGGTTCTTAGCTTCTCAGAGCGGGGACCTCTGGCTCTGCCTGGCAGGGTGCATTCGAGGTCATGCGGAGTGTGTTAGAGCCTGGCTCTACTCCACAGTCGGCTCCGTCTGCCCCTCCCTCTATGGTGCCTCAGGCTAAGTCAACTCACTCCCTCATCCCGGACCGCAGAGAGCCGGCTCCTCAGGAACCCCCTGTGGGGATTTCATCCTCTTCCGAGGCCTCTCCTGATTTGGCAGAAGAGCCCCCTCGGAAGAGGAAGTGTAAGAGGAAACACATTGACTCACCTGAGTCCATCACGGCAGACACAGATTTGGATGATTCTGAGGGTTCCCCCCGTTCCCCTTCTGAAGATGTCTCATTTGCAGACATTCTGGAGATCCTGAAACAGAGGGGAAATTGGCCAGCCCTCAACCCTTCGGAGGACGAATCTGTGTATCTTGAGGCGTTTGGCTCTCGTCCTTCCACCTCCTAGGTGTCTCGCCCGTTTGACCCCCTCATGCAGGTGGTTGCTAAGAAGGCATGGACCGCTCCTGATTCAGTGGACCCCACTCCCAGGAGACCCTCCAAGTTCATAACAGCACCAGCAGACAAACAGTTCTTAACAAAAGGAGTTTCTGTGGATGCTATGGTGGTAGCTGCTGCCACTAAGAAGGAGCTAGCTGATCCTTCAGTACCTGTCCATCCACCTAACAAGGAATCTAGGTCCATGGACAGGTAATGGAAGCGGATGTTCTCGTCAGCGACATTTACCATGCGTTCGCTGAACTACCTGTGCCATTTTACTCGTCTTCAAAGGGACTTGATCAAGGAAGCGAGTGAAATGTTAAAGGACCCTACAGCTGCGGGTTTTCAAGATAAGATGAACACGCAGCTGGCTACTCTTAACTCCATAACCAACTCCTCCATGCGCCTTCTTTCTTACGCAGCTGATGGAGCGAGCAGAGCCACAGGGACAGGTGTGGCCTTACGTAGGCATGCCTGGATGCGGCTATGCAATTTTGCGGACCCTTCAAGACGTCTTTCACGAACTCCCGTTTGATGGATCATCCCTCTTTGGTCCTCAAGTGAAAGAGACCTTGACTAGGTGCGAAACTGATGGCAAGACCCTTTCTGCCGGAGTCCGTTTTCTACTCCTTCTAGGCCTTACCCCAAAGGCCAGAAAGGTGGAAAGATGTGGTTCCGTAAACAATCTCAAGGGACTTCGCCTGACGACAGAGTCGCTTCCGCCAGAGGCAGAGGCGGGAATAACAATGGTAGACGCCCTAGGGGCAGGGGGTCCGCAGAACCAGGGCAATCGGAAGCCTTCCTGACAAGCCCTTTCAGCATCCCTGAGGTGTTGCCTGACTGCCCATCTTCGAGGCAGTCGGGGAAGATTGTCACTGTACCCAGAAGCCTGGCTATCCCTGACTCAAGACAAATGGGTACAGTCCATCATTTCGAAGGCTATTCTATCCCTTTCTTCGCATTCCAAATCAGTTAAAAATCCCTTCCAGATGTTCCACCGCTCAAAGGGATCTAGCGGTTTTGGAGATTTCAAAACTGCTTGCAAAAGAGCAATTCAGCCAGTTCCAGCAGACCAGCAAGGATCCGAATCTACTCAAGGTTCTTTTAGTTTCAAAGAAAACAGGGGACTGGAGACCAATTTTGGATCTCAGTGTCTTGAACAGATCAGTCAAGAAAACAAGATTTCGGATGGTCACGCTGCAATCCATCCTTCCCTTTTGGGCAAAGGAAACTGGATGTGCTCTATAGACCTTCGGGATGCGTACTATCACATAAAATGAACAGACGCTCCAGAAGATTCCTCCGCTTCAGGCTGGGAACCAGTCATTTTCAGTTCAGGGCCCTGCCCTTTGGTCTCACCACTGCCCCCGGTGTTTACCAAATGCATGGCAGTGGTAGCTTCTCACCTGAGACGACAAGGATTCCAGGTGTTTCCATATTTGGACGACTGGCTCCTCACAGCTCCCACCAAGCATCTCCTTCTGATGGCCAGAGATTACACTTTTCGCGTTTGTCAAAAGCTGGGTATTTCAATAAATTGCGAAAAGTCTGTTTTGTCGCTTTGTCGTACTATTACCTACATAGGCGCAAATCTAGATACAGTAAACATGTCTGCGAGACTAACACATCAGAGGATAACAGACATTCACAAACTGGTATCACTCCTTTTCAACAACAAAAGAATCAAAGCCAGGTTAGTTCTGAAAGTGTTGGGAATTATGGCAGCGGCCATACCTCTGCTTCCATTAGCCAGATTCCACATGCGGATCCTTCAATGGATGCTCTTTACTCAATGGTCATACCAGCAACTTCCAATGTCTCACACCATTATGATCACGCAAGCGTGCAAAAATCATCTCATGTGGTGGATGTCTTCCCCTCAGCTCTTGTTGGGAAGACCCTTTGTTCCACCTCCTCCGGTTGCTACTCTGACAACGGATGCCTCCCTGATCGGGTGGAGGGGGCATTATCAGGGCAGGACGGTCCAGGGCACATGGCAACCAAACGAATGCCACTTGCACATAAATGTTCTGGAGATGAGAGCAGTGCTTTTAGCGTTGCAAGCCCTTCAAGACTCTCTTCCCTTGGGAACGATTGCAATCCAAACAGACAATATGTCTGTAGTGTGGTACATCAACAAACAAGGCGGAACCAGGTCATACCCCCTGTGTCGAGAAGCACTCAGACTGTGGCAATGGGCGATTTCTTCTCAGCGGTTTCTGATAGCAACGCACATCCCCGGAAAGTCCAATCAAATTGCGGACAAGTTGAGCAGAGCTATACTCATGCCTCACGAGTGGTCTCTGAAAAGTGAGAGAAATTTTTCTCAAGTGGGGTCAGCCTTGCTGCGATCTTTTTGCTACTCCCCAAAACAGCAAGTGCAGAGAATATTTCACTCTATTCCCTTTACCAGGCCAACCCAGCAGAGACGCTCTAGTCCAAGTTTGGCCCCGGGGACTTCTGTATGCATTTCCTCCTTTCCCACTGATCTCTCAAGTGATACAGAAAGCTATCGCTCAGAAGGCCTCATTGATCCTCATTGCTCTTTACTGGCCTCGACAAGTGTGGTTCCCCTTTCTACATCGTTTTCTCTTGGAGCGACCGTGGAATCTGGACCTAGTTCCAGACCTTTTGATCCATCAGTCGGGTCAGTTTCATCGCTCCCTCCCCTCTCTGAACCTCACTGCTTGGTTCCTCCAGTTCCAACCTTAGCCAGGCTTCCTCAATTATCTCACTCTGTTAGAGATATTTTGATAGCTTCCCATAAATCTTCCACTCGGAAGATTTATTTGAGTAAGTGGAAACGCTTCACATGTTGGGCTCAAGGAAAGGACATAGATCCTTTCACTGCTTCCATCCAATTAGTCCTTGATTTTCTAGCTGAACTCTTCCATGCAGGTTCATCTCCCTCTACACTTAAAGTTCAATTGGCAGCTATTTCTAACTTTCATGTGGGTATTTCTGAATCTGCCTTAATGTCCCACAAGCTTTGCAAAGCCTTTTTGAAAGGAGTTTTTCTTCTCAGACCTCCCATAAGAAATCCTCCTTCTCCTTGGGACCTAAATTTAGTTCTGGCTTCTTTGATTCTTCCCCCTTTCGAACCTGCAGTCTCCTGTTCTTTAAAATTATTATTATGGAAAACTCTTTTTCTGGTAGCTATTACATCAGCTAGAAGAGTATCAGAGCTTCAAGCACTCAGCTGTCGTCCTCCTTATCTTTTGTTTCATAAGGACAGAGTATCCTTACGAACTAATCCGTCCTTTTTGCCTAAAGTGGTCTCGACGTCAAATCTAAATCAAAGCATTGATCTACCTGTCTTTTTTCCAGAATACTCCAATAGGTTTGAACAAAAACTACACTGCCTGGATGTTCACCGTCAATTGAGGTACTACTTGGATAGAACAAAACAGTTCAGAAAATCTGATCAGCTGTTTGTCTCCTATGCGAAAGCTGAAAGGGACTTTCAGTTTCAAAGGTATCATTATCCAGATGGCTTACATCTCTGATTACCCTTGTTTATGAGATTAGACACCAAAAGCTGCCTAATAAACCTAAAGCTCATTCCACCAGAGCTTTGGCTACTTCTTTAGCCTTCCAAGACAGACTGCCTATTGACACCATTTGTGCAGCTGCTACTTGGGCTACTCCTCACACTTTCATTTCTCATTATAAATTGGATTTAGCTTCTAGGCATAGAGCTAACTTTGGTTCCACTGTTCTCAGGAGTCTGTTCCGTTAGGCCACCCGGGACAAGGTGCTAGGGACGCGGTCCCATCCAGCAAGAATGAAGGCGAGATAGACAACTTAACATATAGAAGTTATGTTCTTACCATAACGTTCCATGTTAGTTGTCTTCTTCTCTTCTTCGGCCCCACCCTCCTTCCCCCTGGCCTGGACAGACCTAGAGGAGTGTGATTGTGACCTCTCTTTCTACCACCTCTTTCTTAGACATATGCTATTATGCATATTTCCTGGTTCAGGATGTAGGTCACCCTTCTTTCTTCCTGTTGTTAGAGGTGGACTCTGTTTTACAGTTATTCTGTTACTGTTATAAGCTGGGGTTAGCTTACAAACGAGATCTGAGGTAACTCTCGCCTAGCATTGTGGGATATAAGGGGAGCCTCGAGCCGGTGGAACCAACTCTCGAGCTTTTAGAGTGGAGTCGGAGCCGAGGTCGGCTCGAACCCATCCAGCAAGAAGAAGGCGAGAAGAAGACAACTAACATGGAACGTTATGGTAAGAACATAACTTCTATTTTTCATTATCCAGAATAAGGAGAACTTGGAGGGTTTGAAGTTTGTTGCTCAGGCTCCTAAGACTGAACAGTAATACTTTAAGGTTGCTTTGGGTTTTGTGCTTATTTATTTATTTTGCTAAGTTGGTAGTTTTGTCATTTTGAGATTGCCTAAAAAAGGCTCCAAGGAGTTGGATAGAGTTTTAGCCAATACCTGTAAGCCCTGGGGGATAAGTACAGACCATTCTTGGCAAAGTAAAGTGGTCTGTTAACCATGTCCTCCTATGCTGATATTGGATTCCCTGGAGGGAAACCAGAAACTAAACCAATTATTAAACTCAATAATTTTCTCTTCAAACTGTGGCATAATCTTTGGTGAGAGTAGAATGCTACTCAGTGCAAGGCATATTCAGAGAGATCCATAATGTCTCTCCTCATATAGTCCAGTGAGGTATGTCTCAGGTAATTTACACTGACATGGACTATGAGTGCATGTGTGATATTGTGTATTCTAGCTACAGATAGGCTACTAACTGTTATCTTCTTCTTTTCAAGTCTGGTGAGAGGGTATCTGTGTGTCATACAATTGAATCCCCTTTGGCAAGAGTACTAGGTAAAGTGTTAGCTTGCCTTATGGGCTTTGTTCTTTGGGGATCATTGGGTGTAGATTTATGTGTGGTTTTAGGTGTTACTTTTGGTCTGTGCATAGTGACTGCTGAGGGTTAGGTGTTGTAGTTTGATGGCTTATGAGGTCTTTGAATTTTGGAGAGGTTTAAGTGCTTCAACACAGAAAAACTCTTTAAAGCAAAATGTCAAAGAACCCACCAGATGATCCTTACCAACATGACATCAATGTCAACTATCACTATGGTACTTCATCCTCCAGTTAAATCCAACTAAAAACTGGTAACATTTTCCTTGAAAATGCCCCATTAGTTAGAAGTGAACATCACAAAGTTTAGAGGCTTCAAACATATAAATCTTGTACAATTCTATGATGAAGACTCAGACTTCAAGATTAACGGCATTGTCTAAAATTCTGACACATGAAGTAGTTACACATAAGATCTGGCAGCACCTACAAGATACAACCAACATGAGAAGTTTAAAAGTAAGCCAGCCTGGTGATCCATATGCATAAAAAAATACAATAAAAGAAAAAAAAAGCTTCTTTAACTGTATATCAAAACAAAAAAAACTTTAGATCTAGGTTAACATTATAACAACACAAAAGGAAATGAAAAACACACCATCAGGAATACAAAGGCATCCCATTAAGCTTGACTAACATCAGAAGCTACAGACAATTACATATTGTTTTTTAGTTACATTAAGAAACTCAGGACTTATTTAAAATGGCACTACCTACTTGGATCCAGTAGAGAGAGCCAACATAATAGCAAACAAAGTAAGTGCAAATTACATCCCTGAAACAACTATAAAAATCCCACGTATTCCACATACTCTCAACCCCCATTATAACCAAAGATCAATTGCTAAAGATAATCTACAAAATGAAGAATACCTCATATAAGCCTGATAATAAACCTGGCTGCCTGATAAACAGTACAACACAAACCCTAGTTGACCCACTCCTATAGCTATTCAGTCTGAGCATACCCACTGGTTTTGTCCCTGAAGTGTCACATAGTTGTTGTGAAGTCACTTGACAAAGGTGGACCTACAACTGAACCCCTTAAACTACAGACACATTAACCTAACTAGTCTCATCTGCAAAGCCATGAGGGAATCACAACTGACCTGATTAATCAATCCTGTTTAATGAATCTGGTCAACTTATTTGAGAGGGGAGCACAAGCCTTAGACAGTGGACATGTCTAAAAGCTCCCTCTACACCAGCTAAGTGAGAGTGTTTCCCCCTCTTGGTTTGGATCCATTTGAATATCCCACTGAGACAATCAGGATTGGGCCTCAAAAGGACAGTTTATGCAGAAGTCTAAAAGCGTATGTCTTACCCCTTATGCTTCCATTGATAATCTTGATTCAATTTGTCTATATAAACCTCGGTAGGGCAGTGGTGCACACAGTTACCAGGATGCTATTGCTAGGTTCCCCCCACTTCCATCTCCTACCATACACTAATCTTTTTGTCTGGCATTATTTACTTATTTTTACTGTAATACTCAATTGCTTGATCAAACAAAACAATACAACAATTTCTACAGTGAACAGAGAGCTTGTTAATTTGAAATTTTGGCACTAACCTGCAGTGGTATACTGAAACTGATAGTTTTTTGCTTCGGATGCATTTCTACCCATTCCATCCACCCTCACTTCGCTCGGGCTCACTCCACTCCTTTACCCTATCCCCAGTTCCCATTCACCCCACTACTCCCACATTAATAGTTACCTAAGCTCCATCCCTTCCTGTTTGAAAGAATCACATTATCCCCCAGCTTAGCTGTAACCACCAATAATAACCCAGCCCATCCTTCTTGTAATATATAATCCTCTCACACACACTACATACACCTGACCTTCTTTTGCTGGTCCCTTTATAGACTCCACATTAATGTCTTTCACATCATAGTACCTCTCAAATATGCACTACCATCAAAAAACATTACTACTCACCTCATTAACACAACTCACACACAGAACATCACTCCCACCTCTCAATCCTAAAACTCCAACCACCACAGATACATTTACCTCTAACTACCACTCATACCATCACATTACACATTACAAGCATCTACCTACATTTATTTCATTACAAATTACCCTATTACTTCATTCAAAACTTCTACACTCTGCTTATACCAAACCTCACCTCATACCTTTCACATCTACCTCCATAAAGAAACAAACATATTTTCCTGTCTAACCTCTTTCTTGCTACAATTTGGTGACATCCACCCAAGCCCTGGCCGTAAAACCAATCAAACAAAAATTACAGCCCCCCCCCAAAAAAAAATCTAAATTTTATGACCCTTAACATGAGAAGCCTAGGCAACAAAATATCCCCCGTGCATGCTTGGATAGATCAGTACAAACCTGGCTTGCTAGCCCTAACTGAAACCTGGCTAAAGTCCAACATACAAGACTTTGAATTCCTACCTCCCAACTGCAGCACAGTTAGACTAGACAGAAAACACCAGAGAGGTGGTGACATAGCATTACTCTATCCTGACTACCTTAACGTCAGTCCTTTTACTAACGTAACCCCTACTTTTTCCACAGCGGAAATACTCATATCTTTCCTAAATCTGAACATCACAAAGCGAATCTGCATCATTGTTCTCTCTACTCCCCCAGACCAAAATACTCCAGTAATAGAAGACATTCTATTCTGGACCACGCATAATATAAAACATGAAACCATTATCTTAGGGGACATTAACATAGGCTAGCAATCTTTCACATCCCAACCATCAACAAATAGCATCAACCTATATATTTTTTCTCAACTCATTACTAGCCCCACCAGGTACAATAAAAACTACACTCAACATTCTACCCTAGACTGGGTACTAGCATCACATCCCTCTAACTTTACCTCTGCTAGCAGCCATCCAAACTCTCCAAGTGACCACCTAGCTGCTTTCACCATACAAGTTAACATTCACTCACCAAAAAACACACACCCTAAAATCAGTTCATAACCTGGCTAATTTCTCTAAAGACAAGTTCAATGAACTACTTCACAAAATAAACTGGGCACCACTGAAGGATCTACCACTAGATGACACAGTACACTACTTCAACAATAATTTCACAGAATTACTTGACACCTTAGCCCCAGTGCCCACAAAAAGAGTTAAACAGAATCTAGTCCCTTGGCTAACCAAGGAAAGTAAAAATGTAATGAAGAAAAGGAATATAGCCTGGGATAAAAGGAAGCAAAATAAAAATAACCCAATCTAATTCATTTCAAGCAATGATGCAACCACGCAAAAAACAAGTTTTCAAAGAAAAACAACTATACTATATTCACCTGCATTAGCAACATAAAACCAATCCAAGAAAAGTCTGGTCCACAATCATAACCCTACTCTACCCTGGAACTAAAAAAGACTCCAGGATTCTCACTCAATGCCCCTCCCTCACAAATTGCTGAAGACTTTAACACCCACTTCATAAACTCTATAGATGATCTGATCACTAAAACCACCAACACCTGCCCTTCTTCCTCTCTGACTACCCCTAATGATGCTCCTTCATCTGGCCCACACCTCTTCACTTTCATGGCACTAAACCCCCTACCAAGAAACATGGCACTTTCTCTCTATAACCAATATCCATGAGCCTCATAAAAAGATTACTGCACAAACTCAAACCGACAATCTCCCCCCTGCATTCTTAAAATTAGCAGCAGACTCCATAGCATACCAACTCAGTATCCTGATCAACTGATCTAAATCTAAATCCACAGTACTTAACATCTGGAAAAAGCCCCATATCCCAATCCACAAAAGAGGTAACTCCACTGTATTTACAAAAGTTTGACCCATAGACATGCGTTCTCCCATCTCCAGAATAATGGAAAAATATATTCATCTTCAACCCATGAAGTATTTACAGCACAACAACCTCCTTACAAACACTCAATATGGCTTCTGTCTAGGCCACAGTGCATCTACAGCCCTCCTAGCCTTCACCAAATCTAAAAACACAGCTGAGAGACAGGTTGCTATGTGTCTGCTCTATTTCTTGACCTGTCTAAGGCATTTGACACTGTGTCACACTCATTCCTCCTGAACAGGCTCTCTAACTTAGGACTTATCCCTCCCACACTAAATGGTTTCACAGTTACTTACATCATCGAAAACAAGTAGTTAAATGGTCAGCTGTTATCTCTGCCTTTCTACTAAACCCTACCCGAGTACCACATGGCTCCATCTTAGGACCCCTACTTTTTAATATATTTACTAACGACCTATGTACTGCTTGCACTAGTAGAACACTAATTCAGTATGCAGATGATTCCACATTAATCTGCACTTCTCCCACACTAACCCAACTCCTCGCTGATACACAACAAAACTTTTTCCTGCTGTTGAATCCTGGCTCACTGACTGCCAACTATTCCTTGACCCAAAAAAGTAAGCTGCTTCTTTTTCAATCAAAAAACTGCACTACCAATTTTGACTTTTTCAAAATTCACTCTTCAGTCAATACCACTATTGAAATAGTTCACCACACCAAGCTGCTAAGTATTATCACAGATGACTACCTATGGCTTGATCTCCATGTTCAACAAAATATATAAAAAAAAAAAAAAAAAACCACCAGAAACTCTGCACACTGTATAGAAACAAACACTACCTAAACTCTTCAACTAAAGTTACCCTCACCAAAACTTTCCTTCTACCCTCGTTGCATTATGGCGCATCTGTAGTTACCAACTTACAGAGCTCCACTAGATCCAAAATGGAATAGTGCTATAACAAACTGGCCAAGATTGCCAACAACTGTAAAACTAGAACACACCACTGTACTTCACTAAAAATACTAAACTGGCTAGAATTTCCAAACCACCTACTATACATCCAACTACTTACACTACACACTGTGGTCTGTAAATCCGTAGTTTGCCAGTCCTAAATAACACCGTCAAACCGTACATCCCAAACAGAACACTTAGTTCTGTAGACAAAGACCTTCTTGCTATCTCAAAACCCTCTAAGACAGCTGGACAAAGCCTATATTTCTACTATGTTGCAAAAGAGACTTACTCCCACTACCTGTAAGAACTACTACAAACCCACCTGCCTTTAAAAGTGTACTAAAACAACACTTGAATGACTCTCCACTTTGTTTGTGTACTGTTCCCAGCTAATCCCTTCCCAAATCTGCAAAATCTGATCTTCACTCTCTCTCTGTCCATCCTTTTTACTGTCCTTCCCTCCTACAACTCCCTCCTGCCTGCTCCTCCTACCTCCCCAGTACTTGTCTGACCTAGGCTCCTCCTACTTTCCCAGTACTTCTCCTACCTAGGCTTATTCTACCTCCCCAGTATGTTTCCTACCTTGGCTCGTCCCACTTCCCCAGTACATCTCCTTCCTAGGCTCCTCCTACCTCCCCGTACTTCCCCCACCTAGGCTTCTCCTACCTCCCCAGTACATCTCCTCCCTAGGCTCCTCCTACCTCCCCAGTACATCAGATGCCTAGGCTCCTCTTACCTCCCCAGTACTTCTTCCTCTTTACTATCCCTATCCTATCTAACAACCTCTGCAACTAAAAATGTACCTATTACTTGTATTTCTAGCAATAGTTTGCTTTCTACTTAGAAAACAATATCTGCTTAGAAAATGTCTACTCATCTCCTTATCATAATGTACCTAAATACTTGTAGTTCTTGTAATACTGTGCTTTTCTGCTAAGAAAATATTGTGTTTTCTGTTTATAAAAATGTCTACTCATCTCCTTATCACGATGTATCTATTACTTGTAAGTCTTGTAATATTGTGTCTTTTGCCTATAAAGTTTGTACATTTTAGACTGTAACTGGAGCTTTTCTCCCTGGGCCTCCACTTCAACCATCTTTTATAGTTGATTTTCTTTTAGGCTCTCTAAATTTCTTCCTTGCTGGCATCCAGGCAGTGTACTTGCTTGCTTACCATTAACTGAATTTTACTAAGGCTGGTAGAATTACTGGCCCTTATCTATCAGTTTCTTTTCACACTGGGAGAATTGAAATTAAGTTGTTGATCAGTGTGCAGCCATCTTGGAAGTCCTTCATAACCATAGTTCAAAGGCTGTTGATAAGGTTGTAGTCCAAGGAACTACTGAAATGTCTAGTTCAAATTCCCAGTTTTTCCTACACACTATCTGGTTACGTGACTTGCTCAAGGTCACACAGGCAGAAGAAGGCTGACATCATCAAACCCTGCACCAGTGGAACTACAACTCACAGCTTTAATCCTCTGCACTAACTGCCAGATGATCTTGGACTAAATGCCCTTTTCCACACTCACCTGCTGACACAGTCAAATGCAGATTTGCATACATTCTCTTATAACCTCTCAAATTATATCCCTACTCTGTGCATGGGCACACATACACACACACACACACACACACACACACACACACACACACACACACACACACACACACACACCACTGAAAAGATTCATAACCCAAAAGTACAGTAAACACGTATCATCAAGAAAAACTTTTGGCACCTTCACAAATTAAATTAGACCGTCATACCACGTAATACATCAAATAAGAGATTCCCATCTTGATTAAATGTTTTATATATATATATATATATATATATATATATATATATATATATATATATATACAGAGAGAGATAGATATACATATATATATATATATATATATATATATATATATAGATAGATACACACACATATATATATATATATATATATACATACATATATAGATATACATATATATATATATAGATATGTGTGTGTGTGTGTGTGTGTGTGCCACTGTACACACACACACACACACACACACACACACACACACACACACACACACATATATATATATATATATATATATATATATATATATATATATATAGTTGTACATCATTTTTGGGTACTGAATAATATGTGTGATATAAATAGTGTTAACAATAGTATACATCTCAGTATTTTGGTTTTAAAGCTTTGTTACCATATAATGTAAATATCACATATATTCATTAACTTTATATTCACTAAATCATTATTTCAATAACAACAATCCGATTTTTTTTATTTTTATTTTTTATTTGTGTATATTTAATTTTTTTACTGAGGTAGAATCCTAATCTCAGTGGATCATGTTCTGTCTCAACCGAGAGTAGACAATAAGGATAATACAGATTAGCTTGGATAGTACAGTAGGTAAAGTTAATACATGTAGAACATATAACATCAAGTAGTTTTAGAACATTTCACTAACATACAAAAATGATATTTTACTGTAGATTACAGTATGTTCAGTGTAAGTGTTAGCTAGAGGAACAATTCTTTCATTTTGGTTTAATGAGTAATTAAGTGAGACTAATTATGTGGTCTTTTCTTGTATAAACCAAGGGTTTTTCCAGGCTAGGATAGATGAATTTAGTAGAGTATCAAGTGTGGGACTCGGCCTACACACCACAAGACTAAAGTCTGAGTTGAGACTATTTATTCACTTCATTCATAAGGTGTATCCTCAAAACGCCTTAAGAGGGACTGTCAGCAATAAATGATTTATCCAACTGCCTAGATTGGGAAGCTCTAGAAAAAACTGTAGAACCTGCAATCAGATGCTCTGGTTGGGAAATAGGTTTATTCAGAAACGACAACAACTTCATTGTAGCTGGACCAGGGGGTTGTTTCAGATTTCACTTTTTTTACTGAAATGGTACAGAAAATTGTTCATGGACATTCTTTTTTTTCTGACCAAAAATACATATTGTTCTCCAGTATGTGTTTTACAGCCTTGAATAGAACTTGTAAATGTAGTAAAAGATATATTTTCATTTGTTTTATTGGTACAGTTTCTTCAATGTACCACATCTGGTAAAAGCAGGAGTAGCATAGCTCTCTATTGCCAGCTAGCTTAGCTATATTCCTTCCTTACTCTACAAGAGAGTGCTTTGCTATTTTCATATAAAACTACAAATGAGAAGAGAAGAAAATATTCTGAAATCTTTCAGCAAAGTAAGTGACTGTTTTCCACTCCATCTAAAAAAAAATTAGTGTTTTCTCTGAAGTCCAGCTAAAAGTAAGAGATTAGAAAAGAAACTTCTCATTTCCATGTACTGCTTTTCCCCCATCATGAGAAATTAATTCTGGATACCTGTGTTATATTCAGAGCTGTTAGTGAATGAACTGCAGTAACACTGAAGTAAGCTGTATAATTCAGTCTCTGTTAGACTGAAGTTGCACTTAAATATAGAAATAAGTCTGAGTTTACTAAAGTGCTGGCAGAACCAAAGTAAACCGTGAAGAAACAAACAGAAACCCTGGTTCTGAGAGAGATAGCTACAGACCAGCATGTAGGAGCTTACAAGAGCAAGTGAAGTTTACTGCCAGTGCCTTACTGAACCCCAAAGAAGCTGTCCAAGGAAGATGATTATCTTAAGAAAGAGGGCAAATCAAAGTGACCCCAAAAGTACAGATAGTCACTATTGCACCTGAACATGTTCTAGCAAATAAGACTTTATTTAAAACTGAAATTTAGGTATGTAATCATAGTGTAGGAGCATTGTCTTTGAATTTAGTTTGGCTGTTATTCGGCTAAAGTGTTACAAGTGCCAGAATTTGTCTCAAAAATGGAACAATGTAACTGCCAAGAATGTGGAAATACATGAAATTCATGCTGAGAAACATTACATATTGAATATGATAAAACAGATGAATTTCCCATGAATTGACTAAATTAGGTAGATTCACAATATTTTTGAAACTCAAGGAATGACAAGGCTTACTAGATTTATTTATTTATTTGTTTGTTTGTTTATTAATTTATTTATTAACTCCATTTCCACTCTTGATTGGATCTTAACTTCAAACCCTAATCATTACCATGCTCCCAACACTTTACCTGACTCAAGTGACCACCTCCCTATCTCAGCACTAAAACTTCCTTCTCAGATCCCAAAAACTCACCTTTATAGAGACTGCCACAACTTGTCCAACTTTAACACAGAAATTCTCAACAACCAACTCTCCCTTCTCTATTGGTCTAACCTATATAACCTTCCTCTAAATTATGCTGTTCTTGAGTTTAACAGTACTTTCCTAAACATTCTAAACAACCTAGCACCTATCAGGAAAATTAGGATCAAACCTAATCCCACACCCTACCTCTCTAAAGACACCCCTTCTACTTTGAAACTCGGAGACAGTACCTGGAAGCAATGGATAAAGTCAAAATCTGTTTCTCTCTTCCTTAAATACAAAGAACTAAGAAACCTTACTAAAAAAACTATTATCCATGACAAAAAAAAATTTATCAAGAAGCCCAATCCACCCACAATTCAAACCCTAAGAAATTTTGGTACATTATGAACTACATTCTCCATCCAGATAAACCCTCTACCCCAACCCCTTCCACAACAAAACTCCTCTCAAAACCACCACTCTACTTAACAATTATTTCATTGACTCTAATTGCAAACTAACCCCCCTGACAACATTCAATCACAACCCCCACCTTCTCCTCCACTTGCCTCCATACAGCCTTCTTCCTGAAACCTGTTTCCACTGCCTATATAAATTCCCTTTTACTGAAACCTAAACCCTGTTCTCCTGCTTTCAACAACCTGCCCTCCAAATTTCTCAAACTTGCAGTTAGTTCTATAGCATATCCCATCTCTATCCTTATCAACCATTCTATCAAAGAATCCTCAGTCCCAGACATTTGAAAATCCTTTTATACTATTCCACTGCACAAAGGATGTAACTCCACCAACCCTTCCAATTTCCATCCTATAGCTATCCTCTCCCCTATCTCTAAAATTCTTAAGAAATGCATTCATAGGCAACTTCTTAAATATTTACTTCAGGAAAACCTACTCAACCTCTCTCAACATGGATTCAGGCCTCATCACAGCACACCTACAGCTCTTTTATCATTCACCCAAACTATAGCAGAGGCAATAAATAACAGTAAGCTGGTACTATGTCTATTCCTTGATCTCTTCAAAGCTTTCAACACCACCTCCCACCCCAGGCTCCTTACTAAACTAACTGAACTCAACATCTCCACTTCCACTACTCTCTCGTTCTGTAGTTACCTTAACAACAGACTGCAGTCTGTCAGATGGCAGTCCTCCTGCTCCCCTTTCTTACCTATCCAAACAGGTATCCTCCAAGGATCCATTCTAGGCCCTCTTCTCTTTAATATTTTTACTAACAATCTTTGCTCCACCTGCTGTACCTCTTTACTGATCCAGTATGGCTACAACTCTACTTTAATTACCCTCTGTGACATGGGTCTAATTTATACCCTCGAAACACGAAAAACCCGAATCCGAATCACTCGACACATAAAGAGTGAACCGCAGATACGTCGAACATAATAAAGTGCGAAAATGTAAACCTCGTACCATCATAGTCGGCCAGCCCACCACTCGCAACACACTACCCACCCAAACACAATAAAAAAATACATACATACACTAACCAAATCCCTACTTCTAACCCTAAATTAAAGCACCACAATCCTACTGCTAACCCTACACTAACTTCACATACACAACTGTCTATGCACTATCCTTAACCCCTCCCTAACCCTAAGGTCCGTAACTACTGCACACTTCCCCTACGGAGCTATACCCAAACAAACTAAATATTCCACACAAGTACACTTACCAAAATCCTACACTAAACCTAACATACATTACCTACACAAAATCTTACATACACTACCTATCTATGCACTTACCTTAACCCCTCCCTAACCCTAAGGTCCATAACTATCGCACACCTACCTTATGGAGCTATACCGCAGATGGGCAAACTGTGCGATTTTGATATTTCCCCTTTCGCGGTTTCATTAATTCAACATATTCGCGGTTCGCTCTTTCTGTGTCCCATGATTCAGATTCGGGTTTTACTGCTTTCAAGAGCTTAAAGTAGACCCCTCTGACACCACTACTGAAATTCATTCCCTCACACTGACTTCTTTTAACACCACTGAACACTGGCTAATCAACAACCAACTCATCCTCAACCCAAAGAAAACTAAGCTTCTTCTTTTACTTCCTAAATCTAAGTCCAATCTTAAATCCTCCTTCAGTCTCTCTTCCTTTGACAATACTATCATTCATGCGGACTCACACGCCAAATTTCTCAGAATTACAATTAACGATCAACTAAAATTCAACCACCATATCCAACAACCCATCAAAATAAAAAAAATAAATAAAAACCTTGGTTTACTGTACAGAAATAAAAAAAGTTCTTATCCATCACCAATCTCCTTTGCTCAAGCCTACCTCCTCTCCTGCCTACTCTACGTTTCCCCCATATTTACCCACCTACAAACAAATCTTTTAACCAAACTTGAACAAACTTATAACCAGATAACTAGATTTGCCTGTAACTTCCCTTACAAATCCCATCACTGCATTGCCCTTAAACAACTGCAGTGACTTGAATTCCCTCAGCTACTCCAGCTTTCACAACTACAGATGACACATTCCCTTCTTTACAAACCTGCAGACTGTCCCTCTCTGTCCACTCTCCTATCCCTATATAAACCTTCTTGGCCTTCCCATAGTGCTGACCAAATGCTACTTGACCGCTATAGGTCTAACAAAACAATAGGTAGATTACTTTATAAATGCTCCTTAGCTCAAACTTGGAACAAACTCCAAAATAATCTAGGCGCTATCCAGTCACCGATCCATTTCAAAAGAGAACTGAAAGCCACCTTGCAAACACACCCACTTGCAGCTGTTACCACTCTACCTAACACATACTTCCCCACTAATCTGACTATAAATATTTTTTTCTCACTTTACTGTAATATAGCTTTATAAAACTAATACTGTAGTATCTTAGCTACGCCACTGAGCAACTCCATACTTTAACCCCATTCTCCTTCTTTGCCTTTCCTACTATACTCCCCACCCCTCCTCTCTCTTCTTATGACTGTCTTTCTTTCACTGTCTTGACTCTCCGTTATATTCTACCTTTATTTTTTTACCATTTTTGCTTTATATCTCTTTTCTCCCTCTCTATCAACTTGAAAAAAGTTATTTAGATGTTTTTGGGGCTTATTTTTATTTTATTTAACATTTGTTAACCGGGAAAGTCCAACTTGGAATGAAGCCAATTTTCAGCAGAGGCCTGAGGAGAAATGTTCTAGACGCATGTCTTTTCTTTTTTTCTAATGCCCTATTGCAAATCCTCATTTTTTTAACTGCTCCTTATTTCTAAATCTTATCACTTGTTAATTCACCTTGTTGCATTAATATATGTAGTTATGTTATGTAATTCTTCTTACTATGTATGTATTTCTTAATTTTCAAAAGTAATCTCCATGGTATCCCCAAAGTCTCAAAACAACCCACTAAACAAGTATAGTGGGTCCAAAAACAAAACAGTGTAAGAAACCTCAGAAAAAAAAAAACGTGAAAAAAAGACAAAATAATGACTGTCCACACAGATAAAAAGTTAAGCGCTTTCTTTCATTTTAATCGCAACGAACTTCCTCAGAACTGACCAGTAAACCAATTAGTCAGGTTTAAATACAAAATTTGATTAATAAATAAATAAATAAATCAAATGTACACTCATCTAATTATTAATTAATACATACCATTTTCTTAAAGACAAAAATATAAAATGTGAAATATAACACTTGACATATATACAAAAAACATATAGCATATACAAATGTGTGCCTACTATAAAAATGTTTGTCAAATAAACTGTTTAATAGTAATAGTATAGTCTATTATTTAAAAGACATTTAACATTTAAGGTCTCATTTAGACCAGGATTATGCTCTGCCCTAAGGAAAACCTGTCATCTGAGCTCCTTGTTCTCCAAGGCATTATTGAATTCTGTGACAAATGGAGTCAAATCTAGTTCATCCAACACAAAACAATACAAATTTCTTGAAGTTAGGGCACTCCAGAGCGTGTTTGGCTAAAGCATTGTTAGTGTCTTTATTTCTAATAGCCAAATGATGTTCATAAATCCTTTTATAAAGGGCTCTAGTTGTTTTCTCCACATAAAAATTATGACAGGTGGATCACATAGCCAAATATACTACCTCCATACTTTTGCAGTTGTATCTGCCTTTACTGACCAGCATTTTATTAATGTGTGGAAAATATATATTTTTTGATGAATCAATGAACCTGAATTGTTTGCAGTTATAACATGGATAGGTACCAGTGGCTCCTCTAACAGTTTTGTGTTCTCCTATTTCTAAAATAGACTTTACACTTGCAACCTTTTTATAAATGAAGTGTGGGTGGTACCCTAGTACTCTACATATCTAAGAAAGTGGTTGAAGGATAGCTATGGGAAGAGGTAAACTTCAGGAAGGGGGTTGTTTGATTGAAGTAAGTGATAAAACCTCCAAACTGCAAGGTGTCACCTTCCCACACAATAAACATGTCATCAATAAAATGTAAATAGCACATGATATACTGCATGTAGTCTGTGTTGTTTAACACAAAGTCCTCTTCCCACTTGCCCAGGGCTATGTTACCTATGCTGGGAGCCTCTATTGCTATACCAGTTTTTTGTTTGTAGTGTTTGCCATTGAAAGTAAAGAAACTGAAGTCCAGTACAAGATTAATAAGCTTGCTTAACTTTTGCAGTTGTGCCTGTGTACCTTGATTATGTTTCTTAAAAGACTCCATAGCTGCTGTTATACAGTAATTGTGAGGGAGCACTGTGTACAAGGATTCCACATCAATAGTTAATAAAATACTGTCAGCTTCCACCATAATGTTTTTTAATTTCCTCAAAAAAATCCATTGAATCTCTTATGTATAACTTATTCTTTTCTGCTAAAGGTTTCAGCAAGTAATCAAGGTAAATGGCTGTGGCTTCAGTAAGGGAACCTCCACTTGCTACCACCGGTCTATAAGGTGGGTCTTCTCTGTTCTTGTGTGGCTTTGGTATTCCAAAAAAGTAAGGGTAAACGTGGGCATGGGCTCCATAAATAATTACTAAGATTTTTAGTAATAAGTTTTTCTTTCCATAATGTGATGAGATTAGTGTTCCATAAATCATATGCTCTTTTTATGTCATCCATGGTAAGTAACTCATAAAATCTGTTATCCTCCAGCATGTTCTCTGTCTTCTGGTTGGAGCTAGTGGTATCAGTCACAAGTATACCTCCTCCCTTGTCTGCCTTCATTACATGCCTGGATGTATCATTGTCTAGCTCAGTCAATGCTTTTCTTTCTCCCTGTTTTACTTTATAAAGTTTTTATTTTCTTAGGAAGTTTTTTTAAGGAGTTTCCTGATATTCATCTCACATTTCACTTAAAGCAGATAATGTTTGAAGTAGTGGTGGACAGTAGCTGCTAGGTCTTTTTTTATAGTTTCATCAATAGGCTTATTTTCAGTGTCATTACTTTTGCCATGAAACTGTACTCCTAAGTTGAGCTTCCTTACAAACATTTTAAGGTCTGTCAGTACCTGAGCAACCTCACTCCTGCAGCTTGGTACAAAAGTATGTCCTTTGGACAACACACTTTTTTTCATCTTCAGTCAGTGCTTTAACAAAGTGGTTCCAGATAAGTGGAGCACCTGTTATTGTTGTCATTGTACCTGTTATTGTGGCTGGCTCCTCCGTCTGAGCCTGGGACCTGGGTTGTAGTCTGGGTTCCAGTGGATTACCCAGGTATTGTATTTCCCTCACCCTGTCCACTGTTTGGTTCTTCTGTCTCCCTGAGGATTTGTGGATAGAGTTTGAGACTTCTGGAATTCCTCCTCTGCTTTCTGGAATCTTGGTGGGTTGTAGTAGTATTCCTCACTGTGGCCATGGTAGAGGGGAACCTGGTAAGAGGGACAAGCTGTGGGGCTCCGGTGGTGGTCATCATTCTTGTTCTGGTACTGGTGCTGGCTTTGGTATTGGTGTGGTGGTTGATGTCTGTGCTGTCGATATTGGTCTTCCTGAAGAAACTGGTCTCTGTGAAGGTGCTGCTGCTCTTGGTTGCTGGATTGTCTGTGGTCCCGGTTGTCCTGTGATTTGTCCTGTAGAACTCTGTGTCAGTTCTGGTTGCCTCTATGGCTTATATTCCTGTCCTGATCCTTCTGTGATGTCAAAGGCTTCTGCGGAGTGTTGATAGCCAGAGGGGATTGGGATGATGGGGAGTGAGATGTTGGGCAGCAGCCTCCTGGTGGTCTTGTATTGTGCCCGTCTGGTTTTGTGCGAGGATCTCCCGTGGAAAAATCCATTTGAGGTCTTTTGGCATGGTTATACTTTCCCTTATATCCCCTGTTATGACTAAAACCTTGTCTGTTGTTGGTTCTCCTGTTGTTGTTGTTGTTATTATTATTATTGTACCTCCTAGTAAGTCTCCCAGGATTATCTTTGTCCAGTTGATCTTGTTTCATTTTATTAATCTTTCTGTCTTTAATGGACTGCTCATATCCTTTCACTCTTTCTTTAAGCAGCTCAAATTTAGCATCTAGGTGATTGTGGTTCTCATTTTCCAATGTTGTCTTTAAAGATGTGATATCAGCCTTTGTAGCTTCCTGCACACTAAGGTTGTTCCTTACTAGCAGACAAATAAGTTTGTAGTTGGCATCCTCTAAAATATCTTCCCATTCCTTAGAAAGTGAATCATCCATTCTTTTCTACATTGGTCTTTTGTTCAATCTAAGTTCCCTGGGTAGTCTCTTCTTATCTATGCTTTGTTGTAAATAAATGTGTTCCCAGTAGAGACCTTGTATGCTTTTCAGTTGCTTTTCTAGTTTAGAAAAAGTCTCTGAATTCATATTTTGTGGGCCCATTCTTCCCTGTCCATTTTCTGTATCTGTTTGTATCTGAGCTGCTTCTGTATCATTCCAGATAGATACGGTTAGTAAATTTTTTAGACTGTCATTATCCATGTTTTAAAATTCTGGAATTCCACACCAATTCAGGGTTCCTTTGACAGAACAAAAACCTTGGTCTCAGAAACCAAAGTACTAACAAAAAAAAAACAAGTAATCTCCGTGGTATCTCTGAAGTCTCAAAACAACCCACTAAACAAGTACAGTGTGTCCAAAAACAAAACAGTGTAAGAAACTTCTCTGTGTGGAAGATGTTCAGTCCATATATCTCTAGATAATCACTGTATATTAATCAGATCAGACAATAGTAGTAGAAGTAGCGAACTTAAACTCATCTTAAGTAAAAAAAAAAAAATAAATAAAAAATATATCATTGTACAGAATTATTCGAAAGTAATCCAGGCAAGGCAGGTAGTCTGTTTCCAGTCGAAAATCCTTTATTAAGTACACAAACAAGTGATCCAAGTAAAACAAAAATAGAGTAATAGTTCCATATGCAGATTTCCAAGGACACCAACAATAACAGAATCACCACTGATATATTCAGAAAACTAACAAGGGTTAACTTATTACTCCACAGTAAAAGTTTACATCCTACAAAAACCAAATATAATGTAGTGAAGTCCCAGGGCTATAGATTAGTTAGAATTACCACAGAGGTGGAACCATTTTTGAGAAGCCTGAACAACTTAGAGAATGGTTTTCTAGTGAGAGGCTATGAAAGTCAGATGTTAAAAAACATCCTGGAACCCATTATAGAACTGAAAAAAGACTGAAGCACCTTCACTCAACCTCCCCAGTAGGAGAATGTTAAGAAATTCCACAGAGAATAACAAATGCAAAAATAGCTGCATCCTGACATACACTTTGGATTATCACAGTATTTTTATTTTATTTTTATTTTACATTTGTTGACCGGGCTAGTCTAGCTGGAATTATTTCCATTTTCAGTAGAGGCCCGGGGAGAAAAGCTCCACAAGATATACAAAAAACATACATTTGAAGTAATATACAAGAAAATCACCAGGATAAATGTAAAGACAATAAAAAAGTTAGTATACAAAAACTATTTACAAGTAGGAAGAGATATCATTTCCTATAAACAAACTAAACTACTGAGAAGCATAAATCAGGGAAAGGTGGTAGGGAGAGGAAGTGGGAGAAAAAGTAAGAGTCAAGTAAAAAAGAAAGGATATGAAAGGATTAAGCAAACTTTCAGAGAAGAGGGAGAGAAGTAAGTGAGAGAAGGGATAGTTGTTCAGCGAAGAGGAGAGAGATATGGGGGTAGTAAGGAGATGGTAGAAATTTAGTCAGGTTTAGTGCAGGAACAGAGCCAGTGGTTTTTCAAGTGTTCTTTTATTCTTTGTTTGAAGAGGGGCAGTGATGAGATTAGTGTTATGTCACTGGGTAGTAGATTCCAGTTCCTTCCTACTGTGCTAGAAAAAAGAGAGTCACCAGCTGAGTTATTGGACTTTGTTAATTTAGCCATAAGTTTCATCGAAGAACGAAGGGAGTTAAGATTATTGTAAGGTATTAAAAGTTCTGAGAGTATAGGGGTGTTTAAAGGCTGGTACAGTATTTTGTGGGCAATGTTCAGTTGGGTGATGAGCAGAAGGTTTTGGAATTCCAGCCAGCCTAGTTGTTTCAGGTTATTACAGTGGTGGGTTCTGAAGGGGTTGCTAGTGGTGATTGTAGCATATAGTCAGTTTATTGAGGTTGGTTTTCTTAAGGTTGGTAAATATAGGTGAAGCGTAGAGAAGTGTTGACAATAGATGGGTATCAAAAATGTTATTGAAGAAAACTGGGGCATTGTCACAGGAAACCCTTTTCTGATTAGCATCTTAGGTGAAGCCCCATCCTTTGTTTATAGGAAGGCCAGGAACATTAGAAGTTTTGTTGAATACCTAGACCTTATGAGAGAAACACTAAAAGATGTGAAACTAATTGTACATTTTGTATATTTATACAGCAAGGTGATAGTTTTTAAAGCCTTTATTTAAAGAAAATCATTAAGTGCAGGGGGTGGCCTAATGGGTAAGGTGTTTGCCTTACAAACACAAGGTGCAGGGTTTGAGTCTCACAAGGGATAATTGGCTAGACTTACAATGGTAATCTATGAATCTATGAATCTATGAAACACTACAAAAGTAATTTACAGGGCACAGTGCAATGAATCTGATGCATTCTATGTGAGCAAGACTGTAAATAAACTAAAGTGTAGGATTTTCATGTCATCTGTCAGAAAATCCACTCTGGATGTAAAAATAATGCACTAGCCAAACACCTTTCTCTTCATAAAAGACACACAGGTTTTAAGTTTCAGATTCTGGATCGCAAAGACATGGGTGATGTTGAAAGAGACATCTCAAATATTCTGGAGAAGCATGAACTCATGTGGCAATTAAAGCTGAACTCTTTTAGGAAGCCTGGACTAAACTACTACAGTTCAATTAAAAGTGCACTGGAACTTAGAAAATTGCCACATTGTTTACATGACTAATTGTATTTTATTTTATTTTAATCTACAAATTGGTTTTAAATACCATTTTAAATCAGTTGTAATTTAAGTGTATATTGTGTTTCCATCATCATACATTTTTTCTTATTTTTTTTCTTTTTCTGGTTCTCTTTTTTTCCACTTCATTCAAAATGATGTGTAATAACAATACTAACTAATTATACAATAATATTTTTATAGATAGTTTTTAGGGTTCTTGTAGACAGACCTGAAGAAGTCTAGAAGGACAAAAGCGATCTTTGTTAACAATATGTTATAAAAATAGAATATGATTTTTACAACTGAGTTGATTTTTACAATTTACTTTTTACATGCAACGTGTATATGTATATATTTATATATATTTTGATTGCCAAATGGACTAAGATTGATATATTTCCAGCCATGTAGTATATTGTCTTGGATAAAATCACAGACTTAATAATCTACATAATAATCTGGTTAAATAAGAGGTACCATGTCATTATAAATTTTATTTAAAGTACATAAGGGTTATATTATTATGACAGCTACTAAGTAGGGCAGAACCAGCTCGAATGTCACATTGATGGGGGAAGGGATATGAATTTAACATGTGTACCAATAACACTTTGTTTTACAGCACAATAAACCACTCCCTTGCCTGATAAAAAGTATATATATATATATATATATATATATATATATATATATATATATTTAGAAAATTTGTGAGGAAACTAGTACTCTATTTTTGTTTTACTTGGATCGCTTGTCTGTGTACTTAATAAAGGATTTTCGACTGGAAACAGACTGTGCTTCTTTCAGGCATTTACAACTATTAAATCAAAATAAAAGAAAATGAGTTAACCTAGAAGCTGTAAAAGGAACTACCATATGACTCTAGCTAACTAATAATGAAAGATTTATAAGAACATAAAGAGCACTCTATTAAATAATCAGGCAAGTCATTAGTGGTATGAAGAGAACACAATGCAAGGTATTGAGCAAAGCAGTACCAATGCAAAAGTGTAGGAACAATGTTAAGTATAAACCTAAATAAAGTCCTCTAAGTGAAATTTCTTATAGTTTAGTGAATATAAGCAGAGAAGCAGAAAAACATGAAAAATGTAGGTGTATGCCCCATGGCACAGCATCCTATAGAAACAGAGCCAGTAGAATTAAAGAGTTTACAAGTAAAATATTACAGCCTGCAAGTGTTACAAAGCAGTGAACAAAATTAACTAAAGTAGCCAAAAAGAAAGATCATCTTAGTAAAGCAGTGCAGTTGTAAAAATGAACTTCAGAGGTTTGAAAAAGGAATGTGCAGAGCAGAATTCAGCATTTCCTGTAAAAAATGAAAAATAAATCCTTAAAAGAGGGGGATTCTAAGCAGCAAGTCTGTAGTGAAAAGAAGTAAATCAGTCGATAAGAAAGAATTTACAAGGTAGTAAAAGAGACAAAACAAAATCTATTTAGAGTCTTAAACACATTTCTGTTATTTAAAAGACAAAATTCAAGTAAAAGAGAATCTATGTATGAGGTATGTGTGAGGAACAAATAGTAAATTTTGCTTAGAGCAATTATTTTGTTGTTAATGTGCAGGAAGGCATAGATATGGAAGCACCTGTATTAATTTGTGTTGAAGAGAAAGCTGAAATTCCAATTTGAAACAAACAAGTGAAGAGAATTATTCAAATTTTGCAGACCTAAAGGTAAGGCATATGGATTGCAAAAAGCTTAACAGGAGGAGGATACCAAATTCCTGTCAATTTGCAGAAAGTAGTTTAGGCAAATGTAAAATATCAAAATATGTTCGCTGAAATGTCTTTTGCCCACAGTGGAGTTTGCCTTTTTCTCCAGTGTTGTGTGACTATTGCTGTGGAGGTTGGCATAGTGGTTAAGGTGTTTACCTTATAAGCGCAAGGTGTAGGGTTTGATTCTCACATGGGGTAATTGGCTGGGCTTAGAATAGCCCATGAGGAGAGTTAGCTTAGTACTAATTTATGGGATGCATGTTTAGGCTTAAAAAGGCCCTTGTGATTGCAAGCCTAGTAAATTTATATATATATATATATATATATATATATATATATATATATATATGGGTCTACTGCTTTTGGTCGAATTACATTTGGTCAAACTGATTTCAGGCAGCCCATGTCACCGAAAATGCATTTCACTGAAAACCCATTTGGTCGAATTCCATTTGGTCGAAAATGGAATATAGCCCCTGCCCCACTGCAGTGTGACCCTGGAGTGAGAATATAAAGTTGGGGGGGGGGGGGCATAGCCCCCCACATAATTGCAGTGTATTCACTATTATATACTTGTGTATCCATTAAAAATACACTGAAACATATAACATCAGTAAAAAATAGTTGCAAAATGTGGAGGACTATGCCCCCACTGCAGTGGGGCAGGGGCTATATTCCATTTTTGACCAAATGGAATTCGACCAAATGAGCTTTCAATCAAATGAACTTTCAGTGAAGTGGGCTGCCTGAAATCATTTTCGACCAAATGTAATTCGACCAAAAGCAATATATATATATATATATATATATATATTCACCACAGCGGACCATCTGTTTCCATTTCTTCCTTTCCTCTTCATCTTGCTCTGTCACACCAACCACCTGCATGTCCTCTCTCACCGCATCCATAAACCTTATCTTAGGCCTTCCTCTTTTCCTCTTACCTGGCAGCTTCATCATTAGCATCCTTTTCCCAATATACCCAGCATCCCTCCTCAGCACATGTCCAAACCAACGTAATCTTGCCTCTCTGGCTTTGTCTCCAAACCTTCCAACCTGGGCTGAGCATCTAATATACTTATTCCTAATCCTGTCCACCCTCGTCACACCCAGTGCAAATCTTAATATCTTTAACTCTGCCACATCCAGCTCAAACTCCTGCCTTTTTGTCAATGCCACTGTCTCCAACCCATATAACATAGCTGGTCTCACTACCCTCTTGTAGACCTTCCCTTTCACTCTTACTGGTACTCGTCTGTCACAAATCACTCCTGACACTCTTCTCCACCCACTCCATCCTGCCTGTACTCTCTTCTTCACCTCTCTTCCACACTCACCGTTACTCTGAACTATATATTTGAGGGTTGTGCCCCCTCATGGGGGTACAGCAGGGCTTCTCCCTGCAAACAAATGGTGTTTGGATGTTTACCAAATGTACTTTTGGTGAACTGATTTTGATTTTACTTTTGTCAAAACGGTCTTCAGTGACATAACATGAGTCAGATGATACCTTATGGAGAATAAGGTAGACTATAGAAGTGACAGTAGGAAATGAGAAAGAATAAGTTAAACCTATTTATTATCCTTAATTTGAACTAAACAATAATCTCTTAGGGCAGCCAGTCGTCTTGTAACCTCCTTTCTGTTTATCATGGTATCTGTGCACTGTCTTCACATTCTGTTCCTTCTCAATATTGCACTGTCCCCTTGCTTTCCTTCAAGAAGACCGAACTGAAGTACTCTTGATGTAGCTTTGCTACTTCCCATTTTTCTAAAACCTCACTCCCCATCCTCATTCAATCTGGTCAGGTCTGTCAGTCCTTTTCTGCTTTCTGCCATAAACTTAAAACAGGCTTTGTTCTCTCTCTTGACCCATTTTGCCAGCTCCTTTTCAGCTTGCACTTCCAGTGAGGAAGATTTGTAACAGACAGGAAGAAGGTAAGAGGAAGTGAGGACGTCCAGAAAAGAGGTGGAGGGATTGTGTGAAAGAAGATCTGCAACAGTCAAGTGTGAGTGTTGAAGAAGGCAGCAGTGTAGAACTGAATCGAGACAGCTGGTGACAGTTAACACGATACCCCAACCCCATATAGAAAAAATGGGAAAAAGAGTGCTGATGATGATGATTTCAGCTTGCACTTTACTATCTTCATCTCCTTTATTGCCCTTGTGTTTGCTTCCCTGCACAGTGTCTCTTGTACCACGTATCCATTTTCTTTTACTTCTTCTACATACTGTCTTTTTTCTTTTTTTTTTGCCTGTTCCTTAGACCCTTGGCCATGGTCTTTAGTGTGGCATCCCTTATCCATTCCCATAGCTTGCTTACTCCTCCATGTGTTTCTAATTCCTTAATTCATGTTTGAGCCTCTTCCTTGCTCATCATACTATACTGCTGTAAAATCCTACACCATCAACATTGCTTTTATGCTCTTACACTTCCTCCACTCTAAACCAGACAATGGTGTGATCACTGCTACTAGACAGTGGCGTGATCACCGCTTCCAAGCATTGGCGTAATCACCACTACCAGACAATGGCATGATCACTGCTACTTGACAATGGCATAATCACCACTGCCAGACAATGGCATGATTACCACTACCAGATCACCATGATCACTGCTACCAGACAATGGCATGATTACCCTTGTCCCCATACATATTGGTTAGGACCACATCTGAAATTCTACCAGTTCTGCTACTGTCTTCCACCAGCTTGGGGGGGGGGGGCATGATCAAACATCTCAATCAGCTCTCTCAACATCTCTCAGCAGCTGTACTGAAATATTACCCTGTTCCTATTCCACTTCTCTGTTCTCTCCCCCAGTCTCTGATCCTCCTCCCATGATGTGTCTGCAGGGGGGGGAGGTTAATGTACTCTACCAGCCAAACAGCATTCCTCTTCCACTATCTCTACCATGGTGATTACACTGGAATCTGATGCTACCTTCACCTTTGCCCTGCCTTTCAAGGATGGTGCACTATATTCCCTCTAACCTCACAATTGTTGCTCTCCTGTATGTAGATCATTACCTTTTTACATTTCTGAAGAACCCACACTGGCTCATGTTTTCTCATATGAGCAAGGTTCACCCCTTCCCTCCTGCGTCACTTTCTACACCTCCCCATTTTCTTACTCTGATTCCTTGCACTGCATAGCAATATTGTCCACCTAAACATCTAATTACCCTGCTTTGTTCCTCTGCTATATTCAGTATCTCTTTTCCTTCTTTCTCCTGTCTAGGTCCCTCTTCCCTCTTCTGCTTCTAGGATGATCCTCCTCCTCCTCCTTTTTTTTTTTTTTTAAAGATAAGCTCATTAAAACATTCCCCAGTTTTGAACAACCATGTCCCTTTGGAGGTAAGTTGGCATGTATTTATGTATGTAAGTTTGATATGGGAACTGCAAGGCTTTGGACTGCAAGGCTCTCCAAAGGGTGATGAGGGTAGCGGAGAGGATTATTTGGTCCTTAAACCCATTTTTACAGGACCTGTATGAGGCTTGGTGTCTAGGCAGAGCCAATAAGATAGTCAATGACCTCACTCACCCTGCACATGGACTGTTCTCCTGCTTGTCTTTAGGCAGGCGTTACTGTAGCATGTGTTGCAAGTCATCCAGATTTAGCAGGAGCTTCTTTCCACAAGCCATCAGAATGCTGAACTCTAAGAATATACAGTATACAATAACTGGACATCAGATCAATCAGTTACATGGATGATAGAAAAACTTCTCTGTGCAATACTCAATGCAAATTGCTCTAAATGGTGCAATAGCTTGGCTGGTTCTTCCCTTACTGTTGTGCAATATTCAGGAGGCAAGATAACATTCAATGCAAACAGAATAAGTGTTAAGTCATATTCTGTGCAATATTGACCGAGTGCTGCTACTAGTTATATGAGGAAATAACCTATGTCAGGGTAACTGCCTACTGTTGCTGTGTTATATAGTTATGTTGCTTTCTTGTATTTGTATGAGCTGTCTGACTTTGAAACCGAAGCAACAAAATTTCCTTCAGCTTACACTGTTGTGTGGGTCTGAATGACAATAAAGTTTATTTTGACTTTAACTAAGTTGCAAACTTTTTCTAGGATAGAATCAATCTCACTGTCTGGTCTCCATATCCTCCTACCATTCTTAATTTCTTTCTCCTTGTACAGTTCTGCAACCAGTCAGTATAAGCCTTATTTTTCTCCTTCAGTGTGCTGCCTGCTGGTAGAGATAGCACTTCTGTAAATGCTACCTGGAGCCATCTATCTTGTCATGTCTGTGCCTTCCCTGATAGATCATTGGTGCCTTTATGCACTACAACATGGGTTCACCTCTCTCCTTGATGATCACCTTAGTTGCCTCCTTGTCTTATGCCTTACTTAAGTCTAAGGAATGATGCCAGTTTCAGTGTAATCTGCTCTGTCCTGTCTCCCTTATGAACTTTCACAATTCCCTTGCTGACTGAGTCTCAAGTCATCAAAACTCACTTTTCTGCTCTCACATTGGTTCTTTCATGCCCCAAGTCCAAACCCCTCCAATCTCTAGTTTTTTTTTTCTTCCAGTTCCACCGCTGTTGTTTTCTCCCAACATTTTCCTGCTACATTTTGCTTGTTGTCCTCCTTTGGCCTCCTCTCAGCCCGTTCTTAACTCACTTGTTAGTTTACTACCATTTCTGGCTGTCACATGCATCCATGAAACCCCTTCATTCTGCTGCAGATCTCACATCCTCTGCAACTCAAAGCTCCCTGAAACAGACTGTTTGGCCGTATGCTAATTTTTATTTTATTTATTTACTTTACATTTGTTTACCAGGAAAGTCCGACTGGACACAAGGTCCATTTTCAGTGGAGGCCCAGGGAGAAAATCTCCAAATATATAATACATAGGATAAATGTAAGCACACAGTAAAGTAGAAATTGCAAAACTAAAAAGACATAAAATCAAAATTTAAAATACATACATAATTTTTTAGTCTTAAAATCTGCAATGTAGTAAGCACGTACATAATTTTAAAGGATAAAAATATGCAAGGTGGTTAAGAATACTCAGTGAATGGAACTGTTTTTGGCAACAGGTGGTGGTTGGTAACTATAATAGGTCTTGTTTCTATACAATAGATATCAACAGTAGTGACATTCTTTGAGGTATGATTAGTATAACAGCCTTTCCAGGAGAACTGCTATCAGATAACAGTATCATCCTAACAATGCATTGGTATGTATTATCTTGGGAAGCAACAGGAACATAGCCAGTTGTTTGAAAAGTGGGTTTTCAGGAGTTTTTTAAATTGTATAGTAGAGCTATTAGAAGTTATGTGGCTTGGTAGTATATTCCAGATTCTTGCAATAGTGCAGCGAAAGAGAGACTTACCAGCATCATTCTTATGTTTGATGACATTTATGAGATTCTGGTTACTAGATCTTAAGTGTCTCGTGGTAGTGCAGGGCTGAATTAGATGATGGAGTGCAGGGGTTTTCTCAGGATGGTAGTATAACTCGTGTGCTACTGACAATTGACTGAGTAGCAGTAGTTGAGGCAGCTCAAGCCAGTTAAGCTGCTTAAGGGATAGACAGCGATGGGTCCTATATGAGGCTTCTGTAGCGAACTTGGCAGTCTTGTTATAACAAGATTCCATTTTGTTTAAATCAGCCTGGCTGAGATTAGTCAGGATAGGAGAGGCATAGAGGAGGATGGATAAGAGATAAGTCCTTCCAGTTGTGGCTTTGGTATGTCTAGTGATAAACTGTTTGTTCCTGTAGAGGAGCCCAAGTTTTTTGTTTATTTTCTTGATGGTTTGTGCTATGTGAATGTCGAATCTCAAGTTGTTAATTTCAATACGTAGAAGTTTAGTGTGTGTGTGGCTGGAGTGATTTGGATATTATCTTTGGAAGTTATGCTAAAATTATTGTCTAAAGGGGGCTGTACCTGGGCTGAAAAGAATAAGTTTTTTTTTTTTTTTGGGATGAAGAATAAGTTTGATGTTAGTGAACCATGTTTCGCTAGAGTAAAGTTGTTTTGGGTTAGGGAATGAAGTTCTTTTATTGTGGGAGCAGCACATATAAGGGTGGTGTCATCGGCATATTGTACTACTGAGGAGGTCTATATTATAACACTGAAAGTGCATATGTGCGACTACATAAAAGTTGACACATAATGCACGAAACCTGAAAATAGCGAATGGCCACATAATCAAATTTTTCTCTAGGGAACAAACTTGCTTGGCCGTTCGCTAAAAAACTAATTTAGCACCATAAAGAGGTGGGGGGCTTCGCCCCCAGCACCCCCCCCAACTAAATATACCAACTCCGAGATCGCACTATAGAGAAGGAAATGGCAACTCTGTGAAGTTGGCCAACTATCGCCTTGCCCTAGGACATATTCATCGAATCACTTAAAAGCGATTCAATGAATATGTGTTGCTGTTTCCGTATTCGCTCAGAAGCCTTTTCATGCTTCTGATATAGACCCCTACTGAGGTGGTGAGTGTGGAGGAGGAGAGCTGGTTGGTAAATAGAGAGAACAGCAGTGGGCCAAGGATGGAGCCTTGGGGGACTCCATAAAATACTGATAAGAGACGGGACAACTGGTTTTGCCGTAGGACTGCTTGTTGCTGGCCTGATAAGTAACTGTTGAACTAAGAGATAGAGGTGGAGCTAATGTTTATGGTAGATACAGTTTGAAGAAGCATATTGTGGTTAACCATGTCAAAAGCTTTTGATAAGTCTAAGAATATGGATGATACGAATAAGCCCTTGTTCCTGTAGTGGCTATCTATGTTAGCAAATGACAGTAGTGCTGTGGTGGTGCTGTGGGAGGGTCTAAAGCCATGCTGTGCTTCAGTCAGCAGGTTGTTTTTTTTGGAGGTTCTGCATTAGTTGAGTGTGAACAACTCTTTCTAATATTTTAGATAAGGGTGATAGAATAGCGATTGGGCAGTAGTTAGTGAGTTCTAAGGAGTTACCTCCTTTATGTAGTGGTATAATATATGATGTTTTCCATGAGGCAGGTACCTTGCATTCTGATGAGATCTCTTAATAAGAATAGCAACAGGATAGGCTATAGCTTCTGCAGCTATCTGAAGGAAATCTGCTGGTAGGTTATCAGCAGCCAGAGTGGTCGGTTTACGTTTACAGAGGAGTTTGGAAATAACCTTGGTGGACACAAGGTGCAGGGAAAAGTTGGAGGTATTCTGTGATTTGGGGTGGGTTTGGGAAGTTGTTCGTGTGGGGCTATTAGCAGTATTTTGGGTATTGGCAAGGGTTTGGACTATTTCAGTAAAGTATTTATTAAATTGATTGGGAACGTTATTGTGGTTGTTTATTAACATGGGAGTGGGGGGGTTGGAGGTGTGGATTTTCCAGGCTGAAGTTTGGTATTTATTGTGGCCCAGAATTGTTGAGGGTTATGGACATATTTTTTTGCATATTTTTGTAGTGGTTAGTTTTGTCAAGTTTAATTTTTTTTTTTGCTTTGTTACGGAGTTCTAAGTAGATTTGTCTCAGAGTAGTGGTTTGGCTTTTGTGAAATTATATCTAGGCCTTACCTCTTTCTTTCATTGTAGTTTTAGTTTCTTTGGTTAGCCATGGGGCATAATTTGATTTTATTCATATGGCTGTGGAGGGTGTATGGTAATTTAAGATTTCTAATCATGCCACCAGTTATCTCACTCTTCTTGCGTACCGTCAGATGAAATGATATGAGTGGCCATCTTTAGCTCAAAAACAGATTCTATCTTAAAACTAGAATGGACAGCATTCCACCAAGTTGGCCTGCAAAGGTACATCTCCACAATTTCACCTTCAAATTAATTTAGTAGGGTAGTGTCAGTATGCAGTTCAAGTGTGGAAAGGAAACCGATAGGGCTTCAACTAATGATACAGAAGAGAATGGTGGACAATGATGGTATCAAAGGAATATGGACTAATTGCAGGGGGAGGTGTGGAGGTGTCATGGTACAGACTGTT
Source organism: Protopterus annectens (assembly GCF_019279795.1). Lineage (NCBI taxonomy): Eukaryota > Metazoa > Chordata > Ceratodontiformes > Protopteridae > Protopterus > Protopterus annectens. The sequence continues at coordinate 475,668,062 of NC_056731.1, forward strand.
TAGGAAAGGCAGAAAATGTATTTTTCCTCTTCTGATGTAAAATTAGCTACTTTCTGCATACTGGGTGGTTAAATAAAGAAAAACATGTTTTTGTTTCTAACTGGATGTGAAAATACTGCTTTCTGAAGAGTATCCCTGTCATTACAGTACAGCTGAACAGATATTAATTGACTGAAAACATGCTGGAGTGAGCTATAGCCTTACAAGTTAGAGTCACTGTTGTTTCTGAGTAAAGGCAGTAATTTGTGATACACATTGGCCTGTCGGTGCAGAAGGAGCATTCATGTGGAAAAGACTGGATTTCTTGGAGAAGACCTTGCTTCTCAGCACAGAGAGAGTATTGCCTGGAAAAGTCTTTGCCTGGATATTACAGAGTACAATGCAGCCAAAAGCTGCTCTCCTCCTAGAAAAGATGTCTACCTTGTAATGATATATAAAGGTATGGGCAGTGGACCATGTAGCTGCACAGTTGTCATCTATGGACACTTTGGAGCAAAAGGCAGATTCAGCTATAGCTCTGGTAGAGTGAGCTTGAGGATGTTTAGGTAATGATTCTCTTTTTGTCTTGCAAATGAACACAATGCAGTTGGTGAGCCATCTGGCTAAGGTTATTTTTGACACTGCTCTTCCCAGTTTAGCTTTGGAAAAGGAGACAAACAGTTCTGACTTCCTTTGGTCTTTAGTTCTGTGAATGTAAAGTCTGAATTGTCTATGCACATCTAAAAAATGGAGCATATATTCACCTTTGTTAGAAAAATTTGGGAAGAAAACTGGTAGGTTAATAGAGTGGTTAAGGTTAGCTTCTGAAACCAGTTTAGGTGGGAAGAGTTAGTCTGGTGTGATACTCTGTCCTTATGAAAGACTAGTTAAGGTGGCTGGGAAGAAAGTGCATGGAGCTCTGATTCCAGTCTAGCTTATGTGATGGCAAACAAGAAAAGTGTTTTCCGTGAAAAATGCTTTAATTCTGCTCTGGATGAGGGCTCAAAGTGGGGATGAGTCAAGGCTTAAAGGATAAGTGTAAGGCCCCAGTGGGGGATAGGGTCCTTAATAGGGTCTATATCACGATGTCAAAACATCATAATATCGAACACCTAAAGATCGACAAGTATTCATCGAAACGCATTTCCGCAAATCCATGAATACTTATAGGGCAAACAAACACTTGCCCCCGCAATCCAGTGGAACTAACTTAACCTAAAACAAACCCACCCATGTGGGGGGCTGTGCCCCACACCCTTCCAACTAAATATACCAACTCCGTGATCGCACTACAGTGGAGAAAAGGGCACATTGTGCAGTTGGCCAACTACATCTTTGCCCTGTAAGTATTCATTGAATCAAGCAAATGAGTTTCGATGAATACTTGTCGATCTTCAGGTGTTCGACATTACAACGTTTTGACATTGTGATATAGACCCCCTTAATAGGAGGCTGAAGCAGCAAAGGGTCTTTAAGAAATGCTTTGCATAATTTCAAAGAAGCAAGACAAGAGTTATTTGTACCTAAGTGAAAATTTGATATTGCAGCTTGCTGTACCATAACTGTTAAATAACTAGCCCCATTATTGAAAATGGAAGCCAGGAAATCAAGAATAGTTGGAACTGGTGCTGAAATAGGGTCTAGATGCCTCTGTTGGGTACAGATAGAAAAGCTTTTCCATTTGCTCTTTTAAATCTTCCTGGAAGAGACTTTCTGGGATAACATAAGAATATGGCGATCAGGGGAAGAAAGCCTGGAGTTTCTAGCCATCACTGAAAGTGAAGAAACCATGTGGTCAGCTTGAGAGATTGCATGTTTGTTTATTTATTTATTTATTTATTTGTCTTTTGTTAACCGGGTTAGTCCAACTGGGCCAGTGGCCCATTTTCAGAGGAGGCCAGAGAAGAAGAGCTCCACACACAAAGATAGTAATAACAAAGTTTCAGTCAAGTAACAAGAATATGAATACATTTGTGCTATAATGAAAAATTAAGACATACATGCATAGTAAGCTAGAAACATAAGTATGTATATATATATATATATATATATATATATATATATATATATATATATATATGCAATAAAGTAAATTAACAAATGATAAAATCTGGCATAATGAAGAGATGATAAAATGAGGATTTTCAATAGGGCATCAGAAGGAAGAAAAATGAGACCCAAAACATCTAGATAACTAGATCAAGTTGGTAGAGAGGGAGAAAAGAGGAATAAAGAAAAAAGGTAAAAATAAAAAGATGGGATATGTATAGGAGAGTCAAGAGAGTGAAACAATATTAGTTTTATAAAGTTAAATTACAGAAAAGTGAGGAAAAAATATTTATCGTTAGATTAGTGGGGAGGTATGCGTTAGGTAGGGTAGTGACAGGTGCAGGAGGGAGTGATTGCAAAGTGTTTTTTCAATTCCGTATTGAAATGGATTGGAGATTTGATAGCTCATAGATTACTTGGGAGTCTGTTCCAAGTTTGACCTAAGGAGCATTTATAAAGTAATCTACCTAGTGTTTTGTTAGACCTGTAGGTGTCAAGTAGCATTTGGTCAGCACTATGGAGAGGCTGAATAGGTTTATATAGAGTAGGAGGGTGGACAGAGAGGGACAGTCTGCATGTTTGTAAAGAAGGGAATGTGTCATCTGTAGTTGTGAAAGCTGGAGTTGCTGAAGGAATTTAAGCCACTGCAGTGGTTTAAGGGCAATGCAGTGATGGGATGGGATTTGTAAGGGAAGTTACAGGCAAATCTAGCTATCTGGTTATAGGTTTTTTCAAGTTTGGTTAAAAGATTTGTTTGTAGATGGGTAAATATGGGGGAAGCATAGAGTAGGCAGGGGAAGAGGTAGGCTTGAGCTAGTGAAGTCCTAGAGGTGATGGCTAAGAATTTTTTTATTTCTATACAGTAAACCAAGTTTTGGATTTTTATTTTAGATAGAGAGTTGGATGTGGTGTTCAAATTTAAGTTGATCATCAATTGTGATTCCTAGATGTTCGGTGTGAGAGTCTGTATGAATGATAGTGTTGTCAAGGGAAGAGATACTGAAGGAGTTTTTATGGTCTGACATAGATTTTGGAAGGAAAAGAAAAAGCTTAGTTTGATTTGGGTTGAGGATGAGTTGGTTATTGATTAACCAGTGATGAATGATGTTACACGAAGTCTGTGTGAGGGTTTGAAGTACAGTAGGGCTGTCAGGGATGGTAATTAGAGTAGAGTCATCAGCATATTGGATCAGTGAAGAGGTGCAGCAGGTGGAGCAATGACTGTTAGTAAAAATATTAAAGTGAAGAGGGCCTAAAATGAATCCTTGGGGGACACCTGTTTGGATAGGTAAGAAAGGTGAGCAAGAGGACTGTCATCTGACAGACTGCAGTCTGTTGTTAAGTTAACTACAGAAATAGAGAGTAGTGGAAGTGGAGAAGTTGAATTCAGTTAGTTTAGTAGGGAGCCTGGGGTAGGAGACAGTGTCAAAAGCTTTGGAGAGATCAAGGAATAGACATGATACAAGTTTATTGTTATCTCTTGCTTCTTCTATAGTCTGGGTGAAGGATAGAAGAGCTTTTGATGTGCTGTGATGGGGCCAAACTCCATGTTGAGAGGGGGTGAGGAGATTTTCCTGAAGTAGATATTTAAGAAGTTGCTTTTGAATGCATTTCTCTAGAATTTTAGTGAGAGTAGAAAGGATGGCTATAGGACGGAAATTGGAAGGGTCAGTGGAGTTACCTACTTTGTGCAGAGGAATAGTATAAAAGGATTTCCAAATTTCTGGGACTGAGGATTATTTGCTAAAATAGTTGATAAGGATTGAGATGGGATATGCTATGGAATTGCCTGCAAGTTTGAGAAATTGGGGGGAGAAGACTGTCAAAGGAAGGAGAACAGGATTTAAGTTTCTGTAAAAAGGATTCTTATATAGGCAGTGGAGACAGGTTTCAGGGAGAAGGCTGAGTGGAGGCAGGTGGAGGATGGGTTGGGGTTTGTGATTGAATGTTGTCAGGTGGAGTTAGTTTGGGAATAGAGTCAATGAAGTAATTGTTTAGTAGAATGGCGATTTCAAGAGGAGTTTTATTGAGGAAGGGGTTTGGGGTAGAAGGTTTCCCTGAATGGAAAATGTTGTCCATAGTGTACCAAAATTTCTTAGGGTTTGAACTGTGGATGGATTTGGCTTCTTGATAAATTTTTTTCTTGTCACGGATAATGAGATTTTTAGTAAGATTTCTTAGTTCTTTGAATTTAAGGATGAGAGAAACAGAATTTGACTTAATCCATTGTTTCAATGTTCTGACTCAAAGTTTCATTGTAGAATGAGTGTCTTTAGAGAGCCAGGGTGCAGGATTAGGTGTTGATACTAATTTTCCTGGTTGGTGCTAGGTTGTTTAGTATGTTTAGGAAAGTATTAAACTCAAGAACAGCATAATTTAGAGGAAGGTTATACAGGTCAGACCAATTGACAAGGGAGAGGTAGTTATTGAAAGTTTCTGTGTTAAAGTTGGACAAATTGTGGCAGTCTCTGTAAAGGTGGGTTTTTGGGGTTATTAAAGGAATTCATAGTATTCAGATAGGGAGGTGATCACTTAAGGACTCTGATAGAGTGGTGGGAGTATGGTAATGATTAGGGTTGGAAGTTAAGATCCGATCAAGAATGGAGATGGAGTTTTTGTTGAAGTGGGTGGGAGAAGTAATAAGTTGACTGAAAGCAAAGAGGTTGATACTAAGGATTGGGGAGTGAGGGAAAGAGTGTATTCCAGTCAATATTTACATCAGCTGGTATAATTGTCTCATAGGAAACATGTTGGGAGATCCAGGATAAAATAGATTCAAGAATCGGAATATTGTTACCAGGAGGTAGATAGATAGATGCTACAGCAATTTTTTGTGTGGGTTAAGGTGGCAGTTGAGAAAGATAAGTTCCACAGGGGAGAAGTCAGGAAGGAATTGAGGGAGGGGGAGAGGTTAAGCTGTTCTAGGAACATGATAGCAACACCTCCCCCTTTTTTGGAAAGCCTGTCTTGCCTGAAAATGTTATAGCCAGGAAGGTAGAATCTCTGACTTTGTGATATGAGGTTTGAGTCAGGTTTCAGAGAGAGTTAAGATGTGGGGAGAGTGGTAGGCAACTCAGGCATGTAGCTCTGTTATTTTGTTTGGGAGACTTTGTAGGTTTATAGAGTAGATATACAAGTCTTTAGTTGGAGGGGTGGAGAGTTGATGCCCTATAGTTGAGGCTGGGGTATTAAGGTTGGAAGAAGAGGATGTACCAGGATTGGGGTGGATGTCCCCATCTGGTAGCAGTGTAATAGGAGGAAAGTTGGGTTTAGAGAAATAGTAGTATCAAGAAGTGGGTTTAATCTTTAGTTTAGGGGAAGAGAAAGAAAGATTGAAATGGTCTAATTTGTAAACTTAAATATAGGAAATATTATACAGAGAGGAGGAGTTAGGAAAATACAGGGATGAATTGTAAGAGGAATATATTTGGGTAAGAGTAGGTGATAGTGGAGGGTACAGTAGGTTAGTGTGAAACAATGATAACCCAGAGTGGACAAACAGAAAGGGAGTTAAGAGGAAATACAGTATCATGCTGCAAAAGGTTATTTGAGTGTATTCATGACATGAGGAGAGTGAAATTACTGAATGTATGGAGAGGTAAGTAAGAAAGGTAGGAAGGTAAAGAGGAGCAATAGTTTGGATGATGGAGAAGGAGAAGACAAAGCAAAATAGTGAAGGTGATGAGAATCAGGGTTAGGCAGAGATGGAGAGAGGGAATTTGATTTGTGCTATAGCGGTAAAAAGAAGTGGGAGGAGTGAAAGATAGGGAAAAGTGAGCAAAACAGAGGCGGGAGTAGTGATTGATTGGCAGGGATGGATAATTGGGGTGAGGGGAAGGGCTTTGCAGGGAGGTTACTGTGGAAATGTAGAGCATTCAGGGGTGGGTGGGAGTGATAGTAGGGTAGGGGAATTGAGTGAGGCTGAGTGAAGCAAGGGCGACTGGAGTGAGCAGAGCTGAGGTGGAGGTAAGTCAAGTGTTACAACACCAATACAAGAGCAAATTAAAAAAAACTATCAGCTGACTAATGTCTCAGTCTTTGTTTCCACAAGAAGTAAACATTTTAGTTTGTTGTGGAGCAGGATGTTGGATTAGAAGTATGAGCCTGAAGGGAAAAAGATTTAGTGGGGACAGTGTAGATGAGTGAGGGCATTAGCAGTTTAGTGTCACTAGTTAAGATAGGTGCTATTGCTAGAAGGCTAGAAGTTGAGAGGTGTTTTGTACTGCTAGTAGCAGGATGTATTCCAATAGATAGAGAGGGAGAAGAAATCAAAAAAACAAGAGGAAATGGAGAGACGGAAAGGAAAAGAAACCTGTCTCTAGGGGACAGCTTAAGTATGGAGTATCTGATAACACAGGGGGATACCAAAAATATGCCCAGCTGCTGATCGAGGGCGTGTGCTCTCCAAGGAATAAAAGATTACGTGTTTAACAACCTACAAGGTCTTTTGTTTTATGTTGCAGTCCATAATACAGAGGGTGATTCAGTAGCACAGGGTTCACAGGATAACATCTCAGAGGCTGTATTTGTTGGGTAGTGTATATGTCTGGAAGAAGTGAGTGGACAGGTAAGACAGAAGGTCCTGACTAGGATCCAGCACTCACGCAGGGTAAATTAGGTGAGGCCACAGGAACGGAACTACACTTGGTGAGGCCAGAATTGATGAATGAGAATAACCCTGCTCTTCTGCCATAATGTTTTCTGAATAAACTTGTGGATGAGAGGAGTTGGAGGGAAGGCCAGTCATGAAGTAGAGAGTCTCATGGTGACTCCCCTCTGGAGAGATCAGGCAAACTACCTGCTGCACCTGGCATTGAGCAGAGTAGCAAAGAGGGTGCAGCATGTTTGACCCCCATCAGTGAATATCTGCACAACTGATTGACAGAAAGACCACTCATGAGGGAGTAATTTGGACCTTGGACATTGGTTTTCTCTGGAATATGGGCTGCCATGAAAAAAATGGTTGGAAGAAATCACCCATTACCCAACTCTCATTACCTTCCTAACATAGTGGGAAGGATTGGGTTCCCCACTGCTAGTTGATGCACCAGACCACAGACATGTTGTCTGTCTGAATAGCAATCATCCCTAGAGGGAGAGCATCTTAAAATGCCTGCAATGTTAATAGGACTGCTTTCATTTCTAGGACATTGATGTGAAGACTGGACTCTGTCTGAGACTACATGCCTTGGACTGTCCTACCCAAATAATGCCCCTCCTACCCTAGTTAGGAGGCATCCATAGTCAATGTGGCATTGGGCACGGGCATTGAAAAAGGATGGCCCCAAATGTGTGTGTGTGTGTGTGTGTGTGTGTGTGTGTGTGTGTGTGTGTGTGTGTGTGTGTGTGTGTGTGTGTGTGTGTGTGTGTGTATCATGCTATATGATGCCTGCAGACATTCATGATGGAAATGAGTGCCATCAGTGGATGGTGTCTGGTTGACCACTGTATCTCTAGAGTGCATTCTCATGTGAAAGCGAACCAAAGGTACTAGTACTATCAACACTGCCATCGACTCTGTAAAATTAGTTTGTCTGGAAATAAATGAAGATAAAGAATGTGTAGTGTTTGTTTTCATAAAGTGTCCACTCTTGTTTATAGTAGAGTTGCTATTTGTGATTGGATATCTAGATGCGCACTAGTGACTTCAGGGATTGCATCGAGTAGAGCTGCGATTTGTTGTAGTTAATAGCAATACCTAGTTGGAGACATAGGTGGACCAAGTAGTCCCTGTCTTGAATGAGTAGAGGCTTGGTGCAAACAGATAGCAGGCAGTCATCTAGATAAGGAGACACTCAGAATCTGTGCAGTCTCAGGTGAGCCCCAAGCACTGCGTTGCATTTGGTGACCACCCAGGGGTCTGTGGGGAGACCAAAGGGCAATGCTCTAAACTGGTAGTGACTGATACCCAGTTGGAAGAGTAGATATCTCCTGAAGTTCCTATGTATCATGATAATACATATCCTGGAGAGCTATGGAGCACATCCAATCGTCCTTCCTCAGCAGTGGTACGATGGACTAAACTGTGACCATCTGGAACTTCAAATGATTTATGAAGTGATTCAGATTGCTGAGATCCAAAATTGATCTGAGGTGCCCTGTCTTCTTTGGCACTTAAAAGAATCCTGAGTAAGTTCCAGATCTTTGTTGATCGGGGGGGGGACTGGCTGGATGACTCTTTTCCTCATCTGCTTTTCTATTTTCATGGCTGCTGCTTTCCTCTGAATGGGTGACACATCAGGAATTTTTTTTGTTGCATTTTTGGGGAAGAAGGGAAATGGTATGTAATAAACTCTGGATATTATACTCTGCACCCAAGTTTCTTTGGTAAAGAGTATCCAGGCTACTGGATGTAGAGAGAAGGGCCCCTGACAGCCTGCAGAGTGCAACAGTTGAGTAACCCTTTAGGGATGCTGAAAAAGCTTCTCAGAGAATAGTCCTCTGAAACCCTGATGTTGTGGGCCACCTGTCATACAGGGATGGTGTCTTCCATTGAGTTTCCCCCTCTGCCATGACGTGATCTATCTTCATTGAGTCATGGGGAGAACCTTGTGATTTTCTGGGCCATGATTTTCTACCATCTCTCGGGTTTCTGGAGAAGGTCCTTTGAGGGTGTAGAAAAATGGATTTCAATGGCAGACGAAATCTTCTCATCTTGTTTACTCTTAGAGAGAGTCTCCCTTACTTTGGGGCTGAACAAGGTGGATCTATCAAAGGGGCATTGATGAATGAAGATGAAGTGTTCAACAAAATCAGAATGGCACATCCAGGTATGCATCTTGACAGTTATTCCTGAAGCTGTTGATCTAGCTGCTCCCTCTGAGGCATGAGAAATCAATCTCTTGGAAGCAATGGACAGAGAATGAAGTGTGGCCAGTTGTGAATAAATTGTCTTCTTGTTTTCTGCAGAAGTGAACCCAGAGAGGGAACTAGAAAACTGTTTGATCAATTCCCTCCAAAATCTTGTCACATGTGACAGATAATTCAGAGACCTGGTGGTGTAGGTCACTGAAGCATAGATATGTTTTCATATCTGCCCAACACTCTACATTCACTACTGGGGGGATGGACAGAAGAACTCTGTTCAGTGAGTTCTTTCTTAGTGGTTGCTGCAACCACCATAGCATCAACTGGGGGTACTTGCTCCAATGAGCCCTATTCATAGGTGCTATGAAGTATTGAAGTATTTTAGGGGATTTGGGAATGGGCTCTGTAACATCCAGATCCTTCCAGGTCCAATGGGAATAAGGTCTGCCATCTCATCCAGTGGGGAGACTACCCAAGTCATATCTGAGCCAGTTCCAAAAGCTTCAAGGAACACTGAACTCATCTTGGGAAGGGAGGGTCAGGAGATCAAACACCTTTCTGTCTCAGAAGTTCAAGTGTTTCACCAAATAATACATATTCAAGGTGTGATCCAGGGGCCTCTTCCCCTTCATCAAAATTAGTGTATTCAGGTAAAAAGACTTGTGGAGAGTCTAGGTGTTTCCTCTTATAAGTCCACTTATGAGGGGGCTCTTCAGTGTCAGGCTCTGGAGTGGACTCAGAAACACCACCTGAGTCATGAATGAGGACAGTCTCAAGACTTAGCTAGACTGGCTATCCCAATGGGACAGGATGACAAGACCCATCTTCCACACAAAGCAGTTGAGTTTGGGGTGGACCTGAGGGTCAAGGATGTCTTTTCCTTAGAAGCAGAGACAGCTCTCTCCACTACTTCGAAAGCCAAAGCCACTGAGGAGCTGAGCCTAGCCCTCTCTGGAGCCAAAGAAGCCTGTGAGGTATGAAAGCCAATCCCTCCTGGTTCCAGCCTCGAAGCATTGGTCAGGGCCAAGGCCCCAAGGGGAAAGTATGGCTCTGAGAACATCTGAGTCAATCCCAGTCACCTGGATCCGGCACTGATTCTGTGGCTCTGAGATCCCTCCAGATCTGACAGGGTCAGATCCATCTGGATCAGAGAAGGTGTCAGAGTCGAAGAAGACCACATCTCCTGATCTGACACAGACAAACTCAGATGCCTCAGGTCCAAAATCACCAAAACCACCGGACAGATTGGAGTAAAGTTCATAGGCTCGCAGTCTGATAGGAGGCAGAGATAGAATAACACCCAGCTCTATCTGGGTTCTGAGAAACTTTCTCATCATCCTATCCACAACCACTTCTGATAAGCTCCCAGATAACCTGAAGGAGGATGAAGTGGAAGGTGGACAGGAATCTCTTCAAGGCGTGTCCTGCAGAAAGGTTGAGTGTAGCCTCAACGTTAATGGTTCCAGAGAGAACCTAGCAAGAATCTGAGGTGACTTTGATTTAGATTGTGTCATATCAGAATGGCAGGATGGATATGAAGTCTTTGATTTTGGTGGGTTCAGAGCCATGGAAGTGAACATATCTGACATCTTACGAATCTTCTTGGGTGGAGTGGAGACTGAGGAAGTCGCAGGAGGAAAGCATTAAGAGGAGAGGTTCCTTGAATCCTTATGTTTGTCCTGAGCCTTTTCTGAAGATTCCTTGGAGGAGGATGGTGCTTTAGAAGTAGAAGGAAGAAGAAGTCATTTTAAAATTAGTTTATTCTTTCTCTTTACCAGGGTCCAATTATTAAAACTAGCACAAATCTTACAACCTGTGTTAACCTGAACTGGGCAAAGGCAATAGATACATTCCAAATGGCTGTTGGAATTGGGGATTTTGTATCAGTAAGTGACACACTTCTTAAATCTGGTAGGTTTATTAGACATCTCAGAAGTTCGATACCTGTAAAAAAACAAAAGGTCTAAGCAGACAAAATACCAACAATGGTAAAGATTATACCCAAGGGTAGAAAAGAGAACAATACCAACAATGGTAAAGGAGAAATACCAAAGAGGTAATGTAATGAGAGAGCCTGTAAGGACAGGAGGCCCAACGGAAAAAAAAAAACTACTTAATTTAGTAGCTACTTAAATTATCTAACTCTTTTTATAAACTTTTTTTTAAACAGAGAAGGATGAGGAAGAGAAACAAAAAGTAAAAAGGTACCGAACTGGATAAAGAAGATAGAAATCTTACTTATTACACTATCCCACATTTGAGTTAGCAGTGACTGCATCTTATTGCTTAAGCAGCAAACGTATTCTGAGGTAACTAAGGAGAAGAGCGGGATTACAGATAAGGGGAGGGGCTTGAACTATGGAGCCTACAGTCTTTCAGAGTGACAGAGGATGGCTCTGATGTCATATCCGAGACCCATCAGTTGAGGAGTGGATGAAAAAAATGATATCAAATCTACTAGTATTGGTGGTGGTGGTTTGGAAGTGATACCATTTTATTTTTAAAGGTGGAAGCAGTTATAGTCAGGGTGTATTCTAGCTGGCTGAGGAACACTCCTTTGCCAGTTGCTGTTTTGCATTCTGGGGATAAGAATTGCATTTTATTTTTTAGCTCAGAATAGTTGAGAATTCATTTTAGCTGTAAGTATAGCTACATTTCATTTAGCATCAAAAGGCAGCCAGTCCAGATTCCACAACAAATTACTGCAGAACCTAGACCTGCAGCAGAATTTTTTTCTCCAGCAAGAGTTTGACTCAAGTACTTTTACTATGAAAAAATTATTTGTGGAAACTAGAATAATGGTTATGTAACTTAAGACTGAGCTTTATGAAACAGCACAAAACTAGCAGTTCAAGTTTTTTTTAGTATTCATAAGTAAACTATTTTTTTTAAACATTGCATACTTTACTAGGATAATGGTTACATAACTCAAAACTATAATTTACAAAACAGCATAATAATAACTAGCAGTTTTTATTACTTCTGAACATACCTTTCCACATCTCTTCTATGTTTGTATGTTTTATATATACTTAGCTTTATTATTTTTATGAAACCCCTCCTTGCAATAATTACTCCTTACTCTTTCATTTGCATCTCCTGTTTTAAGGATATCCCACATTTGTTGTTTCTTTCTATTTTGCTTACCCCTTTGCTCTCTGAAATTAATTCTGATTATTACTTAGGTACCCTACTAAGAGCATATACTCATTGTCTGGCTTTGCTGTTTTAGAAGTACAAATTATTATACTGCAGGCTATGCTGTAGAAATTTTTATCTTATATGGCATTATTTTGTCCAGCAGTTTTGTAGAGCTTTTAAAATGTCTATTTTAGAATGTCGATTGCTATGAAATGCATCTATTATGAAGCTTTATTCCCTAGACCTCTGTTGAAAATAGGCCTGGTCCAGTCAGACATCCTGGTTATCAAGCCTAAACAAGATATGTCATTAATGCCAAGTTACTGTCTCACAGCATATAGTTATGCTGCTGTCCCACATTCACTGATGAAACCAAGAGAATGGATAACTTACTGAGGAAGTGCATGAACTGGTAGAAGAGCTGAGAGCATTGTCAGTGTCTGGCCCATTCTTAGTGGAGACTGTTAGATTAACAGTGGTTACTTTGGTCATACGTCAGGCATGTATCTCAGCAGTGTAAATGGGCACACAACTACTGACCGACTAGTGCCACTGTATGTCTAAGTTGTATTTCTTAATAGAAAGTTCTATGTTTGTAGATGCATAACTGCATGTCTATATCATAAATTCTTGTCCTGGAAGATACATTTAAAAAAAATGAAGGATGCTACAATAAAGTAGGTTATGAAAACCAAGCTAACCACAACAGTATCATAGACAGATGATAGTCAAACATTTTATTTGATTTTACATTTTACATTCATATCATAGTGTAGATTGGAAAACAAATACTTGCTGAGCAAATGTTCTAACATCTTTCTCTGTTACTATTTTAGGCAGCTATTCGCAAAGAGCTTAATGAGTTCAAAAGTTCAGAAATGGAAGTGCATGAATTAAGTAAGCACCTAACAAGGTAGGTATTTCATTTACAGAATTTCACTGTCATGTACAATAAACATAGTACATAATAACTGCAGATGTCAGTATTTTGTTATGAGTCAATTGCAATAAGCCTGCAGCTGACAAGGAAGCTCCACTGATGTCAGTGAAAGACTAACAAAATTGCATTCGTACTAACTGCATCTTTTTCATTTTATGGTGACTGCACTATGTTTCCGAAACGATAGTAGAATCAGTGTGTGAAATGCTAATGCTTCACAAGCTACCTATTCAGTGATCCAGTCCTTCTGGAACAGTTCAAAAGTACTGACAAACAGATATAAACCCAATAATGTATGTTTACCTTGTGACTAACAAGGAAAGCTACTGAGGTAAGCTGTACAGCATTTAAATGAGCTGTGTGTTAGAAACAGAAAGACTAAGAAAATTGGTACCTTTGCAATGAAATTTAAAAAATGTTGAGTACGCAGCTTATAAATTCATAGTAAACACAATGGTATAAAATGTTAATTTAGAGTAAAGCTTGTGTTGCAACGGAAAAAAATACTGCTATATGAATGAAAAATTATTAATTGCCTTTATGAACTGTCGTTTTTAAAAGAAATAAAAATCACTGCTATTGCTTTCTAAAAATAACTGCATTGCTCCTAAAAACACTGTTTATATTAACTGGATTCATCTGAGAGCTCCATGCATGTCTTACCAGCTCCTGTCTGAATATGCTTCTCCTTAATGGATAGTAGTAAGAAAACTGTGGTAAAGTATACAAGAAAAATAATTAAAAAGCAAATCTTCCTAAGTAGTAAATTGCTAATACTGAAGGTCTGTTATACCTGAATATGTCCTTTGTCTGTACAGACACTTGCTCTGGCAATAAAAGTGAACCTTTATGGAAGTTAAAAGGTTTATTGGAAAATAAAAGTATCTGTTATACTAGATACTTGTACAAACCTGTATACATGGTAAATTTATTTTACCAAAACTATGGTGGCATTTTACCTCTAAACTGTAAATCCTGTGAAAATTAGAAGGAGTTTCTAAATTACCTATTCTATAAAATGAAAAGCAAAATAGGTAATAAGCAAAACAACACACCCACTGTCATCATGGAAGGTGAACAGATTTTAAGCTTTGCTGTGATAAAGCAACATGGATCCACAAAAAGGTGGTGTTGGTCAACTAAGTTAAGTCATGAACAGTGTTGTGGTGCAGCAGAATGAGAATGCTTTGCATCGAAACATTTCTGATACACAAATGGGTGTTTTGCAGTCAACTATTACAACTGTGCAAATTCTAACAAAAATAGAGGCTGATAAAATCAAATACTGGACTGTTCATTAACAACACATAGCCTTAATCCTGTGTGCTAATTGCCAGACAGTATATTTTATTAGAATTACAACTGGACTGTTGTCTTCACCACTGCAGTTCCAAAGAACCATGGACAAGTTCCTGTCAGGGACTGCAAAATGAAATATACTATTCCTGCTTAGTTGATATATCTGAAGATCACTTGCAAGACATCAACACTGTATTGCAGTGGAATTATCAATCTATTTTTATTTATGTATCCTTTTTGTTGAGTGGCTTAGCTCCCTAGGCTAGATGCCTGTTTTCAGGAGAGACCTGAGGTGGTATTTATACTAACAGGGGAAATTTAGCCAGGGCATTGGGTAATTTCCCCTACTTTTTTGATAGGTCTGTTCTTCTTCTTCTTTCGGCTTTTCCCGGTTAGGGGTCGCCACAGCGGAACTCCGGTCCGGTAATGATTGGCAGTAGATTTTTATGGTGCAGAGGTGCCAGCCCAACGCCTAACCTTCAACGAAGGCACGCCCATTCACGCATGTCTTTCAAATGCCACTCAACCACTGGGAGGACATGCAGACTCCACACAGAAGGTGCTCCAGCCGGGAATCGAACAGGAGAACCTCTTGTTGTGAGGCAACAATGCTACTACTGCACCACCGCGGCTGTGGGATCTTTTATATCCATCTGAGCTACCAACAACTTAAGGAGATGGGAGTGTGTGTGTGAGTGAACATGTAGTAGCTTGGTACTGGTCACTGACTGGCAGAATAAACTCAAACTGACTGCCAAATCTATGAAAATTTCAAAACTCATTAAGATTTTTGGAATGTGTTCAGACATGGCTGTACAATGGACCCAATTGAAATGACAGTTTTTATAATAATATAATATAATATAACATAATATAATACAATTTCATTTATAGTACAAATATAGTGTAAAAAAACCAACCAGTCTATTCTGGGGCATGGGAGGAAACCAAAGTACCCAGAGAAAGTTCACACAGACAAACAGAGTGCATGTGGAATATTCTAAACAGGCAGTGACTGAATTTAAGGAAATGTCAAGATACTGGAGCTGTGAGGCAGTGATCTCATCCTTAAGTTACCGTGGCCAGCAATGGTAGGTGAGCTAAAATAATTTGAGGATTTATGCCATATAGCAGGCTATTAATATCTAATTTCTTTCTTACATTGCAAATATGTTGTGCAGTCTGTCCAATGACAGGATGGCAAGGTTAGCTTTAAGTTAAAAACTGAATACATAATCGTGTGGCAAGAAGCAGGATGCATTACGTTCCTGTAAGTTGATAATTTGGACTGGATAACATCATTTTTTACTCTAACAGTTTACTAATCCTACCCTTGGGTATGCAGATTATGAATCGTTTGTCCTGCACATCACAGGAAGGTGCCTTTTCAGAGAAAAGAATGGAAACTTTTTTTTATCCATATATGAAGGCCTTTGCTAGCTCTTGAGGAATAAAACATCTTAACTTTATTCTGGTAAGCTTGAGTTTTAGTATGTGGAGTGAGCCATCTGTAAGTAGGTTTGAGACCATCTATAAGACATGTTCCCCTTGTTTGCTGCCTGTAATAGTTTTCACACACATGTATTTTCTGCTAAGTTCAGCTAAAGTATTATTTTGGGCTGGTGGCAGAAATAGACCACTTCAGGTCCTCTTTAAAATATTGGCCGGAAAATTAAATGTCGATGCTTGTGGACTATTTATTTACATTTGATTACTGGGAAAGCCCAACTGGGTAGGAAACCATTTTCAATGGCGGCCTGGGGAGAAAAGCTCTAAAGTATTACAAGGTGTTTTAAGAGCAATACTTTTACAACCTTTAAACAACTACAGTTAAAATAATTTTACCAAATTAGACATAATATGAAAACATTGGTTAAGAGGAGATACACGTTATATGTAATAATTTAATATTTAAAGGAACTTTAGCCTGTTTACAGACAATATAAATGTAAGTTAGTATAATAGATACAGGCAATGCAAACTGAAGTGAGAGAAAAGCAGAAGTGTGGTATATTTAAGGAGAAAGCCAGGGGAGAGAAATTGATAGGAGTAAGTAAGGAAATGAGTGAAGAAGAAGAAGAAGTATGATGAACAGATTTTTGTTCACATTTAGGGATACAGTTTATCCTGGTGTTGAGCAAGAACACAGCCAGCTTTTGGCTAGAAAGGCTTTCAGAATGTTTTTGAAGGGTAGAAGGGAGGTTATTGACTTGATGGATACAAGTATGGAGTTCCAGGCCTTAGCAACATGGTATGAGTTCAGACAATGCCAAGCAGATTTGATAGATTTGTGAACAGACAGGAATCTTTAGTCACTGGACTGTAATGACTAACTGGGAACATAGTTGTGCAGAATATTATTTAGTGCTGGGCAAGCAGATGGATACTGGATAATTTTATAGGTGGTAAAAAGCTGTATATATGTTAGCTGATGAGATAGTTCTAATCAATTTAGAGTTTTAGTGCTACACAGTGGTAGGTTCTGAAAGGGGTATTTGCTACAAATTTAGCAACTTTCTTATAGCATTGTTCAGATTTTGATTTTTGTGATTTCTGAAGGGTAGCAAGGATGGGAGTGCCATAAAGAAGTGTGGGGAAGAGATAAGTGGTGCCAAGTATAGATTTTAGTTGCATTGGTGAGAAAGTTTTTGGCTCTATAAAACATCCCTTGTTTTTCATGAGTTTGTCTTATGCAATTTTGTATACGCAGGTCAAATTTAAGATTATTGCCCACTATCATTCCTAATAATTTGCTATGAGAAGTGACTTAAATGGTTGTATTATCAAGACAGGACTTTAAATTTTGTTTTTTATGACAGACATATTGAAAAAGAGTTTAATTTGAAAGTTCTGTTTTATGTAGTGTTTTATTAAACTGATTTATTGAACGGTGGACTTCTGTTGTTTGTTTTTTACTACTTTTTATGACAGAGGGATTTTGGGGAAAAAGTAGTTTTTGTAAGAGTTGACTATGAGGTGTCAGTTACAAAACCATGTTTTAGTAGTTGTTAAAGCTTCCTGAGTAATTTTTTTGGAGGTGCGCCATGTTGTTGGATCTGCATCTGCATGTTGTATTGGGGGGGGTCTATTGTGTGGGTTGGTTAGAATGTTAAACAGGAGGGGGCAAAGGATAGAGCCTTGTGGTACATCAGTGGTGACTGGGAGGTATGGAGAGATGGTGGCGTGTCATTTTACTGAGTGATACCTATTAGACAGGTAGCTTTTCAACCACAGAAGGGTGAGCTGAGAGAGACTTAATAAGGACATTTGAAGTAGATGTTTTCTGTGATAAACAGTGATGAAGGCTTTAGATAAGTTTAGAAATAAGGAGGAGAGTAGTTTGACATTATCCCTAGCTTTATTACCAGTATCTATACAAGTTAGAAGTTCAGTGTTAGTACTATGGGAAGGACGGAGACATATTTTGTGGCTGCAGGGGTTAGTTTAGCAATTTTTTTCTGAATACATTTTTCAAGCATTTTTGAGAGGGGAGATAAAATTGCTATAAGTTTAAAGTTAGTAATGACTGTTGAATTTCCTTATTTGTGCTGAGGAATAATGTGTGATTTTTTTCTAGAGAGAGGCAATGTGAGATTCCTGGACTGACCTATTTATAAGACTGAGAGAGGACAGGCAATGCTTTCAGCTGCTATTTTAAGGGACTCACTTGGAAGGTCATCAGCTGAAGTAGGGCATGTTCTGAGTTTGGGTTTGGGCACAGGTTTAAAGGTGAAAGTAGATATGGTGATATGTGGCTGTTGGACAAGTTTAGGGTTACATGTTGAAGAATTATTGGTTAGAGATGTCATACTATCTATGAAATAAGAGTTGAACTGTATTGTGGTTTTAAGTAATAAATTAATGGGAAAGGGGGTAGGGTTGAATGTTTGGTCGTGATGCAAGATTTCTTTAATGGCTGTCCAGAATTTTTTAGAGTTATGTTTACAATTATTCTGAAAGTTATTCTAGTATAATTTTTTGTCTTCATTAATTTGGTTTTTAGTAGAATTGTGAATCATTCAGAAGTTTTCAAGATACTGTGGTGTGTTATATTTTTGCTATTCTTTCCATGCTTTTTCTCTATCCTGCATTAGCATTCTTCCCTTTTTGGACAGCCAAATTGCATTATTTGTTTTTATTTATTTATTTTATTTATTTTACATTTGTTTACCGGGCTGGTCTGACTGGATATATTTCCATTTTCAGCAGAGGCCCGGGGAGAAAAGCTCCACATAGAGACAAAACACAGTTACGTTATACATAAAAAGAAAAAATAAGTAGCAGGTTAAACAGGATTCAAGACTACATTACAGAATTCTACATACATACCCTATAGAGAAAACAATTAAGTTGTAGTTATAGAAATACAAAATAGAAAGGTTCTGTAACAGTAAAATATTTGTGGCAAGAGTAGAGCACATTCAGCAAATTTCTTTTACATACAAAATTCTTTAATGGATTGTAATAGATGCCACTTGTAAAAGAAGTAAATTGTTAGGGAAACTTCTCAAAGTGTAGGTAGTAGAGAGCGAATAGAAAGAAGGTGTTAAAGAGAGAGAGAGAAAAAAAAAATTGTGGAAGTCACAATTTTAGTCAGGATTGAAGCATGGGCATAACCAGTGTATTTTAAGGTGTTTTTTCAGCTTTTGTTTAAAGAGAACAGGGGAGGGAATGGAAGTTAGAGCAATAGGTAGAAGATTCCAGTATTTACCGATGGTATTGGAGAATAGGGAGTCACCAGCAATGTTATTAGACTTAGTTAAGGTTACTAGAAGTTTGTTTGAAGAGCGTAATGAATTTAGGTTAGTGTAAGGGGTAAATAGATTAGAAAGTATAGGTGTGTTATTAGGTTGGTAAAATATCCTATGGACAAAAGTGAGTTGGGAGAGTATCAACATGTTTTTTAGTTCAAGCCAGTGCAGTTGCTGTAGGTTCAGACAGTGGTGAGTTCTAAATTGGTTCCCAGTAACAAACCTAGCAATACTATTGTAAATATTAGCCAGTTTAGAGAGATTATTTTTCTTTAGGTTAGTGTATATAGGTGAAGCATAGAGAAGAGTGGAAATAAGATGAGAGTGGGCAAGTGTAGCTTTGGCTATAGGAGTTAAGAACATTTTAATTCTGTAGAAGGAGCCCAGTTTTCTATTTACAGTTTTGACAGTATTGTTAATGTGGTTATCAAAGGTAAGGTTATTGTCTATAGTGACACCTAGCAGCTTGGTGGTAGAGTCAGGGGATATAAGGGTGCCATTCTTGGATAAGATAGAGAATTCTATTGGGGAGGACCTAATAGTAGGCTTAAAGAGCAAGAGTTTGGTTTTTTTAGCATTCAAAAGGAGGCAGCGTTTTAAGAACCATGCCTCAACTGTGTTAAATACATTTTGTGTTAGTGTTTGTAATTCTGAAATGGTTTTAGCAGAACATATGAGTGTAGAATCATCTGCGTATTGTATGCATGTAGCTTGAGGTATAGCTACTTGTAGGTCGTTTATGAATAATGAGAATAGAAGAGGTCCAAGAATAGAGCCTTGGGGGACACCAAGTGAGACCGGCAGAAGAGATGAGAGTTTATTATCCCAGAGAACTGCCTGTTTCCTATTGCTGAGGTAGGAAGTGAACCAGTGAATTGCCTTGGGTTCTAAAGAAAGAGATTCTAGGATTTTTATGAGCAGGGGGTGGTTGACCATATCAAAGGCTTTTGACAGGTCTATAAAGAGTGCTGATGAGAGAATATTCTTGTTGCGGTTTTTATTGATAAAATCAGTAAAGGAAAGGAGAGCAGTGGTGGTACTATGAAATGGCCTAAAACCGTGCTGGCAGTTAGTTAGTATGTTATGTTTAGTTAAGTGACCCATTAACTGATAGTGAATACATTTCTCCATAATTTTTGCTAAGGGTGATAAGAGTGCTATAGGCCTGTAATTAGAGTACTCGTTTGAGTTGCCTCCTTTATGTAGGGGGATAATGTATGAGATTTTCCAGATATCAGGGATGGTTTCTTCACTAATGGTTCTGTTTATAAGGATGGATATGGGATAGGCTACTACATTAGCTACTTTTGAAGGTATTCTGATGGTAGCTGATCAGCAGAGGGGGTACAAGGTTTAAGTTTTGGATAAGTTTTGGATAAAGGTGGTAGAGATGGGTTGTAATTGGAAAGTAGGCAGATTTGAAGATGTGTGGTTAGGGATGCTAGAATTGTCAATGGTAAGGTGAGAGGCTAGTGAGTTAATGGTATCAGAAAAAAAGGAATTAAAGGCATTAGCAGTTTCATGAGTTGTATTCTTTTCAGACCCAGAGGGGAGGGTGTAGTAGTCTGGCCTGGGTGAAGTAGTCTATTTAAGGTTGACCAGAACCTTTGGGGATTGTTGTGATTCATTTGCTGCAGTTTACTATAGTAGTTCATTTTGTCTGTAAGTATGGCTTTTTTGGTACTATTTCTTAAGTGTCTAAAGGTTTGCTGATCAGAGGATAATTTGCTAGCTCTCCACTTAGCCCATGATTTGTTTCTTAGTAATAGTTTTGTCTTGTTTCTTTAGTTAGCCAGGGGGCAGGCTTAGATTTGACTCTAATAGATCGTTTTGGTGCATGGATATCAAGGATTGTTAAGAATTTGGTATTAAAATATTTAACAGCATCTTCAAGTGGGAGAGTTTTTAGAGGGTTCTAGTTGCAGGCATTAAGTTCAGTTTTAAATAATATTAGGTTAAAGTGTTTATTACTTCATGAGATCCTGTAGGTTGGGGTGTTAGTAGTGACACTCTTTTGTCTTATGATGTAAGTTAAAGTATGGTCACTTACATCATCAGGTAAGGTACCTACTAGATAAGTTTGTTGTTGTTTGTTAATAAGAATCCAATCTAATATACTTTCTTTGTTGTTAGGTTTATTGATTCTAGTAGTGGTGTTTATTGTCTGAGTAAAACCATAAAGATTAATGTGCGAGGAAGGGTTGTTAGTATTGACTGAGGACCAGTCATGGTTAAGATCTCCTAATATGATAGTTTCTTGTGGGTAAGTAGAAGACACCCAACTAAGGATATTTTCTATTATGGTAGAGTTATTTCCAGGAGGTAGATAGATACAGATAATATAGATTGACTTGTTTGGGTTTAATTGTAGTTTAGAAATAAGGAGTTCAGTTTTAGTATCCTCCAGTGGGTTATAGGGTACTGAGGAGATGTGTAATCCCGTCTTAAACAGCAGTGCTACTCCCCCACCTTTATGTGTAGTGCGGTCCAGTCTCAGTATATTGTAACCTGGGGGAATTATTTCATTATCTTTAGTACAAGGTTTTAACCAAGTTTCAGTTAGACAGAAAATATAAAAGGAGTGATATTCAAGGAGAGTGTGGAGATGGGTGACCTTGTTGTTAATACTTCGGATATTAAGATGTCCTATAAGTAAGGCATTTGAATCAGTGGTTAGTGTAGGAAGGGTGGAGTTTGTGATAATTTGTCTAGTTTCAGTAGAGGTATTAGTGGGTCCTGGGTTAGGATGTATGTCACCATCTTTTAGGGATGAAGTTTTAAATTGTAACGATGGTTTACAGGAAAAGCTGGTTAGGTATTTTAGTCTCCTTAACATAGGATTATTAAATTTAATATG
Source organism: Protopterus annectens (assembly GCF_019279795.1). Taxonomy (NCBI): domain Eukaryota; kingdom Metazoa; phylum Chordata; order Ceratodontiformes; family Protopteridae; genus Protopterus; species Protopterus annectens. The sequence continues at coordinate 475,689,885 of NC_056731.1, forward strand.
TGAAAGTCGATGGTATTTGGCTAGGAGGTAGTTAGAGGTGGATGTGATGTTTAAATTAGTTAATTTTTGGGTAGTAAAATCAAAGGCTGTTTGTTTGTGAGAGTAATTAATGTGGTAATTATTTGCCTTTTCATAAGACTTAAGGAGATAAGACAGTGTGAGAACTAGAGAAGGTATGAGTAAGAGGATTAGTTTGGCTAGGTTGTTTTTAGTTATAGGAGTTTTAGATAGGGTACTGTTAGTTTTGGAAGACATACTGCAAAGAAGAGTTATGGAACCTTACAGAGATAGAGTTAGGATATAACTACAATATAAATTATGGGAGGGTATGGTATTTATTAGGAAGTAATAGCTACAGGTATGTGAGGAAGGTAAGATAGTATAAGAGTGGGTATTATGGAAAGTAAAATAGTAGAGAAGAGGTGGGGTTATATCAATTGGTAGTTTGTCAGGGTAGGTTATTTTTAGAAGGGGGTGTATAAGTGTAGAAGCACGTGGGGTGGGTGGGATAAGGGGGTAGGGGAGCGGAGCGGGTCAGAACCAGTTAGTGGAGAGAGCGGAGCCAATCAGTCCTTTCAGTGAAGCTAAGCACTGAAGTTGCTTAGCAAGGTAAGAAAACTCCTTATTAAGGGAACGTGATATTAAAGTTACTACTACAGCTAATGTACAAGTTAAAGTAAGAAAACCTTGTTGAGGGAATATAGTAATTAAGTCAATATAAATCCAGCAACGTCTTACTTTAAAAGTGGAGTCTACTGTTAGATCTCTTGATTAGAAATTATACCTAAGCCAGAGAGTATCATTAGGCAGTACAGAGATCCAGGACAAGTGAATTAAATGCTAGCAGACGCTGTATACTGCTGCCCTCTAGAGGTGTAGTGGAGAAAGGAATTTAACTATAAATGTTTGAATAAATAATAACTAGCAACTGCAAGGAAGGGAAAAGGAATATAAAACAACCTCAGTTAGTTCCGCTTCTAGTAGGTGCAAGGCTATTTAGGATATTCAAGAAAGTTGTATTGAATTAATTTACAGCATCATCTGAGGGGAGAATTTTTAGGAAGTTCCAGTTAATAAGATGATAAATTAGTATTGAAGATTTCTGGGTTAAACTTGTAAAGGTTGCATGTTTTATAAACATGCTGTTTAAGTGGTTATGTGAGATGTCTGGTTTTATATAGTGAGAGATGATCACTGAGACAGTCAGACATTGTACCTGTGGTTCTGTATTTGCTAGGGTCTGATACTAGGTTCCAGTCGAATAGGAAATTTGATATCTTTTTATAATGTGTGGGGCTATTAATTGGTTGTGTGAAACCAAATAAGTTCATGCTAGATGTAGGGGAGTTAGAGTTTATGTCCAATCACCTGACATTCACATCACCTAGAAGCATTTTTTTCTTGTGTAATTGTTATAGATATCCATTGTAGGATATCTTCCAGTATAACTGTATTGTCGCCATGAGAGATGTAAGAATAGTAATACATATTTGTTTATAATTGTTTAATTTTAGGAAAGTAATACATAGTTCTGCTGAACTGAATTTTGGTGTTGGTTTATTTTAAGGGGAAATGTGGTAGTTGTTATGAAATATTAAAGCAATATCACCACCGTTCTTCTTTATATGGTCATTATGGATGGTATTATAGCCTAGAGGTATAATTTTGGAATCGTTTCTGCTGGGTTTAAGCCAGGTTTCAGTTACAGTGAGAATATCAGGGTTTTGCTGGGTAATCCAAACATGTAGTTCAGCAATTTTATTTCTTATGCTTCTAACATTTATTGCAGCAAAAATTAGATTAGCAGGGTTCCCATACTCTGGAACAAACTACCTGTCTATATCAAACAAAGCTCCTCATTACCACTCTTCAAGAAAAATCTTGATGATTGGATGGGAGATAGGAAATTCACCCCGGGGATCACTTCTGTGGCTCTGCTTGACAGGGGCACAGGAAAATAATTTCCTTGGGTGGCAAAAGTCAGGGTACCATTTGGCTAGGCTTATATAGGCCCTAGGGCCAATAGCCTAGTACCTACCTATGAACCTATGAACTCCTAATGCTTGTGATACATGATAATTTTTTTAAGTTAAAATTAAAAAGAAGTAACATGAGGAAATTTACCATATCTAATTGCCTTTTTATCTACCTAGCTAGTAGCAAACATAATGTAAAAAGAAATGGCAGAACTACACAGATGATGATACAGTATACACAGGAGAAAATCTCTGGTATGTAAAAGTAAATGTGAGACTACCCTTGTTCAAGTAGTAAGTTCATCTTTGTCATTTCTTAAGTCAATTGACATAGAGGTGTAAGGTTGTACTTTGTTTCAGCTAGAGATATATTTCTGACTGTCATTGTGGAGAATGTGGTGAGTTGTTATAAGACATAAACAACAGGATATTAAGAGGGAGATTAATATTTTAGGATTCTTCTTGAGCTTTTGACCTTGCTTACCTCAAAATAATGGTCACAAAACAGAGAAATTAGTTATCCAAACTCCCTCACTTAGTTTTCCACCTGTCTGTCTTGAACAAAGTAGGACATATCTTAACTGTAGGTCCTCTCATTCAGTCTTATACCCTTGTCTTTTTTCCATATAAACCAATGACGTGCACTGACACATATGATAAATACAATTAATAGGGCTCTCTGATGATTTTACTATTGTATGTAGTGCTGTTATGCAAGATGGATTAATCCATGATCAGTAGTTAATGCTCAGTATCTCAAGGCCTAAATAATTAATGACTGACTTATAATAAATGAAAAAGAAAATGTTGGTTATTTATATTTTGCAGAAGTGGCACAATCTCAGTCTCAGTATCTAACCTGGGTAGCATTGCTTCTCCCACAAATCCTTCTTTTTAATGTTATCATGGGTAGTCCGACAAACTGCCTAGTGGATAAAATTACTAGCACCTATAACACAGCTACAAAGTCTGCTGCTAATTGTCATATAGCTAGTTACCACTGTAATGCCTTTGCAAAAGTTAACTGGATGAAGTTAATCACAACAGCACTATATGACCAACATGTTTTAACTTTTAAACTGTTACAGGGGGGAAATGTTCTCATCTGTCCAAACAGCATCATGCCAGTATGAATTAAAGATTGTTAAACCAAAGTATTACGAAAACATATGCCAAAACGTTTGATAAGCAAGGCCACTGGAATACTGTGGAAAATCAAAACTAAAACTGCAGAGAAATTTATTAGAAATTGTGGGGAAGATGTGACAAACCTATTTGTATAGTACAGATCCTTCACTGAGAACTAGTAAAACTTTGCAACCATTGCTAATCTGTAACCCTTTAAAGAAAGCAATGTGTCTTTCTAGTGACATGCAAAACATTGATTTGTTATTCTCCTCACAGGCACATACTCGTACCTTAAACTAATATCTATGTATTTTCTTGATAATGTCACAAAATTAAGCTTTTTATATACACTTTCTTTCAAATTTTATATTCAATTAATATTTGTACAACAGCAAAGAAGAAAGAGACAAACACCAGTACTGACATAAGCAGCAAGTTTTATTTGCCAGAGACATAGAAGTTAAGCAGTACATGTACACAATGAAAACTCAGTTCTCGCAGCAGTAATAAATAAAGTCAAATATTGACAGCATGGAATGCTTGAAGAAGAGCCAAGCCATGGGTCTAGCTTGGCTTTTAGAACCCATTAAGATCTGAGCTAGAGCCAGTGATGAAAAATGGGGGAAAATTGTGGACTGTAGTAATAAAGTATATTGCCATGTTATTACAGAAGCCCTCTGAAATGTTAGTTTTAATAACTACATTAAAAGCTAGTTCCCTTAAGGCAGTTTACAAAAAAAAAAAAAGAAAGAAAAAAAGATCAGAAGTTCTAGTAAGGTGGCTGGTTATATAGCACACACAAATGCCATTGTAAACCCAACGACTAGATGTCAGTCATGATTTACATGCCATAGACTGGCTGACATTGGTTACTTCTTGCAATCAAATGTCACTCCTTTGCAAACATCATCTTTGTGACTAGCTCCCCCATCTCTCAAGGACTCTGTCAAGTCTCTCATTGTGGGAGTTTAGGCCACCCCCAAAATAAAATAAACCTCACCTTGGGTCCACTACTATTGTGAGAAAGGAAACCAAATTATCACAGTCCATTAGGCTACTTGCTCAGACAGTCCCTTTGATCAGTACAAATAATCAATGAAGACTGGAAGTATGCTAAATGTTGGCTTTAGTCAATACACAGTAACAAAAATGCTGCCTTGGCTGGTAATTTTTTGTTTTGCTTCTAGTTCATTGAGGACTTGCTGCACATTAGTTTCCAACCTTGAAACGTAAAACCAGCAGGGAAATGTGGAAAGAATAAACTAAAAAAACTGTAAAGTTCCACTACACAAATGCGGCTAACCAACTCCAGAAAGGAAGTGCTCACAATAGTTCAGGATCTCAATGGTCTAAATGCAGAAAATATAATAGTAATCACAAAATAACGCAAATAAAATAACACTAATTTCATGAACTTTAAACATACATTTCTCCAGTAAATTCTAGCCCCTTCATGCCTATTCTGAGTACCCCTAATTGCAGTCATCCCTTTTGGCAGAATTTCCTTTCTCTATTCCCTTGTTAGCTTAGTTCTTAAATGCTTTCTGCTATTTTATGAATATAGTACCACCTTAATTGTATAATGCAAACCAATAATCAGTTATTTGTTTGAAAAACAAAATAGGCATTAGATTTATTTAAAGATATATGTATAAGTATGCAGATTTATTTAAATGTATATGTATAACTATGCAAGTGTGTAAATGTTTTCTAAATCCTAAACCATTTATCAGTAAATCATTATAAAAGAATCGAAATGTATTGCTTTAAAAGCAATTTTGAGATTGTAATGAGTATTACCTCACAACTAACATGTTTACAAGTTATATAAATAATGCTCAGTATCGACCAAACGACCAAACAAAATTATATGTTAAGTCAATATTAGTATCCTTCCTAAAAAAGCATGTCAAATATAAATGAAGAAATATAAATATATATTACTAAATGAAGTACCTGGTTTGGAGATAACGGATCAGCGAGGAACTATTTGACTTAATGCCAGTTCGAAATTAAATGGAGTCCAGAATGTGATTTCAAGAATGATCTAATCACAGTCAAAAAAGTAATGTTTATACCTGTTCGATTAGGGATTTCCATTTTAAAATAGATATTAGACATTAGACAGGCTAAAGGATAAAATAAATTGTGTTTCATTTATGCATATAAGACAGTTAAGCAGAAAGGAAAATAACCTTGCTGGCCAAGCATGAAAAGACAGTTTATTAAAGAGAAAAAGATCAGCATAAAGTGTGCAGACAGAATGTTCTTTTCTGAAGGAAAAGATCAGCTACAGAATGTTCCTTAATGAAGCACAGACAAAGCCTGAGACCAAGGTTAGGAACAGTAAATAAATTACTGGACTGAAGCAATATAATATGTTGCGCTCAGGATAGCAGTTTAGATAAGGTTAGTAAGTTTATTTGACCTGTTACTTCAGAGAAGATGTCTAACACTTGAGCATGAGTACAGAAAACAGGTTATCTAGAGACTATGTCAGTTTACATTGTTTAGGACAATCAGAATATGATGTACAGCAACTTGAATTATCAGTACTGTTAAAGGAGACAGTATTTGGATATTGTGAACATCTAATAAAGCCTTATTAAATGAACTACAGTGTTTGGAGAATTCATTCTGAATGCACAAGACTTGGTCCATAAGGGAGAGACTGACACCTATTCAGCACGAGCTTGGGTAATTAAGACTTTTGTTTCTCAGTCTCATTGTATACAGTGTTTCCAGCTAATTACGGTACAGTACAGTATTATGAAATTTTACAATACCAAGGACAATAATCATGCTTTATTAAACAGGACCTTATAACTATAAGGTGACCACAGCCACTAACGCTGTTTGTAATTAAAGTTTTAACTTTCATGAGTGGCTTGAAAATGACTTTTCTTTGATGGCTGAATACCATCACTATATTAATGGCTGAATACCATCACAATATTAATGAAAACGTTAATAACAACAATTTATTACAATGGATACAGTTTTTTCCAATAGCTGTCATGTAGTATTTTATATGCCCTTCTAATTATCGCTTTTTTAACAGCAGCTTTTGCTCTTCAACTAAAAAATCAGTGCTGGTCTTTCACTTAGGAAGCCCCTATTCCTTTCTCATTGCTTATACTCTGATATCAATCCTCGATAGGGAAGGCAATTTCTAGTCTGCATTGTGAATATATTCTTGGCCTCCTCCCATTTTATTAGTTTTCCCTCTTTTGCTCCCAATACCTTGGATCATTTGCTAGTCTTATCCAGTAAATTCTAGCCCCTTCCTGCCTACTCTGTGTACCTCTAATTGCAGTCATCCCTATTGGCAGAATCTCTTTTCTTAAGACAACAACAACGGCCAGCATATGCAGCATAAAGTATTTTATTAAATAAATAAAAAGATGTCAAAAAGGCATATAAATGCAAAACAGCCTATAACTTCATATAACTTCAAACCGGTTTCGGCTCTATAGCCTTCTTCGGTGAAAAAGCAGAAAGACATCTGTGAACATTCCTTACAATTTATAATTGCCATCAACCAATAGTATTTTGGTATAATCCAACCACAAGCTGGTTAGAAAATTAAAGACATAGCAAGTAATAACCATTTAGACCTAACAAAAACTAAACTAGTATGTAATGAAGCCTTATATATATATGCAAACAATATACACCAGAAAATAATATATGTATACATAATATCTAAGCATAAATATATATTTATAAGAATACCTCAAGTATATATAAATAAAAAATGAAGTTATGTATGCATATAGTTATAACAATAGTAAATTCATCAAATTGGTTTAAATGTTTACAACCAAATAGCACAATAATTTGTATAAAAATATTATCAGGAAATTAATAAATAAGGCATCATATACAGTCTATAAAAATGAAATATTACTACTATATATAATATACATAGATATATGTATTATAATATCAAACACAATAAACTTGCAATAAATTCCATTAATTCCATACAATAACCATGATAATGATAAATATACATATGTATATCCAGTGGACTGTATAACTAATAATAGATGCACAGATACCTAGGCATAAGAAAAATTTTTTTTCCCGGTTAGCCATAACATAACCATACCTTATTATGAACCACTACATATTTCTATAGCCATTGGTATACATTCAAAATCAAAGTTGAGTTATACAACTAGCAAATATAACTAGTTGTATATAGTTGTCATACAAATATTATGCTACATACATACATAAGATTTTAATCTACAAATGATCATTCAGCCCTGGGGGAAATAGGGCACCAAGATAGATAATCCAATATTTTTCTTTATTATTAAGTATGGTATGCCACCCTTGTTGATTATTTCGATCCCCCATTATTCTATCAATGACTGTAAACATAAATTTAGCATTCTGATGTTTAACCGTATGCCTATATAGGGCATTGGTTTCCTTTTTGTTTTTAATGTCACTTCTATGTTCCCCCATCCTGATTCTGAGTGAACTCAGAAGAACTCAGTCTGTCCGACGCAAAAAGCTGAACATTGACATTTTGCCAGGTAAATAATCCAGGTATTACTACAGTTACCAAACACCCTAATGTCATAAACTCTACTAGTGTTCATACTGGTAAACTGTTTAAGTTTGGCCACTTGGATACAAGATGTGCAATGGCTGCATGGAAATGTACCAACAAGAATATCCCCAGATATTGTCAACTGTTTATAAGTAGCCCCACCACTTTCCTTGTGCTTGTAATGAGAGAACATAGCTTTTAGATTTTTATCCCTTCTATGAGAGAATTGACATTTAGGGCCCAAGATGTTTCTAGGATGATCATTAGCTAATAATATATTCCAATTCGAATCAAGAATCTTTCTAATAACATTATGTTTTTTGCCATAAGTAGTAACAAATCTGACTGTAGATTCAGTCCCTGATTGATAATGCTTCTTATATTCTAATAGTTGGCTTCTATCCTGGATATCTGACATTCTACTAGCTGACAAAATGTCTGAATAATGATAACCTCTATCCAAAAACCTCTTTTGTAAGTCCTCCTTTGCTGATTCAAAATCAGTCTTGGATGAACAGATACGTTTTATTCTCAGAAATTGTGATTTTGGTATGTTGCGGACGGTGTGGCGTGGATGCATACTAGATGCATGTAATAGGGTATTGTATTGCAGATATTTCCTATATGTTTTGGTACTCAACGTATGGTCATTATTCCTATATACCGTAACATCAAGAAAATTAATAGTGTTAACATCATACGTAACAGTAAATACAATACCTCATATGTTACTATTTAAATATTCAACAAATTCCTGCAAATATGTTGAATCTACATGCCACACCATCCAACAATCATCGAGGTATCTACGCCAGATATCCATTTCAACCAAGTATATATTATGCATAGGATTGTATATCATGCATTCTTCAAGGTACGCCATAAATAGATCTGCATATATGGGGGCAAAAGATGCCCCCATGGCTGTACCTTGAAGTTGCCAATAACATTCCCCTTGGAAATAGAAAACACTTTTGTTCAGCACATGTTCAGCCATACAAACAAGCAATGTGTTAAATCCTGGTGAATATAAATGAGTATATTCCAACCAATAGTCCAGGGCCTGTAAACCTGCCCAATGGGGTATGCTGGTATATAAAGACCTCACATCAAGCGTGCACATTAACCAATGTGGTTTCAGTTGTGTGTCATTTATAATTTGCAGGAACTGTGTAGTGTCCTGTAACCTGGCTCTGACCTTAGTTAACAAGGGCTTAAGGTGTTGTGTTAAAAACATAGATAAAGGTTCCGTAAGGGAACCTATACCTGATACTATTGGTCTCCCTGGAGATTTGGATATGAATTTATGAATTTTAGGAAGCAAATATAAGATTTGTTTTTGAGGGTCATGTACCGTTAAATGTGCTAGCTGTAATAATGCCTTCATCCTCTGCCAATTTTAAAAAAGTGTCAATTTCTTTTTTAAAATTAAGAGTCGGGTCAATGGACATTTTCATATAGTATGTAACATCTGATAACTGTTCTAAGCCTTCCTGAATATAATAATTCATATTTAAAACCACAACCGCCCCTCCTTTGTCAGCCGGTAATATTGCTATATTCTTATTATTACACAATTCCTCTAGGGCCTTTTTCTCCGATGGGGAGATATTATCTCCCTCAATATGTGACTCTAGATATGGAAAGTGCAACTCCCTTAATACTGATTGTTGAAAGATTAAAACATTTTTATTCATGGGAGGTTGTAATTGTGATTTCAAAAACTTAAAGTCGGTAGATCTTTGAGAACTCACTACAGTATCATCTGAAAAAAATATTTTGAGGTTAAGATTTCAACAGAAATTAATAACATCCGACACAATGTTATATTCATTATTAAAAAAGCTTGATACAAAACCAAGGCCTTTATTGAGCAGATGAATTTGTTCAGTGGTTAGATTTTCATCCGACAAATTTAACACATTGTGATATTCTTGCTCTGTTATCTTAACAGTGCTGTTATCAAGCCCTCCACAGAATCTATTCCGCTTTCCACATTTGTGCTTGCGGCCACCCCACCGCCTTTTTCCCCTTCTAAAGGGAGAGTTGAATTTGATTTCTTACGCATTGGTGACTCCTGGGGCAAAGCACCTTCACTATCAGTGTAGGAGGATTCTTCCCCCGACGTACTGGTCAGAAATCTATCATTATTTTTCAGAATAGACCTAGGTCTCTTTCTGGTTTTGCCCCTAGTTGTCTGTTGGCTTATGTCCATAAATCGGACAGATCTCTTGGTTTCAAAAGGACACCCTTTGTTATAATCAGCAATGTCCCTATTAAACTTTTTGATTTTTCTATCTTTTATTTGTTTCTCAAAGTTAGCCAAGTCTTTGGACAATTTAGTGATTAGACCTTCATATATTGATAACAACTCATATTTTTTGCATTCTTCGCAAATGAGCTTAACCTCAGATAAGTTAGAATCTATCATTCTTTCATAATAGGAAGAAAGAATATTTACAAACATCATGGAAGCTTCCTGTAAAGCTTTATTCCATTCCGTGGTTAGTCTCTCTTCAGATCTACCAACCATTGGCTGCAGACGTATTCTTAGACCCCTTGGGGCCATATCCTTCTTAATATATGCACGGAACAATTTCAAATGCCAAATATTGGCTCTGAGATTCTTAAGTCCCTTATTAAGATTTTGGAATGCCAATTCACATCTTTCCAAAGGATTGTTATCCATAACCTTGGGATCACTGCCTGGGATGTGGTCTATATCGAAGACCCTTATGTCATCCCGATCGGCACATAATCCTGCTAATATCTTTTCCAGATCCATAATACAGGGGTCACTATACCAACACAGTTAGTCAATTTAGTCAATTAGGTATCGGATTCAAAATAGTTTTTTGTAAGAATATCAATCTCAAAATCTATAGTTATGATTATAATAAACTGCCCATAAACTTTAGCAATGATAATTGATATGAAAATATCAATGTAAAATAGGGCATTGCATAAGAACACAAACAAGTAATAATATTTATAGGTTTAACAACCCAATGGCCAAATGCCAATCTTTATGTAAATTAACAGTTATTATACTATTCCAATAACAACAAATAAATCAATAGGGCAAAACCAGAAAGAGAAACTGCCCACTACAGATTGCACCTAAACATCATAACTGATGGTATATCCCAATAGTGATGATCATAGAGAAAACATACTGATACTGCACACACAACACTATTATATATCCTAAACATGGATAGAAATCCACCCGAATTCTTAGAAATCCGATTATTACACAATAAGTTAGCAATGTTAAGCTACATAGTGTAATTGTGTCCATCCATGACTAAAGCCTCATTTTCACTTGACATAATGCTAAACTAATGGTTAGATCCATATGTAATAAACCGTGATGGTCATATAGATAAGTAGATGTTGCCCCTTGAAAGTAAAAACAGATCTGTGATAGAATGTTCAATCCAATATTTACATATACCAATGGGTGCTCTGTCTAGGGGTATATATTTATAATTCTAAACACCTAAGTATCGTAATGTTGGTTAATTATACCCTTCTGACGCACATAACCATATAAAACACACCAGCCCGGTCCCACTATTAGGATATCTATGATATGTGTGAAATAATTCACAAACCATGTCCTATAGATATAATAAATTAGTCAACAAAAATCATAAGCTATTAGATAAACCGTTTGTATCAAATAAACAGTTCCATATAAACCGGAACAATGTTTAAGGTCTACTTATAGCCCTAAGTCATAAGACACTGTGAATTAAATTGTTGTTAGCCCTTAATAGCACATCCAAATTATATTCCAATGTTCACTAATACATCATATCATAGTATTACTGTGTGTAGAGGTTTTGCCCAGCATTGAGTTATCCCAATGCTGCTCGGTTTTGCCCCCCTAAAACACACAATCCACCAAAAGATCAATTTGACATATTTCTTATGTAATACATAAAAAATGAACTGTTTCAAAGACTTTCACATCGTATGCATATTTTTAAAAACTAAAATAGTTAGACCCAAAGCATTTATAACGATAAACCGTCTAACAATCCGGCTTAATATAAACTGAAACAGTATTTCAAAGCATCAAATGTAGTCCCATATACATAAGGAAAACATTCATATAGTCACCAAACAGTTCCTTAGTCCGTAATCCAATAGGTAAAAGATGTTTCAAACCAGTTCCAAAGCGTATAAGAAAAAGGGCACCACGAGGTTCACAAAGATGGCCGCCGGCGTTTCCCCAAACAGTATAGTCTATCAAATATGCTCACAAAAGCTTTCCCAGTTATTCCAAAGTCAATAAAGTCCAAAGATAGTGCAAATGCTCCTATACACCACCCGTACAGTCTTTTTGGTTAGAAAATTAAAGACATAGCAAGTAATAACCATTTAGACCTAACAAAAACTAAACTAGTATGTAATGAAGCCCTATATATATATATGCAAACAATATACACCAGAAAATAATATATGTATACATAATATCTAAGCATAAATATATATTCATAAGAATACCTCAAGTATATATAAATAAAAAATGAAGTTATGTATGCATATAGTTATAACAATAGTAAATTCATCAAATTGGTTTAAATGCTAACAACCAACTAGCACAATAATCTGTATAAAAATATTATCAGGAAATTAATAAATAAGGCATCATATACAGTCTATAAAATGAAATATTACTCCTACATATAATATACATAGATATATGTATTATAATATCAAACACAATAAACTTGCAATAAATTCCATTAATTCCATACAATAACCATGATAATGATAAATATACATATGTATATCCAGTGGACTGTATAACTAATAATGGATGCACAGATAATGGCTGCACAGATACCTAGGCATAAGACATTAAAAACAAAAAGGAAACCAATGCCCTATATAGGCATACGGTTAAACATCAGAATGCTAAATTTATGTTTACAGTCATTGATAGAATAATGGGGGATCGAAATAATCAACAAGGGTGGCATACCATACTTAATAATAAAGAAAAATATTGGATTATCCATCTTGGTGCCCTATTTCCCCCAGGGCTGAATGATCATTTGTAGATTAAAATCTTATGTATGTATGTAGAATAATATTTGTATGACAACTATATACAACTAGTTATATTTGCTAGTTGTATAACTCAACTTTGATTTTGAATGTATACCAATGGCTATAGAAATATGTAGTGGTTCATAATAAGGTATGGTTATGTTATGGCTAATCGGGAAAATTTTTTTTTCTTATGCCTAGGTATCTGTGCATCTATTATTAGTTATACAGTCCACTGGATATACATATGTATATTTATCATTATCATGGTTATTGTATGGAATTAATGGAATTTATTGCAAGTTTATTGTGTTTGATATTATAATACATATATCTACGTATATTATATACAGGAGTAATATTTCATTTTTATAGACTGTATATGATGCCTTATTTATTAATTTCCTGATAATATTTTTATACAAATTATTGTGCTATTTGGTTGTAAACATTTAAACCAATTTGATGAATTTACTATTGTTATAACTATATGCATACATAACTTCATTTTTCATTTATACATACTTGAGGTATTCTTATGAATATATATTTATGCTTAGATATTATGTATACATATATTATTTTCTGGTATATATTGTTTGCATATATATAGGGCTTCATTACATACTAGTTTAGTTTTTGTTAGGTCTAAATGGTTATTACTTGCTATGTCTTTAATTTTCTAACCAGCTTGTGGTTGGATTATACCAAAATGCTATTGGTTGATGGTAATTATAAATTGTAAGGAATGTTCACAGATGTCTTTCTGCTTTTTCACTGAAGAAGGCTATAGAGCCGAAACCGGTTTGAAGTTATATGAAGTTATAGGCTGTTTGGCATTTATATGCCTTTTTGACATCTTTTTATTTATTTAATAAATACTTTATGCTGCATATGCTGGCCGTTGTCGTTGTCTTAAGTCTTAGTTTGGCCGGGCATACCTAACTTGTGAGGAGTTTGGTTGGTCTGCAGAATCTCCTTTCTCTCTTCCCTTGTTGGCTTATTTCTTAAAATGTTTTCTGCTACTTTATGAATATAATATTCTGTGTGGTTATTAATTCTGATGTCTCATTGAGAAGAAAATTAAGAACAGAAAAGATACATCAACATGTCAACTTGTTGTTTATAGCCACATACACTGCTCACCAAATAAGTAATATCTTTTTCTTAACAATCATGTGAAGACTGTCTGTTCAGATACCTTCAGACCCACCCCAAAAAACAGTCACTTTCTTTGCACACATCTGATGCCAGATTGTGAGGGGAAAAAAAGAATGGCCACCATTTCTAAAACTGGTTAGTGTTTTATTTTGCTTATTTATTTATTTATTTATTTAGTCTCCTGGCTGAAGCACAGTAAACTGCTATTACATGCCATTTTGCAGTGTCAGGTACAGTATCTGTAGAAGAACATATTTTACGACTGGTAGGTATTCTCCAAGGTATTCAATAGAGGTGACCCATGAACATCAGCAAGTATGTACCCCAGGACGTCACACTTTTGGTACAAGACATTTCTGACCCTGTATAAAATCTAGTAGTTGATACATCTGCATTGGACTCTGGTAGAACGCCTTATTCACAAGCCTACAGCTTGATTTAATTCTCAGAAGGTGTCAACCCAGATCTCTAGCACAAATTTAAGCAAGTGGGCCACATGTATAGAGTTAATCAGCAATCTCTACAAGACTGTTTTAAAAACCATGAACATGTAGCTGGCAACTGCTAGAACATTTCCAAAGTCTACAAAAATTATGCTGAGAACTTTCAGCAAGGCTAAGAGTTTAGTGGCAATTAAAGGTGGTTGTTCAAATGCTCTTGTTACCAGCTTTGCCAAAATAGCCAGCACACTGCATCCATGGAAGTCATCTAGGCAAACAAAGACCTCCTCATCAAGCACCATGGTGTTGCTGCAGTTGCTGAAAGTAGCATGTTCTGAGATGTTCAGGTCCAGGTAGGTTACAACCTTGCTTGGTGTACTTACAGAGGAAGTATTTAAAAGCTGAATATTTCTCAGCAAGGATATCTGTATAAAGTCAGCATGCAAAGAATTTTTTTATGAATTCCTTTCTCTCTTGTGATGACATAGCTGCACTATAAAATAAGTTATCAGTGATAGCTGTCTACTGGTGCTACCTATAAAAGAAAAAAAAATGCTTGTACAAGGCCAGCTGAGAAACCAAGAACAGGGCACATTAAGAAGACAGGCACATTAAGGCAATGCAGATCTATAAGATTAAAATTGATGGTACTATTAATTCCTGAGTTCTTCTTGTATTATTTTATGTGCCTCTTTTTGTTTCAAATTCTTCCTTGACTTTAAGTGAATGTTCACAGTGTGCTTTTGAATATGTTCCACTGTCTAACAGCAAAGCAACTTATCACATCTTCATACATATCTGTATATGACCATGCCACTGATAGGGTCAGTACTAGACACACACCAAACTTTGGCTTCCTGAAAGACATACAGAAACATGTTGCAATTCCTAATTAGGATGAAGAATGAGGCAAAATGTAATGAGAAGATAACACCAAATGTAGAAAAAAGAAGTGAGCAGTTGACTGGACTAACATAAAATGCAAACAAAACAAAAAAGAAAGAAAAGAAAACGAAGTAGTTGATTTGATAACATCAAATGCAAAGATGACCTGAGCAACGAATTCGGAAAAATCAAATAGAAAAAAAAGAACTGAGTGGTTGATTTTCAAAAAAGTGCAGAGCAGCTGACAGATGTATCCAGAACTGTAATGAGAATTAAACTGATAAAACCAAATGTAAAAATAACTGAGTAGTTGAAGAGTAGAAGTAAATTGGTTGTCTCACAAAGTTCCTGAGGGTTCTGTACTATACAAACATAACTGGAAACTATAATATGTTTTGGAAAATCTTAATTTTTAGTGCTCCTTTTGAAAGTGACTAAACACAAATATCCTCTCTGTCCTGCCATTACAGGGTACACCCAATTACTGATATATAGATGTACCTTTCTTTGAAACTATTATAAAATGTGACATACATATCCTAAAACAAGTCTGTAGAATAGCCTGTTACAGTGGTCTCTAAAAATGCCTTGCATCATGCCTATACAGATGTTATACAATGGGTAAAAAAGCAAAAATATGCAAACAAATGATGAGCGTGGCACCACAAGAAGGTTGTGGGAACAGGTTTTACTAAAAGTCAAACACCAATGGTACATACAAGCCCCATGCCCAAGAGCACGCAGTTGATAAATACATCCATAACTATAATGAGAATTAAGTTGATAAAACCAAATGTAAAAAAAACTGAGCAGCTGAATAGCAGAAGTAAAAAGAACTGAGCAGATTGTAATGCAAAGAAGCTGAGGATTCTTTATTGTACAAACATAACTGGAAATTATGATATGTTGTGGCAAATTTTAATTTCAGCACCCATTTTGAATGTGAGTAAAGCCATTACATGGCAACCATAGTTAGGAAGTCCTTCTATATTTCATATCTAATTGGTAGGGCATTTCTTCTAAAACCAAGGAAGTAATTGTCTCTCTGTATTCTTCCCTAGTCTGGCTTATTATTTAATATAATTCATCCCGCATCATTTATTTGACTATAAAAAGAAAAGTTCATCAGCCAGTGTGTCTCCCTGATCTAGAGTAGACTCTTTAGAAATGTCAAGCAATATGATTCCTCTCATCCTTCAAACATAGCTTGGGCAGTTGGATGGTGCCCTTAAATTTACACCAGGACTTAAAAGAATCACCCTTTTTGGAAAGGGTGATAGAGCTTATGAGTAGGTATTGACAAGACAAGCCTGGCCCCTTGTCTGACTTGGTGGCTAAGCAGACCTAGTTGAGAGCAAAATATTCTTGCTCTAAGAAAGCCCACTTTTAAGAGAGCGAGAGAACTGCAGGGTATTAAAGGGGGAATTGGAGGGTTGTAGCAGTTCCAGTTCCTACCATGTCTGCGAAGGAAAAAGTTTCTCTATACTGTTCAGCAAAGGAACTGTGACTTTGTTAAAGTAAATCAGTTCTAAAATCAAGCTAAGTTTCTAGGAATTATTCGTGTCTGCTTGATAGGTAAGTAATACACAATTAATACATTTTTTGTTAAACAACTGAATGTGGTATGTTTATAGCAGAATGTTGGTGAATGTAAGTATATTGTCTGACATTTTTTTAGATAAAAGGCTGTTTTGTGTTTCTTTGATAGAGCCTGTGTGTCTTAGCATTACAATCTTGGCATGTTTTTGTTATATACTTTCCCTCCACATACTGGCCGTTATGCTTTTCTCTACTGTCTATTCCTCTGTGGTGAGAAATTCCTAGATCAATGAGAGCAAGAGGTGTCCAGTAGGGACATAAACAGACATCAGCTTTGCTTCTACCCTGGCTGGCATCACCACTATGAGGGTATTTTACTCAGGATGGCCTAATCTTTCTCCTGGTAGTGACATGAGCACTTGCATCACCACAAGGACAGTCTGTGTCCTTTTGCCTGTGCATATGTTCTTCATCACATGCAGTAACAATGACTGCCATCACCAGCTTGGGTGGTCATGCCCCTGTCCTCCTTGCATCCTGATATGCCTCTACCTGCATCAGTAGTTGAGAGTACCATCTATCTCTTCCAGGATAGACATGCCTACCTCCGTTATGCAGCTGAACTAGTAGAACAGCTGATCTTAGACTGCATGGTCTGTATTCAGAGCTTTATCCTTCAAAGCCAGTCATGCATGCTTTACCATTTTTTGTTAGCATGTGGGATAGGTGGGACTTGTAAATATGTATGTATGTATGTATGTATGTATGTATGTATGTATGAGTCCCCCAAACTGAATAATACAATGGTACTTTAGCTGAACTGACCATTTCAGTATGCATAGTGTCAATTCCTCTGTATAATCCCCTTCCTAAAAGATTATATGACTACTGGTGGTGCTTGCCTAGTTTGTCAATATGCATGGTCTAAGCTTTGACCTTTTGTGATGAATTTTCTTGCTGGACTAATGTATGTCTTTCTATATTATATCATAGAAACAGGCCATTGAAATGCAATTTGCAGCCGGTTGAGTTATCCCATCTTAAGTACAGCAGTGACTGTTCTACTTTTTGATTGCTAGTTGTTGGTGTCTAGTTCACACATATGGTAGGTAAGTCAACAGTTTGTTAAGTTTCATCTGCATACTGTGAGAAGGCATTCAGGTCTGTTTGGCAGCAGTTAAAATGGACATGTACTGACTGGCAAAGAACATTCTTCCACACCTTGTAAACATAATCATGCAGCTGAATTTTGCTACAGGCTGTTGTGTTCATGGTGCCATCAGTCACCATGTGTAGTAGTTGTAATTTTTTGTTTTTGTGGTGAGGGCAGTTCAAACATGGTGGTGCTTAACTGAGACACATTCAGGTCAATCCTGTATAAATAGAGATGGGCATATGCATAAGTTGACACGGAATATTGTTGAGTAGTATATAAACATGCAGTAGAAACTGACTTTGCACATGGTACTTTCATGGTCTGTATTTGCCTTACTTTACTTGCTGGTGCAAGTTTGTATATATGATACTGATACATGATTTTTACTGTTGTATGCATAGCAATTGAACACATTCAGGCAACTCCTGCATGAACATATGGGCATATATGTAGGCTCTCGTAGAATATTTTTCTACAGTATATAAATTGGTTGCAGAAATGGACTTTGCACATGGTATATAAGCTGTATGCATTTGCCTTAGTTTGATTCTTGGTGGCAGTTTCTACATATTATACTTGACTTGCATGAATGTATCCACACTGTGGGAACACATTCATGTCACTCCTGTTTGAGTTGTGATATGTATAGAGTGGCAATGAATGTTTTTTCACTCCATGTAAACATACAGTCTGTGTAGGTGTGTACTGTTTTCCATACTAGTTTTTCATTTGCTTCTTGGGGGGTGGACTTGAACATAAAATAGTGGCAGTTGAATACATTAGTTTCATATGTGGTGTATGGCAGGATTACTATATCACAAAAACAGTCCACTGAAATGGAATTTACAGCAAGTTGATTTGTTTAGTGTTAAGTACAGCAGTGACTGTTTTTGCTTTTTGATTACTACTTGTGGGTGTCAAGTTCATACATATAAAGATAGATAGATAGATAGATAGATAGATAGATAGATAGATAGATAGATGGTAAGTCAACAGTTTGTTACATTTCATCTGCATATTGTGGAAAGGCGTTTGTCTTTACTCCTTAGCTCCTTACACAGATAGTTTGCAGGTTCTTAATTAAGTCCATGTCTGTGTCGATACTAATTTTTCAGTGCCAACATAAGGATGGACCTAACTGTGAACATAAAACGCAGGTGTATAAGGAACTAGATAGCTAAGCAGAGCCTTTCTCCCTAACATCAACAGCATCCAGCTACAGTTCTGTACTTTATTTTCTTAAACTTACACCTGATACTGCTATCTGGATAGTAATTACTGGAGCATAACTGTAAAAAGTCCATGTCTGTGTCGATACTAATTTTTCAGTGCCAACATAAGGATGGACCTAACTGTGAACATAAAACGCAGGTGTATAAGGAACTAGATAGCTAAGCAGAGCCTTTCTCCCTAACATTAACAGCATCCAGCTACAGTTCTGTACTTTATTTTCTTAAACTTACACCTGATACTGCTATCTGGATAGTAATTACTGGAGCATAACTGTAAAAATAATGAATTTGTACAGGGTCCGACATTGCATAGTAGTTCTCAATAACACAAGAAAGATTAAGAGTCAAGGTCAAAACCAATATCTAGGAACAGATTTTAAATTCTACTCTTATATAATTAGAAAATTACCAGAATAACAGATTTTGCTTTAACAATCATTTTGTGAAGAGTATGAAGTCTGAAACTCAAATGTCTGTCATTAAGTAGTGATCACAATCCTCAATAATTTGGCAGAAAAAGAAAAGCACAAAGGACCAGCCCAAACATATAAGGCAAAATGAAGGGCAGTCTGCATAATCAGTGACATTTGAGAGGTAACTATCAGCACAATATTAGTAATGAGATATGCAGTAAATCAGTTAATGTCAGGCGACATGATGATCAGGAGCATTAGTAAATGAAGATTGTTTTCTACTAAAGGCTTTTTTAAATTCTTTAACTAGCACTTTCTTTTCTCTGAGTGGCTATAATAGTTCTGGAACCGGAATTGAAGAAAATTGCAGTGCAATCCTGGAGCCTATGAAATAATTATGGAAACAATGTTAAAATTCTGCCTGCAATTTTCCAGTGCCCCTGGTGCTAAAGCTTAAACTTATTCCTTCCTAATACCTGGACAAACTCTCTCCACCTGTCAAAGAAGAGGGATGTACTCTGAAGATAAAATACCTTTCTAAACAGCACATTATTCAAATAAACAGTTGTCTGAACTGTAGCTAGCCAATCAAAAGATGTTTGCATTTGACAAAATTGTTTTGACCAATTGATATTGAATCAATTGTCTTTTCTTATTTTTGTATTCATTTTGAACTTCTTGCAGTTAAAATTTTGACCTTAAATGGCACTAAATTAATGTAGCTCCTACAACATCACAGCTTAGTGTGGCCTTCCGTATAACAAGCATTCTTGCTTTACAATCAATGTCTTCCCATACCTGTTAGTAACAGCTCATGTCTCCGATCAAAAGCTGCTCTGGACATTTTATCTGCCATTAATTGTGGATTTATGTCATACCTGTTTTAATAGTACTATTTATTTTTATGCATATACAAAAGTTATGAACTTATTATAATAATTTGAAAGAACAGGTTCATCCTCTCTAGCAAAGTAACAACAGGACATGGTCCCAAGCTAATCCTCCCTAATGTGAACATGTTCCTTATAACTGTAGCTCCGGAGTAAGACATGAAAGTGAGTATCACACCAAATTCTTCAGAAGTGAGGGAAGGAAGGTGGGTATTTTGTAGAAGATAGAGCTGCTCTTTTAGATATATCTTTGTTGCAAATGCATAACACTCAAAACTGGAAAGAAGAGATCCATCAGTTCTAACAACAGGACACAGTCCCAAGCTAATCCTCCTTGACAGTGTCCCTAATAGGAGAATTTTCTTTAAACTGTAGCTCCAGAGGAAGACATGGAAATGGATATGACATCCAGCTTGTAGAGCTTTGAAAAGGTGTTGACAAATCCAAGTAGCTGCTGTACAAGTATTACAATTATCACTTGTGATAGCACTTGAAGAAGGCTGCAGAAGTACAAACTTCTCTAGTAGAATTAGCCTTTGAAATATAAGAAAGAATCTTAAGTAAATAGACAGTGTTATGGTAGCAAGTAAAAATAACTTAATGCAGCACAGTTTAGCAGAGTAGATTAATCTCTTTTATTATAACATAACAATTCTCCCCAAACAGAATTAACTGCATGCTTTTTAAAGTATAAAGGTATCTGAACATTTTGTTATCTAACAGATTACAGTCACTGACCTATTAAAACTAAACACCTTTCTATTATTTTGCTGCAGACCCTTTATCTTTGCCTTTCCTTATTAGACACAAATTCCAATCTTTCATGATGGCACTTTTGGCATTGGCAATAAAGGAAAACTAAAGACAGGCCTAGGCTATCAGGATCAATTCTGAAACAAGACAGATTCCAAAAAGAGAGAATATTATGCAAAAGACAAAACATTTTTCCAATTTATACTTCTCTGTTCACAATCCCCCATTTAGGTCAGGTACCTTTTGATAACTGGACAATAATAATAGATTTTCAAAAGAGTAGATACTTTTTCACATGCAATCAGACATTCTTCACATGACAAAAAATTCTCAACAACACCTCTCCTCTCCACTCCTTCTGACTACAACAGGATACCAATGTGTAGGACTCTAAACAAAGAAAACAGCCACTGAAATAATCCTTTATTCTAGCACCTCGGTAAAAACACCTTCATGGAATAAAACACATACAAAATAACCATTCTTATATAGCACCTTCTTAATTACTACCAATATGTCAATTATCTCATAAAATATTTCTTAAAGCAAACACTTCCAATTCAAATTGTTGTTCAAACCTTTTGGAATCATTGTACCATATTTCAAAATATAAACAGTTTCTTTATACACTAATTTCTGTTTTAACAATTCTTCACTAATATTCATACTGTCAATTTGTTCTAAAATAGTACATTCCAAGAAATCACCATTGCTATCATGAAACATTTTAAAATGTGTTGCAACCATTTTTTTCCCTATAGTTTTTTATGTCCCTTAGGTGTTCCATACATCTTATACAGAATTCTCTTTTTGTTTCACCTATACAGTACATTTGACAGGGACACCTCAATGCATATATAACCCCCTTACTTCTGCATGAAAACACACCCCTAGATTCAAACTTAATATTATTAATATACTGAAAACTGGATACTATATGTGTACAAACCCTACAATCACCACAAGCTGTTGTTCCCTTACTATAGGGCACTGTAATCAATTCTGCCATTGGCATAACAAAATTGCCATGCACAACCATATCTTTCCGATTTTTTCCCCTGATATAAGAGAAAAATGGTCTATATGGCAAAATACTTGCCAACACTTTGTCCTGTATTAAATATTTCCAATAATGTTCTATTAAATTTTTAAACTCCTTACTTTTAAAATTATAACCAGTTACAAGATATATAGGCTCTATTTTTATATCTGTTTTCATTCATATATGTGTCAATCGTCCACCTACTCTTCTTAACTTGTCTCGACTTCTCTGATTCTTTTCATACCCTACTTTCAGCTTCCTGTATATCCATGATGTTATATCCTTTCATTTTAAATATCTTCTTAGTTTCATCCAGCTCACTTTTCAAAATGTCCTTATCATTATACAACCTAAAATTCACAACATTTCCCCATAGGGTAATGCCTTTAAAATATGTGGTGGATGACAACTTGAAGCCCACAAAAATTGACTTCCATCACTAAATTTCCTATGTACATTCATTACAATTTCTCCATTCTTCCTACCCTCTAACTCTAAATCTAAAAATGCGACTTTTCTACCTTTCTGTAGACCATCAAAACTTAAAGTAAAAGGATTTTCATGTGTTTTATGTATAAAGTCTTCTATTTCCATCCACCCATCCTCACAAATAAAAATTAAATCATCAGTGTAATGATAATAAAATTTAACATATTTTTTTCACAAATTCTAACCTAGATAAAAATGAATTCTCAAAAAAAGTCATAAAAATATTCACATACATGGGGGCAATAGCTGCCCCCATCGCTGTGCCCTGTTTT
The DNA here is from genome assembly GCF_019279795.1 of Protopterus annectens. Taxonomy (NCBI): domain Eukaryota; kingdom Metazoa; phylum Chordata; order Ceratodontiformes; family Protopteridae; genus Protopterus; species Protopterus annectens. The sequence goes on from NC_056731.1 coordinate 475,712,892, forward strand.
TGTCTATATAACTCATTATTGATGTAAAAATAATTGTTCTTTAAACAACAATTTACTAAATCAATTACAAAATAACAAAAAGGACTATCACCCATAGAATATCTTATGGCTTGGATTCCACCCTTATGCTCTATACTCATGTATAGGCTTTTAACATCCAAAACCAACCAATATCTTTTGTCGTTCCATTTAATGGTAGAGATCTTAGATAAAAAATCAAAACTATCCTGGATATATACTGGTGATTTCTGTACATAGGGTAATAATATCTTGTACAACACCAAACTGATATTATATAGAGAGTATATGCATGCAGAAATAATGGGCCTCCCCGGAGGATTTTCCATATTTTTATGCACTTTTGGCAAGCTAAAAAAGATAGCTCTTTCACTATTCCTATCTAGCAGTTTATTCTCAACATCTTTCTCTGTGAAATAGCCTAAACAAACACTGTTTTCCAACATTCTTTCAAAGTTTAACATTGCTTGTTCATATTCTTTTTTGTCACATTTCACATATACTTCCGTATTATTCAAATGCTCCATGCACATTTTATAATATTGTGCTGTGTTCAAAACCACTATTTTATTGCCCTTATCTGCAGGCTTTATTATTATATCCTTCCTATTGCTTAATACTTTTAAGGATTGCCACTCCTTAAGTGTCAAACTGTATTCTATATCTCTTTTATTTATATTTTTACAAATATTTTCACTTTCAAAATTTATCATAGAATTAAAATGTGAAATACGTGTATTAACAAAGGGAGTTATATACTTGTTAATGGAAGAAATAATAGATGTATCTATCTTGCAATAAGCATTTGGAAGTTCCATGTTACTTTCATTAACATCACTAAATTCATTCTCACCATCATTACATGAAAAAAAACTTTCATCAAAATCATCAATAAAAGATGCATTACTATTATTTATAACTTTCATATTATTCTGCATAGAGAAATAATATCTAAGATGTACTTTACAAATAAATCTAAACAATTCTTGTTTCCATACATGATTTCCCAGAATTACTGTCGGTACAAATTTCAAACCTAAATTTAAAACAACCACTTGTTCATCAGATAGATCACAGCTAGAAAGATAACTACTAAATTAGGTTCAGAACAAACCTCATTGTCTGAACCGTTTATTATAATATTGTCCAGTACCTTATCCCTTTCTGGAGTCAGAAAATTGTCCCTCATCTGTTCTATACCCGTTCTGGCCTCCATTCCATCTCGATTTCTGTCCTAGGCATTGCCCCTCTTGATACTGCTGATTATATCCATTTGTGCCTCGAAAAGTTTGACGATGTTCCTCCAGTCTCTGTGGATGTGGCAAATTTGGAAAATCTTCATTATCATCAGTACTATAATAGCTTGTTCCCTCCGATGAAGCATAGGAAGCGGAAGTGGTCTTTTCAAACCTCACTTGCCGACACTGTTGCTTCCCTGATCTTTTATTGGGCGGTGGCAGGAACACCCTCCCTGCCTCGTAATCGTTGATATCCCATACTAATTTTTTTCTTTTATATTCAATCATATCAGTTTCCAACGTATGTAATTTTTCATTCTTCACATGACATTTCATTCTGTCCTTGACATTTCAGTGTTTATACAGACAATTAGCAAATATGGAATACAGGCATTTTGAATATCATTCAATTTCAAACTCTTTTTCAAAGAAATGATCATGCATTCATCCAAAATCTTTTAACACATATTCTTTTTTTATCATGATTTTCTTCGGGTGTGGTCAGTGGCAATGTTTAAATTCTATTTTAATATGCACATTTTGTAATTTAATACTTTTTCTAGATGCAGGAAGCTTCATAATCAATATTTTGTGCATACATAAAATAATATCTAAAAGAATGATCATTATAGCAATGAGAATAAAAAATTAAAATACTTCCTCCCCATCTAGAAAAAAGGTTTGTCAACCATTCTCATTGATAGCTGTGATGTTCTTTTGCATGAGAGAGCTACACAACCTTTTATATAATTTCTAGGTGACTACAAATGGCATGCTCATTATCAGGAACAAACAGGCAGCTCTCCCTTTTGATGAGTGTACTAGTACCACCCTTAGAAGCAAAGATAAAGTCAACTGTCATTCTGTTCTGCAACACCATATGGTTTATTGCAGTCATTTCAATTGTAATCTGATTTATTGATTCAAAACTGGCATCACTCAGTATGTCTAATAATTTAGACAGTTGTCTCGGTTCCCAAATTGACTTTACTGTCTCATAAGCTAACAAGAAATAACACCATCATCCAGTTCCATGTCTGACAGTTCTTTGAAAGCTGCCTTTTTCCTAAATTATGATAGCAAACCCAAGAAGCAACTATCTTTACAACTGGATTTTTCATGTCCTTTGCCTTCCTCTTTTGGTAACTACTGTGAATGTTCCAAGTAGGTAAAGTCTATGTATGTTAAAAGCTGGAACATCACAGCCTATGTAGCAACATCCCATCCAGTCAATTAACAGGGGTAAGCTTGATCTCCATATATATATATATATATATATATATATACATATATATATATATATATATATATATATATATATATATATATATATATATATATATATATATATATATATATATATATAAAACTCACACACAGTGAGGGCATGCCCAGTCCTCCAGTCCCATTGTATATCTTCCGAGAAATATTACAGTTGCTACACCCAACAAAGAAGTGTTCCATTTTTAACTTAACAAGTATGTCCCTTCACAGTTATTGGTAATTGGAGTGGAAACAGATTAAAGTGAGTAGCATTATTCCAATAACTATGTCTGCCTTTTATCTTTTTGGTCAAAAAGAGTGTACTAAATGTTGATCCAATTTCTGTTTCTGTTGCTGGTACCAGAAACAAAGGGAAACACTCATCATGTGCAGTTGGTATATGTGCACACATCCAAGAGTTAGTAACATTGATTATCTTGACATAAGTATACAATGCAGCAGAAAATGTATTAAACTTAGGATGCAAGTCTGGTGGTCTCTGTTCATTTTTAACCAAATGTTTATCTTTGTAACCAAACACTTATTTCTGATAAAAAATTGTTCAGTACTTACAGTTACAGTAGCTTCTGATGAAAGAAAAAAATGTAATAAAATGATGATGAATATCAACTGATTAATTACAATGAAAATCCATAAGAATATCAAGTGGGATGAGGCTGGAGAGGATTCTGAAAGATTTGCATGAAAGAATGATATACTTTCTTCATATAGCATTGATTTCCAAAAAAATCTCTATCCGGGATGCCGAACTAGTTGAAAATCCTACAAGTTGTGCTTGGTTGCCTGACCCATTGCCCAAATCCTAGGCTGATTTCCACTTGTTGTCCATTGAATATGATGTTACTAAATCAGTAGGCCTCAGTTTTGACCACAATGACATTGTTGAATCATTAAGTATCGCTTCCAACCATGATGATGTTGTTGAACCACTAACCCTTACTTCCAACCTTGATGACATTGAATCATTAGGCCTCACTTCTGGACATGTTTTTTGGTTCTGGTACATAATGTGATTGATTCATCATCAGTAAAGAATGGAATGACATTGCTGGCATCTGTTCGACATCCATCACTATGTAGGGCTTTCTTGACATACAACACGAGAACCCAAGTGGGCAATCCTTCACCTCATATAACTGTAGCTGTTGTAAAAGCCAGGAAGGGCCCTTTCTATCTCAGCTGGAGGGAGTGTCATCTGGAAAATGACTTGATGAACATGAAATCTCAGGGGACAACACTGTGGGCAGGAGGTGAGGTATGGCTGCTTTGGGCTTCAACAATCTAGGAATGAATATGCTACAGAACAATACCAAGAGACTTGCAATAAAGAAAATTTGATTCCTCAACATCTTGCAATTTTAAATATTTTGGCAGTGGTTTAGCTGGCATTCTCAGGGAGTCTTCCCATAAAAATTCCATGGGGAGAATACTTTATGGGACTGCTGACTGTAATATGAATACCTTTTAAGGCCAGTCTCTTCACACAATTTTGCAGTTCTAGTTTTTAAGGTCTGATTCATTCTTTGAACAATTCCTGAAGCTTCGGGTTTGTATGGGCAATGATATTACATGTTCACTTTCAAAATTTTACACACTTGTTCTACTATCTGGCTTGTAAAATGGGTGCCTCTATATGACTGAATACAAGGAGCACCAAATCTGGGTATGATTCCTTGCAGCAGGTTCATGGCAACCGTAGCACAGGGGTAAGCTTCAATCCATCCAGAAAACACATCTACAATTACTAAAGTTTATTTAAACTTTTGGTATTGTGGAAGTTCAGTGAAATCCCACTGCATACAACAAAAAGATCCCCATGGCTTTTTCAAAGATCGTGTAGGAACAGGAACATTTTTGACACATTATTGTCTAAGCATATTGTACAGCTATTTGCAAATTGTTGAATGACTTTAGAAATGTAAGCAGCATACCAACCATTCAAATGTTGTTTTATTAATATATTTTTTCCCATGAGAGGGCATTAGGCCTGTACCCAATGAACTAGAAAATAATGTGGGGCTACTAGCCTCTCATCTAGATGGCACCATAATGAGTCTGGGAAGTGACTGTAGCCATCACAAATTCACCTTACCTTTTCAGAGTCATCAGCTTGATTTTGAAAAGATTACACCTCCTGTAAAGAAACAGGTGCATTAATGTCTTGCAGCTGCTGCAAAAACAAAGCCTGAGGAGGATAGGATAATGCAGTTTGTCTGGCCGCCATGTCTGTAGAAGCACTGCATTTTGAAATGTAAGAATCATCATTCTTATGAGCAGCACACTTGACTGCAGCTATTTCTCTAGCCAACACAAGTGCATTCAACAGTTCATTAAAAAAACACAGAATGTTTAATAAGAGTTCCTGCCGATATCATGTACCCAGTTTCGCTCCAAAGTATCCCAAAATCATGAACTACCCCATAAGCATAATATGCATCACTGAAAATTGTGACTGTTCTTTTCTTTGCTAGTTTGCACGCCTCAGTAATAGCTACAAGTTCAGCTACTTCAGCACACAAATTTACATTTAATTGTCCAGTCAATAGTACACTGTTGGCTATACGCACAGAAAATGCAGCCATTAAGGAGTCATCTTCTCACTGAACACAGGATCCAGTGACAAATAAAAGTAACAAAGAATTTGGTAATGGAACATCTTCTAGGTCTGATCTAGGAGGAAGCGCATGGTTAAAAGCATATCATCCACATATTGTATTAGGGTGCACCCACGGACAAATTGGATTTTATCCAGTTGTCTCTTCATCTCCGTGGAAAAAAGGATGAGGTATACATACCCTTGAGGTACTCTAGTCCATGTGTATTGCTATCTTCTGTAAGCAAAAGCAAATACTGACTATCTGGCTGTATGGGAATGGAAAAGAAGACTAAGGAAGTATCAGTCAAGGAAAGGGTGATAGCTGACAGAGGGATAGGCACTTGTATAGTACTGGATAGGCTGGGTGATATACTGCAGGAAAGTTGGCAATACATCTGCATTAACTGCTTTTTTGTCTTAAACAAACCTATGAGTACCTTTTCCTGGTTTCTTAACTGGTAAAATAGGCAGACTACACAGGCTTCTAGTGGGGACTACTATTCCTGTTTGAGTAAAGCAGAAATAACAGCTTAATTTCCTCTTTCTTCTTCTGTGAATAAAGGGTACTGGACTACCAGTGGTAGTGCCTCATAAGGCTTTAAAATAATTATAACTGATTCTACATCCATTAGGAGTCCTACCTCAGTGTCATGGGCAGTCCATAACTGTGGAGGATTGGTTCCAAGTCCCTCCAAATCAATTACACTGAAGGTCTGCTCCAGTCTAAGTATTGCAAAGAGTATCTCTTCATCTAAACAAATATTGTCTGAGAACAGATATAACAGGAAAGGTTAATTTGAGATATCTAAAAATACTCCATCCATAGTGTAATATATAGTACATCATATTTTACATCACATTTCTACCTAAAAGATTTAAAGGGGCAGAATTTCCTAAAATAAAGATATGTTGATCATACAATGGACCTATTTTAATTGAGACAGGCTGCCTCTGAATAGTGCAGTGGAATTCCAGAGACCTCCTCACCCCAAACAGATTTTGTGACCTGTGGAAATCATTTTGCTTTTGATAACGTTATCATGATCAAGTTGCTCCTTAATTAATAATGAAATGGAAAGTAGAACTACACATGGTAATGTTAACAAAGGAGCCTTCCTGGTCCACTGGTACCAGAGGAAATAGCTGTGTCTCCTTTTAATGGCTGTCCTATTGATCATGTTCCCACACTGGTGGCTGCCAAGTGGTACTCCAAGTGGGAAGTTGTTTTCTCGCTTGCTACAGGGTTTAGATATTGGATTGGATGGTAGGCTGAAAATATGAGTTTACTGACTGAAGAAAAGGACACTCATATTGCAAATGCCCACAATTAAAACAAGGGCTAATATGTGACCCAATGTGCTGGGACTGAGGCAAAGTAGGAAGGTAGAAATTTTGCAGATATTGTCCTCGGGCTTGTTGTTGAAAAAAATAAATCTACTTTTACCCCTTGTTTCTTCTGCCCTACCCCATTTCCCTCTTCTCTGTGAAGCATTGTCAACATTTGCAACTATACATCTCTTTCTAATATTTTAGCATCCATCCATCCATCAACCCCTTTTTCCCATTTTTGCACATGAGGTCAGGGGGTCACTTCAAAAGTGACAATCATGTACAGCTAAGGTTTGCACCATTGGGTGACTAGCTCTGCTGCAGTAGTTCATCCACACCAAAAACTCACAATTACATATACACCTATAGCCAATTTAGTGTCCAATCCACCTACATATGTTCTGACTGGTGGGAAGAAATCTGCAATAGTTTGAAAATCTACTGCAGTCCATGGGCAGACCACTCTAATAATGGGGTCAACATTGCCATCCGAGGCAACTACAAGGTTAGGCACTTCCATCAGAGGATGAATCTGTATATTAGGTGTTGGGTAATATCGTCATCAGAGGATGAGTCAGAAGATGGATCCTCAGGACCTTGCATGGGAGGTGGGTTCCATCTATATTCCTCTATGCCACTAAGTACTGGAAATTTTGTAATTAACTTTTTAAATATTTTAAAGTAGTTCTGCTCCAGTATGCACTTTTGTTACAACATTGTTTTAATTTATTTATGTGTTGTCTCCCAGAAGCACGTTTTTGTTTTGGATAGAGCTGTTTACTTTTGTCTGCTATTCTCATTAACACAAATCTGAAACAACATGCTTCTGTTACTGGAATCTAGTGTTATAACCATAGCCCTTAGGGTGGGCTGATGCGCCAGAGGTGACCTGGGAAATAAAAGTATCAGGGGAAATACCAGAATGACTGTCTTCAATCTGTTTCCCAGCTGTTTGCTGTATTGGAGAGGGAAGACTGTCTGCTTAATAACAGGCAGAACAGTATGTAAAAGGGGAAAGGAGAGCCAAAGGAATCAAGGGCCAGTCATCATCAGAGGAGACAGGTAATGTCCCAAGTATCACATGAATTTTCTCCTGCACATTTCTGCAATGTATTAACTGTTCTGTTAGCTGCCTGCAGCTGTGTTTTTAATCTAGCAGAAATGTATTTCAACATTCTAAATACAGATTCCTTTTCTTTATTCTTACCACTCAATAAAAGCTGAGTAACAAGAGGCAGGCACTTTATTTCCTTTTTGATTGAGTGTCTTTAAATATTCTCTAAAATGTTTTTATCAAAAGTTACTTCCACAATGACCTGCAGTGCACTATCATTTTTATTTCTCCCATTATACCAAATAAGTACAGCTTCATCTTCCATATTTATTAAACATATGTCTGACTGGAGTGCCTGGCTTTGTCTCTTTTATTACCCCTAGCCCTATACTTGTGCCCATTGTGAGTTTAACACAGTGGAATACATTATCCACTCACAAATGACAAAAAGCCACTCTCACTTGTGAATATAATAAAACTGGCTCTCATATGAGTATGTAATACAACCGCTCTCATACAAATATGTACATGTGTGATAAAGCCACTCTCATACAAATTTAAATAAAATCCTCTTATAAAGTTATGCACACCTGTGATAAAACCCACTCTCAAACAAAGTTATAATAAAACCCACTCTCATACAATTGAGGATATGTGTATTAAAACCCACTCTCATACAAATAATTACTACTTCAAAAAATCATATGAGAAGACTTACCTAGAGTCTGCTGAAGGTGAACAAATCTAAGCGATGAGCTGATATTCTGGAAACCTGTCAAATATGGGTCCCAAAAGGTGTTTTCTGCTGCAACAACTTGCAGACAACATAACATCCGAGGCTTCGCGGCACCAACTTTTAAGGTACCAAGTAAAAATAACTTCATGCAACACACTTCAGCAGAGTAGAATGATCTCTTTTATTGTAAAAGAACACATACACATGAGAGACTAGGCAATGAAGGCCTTGTCTCTTCGAACAGAAGAAAATGCATTATTTTATATTGTAAAAGCTTCTGAACACACATTTTATCTACCAGATTATAACCACTGACCAATTAAAAATAAACAACTTTGTTCTGCTTACTAAGAATATGCAGACCTCTTATCTCTGCCTTTCCTTATTAGGCAGAAGTTCCGATTTTCCATGCTGGCACTTTCTATGTTGGCAATATTCTAATTGGCAATGAAGGAAAACTAAAGAAAAGCCTAGGCTGCTAGGATCCATCCTAAAAAAGATGGATTCCAAAAAGAGAGAATATTATACAATCACTAAACATTTTTCCCATCTTATACGTCTCCCTTCACAAAGTCATCTGGCTAAAGTGACCTTAGTATTTATTTATTTATTATTTTTTATTTTACATTTGTTGACCGGGCTAGTCCAGCTGGATCAATGTCCATTTTCAGTGGAGGCTCGGGGAGAAAGCTCTACAGATTAAAGCATGGTTATAGAAATACATGTAAAATAAACACCTATGATACAGGCAATGAGCAAAAATACAAAGATATTAGTTCAGGTCAGTTAATGCAAATCTAACAAAAAACAAATAATACCAACTATGTAATATCAATTATGTAATTAAAACAAAAAAATTTTTTTTTTTTTTTTGACAACAGTAGTAACAATAGAATCATAAAGTTATTTGTGATTAGAGAGAAAGATTGCAGTGTTGAATAAATACATAAGATAGTAGAAAGATGAAAGTAGGTTAGTCAGGTTTGGTACAAGAGCAGAGCCAGAAATTGTTCAGATGTGAAAGAAGTTGTTTCTTAAAGAAAGGAAAAGTGGCTAGAGAGGAGATATGTAAGGGAAGGTTATTCCATATTCTGCCAACTGAGTTGGAGAAAAGGTCCCTGCAGAGTTTGTAATTCTGGTAGTGTTAACTTGTAGCTTTTGGGAGGAGCGTAGTTGTTTCAAGTTATTATAGGGAGTCAAGAGGTTGCTAAGAGCTGGTGTTTTTGAGGGTTGATATAAAATTTTATGTGCTATTAAGAGTTGTTGATAGATAATCTTGTTAGGAAGTTCCAGCCAATGTAGTTGTTTTAAGTTTAGGCAGTGGTGAGTTCTATATTGAGATGCAGTGGCAAATCGAGCTATGTTGTGGTAAGATGTAGTCAGTTTCCTAAGGTTACCTTTAGAGATTAGTGTAGATAGAGGAAGCATACAGAAGGGTAGAGATAAGATGTGATTGTGCTAAGGTAGTCCGTGCCTCGGGTGTAAGGAAGGGTTTGATTCTGTACAGTGAACCAATCTTTTTATTAACTGCTTTTATTGTGTTATTAATGTGATGATCATAGCTAAGATTGTTATCAATAGTAACACCAAGCAGTTTTGTAGAAGAGTTGGGGGAAATGTGGGAATTATCACTTGCAGTGATAGTAAAGTTTAGTTGAGTAGATTTGTGTGTAGGTGAAAAAAGTAATAGTTTAGTTTTCTTGGGGTTGAGGAGAAGACATCTTTTTGAGAACCATTATTCAACGGTTGAAAAGGTTGCTTGTGTAAGGGACTGGAGTTCTGTTTGAGAGGAAGCTGTACAAATTATGGTGGAATCATCTGCATATTGTATACAGGTAGTGTTTTGGATAGATGATTGGAGATCATTAATAAAGATAGAGAATAAAAGTGGACCTAGTATAGATCCTTGTGGTACTCCTAAAGAGATAGGTAGTAGAGTAGATAGAGAATTTTTCCAGAGTACTGCTTGTTGTCGGTTTTCAAGATAGGATGAAAACCACTTAGTAGCTTTTTATCCTGTTTTTACTGGAGAAAAAAAGCAATATAGATCTCTTTCTTTGCAACTAGATTTAGTCTTCTCAACATAAAATGCCAGAAGAGTATGCATGTACATACAGTTGAAGCAATACTCTCTAAGTATGGTTGTGTTACTTTTCAACTATAAATACTCAGTCATGTGCTTACTTCTCGATCTTAAGTGGTTGATTCCGTTTTCCTTGTAAGTAAGCTTATATGTAATGGTGGCACTGCTGTTTGTGTGAAACTGTTGAGTTCTGTTTTGTGAGTTTCTCCCTTTTCTCATTGTTGTATAAGCAAGGAATAGGTATACATAAGATTTGAGGACATGAATAGCTTGCCCCCCACATGAAAAAATATGTGGCATTAGGCTTTAAATAAGAGAAGAAAGGATTTAGGTCTGGTTTTCATCAATCAGTTTTTATTGATGAGCATTTCTTTGAGGAATTTTGTGGAAATGTTCATAGAAAAAGCCTCTACAACTGGAGTGCTGTGAGAAAAACATGATAAATAAAATACTTGGCGTTAAATTCATTCAGTACATTTAGCATGAAGGAGGGAATAGTATAGAGATTGATCCCATTTTTGTGAAATATCAAATATGGAGACTCCACTTATAGTCAAGAAGGATGGAATGGTACAGACAGTGACCCTCTCTTTGTGAAATATCAAATACAGTGACTCTACTCATAAGGCTATAGCTCAGAAAGTGACAGCTGCCAGATAGAATGCATTCCATAAAAGGAATTATAGATCTGCAGAAGCTGTGGGCTCAAATGCTGGCAATGTCAACTTCTTCAATGTAAAAACAAATCCCAAGCTGGTACCAGGCATCTTAAGCATGGTCTTAGTAAGACTTGTGCCTTTGAAAAAATCTTTGCATATCTTCATCAAGGCTAACAACGAACAATGTAGGCCTCAGTGAAAATTCAGCATTGCAGACAAGTTCACTTTGTAAGAATAATGAATCCAAAGTCATACTTCTATACAATATAATCATGTATGGAAAGAAGGGAGGCAGAGAAAGAGGTTCACTTGTCCTTGTTAATTATTGTTGCTGTTTGTCTATTTGTAAGGAAAAATAATTCATACTACTATAATAGTCGGCAAAGAATTTTTAACTACTACTGGAAATGGAAAAGCCATATGTTTACCCAGAGAGAGCATATGTCCATATTGGACTTATTCAACAAATGTGGCAGGAGTAACCTGGATGGTTGTAATGAAAGTTTTCTCCAAATTGTGAAGAAAAAGAATGAGAAACATAGTAAAGGTGGGGCAAATGGAACATTTCCCCAAGCAGAAACTTCCAGAAGATGAACAAATCACATTAAAAAAGCTTGACAGATTATAAGCTGTTATTAAGAGATTATAATTATAAGCTATATTTGTTTTATTTTTAAAGGTAGTTAACTCAATTTGAAAATATGACTGATAGTTACAAGTAATCAAAATTATGATTCATTAATGACAGCTTGTAAACAGTTAAACTTTTACACTGTCATTTACTAAATTGGCTTTGTGATTGCTTACAGATAGTGGGGAGGGCAGGTGCAAAGTGGGTATGCTGTCAAGGATGTCAAATTGCCTTCATAAAGCTCTGAGCAAGGGTTGCTTCAGCTACAGAAGAATTCTTGAGGGACTAAAGGACTACTTCTTCACTGATTTGACATTTTTCTCTCACAGTTTCAGATGCAATTAAATACTTTCTTGTGGTTGCTTTTAGTCTTTAGATTAAGCTGAGTATGTAGTTAGATGAATATTTATTATAATCTGCAAGTAATCTTGCACCACATTATTTAACCTAAATTTGTTTTTACAGCTTGGGTAATTTTTGAAAAGTAATCAGTACCTCTTTTTCTGATACATGTTTTATTCATTCTACAATACCACCAAATTGTGTTTTATTGAATTTAACTACATGTTTATGATGTAACACTATATATTAAAACAAGCAGTAAATAATAGCATTACTGAGATTATTTGTGGCATCCTTGGTAGGTGTAGTAAGGTTAACAAAAGGAATGGAGTTACCCCCCACATAGACAGTGGTGATAAGAGTTAAAACAGGAGAAGAGTGCTGTTATTTAAACTTGGAAAATATGAAAAAGCGTAATATGCCTGTGTGCTAATGATGAAAGTAATCAGAGATGTGCATGACCTGTAACATGTGTTTGGTCTATTAATGTGAGACTGGTAAAGCCGTGGATCATAGTAAAAGGCTGAAAATCCTTGAGAATGTTTGAAGTATTTTTACAAAGATTCAGTCATTTGATTTTCTCTTCCATGAAATGCATTAACATCTTTGTTTTTTTTTTTACAAAAGGTACCGATACTTTGACAGTGCTTCTTCAAGGACCTATATGCATTTTTATGTTATCATTGTATTATGGCAGCTACTAGTGCTCAAATACAGGGCTGAGTTATACATTCTCTTAATGCTATTGGTAAGGGGGACAAAGACAAGGATTTCTTCATTTTTAGCCAGGAAAACACACTAAGTGCAACTGCCTCTTCTAACAGGTAATCTGTTGCACTGTTTCATTTAGTTACTAACTCAGAATTTCACAAAAAGCTAATTAGCAGCTCACAGCCTTAAAAGGGTCAGAGCTAACAGAGCCAACACTGGAGTCAAATCTAAGGCCTTGTCAATTCATAAGTGAAATAAGCAAAATTAGGTGAATCAAAAAAAAAAAAGAAGAAGAAGGAAAATTCAAAGGAATTGGGGCAATAAGAGAGAAGAGAAATAAAAAAAACACTATCTAGGTACACATCACTAAAATAATCCAGAATTAAGTTAGAGTTTAAGCAATGACATAGATACAGCTTAAGTGTGAGAATTCAATAAATGTGTTTAAAAAATGGCACCATGGTGCATACCCCCTGTGCTGCAATTCACTATCAGTGGTGGACCATGGAGCAAGAAATCTGGACAAAGCCTAGAATAATAAGGGTAAAGATCCAAAAATAGGGCCAGATTTTAAATATTGACCTTATAAACTTAGAAAGTTGCTGGAATAACAGGATTTGTGTTAGCATACATTTTTGAAGGATATGAAGTCTGAAACTTAAATGTATATCACTTTTTAGTTACTGGAATCCTCAGAGATTCACCAGAAAACCACACATTTTACAAGGAACAGACCAAAAATATGAAGCAAAAATATAGGCAGTCTGCACAAATCTGGAGCCCTACGCATGTATGTTTAATCACTCCCACACACTACACATTCAGCCATTTAAGAACAAATAAAGAAATAATAATAATAATAATAATCCAAGGCAAGGGTATAGCTCCCAGGTAGCAAAAGCAGTCAGCAGCCCAGCAATAGCACCACCAAAACCTTCCCAACCCAAACAAAGCCAATACAGTGCATGCACTGCAGTGCCAGAAGCAGCTCTTGTTCAGCCTAGTGCCTCCTCATCCAGTCAATGTCCTGCCCCTCTTATCCACAAATGGAGTGCACCCTCAAGCAAATCCTCTTCTGTTCAGGAAACCAACACTGTCCAGGATACCACACAGATAAAAAAAATTTTGCCTGGAGCTCTGAATGTAATATTGTTGTGCCCTGCAATACCCTTTTAGAAGGTATTGCAGTGGCATGAAAAGCACTAGCAGCACATGACTGGCTGCATTCTGTGCCTACTCACTGGCTTCCTTTCCCTGTGGAGTAGTTACTTTACTGGCGCATATACTGTGATGCCAGTTGGCTGTAATTGCGCTATACCATTCAGTCAAAAATCGCAATGTGAAGCCACTTCTGTTCAGTGTGGAACAGCGGGTTGAATACATCTGAAACGTGGAGCATTCTACACAATCGAGAACATTTGGCTGCTCAGCTACTGAGTCTAAGGCTAAAGGAACCCAGCATGCCCAGAAAAGGGATGGTGGTAACTCTGTAGGCAGATGGAACCATCCCATTAACCCTGCAGACAGCATGGCAGGTGCTGTGGGTGTGAATGAGGAAGACAAAGGACAAGACAATCCATCCCTTGAGGACCTCAAGTCTCAACTGGAATTATAAAGACTGGCACTGGAGATGAAATGTCTGGAACTCAAAGCATCTGAAAAAACACAACAGCTGGAGGTACAAGGAGAATGTGGCAGCAAGGTGAGGAGAAACAGAAGCAGCACTATGAGTGAGGGAGATGACCATCCTTCACATGGGCATATGAGTCATGGAAAGGGAAACATCAAACCTTAGATAACCATCACAAACTTTTCTCAGAGTATAAAGGCAGGGATTTGAAAGTTTTATACTGACATTTGAATGGGTGTATAATCAACAGCAGGTCAACTAAGGGTGAATTTTAAACTCCTCTACTCATGAATAAACCGATGCAAGAAGTTTCAGAACTTTGTACTGTTCATTGCTTAAATTATACAAAAGTTAAGGAATGTTAATATGTGTATTTTGAACTGATTCCTAAAGCACAGAGAGAGAAATTTAAAGCACACAGAAGAAAGGCAGATGGCCATGTGAGGGACTATAATGCAGAAATCAGTTTCATAGGAGGATAAATGTATATGAAGTCACCACATCTGAAATAATAGGTGCTCCTTTGGTGAGGGAACATACCCTGTGTTCTGCCTGACGGCATGAGCATCCAGTTGGCAGACCAGGACTATAACTGCTGATTAAATAGGTTACAGCTGCATATGATGGGAGGTACATATCAACTGCACATTGATATAAAAGTACCCATTGGGCAGCCTAAGCCATCACAGCAGATTGCACAGGCAAAGGAGAAGCCACTGTTTCTGTTACACAGCCAGGTCCTAGGGACATATGTTTTAAATGTAATCAAAAGGAGCCAACACACTATTAATTCCAACTGAGGTAGAGTAGGAAACAAACGCCTGAGGAATCAGCAACTGGTGTGAGTACTATGACAATGGTGGGTTGTCTAGAGATAACAGCTGTACCAAGCTACTGAAAGGGTCTGTATGCTATCCTAATGGAAGGGAAAGAGCCACTACCAAAGACACACAACCTCAGAAATAACCATTGTTAAGCCTGCAGTGGACAAAGAGTAACAATATTTGCCTGGGCATTCTACTCCAGTTATGGCCTTGGGAGGGCTACCTTTTCAGATGTTTTCATCAGAGTTTATCTGGATTGGTAAGTGGCCAAGGCAGCAAGCAAATTGCTCTGTTTGAGGATATCCTTGCAGATGTCCTAATAAGGAATCATTTTGACAATGCAGTATCTTGTGTGCATGCGGTTATATGCAGCTTCTAGTCATGGAGGCAAACACATAGGAGGCCCACACCTTTAACTGGAGCTGGTGATATGGCAAATTCAGAGAGGAACTGATCTTCAGGAGCAGCAGCCAGGAACTGAGCCGCAGAAGCTTGAAAGATACACTGCTTCACTTGAAAGGGGTTGCTTCAAGGGGAAATGTAGATGACATTAGTCTAAATTAGAGACACCACTGGCAAAACGCACCATGCTTCTTTTGGAACTGGAGATGGGTGGGCCATCAAGAAGGAGAGGGACAGGCTCAGATCTCATATGCTATTTTACAGAATTGTATGGAGGTAGCCAAGGAGGATCCTGATACTCAAGGCATGAGAATCCATATACTGGGGAAAAGGAGAGTTTAGGGAATGGACCCCTAAAGGACAGTTAGAAGGAGAAACAATACACCAGCTGGTAGTACCTAGGACCTAATGACAGGCAGTTCTGACCATAGCCCACAATATTTCTTTTGCAGGCCACAACATAAAGAATATTAAATTATGGTTTATGCAGAATTAATATTATACAGGTATTGCAAAGAATGTGACAGGGCATTGTAAGACCTGTTAGAAGGGCTAAATGGCTGGTAAGACAAGAAACAAAACTAAAATTGCTTTCATGTGTTTACCTGTTATTGATGAACCATTTCAAATGTTAACTATGGACATTCTGAGACCTCTTAACATCCAAAAGCACTGCAGGTAAGAAATATATCCTGGTGGTGGTGGATTATGCTATTAGATATAACAGGTGATAGCCTTGTCTTCCATTGAAGAAGAGTAAGTTGCATATGCTCTGCTAGATAGTTTCCGAAGGGTAAGTTTTCATTCAGAAATACTGACATTGGTGCTAACTTCATGTCAGACCTGCTGGTATATTTATGGAAACCTTGTGGGTAAATACTACCTGTACCACCCAGAGACCAGCAGTTTTGTGTAGCTTTAACTATACACTAAAGGCCATGTTAAGGGCATTATCAGACCAATTTAAGAGTGAGTAAATCAAATACATGCCTCATCTCCTCTTTGCATACAGGGAGGTGCCCCTGAAATCCACATTTGTTTATCTTTAAGATATTGTATGGTCACAGGGTGATGATTCCAATCGGCCTACATTGTAGTGAGTGGGAGGGTTAGTGTGATTCCTAGAAGGAGGCTGTTGTGGAGTATGTTGTAAACTTCAGGTCTAGGCTTAAGGAGCTCAAGAAGTTGCTCCAGGGTCTGCTGGCACAAATAAAACAGCAAAAAAAATCTGTTATGACAAGAAAGCCAGTAGTAGAGAAAATTCTGTTGAGCAGCAGGTGTGGCCATTATTCCTGCTGGACACAACAAGTTGCAGGTTTTCTGGAAAGATCTTTTCACTATTGAGTAAAATGTGAGTGATGTTAACTACATGACAGAGCTGCCCGGCAGGAAGCAGAAACCTACACTCTTATTATGTTAACATGATTAGCTCTCTCATGAAAGACAGGCCTTTATATTCAGAATTTGCAGTAGGTTGCAGGAAAAATTGGAGATGGATCTCCTCAGTGATGCTCAGTCTGACACCTCATTGGATAAGGAAGGTCTTTCCCAGCAACTATCTCCTAACCAGGTTCAGGGAACTTGAGCAGTACAATAGGAATTTGGAGATGTGTTTACTGATAATATAGGGTGTAGCCACCTGGTGGAGTACTAAGTGGACACAGGATCCCAGCAAACTGTCAAACAAGCCAGAAAGAGTTAGGCAAAGCCTGATAACAGGAACTCCAGGACAAGTTAGCATTGTGAGTAATCAAGAAGTTTGACCATCTTTGCACATCACCAGTTGTACTACTGTACTTTTTTCCATCTCTTTCAACTGTCTCGTTTAAAAGCCCGCATTTGCGTTTGTTTCCCATCTTTCCTGTAACTAGTCTAGTCCAGATACAGATTTGCTGTATCCAGGACTGTTTGTAAGCTTCTGAGCGGTGCCATAAAGTCTGCTCTTCAATTTTTGCCTTAGATCTGTTAGTTTTTTCCTGTCCTGCATTTTTACTAGCTTATTAGTCTAGCATTTTACCAGACATTGTAGCACACAAAAGTGCTACCAGCACTAAACGTTCTACAAGGAAACAGCTCCAGTACTTATGATGAATGCCCACCCCTCCAGGCATGTCTAAAGGTTGGTTCCCTGTGCTTTCTCCTATTAACCTGGTGAATTTGGGCATCCTGAGGCAATATACCACCTGCCTCATGTACACTGACAACCCTCTCTTCTTACCTCCTAACACTCAGACTTGCAAGAGATGCACTTATATATCCATACTGGAAGCCATGCACTCTCCAGCCAAGACCAGAATAGCAGGTCAAGAGGAGAAGGTCAACACTTGCACCACACCACATGGAACATATAGCCCTCCAAAACACACACCAGCACTGCCCTCACATAAAAACACAAACCACACACCCACCTTCACAAAGCCTCTCAATAAAAATCTACCCAAGCAGCAGAGACCTCCAAGGCAGAAATGCACTCGACCACCACAACACAACACTAATCACAAGACACATAACTCTCCTAAGCAGTGTGCCACTCAACCACAGCCCCAAAGGCAAAACAGCATGCCCAACACACTAGTCATAGGTGACTCGACAGTGAGGCACACTGATGTCCCACTCACTAAGTTGAATAAGGAGAAAGTAACAGTCAGCTGCCTGTCAGATGCCAGGATCCACCATATAATGCACGCACTCAGGTCCCTCAGCAACAAGAACAAATATGACTCTGTCATTGTACATATAAGTGTGAATGACCTGAGACGTACCTCCCTGGACTACATGAAAAGAGACCTGGAGGAGCTCTCAGATTATGTAGCCCAGGCGGGTATGACCCTAGCCCTGAGCAGCCTCCTACCATCACTCAGAATGATACTACAGTACAAGCAGAAAATAATTGATTTCAACAACTGTCTGCCTGGGATGACATGATTAACATACCTTGATGCTTTGCCAGAGATGGCCTGCATCTGCCACCCCTGAGCTTCCGGATACTGACCAAGGCTCTTGCCACCCCTACAGTGCCTTTTTTAGGTGGTGTTCCAAAGACAAAATTACCACCGTAATAGCTGCAAACAAATGCAATCTGAGGGTCAGGCTGCTAGCCTACCTTGATTTGGCCAAGGCCTTTGATATCAGTCCCCACTCAGGAATCTTAGAAAAACTCACTAAGCTAGGCATCAACCCCTATATAACTAGGTGGGTTGCAAACTGGCTCAGAGACAGAACCCACAATGTGAAAGTAGCTGACTCCAAGTCAGATTCCTGACCTGTCACGAGTGGAGTCCCACAGGGTTTGGTCCTGGGTCCTCTCCTGATTGGTATCTACTTCTCTGAAGTCCAGGCCAACATAAAGGGATTCTGGCTGACAAAGTTCACAGATGATTGCAAGCTGGGAGCTATTATTCACTCCCCAAGTGATGCTGACATCCTACAGAAAGGCCTCACTGAGACCAACAACTGGTGTCAGAACCATGGCCTTAAGCGCAATGCCAAAAAAAAAAGTGTCATATCCTGTTTGAGAAAAACATGGTTCCCATGAATTACCACATCAATGGTAGTCATCTGAACACAGAAGGCATTATAAGAGATCTGGGAACACAGGTTGACAGCAACCACTCTTTTGACCACCACATTGCCACTGTGGTCAGAAAGTTCTTGTATGTGGCACATCTCATTACTAACGGTTTTGGATCCAGGAAGAAAGAGGTCATTGCATCCTCTACTCTTCCCTCATTAGGCTAATCATCGAGTACAATGCCCCATTTAGCATGTACCTTACTAGACACTTGCAACAACTGGTGACACCACAAAAGTACCTCACAAAGAGGACCCCAAGCCTTCAACATTTGTCTTATATGGACAGACTCAAAAAAATTCCAGCTATTCTCTGTCTCATATCACCTACTTAGAGGCGATCTCTGCTTGTCTTGCAAAGCCGTGTCTGACCCAGCTCTGTTAGAAGTGCTACATCTAAAGAAATCCCAATCCCCCTGCACCACATGCTCCAGAGACCTCAACCACATTACCACAATCAACAGAACAAGATGGAGGGACAGGTTCATAACCCAGAGACTGCCCATGCTATGGAATAGATTTTCCATACATGTTAAACAGAGCACCTCACTGGCCTTCTTCAAGAGTAATCTTGATAACTGGATGGGAAATAGAAAATTCACCCCGGGGATCACTCCAGTGGCTCTATTCAACAGAGGCACTGAGAAATAAGGTCGGGTGGCATGATGCCAGGGTAATCCTATGGGCTAGGCTTATAAAGGCTCCAGGGCCATTAGCCTAGTACACACCTATGAGCCTATGAACCTAGTGCCAAAGAAAGACGGCAGCACCAGCCTGTCTGTGGACTATAGGACATTAAACAGTTACAAGGAGTCAGATGCTTACCCTATGCTCAAGACATATGAAGGCTTAGAGATGCTGATTGAGGTTAAGTACATAACCAGTAATGACTTAAGTAATGTTCTCTGTCAGTGTTTATGACTTATTTTAAGTTATACAAGTTTACTAAAATGCCCATTCAAATGAAGAATGACTGAGAAACTTTACAGTGACTGCTGGACTGCATCCTAGCAGGAGCAGGAGATTATGTATTTTCTAAGCTGGATGGTAGTGTTGTCCTCAATCAGCCATAGTCAGAATATGACTAACATGATCCACATGGTAGGGAGTTGCTGGACAGGCTGCAAAGGACAGGACTAACTATTAAGTCCTACAAATGTCGGGGGTTATATCAGAGGTCTATCATCTAATTCACATAGTAGGTGGTAGAAAGAGTCAGACAAGGTCGAACACATTCGGCCATGAACTACACCTACTCCAAAGAAACAGGTGAGGTTATTCATAGGGATGGTGTGGCACTGTAGCAGGTCCCCTCCACTATGCAGTGATAGTCACTCCCCTTAGAGACCTTAACAGTAAGAATAGAGCAGATAAGTTTGTCTGGATTCCAGCCTGGGAGCAAGCATTTCAAGTACTCCAAGGGGTTTCAGAGGACCCCTGTTATTATGCAGTTCTGTTTGCAGTGAAGGTAGTTACATCCAACTATGGGGTGGGGCTGTACTTAGCCAAATTGTCTCAGAGGGGGAAAAAACAGCCTACTTTGAATTTGAGCCACTGACCACAACTCAGGAAAGAGTTTTTGCAACTATAGAGGAGTGTCTGGGCATAGTCTAGACTTTGCAAAAGAACCAATTAAAATGGTTATATAGGGGGAAGTGGGCAGAATGGAAAGCTTCTTACATGGAGTACAGCCTTTCAGTTCTATAACAGCTCAGAAATGGTACTACTAATGCCAATGTAGATGGTCTGACCAGAAAGAGACTAGGAGAGTGTACAAAAAGACTTCATTCTTATGTCAAGCTCCTCTTCTTCAGGGATATTTTCATAAAACTTCCTTGAGGTTTTTGTGGGGAAAATATTGATGCCATGGGAATGAAACTGATGCTTGCACTTTTTTCCCTTCATAATTCAGACAACATATTTGTAAGCTATATTTAAGCTTTGTAATATCTGCAAAAGAAACTGTACTATACCACCGCATTTATAGGGTATCTCAATGATGACAACGGATTGTATTTGTTCTTTTATATAATCCAGAGAAAAATATATATGGAACCTATAATGCTATTCAGCTGGAGAATGCAATAATTGCTAAGAGGTGTTACTCAGGAAATAATTACTGGAATGAATGTAACTGCAGGGGAAGTCATAACAAACCAGCAAGTCAGGAAACTCTTGAGCTTAAGTTTGTGAAAAGAGCTATGAACTAACAGCATATATGAAATCTCATAAGTCGTTCTGCTGTTTCCTCAGTTTGTGAGAATGAAGTCAGTTAATAACCCATATTTCATGTGAAACTATTTTGTGCAAAACTTGAAAAAGACAGTCATTCCGGTGGGAAGTTTCTGTTTTACCAACATCTGTGTAAGCTGCTTTTCTATAATCTGCCAGTATAATATTTTAGTAACTTAGTAACTTAGTAAGTTTTAGCTGGTAATATTTAGAGTTTTTTTTTCTCTTAAGAATCCTCTCTGGGCAATTATTTTTATATTCTTTGTACAAATATATTTAACTGTACATGTTTAATTTGTATTAGTTCCAAATCTTTTATTTTCCATGTATTTGTATTATTTATTCATTTTTAAGATCTTGTGGCTGGCACTACATATGTATTGCTGTTACCTAAAGAATAAGTAATGTTTAGCACTGTAAGTTGTCAAGCTGCTGGTATCCACTTCAAATTGTCTACAGTGTTCTGCACATTATTGATTGTTGTTTAATTTTATTTTATGAGTTTTACGCAATGTTAGGGTAGTTTGTCTCTAGCGATATCTAGGGCCGTGGCTGCAATATCTTGCTGTGGGGAATTCTACCAGCTTTCACTGGGAAGAGAGTGTGAGTGTGTGTGTGTGTGTGTGTTCATGGGAGAAAATCTGTCTTATATGCGACATGATGTCACTTGTGTTGGACCACAATTACATCTTATTTCAAGGAGAATACTTCAGGCAGACCAGGGGAGTGGCGATGGGAGCAGCCTGTGCTCCCATCTGTAATTTCTGGTCATGGCAGTGGGAATCGAAAGTGTTTTCAAGAGTCCCTATTTTAAGGACATCGCCCTGTATGTTAGATACCTCGGCGATATATTTATCTTGTGGAAAGCATCTGTAGAGACTCAGCAATTTATGATATATCTCAACCATACAGTGGAGTTCTTACAATTTCATACAGTACAGTCATCGGGAAATTTCTTATCTTGACGTACTTCTGAGCAAGAATGAAAGTGGATTTACTTCCAGTACTTATAGAAAACCAACTTTCTCGAATGACTATGTACATTACAGCAGCAATCACCCACCACATGTATTCCATAATGTGTTAAAGGGACAATGTATTCGGGTGGCCAGGATGTCGTCCAATATTCATATCTTGGAATCTGAACTTGGAATAATTAGAGATATGTTCAACAAAAGATCTTACCCTGAAAGTATGGTCACTGAGGTCATAAATTATGTACATAAGCAATGGGGTAGAAAATATCCTCCACTATTAGGTACCTACAAACCACCCATCAGAGATGGTATACACAAAACATCATTGGGTAGGACATGTGTTCTCATGTATTCCCCAAGTATACACATCATTAAAGATATCTTGGAAAGATATTGGCATACCTTGATGGTCATAGACAAGGACCAGATTTTGGGTAACAAACCAAGATGCGTATACAAAACAGCTCCCAATTTGAAAGCATTATTAGAGAAGGGTAATCACACGCACACAAATTCACCTACCTTCACAGGCACGGTTAAATGTGGAAACTGCAATCAATGCAAATACATCAACAACAATAAGAGCATTAGACTAGATGATGTCTGTCACACCACTATTAAATGTATTAGGGGAAATTGCAAAACCAAACAAGTGGTGTATTTGGCTGTCTGTAGCAAATGTAATGCCCATTATGTGGGCAAAACAGAGAGGCAGCTTAACAGACGTATATATGAACATCTATATAGAATAAGGAGGCATGATAATAAAAATGCATTGTGCAGGCACATTTTGGAAAAGGGTGAAGATCATAGCTTTTTATTTTCAATTATTGAACAGGTAGATATTACCCCCTTTGGAGGGGATTGGAAAATGAAATTGTCATCGTGTGAAAGTAAATGGCAAATATTGACAGATTCTACGAGACCACCTGGTCTTAATGATTTTATTAGCATAAAACCCTTCTTAGCTTTAGAATAACTCCTCACCATCTACTTGTTTTGGTTATGAAATTTACATTCATATATTTTTATCATACATGTTTATACATTTTTATCATATATTTAAATATTTATATTTTGTATATATTACATTTATGTTTTTATGCATTAGAGGGACTGGATGTGGTCGACACATAAGTTCACTTCTATATATATATATGTATTATTGACTTGGTTGGTTCTGACTTCCAAAAAACACCATTTGCTGGTTGCTTGTTGATTGTATATGTCCAATTATTACGGGTTGTACTAAAAATTGTTGAATTTAGGGGCATATATTTATATTTATATTTACATGTATACATTTTATATTTAATTTTTCCCCTACCAATGTTCCTTGTAAGTCTTATGTTTTATTGAGTGCACGAGAGTGTTTACATGCCATTGAGTACTTTGTCTTTAAAACATTTGGCGCCTTTTTAATGAATTTTAATGATTTTTAATGATTTAAAATACCAAAAAAAAAGTGTCATATCCTGTTTGAGAAAAACATGGTTCCCATGAATTACCACATCAATGGTAGTCATCTGAACACAGAAGGCATTATAAGAGATCTGGGAACACAGGTTGACAGCAACCACTCTTTTGACCACCACATTGCCACTGTGGTCAGAAAGTTCTTGTATGTGGCACATCTCATTACTAACGGTTTTGGATCCAGGAAGAAAGAGGTCATTGCATCCTCTACTCTTCCCTCATTAGGCTAATCATCGAGTACAATGCCCCATTTAGCATGTACCTTACTAGACACTTGCAACAACTGGTGACACCACAAAAGTACCTCACAAAGAGGACCCCAAGCCTTCAACATTTGTCTTATATGGACAGACTCAAAAAAATTCCAGCTATTCTCTGTCTCATATCACCTACTTAGAGGCGATCTCTGCTTGTCTTGCAAAGCCGTGTCTGACCCAGCTCTGTTAGAAGTGCTACATCTAAAGAAATCCCAATCCCCCTGCACCACATGCTCCAGAGACCTCAACCACATTACCACAATCGACAGAACAAGATGGAGGGACAGGTTCATAACCCAGAGACTGCCCATGCTATGGAATAGATTTTCCATACATGTTAAACAGAGCACCTCACTGGCCTTCTTCAAGAGTAATCTTGATAACTGGATGGGAAATAGAAAATTCACCCCGGGGATCACTCCAGTGGCTCTATTCAACAGAGGCACTGAGAAATAAGGTCGGGTGGCATGATGCCAGGGTAATCCTATGGGCTAGGCTTATAAAGGCTCCAGGGCCATTAGCCTAGTACACACCTATGAGCCTATGAACCTAGTGCCAAAGAAAGACGGCAGCACCAGCCTGTCTGTGGACTATAGAACATTAAACAGTTACAAGGAGTCAGATGCTTACCCTATGCTCAAGACATATGAAGGCTTAGAGATGCTGATTGAGGTTAAGTACATAACCAGTAATGACTTAAGTAATGTTCTCTGTCAGTGTTTATGACTCATTTTAAGTTATACAAGTTTACTAAAATGCCCATTCAAATGAAGAATGACTGAGGAACTTTACAGTGACTGCTGGACTGCATCCTAGCAGGAGCAGGAGATTATGTATTTTCTAAGCTGGATGGTAGTGTTGTCCTCAATCAGCCATAGTCAGAATATGACTAACATGATCCACATGGTAGGGAGTTGCTGGACAGGCTGCAAAGGACAGGACTGACTATTAAGTCCTACAAATGTCGGGGGTTATATCAGAGGTCTATCATCTAATTCACATAGTAGGTGGTAGAAAGAGTCAGACAAGGTCGAACACATTCGGCCATGAACTACACCTACTCCAAAGAAACAGGTGAGGTTATTCATAGGGATGGTGTGGCACTGTAGCAGGTCCCCTCCACTATGCAGTGATAGTCACTCCCCTTAGAGAACTTAACAGTAAGAATAGAGCAGATAAGTTTGTCTGGATTCCAGCCTGGGAGCAAGCATTTCAAGTACTCCAAGGGGGTTTCAGAGGACCCCTGTTATTATGCAGTTCTGTTTGCAGTGAAGGTAGTTACATCCAACTATGGGGTGGGGCTGTACTTAGCCAAATTGTCTCAGAGGGGGAAAAAACAGCCTACTTTGAATTTGAGCCACTGACCACAACTCAGGAAAGAGTTTTTTGCAACTATAGAGGAGTGTCTGGGCATAGTCTAGACTTTGCAAAAGAACCAATTAAAATGGTTATATAGGGGGAAGTGGGCAGAATGGAAAGCTTCTTACATGGAGTACAGCCTTTCAGTTCTATAACAGCTCAGAAATGGTACTACTAATGCCAATGTAGATGGTCTGACCAGAAAGAGACTAGGAGAGTGTACAAAAAGACTTCATTCTTATGTCAAGCTCCTCTTCTTCAGGGATATTTTCATAAAACTTCCTTGAGGTTTTTGTGAGGAAAATATTGATGCCATGGGAATGAAACTGATGCCTGCACTTTTTTCCCTTCGTAATTCAGACAACATATTTGTAAGCTATATTTAAGCTTTGTAATATCTGCAAAAGAAACTGTACTATACCACCGCATTTATAGGGTATCTCAATGATGGCAACGGATTGTATTTGTTCTTTTATATAATCCAGAGAAAAATATATATGGAACCTATAATGCTATTCAGCTGGAGAATGCAATAATTGCTAAGAGGTGTTACTCAGGAAATAATTACTGGAATGAATGTAACTGCAGGGGAAGTCATAACAAACCAGCCAGTCAGGAAACTCTTGAGCTTAAGTTCGTGAAAAGAGCTATGAACTAACAGCATATATGAAATCTCATAAGTCGTTCTGCTGTTTCCTCAGTTTGTGAGAATGAAGTCAGTTAATAACCCATATTTCATGTGAAACTATTTTGTGCAAAACTTGAAAAAGACAGTCATTCCGGTGGGAAGTTTCTGTTTTACCAACATCTGTGTAAGCTGCTTTTCTATAATCTGCCAGTATAATATTTTAGTAACTTAGTAACTTAGTAAGTTTTAGCTGGTAATATTTAGAGTTTTTTTTTCTCTTAAGAATCCTCTCTGGGCAATTATTTTTATATTCTTTGTACAAATATATTTAACTGTACATGTTTAATTTGTATTAGTTCCAAATCTTTTATTTTCCATGTATTTGTATTATTTATTCATTTTTAAGATCTTGTGGCTGGCACTACATATGTATTGCTGTTACCTAAAGAATAAGTAATGTTTAGCACTGTAAGTTGTCAAGCTGCTGGTATCCACTTCAAATTGTCTACAGTGTTCTGCACATTATTGATTGTTGTTTAATTTTATTTTATGAGTTTTACGCAATGTTAGGGTAGTTTGTCTCTAGCAATATCTAGGGCCGTGGCTGCAATATCTTGCTGTGGGGAATTCTACCAGCTTTCACTGGGAAGAGAGTGTGAGTGTGTGTGTGTGTGTGTGTGTGTGTGCGCGCGCGCGCGCGCGTGTGTGTGTGTGTCTAAATAATAATTTGCTAGAAAGGCAATTACCATGGGTAAGGGACACTGAAAACACTCACGTTCACAGACAGAGTGGTGAAAAAGAAAGTTGGGGTGCTATGCCAAAGACTCAGCTCAGTAAGTGGTCAGTGTAAGACTTAGTCTGGGTGTGGATATTAGAAGCCCATTCCAATAGCAACAGTATAACCCCTTTATTCTCTTAATTTTATTCCCTGTCTGGAGCTGATCATCAGCTCCTCTCCTAATTCACCGGATCTACTGGACTCATATTTAACCTTCCCCAGGCTCAATCCAACCAATAACTGGGGCTGATGAGGAGATCAAGGACACTGGTGTTGCATCATAGTGCTGCTGGGGAGTCTGTATTAACCCATCACCACTTGGTAAACTTGTGAGCACCACAATTCCTGCCTTTGGGAGGTGCATGCATGCTTCCGTGCATGTATTCCCTTCCCCTCAAATAGTATACCACTTGAGTGCATAGCTTGCAACCAAGGCTATGAGTCAGCCAATGTCAGCTATTCACTGCCATCCTCCCCAGTCCAGTCAGTCCAGCAACCATGCTGCTAGTCAAACACAATCATCTGGACTGTAGTAAGGGATTTATTCCTCTGTTCCACCAGGATGGGTCTACACTGTGATGGGTTACTCCATGTATGCACTTGAGGCCAGGATATGTTTGATGTCAGTGAATCAGATCTCTGTTCATCCTTTCTACTTTAAGCCGTTGGGTGCTAGTGTGCGACTTAAAAGACCATCCTCCTTGTAGCCATGTAACATTTAGTTAGACATGGTGGGATTCAAACCCCATCAGTTGCCATAGCCCCCACTCACTTATTGTAACAGAAAAATGTGGCACAGTTTTGCATTAATCCAAAATAACTTATTTTTCCCCTTGTTTCTCTATTAATGGAGCTGTAGCCTACCACAAAGTGCAGCCCTACTTTGCATACAGTCTGCACAAAGTTCTCAGTATTTTTCTTCCAGACTGAGGCTTACTTATGATACCTTGTGTACTATCCATATCAAATGCAGTCAGTATTGTTTCACTCAGCTGCTCCACTTTATGCTCCCACCTCACAACACAAAAAAACTTTGCTGGTGATGTCCAGTCTCCATAATAGTTAGCAAAACTCAACACATTTGTAAACCTCTTCTTATACGTTCATAGGTGTATACTAGCCATGAAACTGATAACTGGTCCTATACAAAAGCTTTGTCTGGAAACATTAGCAATTTTGACGTGCACATATACAGGCTGCTGAGATCCAATATTTCCTGAGGGCCAGAGTTTTCTTTGGGACCAAAAAGAATCTTGAATAAACCCCAGATGCTCTCTGGTCTGAAGGGACCTCTTGGTTGGCTCTTTATGAAAGTAGGTTCTTGATGTCTATTCTGGCCACCACCTTCTGATAGGGTAGGACATCTGGTAATACTGGAAGGTTGGTTTGATTAGTTACAAAAGGGGGAGATACAACCTTTGGATATTATCTCCCTTACTCATCTGTCTTGTGTAATGGCCAGTCATGCTTTCCTGGTACAGGTAGGGTTGACCCCCAACTACCCCCAGAGTTATACTTAACTTATACTGAAGATTTTTTGTCATTAGAAAGAACAGTACTACTGTGGTAATTGTGTTTTTCTTCTTCTTCTTCATGAAATAAACAAAAATAAACCTTCTAATATGGAGGACAAGTGCAAGTGAATGTTTGCATGACTTAAAATTCAGTTGTGATTCTCATATATGATTTTCCTTATAGTACTTCATCTAACTGTTGTATTTTTTTCTTTACTAGGTTTCACAAACCTTAGCACTTGTCTGATATATGATACATACCTGCCATGCTGTTTCTTTACTTCATTTTCAACAACAAACTGTAAGTGTTTAGATTATTAAACAACAAGCAAAACAATAAAATCAGGCTTTACTCGTCATCCTATTTTGTTAAAAAGTAACGTACTTGGATTTGTTGGATCCTGTTGTTTCAAAGAATCCACTGTAAATCAGCGGTCTTTAATGTCCATGTAAGGAATGGAACACTACAACCTGCCACTAGTTGGTGAATATGTAATCATTGGTTTCTTGTGCTGTATTATTTATCAAAATGGGAAATGCGTTGTCACTCATCATTCTTTTTTTTCCACAAATGCACTTTGTGATGACTGTCTAGCAAAATCCAAGCCAGCATTTGTCATGTTATTCAAGACTGGAGAAATGAGGAAAAATAGACAAATGCAGCAAAACATCTGTCTCGTGTCAATCAGGATTAGTAATAAGGAAGGGTTCAAAAACAGTACCATCCCCATCCAATGCGGACTCTGCTTTACAAGGAATGCCTTTATTGGGAGCATTCATTTTTACTATAAAAAATGTTTTATTTCATCATTTAAATCAATATATTAAGCTGGTCAAAACTGTTGTTACTACATTGTAGGTAAAGTACTAAAGCAAAATGTTCCATTTTTTTAATTTATTTTATAAACTAAAGGTAGCTTAAGAAAATCAGTGCTATAGTAACACATTTTGCCTTCCAAATACTGCCATTATTGTAAATTTCAATCTGCACTGTAAACAATGTTTTAAATGTTTTTATTTTAGAAAATGTAACAGGCAGGTCACATGTTTCATTTAATATACTGTAGCAGGTGTACTAAAAGGTATTTCAAATTTTATTGGAATGTTTAAATGATTGCTGTTTGACATATTCAGAAATGACGTGATTTGTTTTGAAGCAAATTAAATCTACTAAAAGAAGGTTTGTGTTGACTAAATGCTAGGTTAGCTTTACCTCTAGCTTTGTTACATGAAGGATTCAAATCACTAACATGTACTGAATGCAATAAAATAGATGGATTTAATAAATTAAATATGTGTCTTTTACTTACCAGTATGAATGCAAAATGCATCTTGTTTATTCTGAACACAAATATAGTATGAATAGATGGATGTCTAAAAGCACAAGTCAAACTGTGATATTTAAAATCCAAGTCGGGTCATAGTGCAGAAGTGCTATCATATGATCTCCCTGGAACAAAACATTTTTACCAATAATTTGTATTGTTCAGCTTGTGCAAAGCCTCTGGGATTTCATATAGAACATTTTGCAAGGTCTAACACAAGGAACCTCTGTAACTGTACAGGCTATGGTGCGGCACATAGTATGGCAATATGTTTCTTAGCCAAAATTAATTAAACCTTCCAGCTCACTTCACAACCCTATATAGAGCTTCTTGGCTACAGCCTAAACATTCAGAATTTAGTTTTAGTGTAGTAAAATTAATTATACCAGTAAATGTGCCACTAAACCATAGGGAGCTTTTAAAAGGATGGTCTGGTGGTAGAGTCAGCTCTGAAACTTCATAAGGAAAAGATTTTTAATGCTAACAATTTTATATAAATGAAACAATGCTCCTCAGAGAAGGAAATATTAAGAAAATGAAGAAGGGAAGAAATGTTCCTGCTTCTGGTCACTTATATGGCGCCACTATAGTTCACATTCTTCTTGAGATTTAAGAGAGGAAGAGATCTTAGCATTCTAGGTTATTAGTGGAACACCTTGGATGAAGCTGTCAGATTTTTGAGTCTCATGCTCTCATAAACATAATCTGCACTAATAAGCTTCATGGATCCTAAGGAATTCAGATATGGAACATATGCCTTTTTTTCTCAAAATATTTTAAAAGCGTATCATTTAATTCCCTACATATAGCTTTTCTATCAAGCTCCACCAGGACCTTGATCTAAAAAGTAAAAGACTATAAAATGTAAATGGTAGCAATGTATAGCTTGGCAGAAGGCTTCCTTGCCTAATGTATTAGCCAAATATTTTTTCTTATTTCACTTCAAGAAGTCTATTTTTTTATTAAAAAATAAGACCTAACACAACTGTATATTGTGTTGTATAGTACTACTGTAGTTAATAAAGCAAATTGAGTTAAACTTGTTGTGAAGATAGGTGAAGGCTGCCAGCCTAGCCAGATAAAATTTTGTAGATAATTCTGTCATTTGTAAATATTAATATAAGCTACAAGCTTGTTCTCTTAAATGGGAAAAAACTGTGTTAAATGTGGAACTGCAAAAATGTAACAACAGTGCACTCTACTCTAACAAAGCTGATAAGTCAATTCTTTGATGTCAAAACTCGGAGCCGATATGTCTAAATAAAGGCATTCTGCCTATTGTTTTGAGGCCAGAGTTAATGGCTAGAATTTGCATGTATAATTTCTTTTATTGCCTTGGCTTCCTGACCAGCTGAAAGATCAAGGGCTATTAACCTCTGAGAGTCTGTTAGCTTGGGAACCAGAAAGAAACGATGTAATATGAAATTAATCAGTGGTACTGTGTTATCAATTTAAGGACAGAAAGAAAGAGAGCATCTGAGCATTTGTCTTGAGATCATCCAACTCACCACTCTGCCTGTGCCTATATGTAAGTAGGATTTTAGAACTGTGTTTTCTCTTAGATATAGTTAGGATATAGGAAGATTAGACTAGTTTGTTTTTCTGTGATGTCAGAACTTTTCTACTGTATTATTTTAAGTATTTATCTGTGATTTCTGAACTCTTGACTAGCACTGTGTAGTACGAAGTAGTGTCTTGTTTTTATTATTAAATAAGTCTTGACTGTTTGGTTGCACTTACCATTTGGATAATAATACTGCACAGTATATTTGGACACCCTTTCATAAGGGCCTGTGAGTAGCTGATAAGTATTAGGTGGGCGGTGGCAGTGATTTCTACCGTATAGTCTGGGTAAAAGGGGCACACGTGGAGAACCTGTGCCAGCCTTCCCCGGGAGTGTCTGTGTGGTTGTATAAACTCTTATCTCAAAGTGTGTGTGTGTGTCAGCTACTTGGGAGGGGACATGAAGCACTGGTTGGACACAGAGGGTGTTGGAGGGTTTAGCTTGCCCACTAGGCTGAGATCTGGACCCTATTAGCTGTGCCAGTGGGGAATCTTATTGGGGACTTGGAGAGAAAGGAAGAAACCAGCCCCAGACTGACTGTGATCTCTTTGTGCTCTTAAGGGAAATTGTATTTTACTGTGTGTGGGTATTTATTAACCTTTCCCTATATGGATGCCCCTCATGGGTCTTAGTGGTGAGGATTGAGGCTCCTTGATTGCTGAGCCAGTGCACAGATGTCACACTTGTCAGTAATACAAATGCTGTCTAAGGAAATACTGTTACACAAACCTAATCAGCTCTTGAAATACAATCAACAAGGTTTATTATTCAAGTATACAAAAAATAACAGTTTTCATATTACACCAGTTCAGACATACTTCACAATATTTGAAAAAATGCAGAAAACTAGTTTGACAGAAAACATTTACAGTGCAACTGCAGGAGAACATAATAATACAAGCTTAGCATATTTTACTCTTTGATATTTCTAAAAGACTTAATGGGAAACATTCCATGGATGGTAAGATATTATAGAACATTTCTAAAAAACTGAAAAATGCAGGAATGTAAAACTCTGTAGTAGAAGTACTTGACTGATATGCAAAATAAAGGCATTACCTTATGGTGTCCTTTGGATGAGACAATAAACCTTATGGTGTCCTTTGGATGAGACAATAAACCTTCATTAAATTATCTGCTTGAGTGACACCTACTGAATAGAGTAAGGGAAGTTCCCAATACCCTGACCAAATTTCTACTAGTATTATAAATACCAACTTGGGTTTCCCCTGAAAAGAGGCCACTAGCCTACTAGGACTGATCTGGTCAACAAGATTACGCTTAACATAAGTACATTCCGCCAGAATAAAAAGCACTGAAAAGGATGACATGTACTAACAGAATGTGAGGAACATCTGGTATAAAAACAGATCTTGTTTAGATGGTATAAGACTTGGTACCCAAGGTTAAAGAGGTGTGTAGAACTTAAAGGAAATGTACAGGGTTTTAGTATTATACTTTCTAGTCAGTAGCCATTTCAATTCAGTTTGGAGAAGACTGAGTACAGCAGTTCAATTGAGATACTCAGATAGAAGACTGAGTATAGATATTCAGAAGTCTGGAAAAGTCCAGAAACTACCGTAAACAATGCAGTTAAGTCTTAATTCTGCCATTACAGAGAAAAGGAAACAACCTGTATACGAATTGTTCTGATCTTTTTTTATTTAAACAAGAAACATCTTTATTAAATTATCACTTGTGACTTGTGACATAAGAAATCATATATTTATGTAAATGAAAACAAACCATATTGATATAATCCCAGTTGTAAGCACTTTACATCATAGACCATATTGACACAATTTTAGCTGCAAACATTATATATCGCTTATAATCTATTTCATTCAAATCCTACATTATTTTAAGCCTCATTATAATCTGTTTCATTCAAATCATGCATTATTTTAAACCTCAGTGTTCCCCTGCATGCATTGTTCCCACAAGACGTGTTCAGATCATGTTGAATTACTCATCTAGCTCCACTGTATGCTGCTACTGCATAATAAACCACCTTCATCAGGCTGACAGTGAGTAAAGACTTTTATTTAGAGAGGTACAAGATTTGACACATAAACAAAAAAACTGAGATGCTTGGCACTTGTCCAGTACAACACTGGGAAATTAAAAGATAAAGACACTTATTCCAGTTCTTACAATGGCACTCCAATGTAGCTGGGGAGGGCGACAATAGTGAGCCCCAAAACCCCATAGCAACCCTGCAAATCTACATCTGTTTATCAGCAGACAGGCATCATGTACTTTAGCTGGGGAGGGCGACAATAGTGAGCTCCAAAACTCCATAGCAACCCTGCAAATCTACATCTGTTTATCAGCAGACAAGCATCATGTACTTTGCAGAGCAGTGGTGTTCCTTAAGGACATTAGTTCAGTAACAAATCTACAGTAAATTATTGAGAGACTTCAGAATCAGCAAGAAAGAAGACAGTACTGAAAGTTACCTGTGTAAAGGACATTATCCAGTTATCAGCAATAGTATCAGAAAACTTCACAATCTCCAATGACAGACCTTCACATTTTCAGTGTGATGTTGAAAAGGCAAGGGAATCCTTGCAAGAGGAGTTTGAACAAGGTGAGAAATGCTTGGGTCCCTTCTCAATGACCCTTCAACTTTCCTTATGTGAGCATTCATTTAAATTATAATGCATTTCCTAGCTAAATCAGACAGTAAATCTCAGAAAGTTGAAATACTTCTACAGTAAATCAGTAAGTGTAAATTTTATAGCTATGTCAGCCAGTAAGTGTAAAAACAGTTTAAATACTTCTAAGGTAAAAGCACCAGTAAATGTGTGGTTTAAGATCAAAGAATTCAAAAAAAAATATGTTCCACAAATGTTCATTGAAATGTAGACAGTATCAATCCAAGAATGTTAAATCTACCAAAATGCAAAAGGGTTAAAACACACACAAAAACAAACTGTAATGAGCAAGGTAACAGAGAAATTTTCTTATGATTCACAGTATGAATCAGTGTTTACAGAAACAACAGTATTTTTAGCTTCTAATATTATTCAGCTTACAAACTTAAGAAATCAGGATAAATGCTACAGCATATGTAATTCCAAATGCAGATTTAAGTTGCAATACTGCAAATACAGATCAGCTTGACATACACATCCAGTGTATGGAACACACAGATTTCAGGAGAGAACACAGAGCAGACATTTTCAGAGTCTCAGGTTAACATTAACATTAGAATTTCAAATAGAAATAATTAGAATGTAATAAATTCTAGTTTGTTGTTTTCAGTAGCCAGTGCAAATATTGCATTGTAGGGGAATAAATGTGCAAAGACTAATACTGTAAAAGCATATCATTTTGACAATCTAAACACCAGTATACATAATACACAGATTTCAGGGCACAGTAAAAAAAGAAATGCATACCACAGATCAAGTAAATGTTACTAGCTCTATAGGACATAATTTTCAGAACATCTGTAAGGCTGTGCTAGTCCAGCACCAAACCAGAGGATTTATCTGACATCATTTAAGGTAGAGAGGAATGACAGGCCATACATTTCATTGTTTACAGAAAAGTAATCATGGAATAATCTACTCATCTATACAGGCATATCAATTTCAGCTACAAACAGACCTCTAGCAGAGTACACAAGTACAGATATAATGTCATTGGGATTTAAAGGGCCAAAGATTACAGTAATGAGCATTTCTCAGTGTGACACTACTATACTAGGTATGGACATGACAGAGTTAAATGCTGTTTTAGGCTTCTGTAACAAGATTTTATGGAAAAAACATAAGCTACATAATAAATAGCAGTATAGACAGAAGACAACTGTAAAAAATCATGTGCAATAGATTCTACTGATAATGTACAGAATCTAACAAATTATTTACTACAGGAACATACAGATTTATAGGTTAAAGACAACATACATTCTGGTACAGTTGCCACAGCTGAAGTACAGGCGAGGAAAGTTAACAGATTTTCAGAAACAGTGTGTTATTTTTCAGAGAATCAGTGACAGACTGGAAAGGAATAAACAAATCAAGTATTTTCAATTCCCTTTTATGGCCAGTGATGGAGAAATGGTAGTTACAGGCTAGTACCAGACTTGAAGTTAGTAAATATGTACACCCTTCTGGTAGTGCACAATGTGTATGGTATACCAGAAATGACAATCAAGTTAAATCCATGGATTAAATGATCTACAGCTACAGAACTGGCAGATAAATTTTAGTTATTGTTTTGCCTCAACAGATATTGTCAAGACCACTGAAATATGGTAATAAAGTGTTGTAATGTGTAAATAATATCTTAATAAAGACAGAAACAGAAGAGCATTTGCAGATACTAAATAATCTTTTGCTAGTTTTACAGAGTGTTGACTTTAAAGACAATGTTGCATAATAAAAAGTGACAGTAGAGTCGAAGGTTCAGATCCCAAGCAAGAAAAATTGCCGCATATCTTTTGTGTGTTAGTGCAGCCACAAGTTCAAATCTCATGAAAGGAAATAATGCAATGTAATTAACTGTATGAGGAAACTTCACATACTTGTAAAGGACAAA